>NC_047663.1:30014559-30672059 GCF_011762505.2 Arvicanthis niloticus | reverse complement strand
TTTAGGGGCCATATGGATTCCCAAAAAATGTCTTTGTTTTGTTTTGACAGGATCTCTCTGTGTAGCCCAGGCAGTCCTAGAACTTTATGTATCAGGCTGACCTTAAAATCATAGAGTTCTGCCTCAGTGTGCCCTCCTATGGCTCTGACAAGGGCTTAAGCCACAAAGTCTGACCCAGGAAATCTTGCAACCCGGGGACAGGCTAATAATGTGTATTTCACTAAGGATGAATTGTAGAAAGTCAAAGGGAGCAGAGATATTGATAATAGTCAACAAGACAGCACACTTTGCTGGAGAGATTTTAAATTCCATCTGCGGATATGGAAATCAGAATTGCTGGAAAAATGTGTGTTTGTGTGTGTGTGTGTGTGTGTGTGTGTGTGTGTGTGTGTGATCTATATGTATGTACTGTCATGTTGGTAAAATCTAGGGAGCATTAGCATAGAGATGAGTATGATTATACAATGTTGGTAAAAAAAAAAGTCTTTAAAACTTCTTAACATGACTTATTTTGTTGAATTTGCACATACCACAGACTGAGGAATTCAATACCCATATTTGTGGCAGAATCCAAAAAAATCAACATCAAATGTCAGAATACATGTAAGAAAGGAAGCCAGCCTGACTCGCACCTGTATCTGTAGCGTTATTCCACTCAAATGAAACCGTTAATCTTACCTTTGAGGGATAAGGGTTGCAGGGTGAGAAGGAAGAGGCTCACAGAACACTATGGCCAGTGTCCTGATTGTGGTCCTCGCCCAGGATAATTTACTTTGTAAAGTTGTTGAATTGTTATGGCTATTTGTGCACTTTATGTTATCCTGGCTAGAAAACAAAATATCAGAATGCTGAAAATACAAGTAGTTTATCTAAACTTGTGTGACAAACTGTGAGCATAGTTGAAATCATGAGTAGAACAATGTTGATATAGAACATATCATTACTTGCCAAAACTGATGAGGAAAAGGGGAGGAAAATCAAAGCTTTTCCATTTTATTAAGACTCTGAAAATTATCTCAGTAAAGGTGAGGGTAGATTCTCTCTCTCTCTCTCTCTCTCTCTCTGTGTGTGTGCGCGCGCGTGTGCGTGCGCGTGCGTGCGTGTGTGTGTGTGTGTGTGTGTGTGTGTGTGTGAATACATTTGTGTTTATCTCCACAATTGCAGTGGTTGTAGAGTATACTAGAAGATGTCAAGGGTCCCCTCATCTCGCTCCACTTCCTGCTTTGGAGACAGGGTCTCTCTCACTGGAGTTAAAGCTTGCTACTTTTCACCCAGGCTTGCTGTCTCCTGATACCTGTCCATTTCCCATTCCGCTAGGGTTATTGAAGTTAATTGCCGCATCTTATTCTTAACATGGATGTTGGGGCTCTGAGCTCATGTTCACCTACTGACACTCCAGATTCTTTTACCCACTGAACCACCCTCCTTTTCCTCTCGGACCAGAATATGTTTGCTGAATGAGGTTTGTAGTTAATGAAGCAGTATCTTATACTGAAGTTCGATTTGAAAAGTTGATGTTGTTTTAATAATAATGTACAATTTCATCTGAAGAAATGAATCAAGAGAGTGTAACATATTTAAAATATTTGAATTACTGAAGGCAGAATGTCCAGGCTGATCCTGTTTCACACTCCCTGGTATTTACAGGGTACTAATATTCCATTACTGTATTGTCTCCTTATGTGTAACTGTTTTACTTCTTCTCTGGCCTTCATATATTAGAGTTGGAAACAATACACTATTTTTTTTGTTGTTGTTGTTAAATGTACCTCCAGAATTTGTAGGCTACATTTTTTATGTCCACCAATTTTCCATGTTTGTCTTATTACTTTCTGTGTAAGTGAATCACTCCTGTTTTTCAGAATTGGCATATTTGGAGACAAAATATCCTATTATGGTGCAGATGTTTGTTGATACTCGGGCATTAATATTTTATGTGTTATTATATTTCATTCCTATATTAGATGAACATTTTTCCTTTTAAACAATAGTCTTCTTGACCCTCACATCTAAAAAATAAGTCTCCATAGCTAACTGACCCAAGGCATTACATTTTCTCACAGCCTTTTCATGTGCTCTAAGCAGTTGTGAGCTCCATCGTCCTTTATATGGGAACTTTCCTATCTGCAGCCTCTTGCCCCAATTTGAAACCAGAATTCTATTTCACAAAGCAAAACAGTAAAAAATACAATAATGTGTGAAAAATTAAAGACATTAATCAGAATTCCCTGCACAGACATGACAGCACAGGTATCCATGTGTGCTACAGTCCGCGTGTCCGCACAGGCGCTCGCACACACAACTGATTCAGGGATAACAGTGCAGTTATTACAACTTACAACTTACATGCTATGATAACCAAACCCTCTCAATTCTAGGCTCTCAAACATTTCCTTGAGAGCTTCCTCTTTCTTCTTTCAGAATGACTTAATCTCAGAAGCCAACTGAAACCACACCACCATGTGACAGATAAAGATTTAGAACTGGGTATCTGACTCCTGTTTCATGCCCTGCTTCTTCATGTTTTCACTCCCCTCTCTTTAGTTAACACATCATTTTGCTTTACCAGCTACAATGGTGGGGACTCTAAATTCATTGCAGCTGTTTGTTTGCTTGTTTGTTTGTTTTTTTCCTACATCAGGGTGTCTCAATCTCAGGGGTATTTTAATTTTCAAACAGGTAATTATTTGTGTGGGAAGCAATCTTTGAATTATAGACTATTTAGCAAGCTCTCTGGTGATCCCACATTATGTCAGCATCCCCATATCCCAGTTATAACAATCAAAATGTTTCTTGACACCAACAGTTGTCAGAAGGGATAAGGGTAAGGAAAATCCTCATAGGGTGCGACCCATTGACACAAAGAATGAAAGCAAACTACGGAAATACAGAGGCAGAAGAAAAGACCACATTTTTGACCAGGATACTTTAAGATGTAAGCTCTCCGGGGGACCTTTATGCTTAGATAATTTGGACAGATTACTGTAACAAGAGGTAGAAACGTCAGAACTGTATCCAAGAATTCATTCCTGATCTCTCGTCATTGCTGTCACTCAACTTGGCTTTTCTTTTGGAGGTCATCTCGTAGTAATTGGAGCTTCTTTTGGATATCAGTCAGCACACCAATTTTCTGCTCCAAAATGGACAAAGACTGCGCAATGCAAAAATCCACATCACAATTGACTCCCTCAGCTGTTTCCTGGATGGCCTCCCACCACTGGTTGGACCTGCTCCATGAAGCTGCTGGCTCCTTTGTTAATGCGACGTCATCACTTTCTTTCTCTTCCTCTTTCTGTACAGTAGGTATCTGAATAATGTCATCCTTCTGAAGGGACTTTTCCGAATTCGTACTGCCATTTTCTACCATCAGTGGTACTTCATGGGCAGTTGGAGAGGCACAGTGTTGGTAGGGCCTTGCCTCTAAAGCTAATTCTTTGACTCTGTTTGCGTATCTTAGAGTATTGAGGGTATTTTCACAGGAAGTCATCCCGGGTGAGATTGTAGCGATCATGCATGTGTAGGAGTTCTGCCCTATGAAGGAGTCCCGGAGCACCTGTGTGAGTTTGCTGGCTCGGAACGGGGTATGAGACTTGTTCTTACCCAAAGCCCTGATGCACTCTTTTAGGGCCAGCAGACTCTTATTTATCTCAGCCCCTTCCAGCTGCCTCTTCCGGGTGGCCTTGGCAGTGTCTGCTCCCCTTTCGTTCCCAGCTAAGTCAACAAGGGAAAACTTGCCATGCAGTTTCCCTCTGGACTTAAGAATGAGCTGGAACACAGCGTGGCTCCTGGATGAGTGGGCGTTGACAGAGGTCTGACCGGAAGTCCGACAGCTGTTTCCGAGCTCCACCAGATTTAGGACTTCCTCTACACAGCACACCTCCTGCTCCTGCAGCCCCACCACTTGTACTTGCTGATTTCCATCTTCCAGGACCTGGAGCTTCTTCTTCCAGTTCAACAGATCGTACACTTTGCCACCATAGATCTCAAAAAATGTCCCATAGACTTTGAGTTCCAGTTTCTCATAGGCGGGGGTTCTTAGTAGGAGGAAGATATCCTGAGCTACCAGGGCGTAAATGCCTTTAGAACAATCCTGGGCCTTTCCTGAAAAGGCTCCACCCATCGTGTGGGTTTTTCCACTTCCAGTCTGCCCGTAGGCAAAACAAGTGGCCATGCCCTTTCGGAAAATGGACTCCACAAGAGGCCGGGCAGTGAACTGATAAACTAATTCATTTGATGCCTTGTCATCAAAGGCATGGTCAAAACAGAAGGTCTGGTTTTCTAAGTAGCGGGTCAGGTCCACCTTTTGTTTAGACTCATGTACCATGACCACGTTGCGTGAGGGAATAGTGATGATATCTAGGTCCTTCATGGTGGTCTCTCTCTCATTAAGAGGGCGCTTCCTTACACACACACAGATCCGGTGGTCTTCTGGGGGCTCCAGGCTGGACATCTTGCTGCTGTCTAGATGTCTGCGGTACTCCTCAATCATGCGCATAGTCTCAAAGTTCGGATTTCCAGTGTTGATGTCAAGGGCTCGTCTAGCTCGGATCTCCAGCTGCAGTCGCCGGCGCTTCTCTCTCTGCTTCTGCAGCTTTTCAATTTCCCTTAAGCAGGGGGATTTTTTCCGCTTCATCAGACAAGGGTTGCTAGGGATCACCAGGGTTTGGCTGTCCCCTGAGGGTGTTTCATTTCTGTGTGGGATCATCGCAATCCACTTGGTGGCTGTACGCTGGTCTCCAATGGCAGTAGTGGGTATTACAGACACTGGGCGCAGGGGCCTACGTGACCGTTGGTGTTCAGTAGAGGCCAGAGCTGGATTCAACAGAAGTACAGTCTCCAGTTCGATCTTCTTTCCTTTTTTGACTCCTTTCTCAACCCACTCTACTGTGACCCATGAGTTTTCTCTGTTGATCTCGGTGACTACAGCCAGGTGAATCCGTTTGTCACTGCGCTGGATTGCCACACAGATGCCCACCTGGAAGTCTGTGAAGTGGGATTTCAGAGGTTTAAGGGGTGAGAGGCGTGGGGCCAGAGGAAGGCAGAACTGGCTGGCCATGGTGAGTGATGGAGTTACCAGGGCTCACTTTCTGAGCCTCTTGGCGTTGGCACAACAGGACCGGAGTCCAAGCCAGCCTGAAGTGTCCAGAGCTCGAGCATCGATGTGCGTTGCTCCCGCCTTTGTGAACCAAGCACCAGGGCATTGGCTGAGGGCCCTTTCGTCACAAAGGGACCAAAAGATGACGCTGAAGAGATGGAGGTCTGTAGTTGAATAAGTGGCCAAGTATCTGTGTTGTTAGGGTAGTGCAGAGGCAGCTGAAACAGATTGTGCCCTGCCAGTAAGATGGATCTAAGGTGTGTGTGTGTGTGTGTGTGTGTGTGTGTGTGTGTGTGTGTGTGTGTGTGAGAGAGAGAGAGAGAGAGAGAGAGAGAGAGAGAGAGAGAGAGAGAGAGACCGAGACAGAGAGAGACAGAGAGAGACAGAGACAGCAAGACAGCAGAGAGACAGAGGCAGAGATAGACAGACAAAAGAGATACGATCTGGAAAAACGTCATGGAGAGTATGGTTTTGGTCCCTGTAAACACCATGAATGTTCAAACTTATGCTTTGCACATATCTATCCCCTCTGAGAATCTGTAGTTCAGTTTAAGCATAGTTATGAAATCCCCTTGAACACTGGGGATCAGTGGGAACAGATAATCTAAGGATTTTTTTTTTACAAATCTGGAATTTTAGAAAAAAATGCAACAAGATGTTGTTGAAGAATCTATGTGTGTCACTTTTTTCCATGCTTGTCTAATGCACACAGCATAAAGTTATGCAAGTTTAATGGACTTTGCCATTACAAAAGCAGAGCAAGTTGAACAGAGCAGGTCGTTACTGTAGTTTGTTAAGGCAGAACTTTGGTACAGCACTAGAGCTTGCGAACACAAGATGTTTATCACATCCCAAGTGCTCCTGACAGCTACAAAGCGAGTGTTATTGGGATTCCTGTCACTGCAGAGCTTGAGAGGAGTTTAGTAATTACAACAGCAAACCTCTTCAGTAATTACACCTCTGGACTCATTATCTTAAACGAAAGACTTCCATAATCCATCCTACAAAATTGTCTGTTTCTCTCTCTCTCTCTCTCTCTCTCTCTCTCTCTCTCTCTCTCTCTCTCTCTGTTTCCCTCCCTCCCTCTCTTTTTCTCTGTCTCCTCTGTCTGATTGACTAATTGTTTCCCTTCCTCCCTCTCTCCCTCCTTTCTCCTCTTTTCTCTTTGTCTGTCTCCTCTGTCTCTGTCTGTTTCTCTCGCTCCCTCCCTTCTTCCCTCTCTTTCACCTCTGTCTTCTCTGTCTCTGTTGTCTGTCTGTCTGTCTGTCTATCTGTCTGTCATTCTGTGTGTCTGTGTGTGTGTGTGTTGAAGTATTTTACAAGTAGCTAAGTAGGGTAAGTAGAGTTTGTAGGAAAACAGTTAAGATCATGTGAGTGAAAGGTATATTTAGTGTTCAGATAATCTATGATGGGGATGAAGATGACACGATGCCCAGCCCCACTCCATTAGTACACATTGTCCTTTGCATTGTGAGTTTGATTGTGTTCATAGTCATAGCTGTGAGAAAACATTCTGCAGCAGTGTCCTCAGAACTTTCTCTTGAAACAAAGGTCACTACAGAAATAAATTCTGTTATAAAATAACTGCCTTGTGGGCATTGTCAATAAATTTGGTAAATCCTAGGTCACTTGACAAACTGGGTAAGTGTAAAAATGCCAATTTGAGAGGGGGGAAAGATATATTATTGAATACCAATGGAGAAAGGAGTAAAAGAACCATGTCATTATATAATTTTTAATTGACCATATTAGCAATAGTTAAACTTGTGCATTAAGTAAATTATTTTATTGTTATTTCTTAGGCATTGTGTAAATACTTCCATTCTATTTGCTAATATATATATATATATATATATATATATATATATATATATATATATATTTGAGATAGGGTCTTAGGATATGTCATGTAGCACACATTAGTTTCAAACTTGGATATTTAGCTGAGAATGACCTTGAAGTTTTAATTGGCCTTCATCATCAACTGCTGAAATTAAAGGCATGCACTGACACCTTAGTTTTTATATTATTCTGATTATGTCATCTACAGTTTTATGAGAACTGACAAAACTCTCTACCATCTGAGACTCATTCCAGGTCATAATAGCTTCTAATGGAGACTCCAAACCCTACAAAGCCTCACCAGCTTCTAAAGCAGACCCCAAAGGCATGGTCACAAATGGCCCAAGTTTATCTCAGTGTGTCTCAAACAAAATGTACAGAAAGGAATGTGAGAGAGATTTCTGGTGACCCAGTGACAGGGGTAGGAATAGTAGGCAGTAGGAGGTGTGAGTTCTTCAAATGCAAAGTGAGCATATGTTGTCCTAGTTAGGGTTAATATTGCTGTCATGGAAGGCCATGACTGAAAGCAAGTTGAGGAGGAAAGGTTTTATTTGACTTAAACTTCTACAACATGGTCCACTATTGAATTAAGTTAGGACAAGAATTCAAGCAGGACTGGAACCTAGAGGCTAGAACCTATGAAAACACCATGGAAGGCTGCTGCTTTCCAGCTTGCTCATCATGGCTTGCCCACTTTGATTTCATACAGAACCCAGAACCAACAGTCCAGGAATTGCACCATTCACAATGAGCTAGGTCCTGCATTATAATAATTCAGAAAATTCCCTACTGATGAATTCTTTACAGGCATGTTCTCAGTTGAGGCGCCCTCATTTCAAATTACTGTAGCCTGTGTCAAAGTTGTCATAAAACTAGCCAGCACATATGTAATATCAAAAATAATAATATATTAAAATCTAGTTTGTGGTGGAAAGTGTCAACCTCCTCTCCCATGCTAGCCATATTTTGTTCCTTTAGGCTAGTAAGTTTTATACCTCGGCAATAGAAGGCATTGGCTTTTACGGCAAAAACCAGGGACTGAGGTTTTCTTTGTGTTGTTTGGATTTGCTTTTCTCTCTAGCACACCAAGAAGAATTTGCCTGTGCCCATTTTTGGACCTTTTTCTCAGTCCTAGTCTCATATGGTCTCCTTAAGATATATCAGAATTTTCCTCAAATTAACTTCTTATACAGCTAGCTGGCTAAAGTATAGATGAATAGGTGGGTAGATAGATAGATAGATAGATAGATAGATAGATAGATAGATAGATAGATAGATAGACAGACAGATAGAATAAATAAATAAATCCCAAGTCCTGCATCTGCCCACAGAAATTTCAGATTAAAAAAACCCATGGGAGATACATGTTCTTTCTGAAAATAGTATTTCTTGGGAGTCTGTCTGTCTGTCTGTCTGTGCTGTAGGACAGAGGTTGTCCTTAGATGTTCTCTTCAAATACTCTTTACCTTATTTGTTAAGACAGGTTGTTCACTGAGCCTGGAACTTGCTGCTTCACCTATACTGGTTGCTGATCCCACTCCACTCTCCCTCTCTCCCTGTGCTTGGAGTTGCAGACCTACTATCATGCCTTGCTTCTATTTGGGTTCTGGGGATCTGACTCCAGATCCCATGTCTAGATAGTATTTTATTCATGAAGTGCTATCTGCTTATTGACTTTCTGAATATTAATTGCATTTTCTTGCTTTGAAAGTCTATTCCCTTTCTAAATGTGAATGCATACCTTCGTCTTCTCCTTCAGTCCCATTAGAGTTAGAACTACTCTGTCCTTTGCTGGTAAATAAAATTCTAATGAACTTGTGACAGCATTTGACATCCCAACTAAATGTGATCTGGTTTCCTTTAGCAGCTACAACCAATTAGGAACTCGAGTTATTTTTCCCACTAAACCTGGAGTTGTTTGAACATATGTTTATTAGCTCTCCACTTTTAAACACATTAGCATCTCTCCACCACTCAACAGAGGCAGTACCAATTCTGAATGAAGACACACAATGCTCATTATCATCTGTTTTCCCTGCATCCTCAGACCTGACCACTGTGTATACTTAGTCTAAAGATGAGCTGGTCTAAAGAAATTTACCTTTACCAAGTGGCCTGTTGTATTACAAATAATGGACTGTTATTTAGGTAGTTCTCCAATTTTGATCATCTGAAATTTCATTTGCAATAAAATTTATCTATGCTGCCATGAAGTATAAGACCATCCACATAACTCTGTCTACTGTCATTTATTCTGAGGGACGAGTTTATATAAGAAGACAATGAGAATCTTGAATAATTCGATAAAAGCAGCATTTGTCATACAATGACAACCTAGATAAACTTAAGATAGTCATTTGGTAGATGAATAGTTTACAATTGTAGAGGCCAATCTCTCGACACTACTTCATATATCTGAGGGAATTTAACCAAACAATAAGTACCTAGAAAATTCTCTTCTTGACTTTTTCCAATTAGTGGAATTCTGACTTCAAATAACTGACCATTTGTGGGAGTGATTTTCAATTTGACCAACTCTAGGATCGCCTACTAAAAGGTCTCTGAAAATGCTTTGGGGTTTTATATTAATTGATGTTGGAAGATACTTCTCAATCCTGGGAGGAAACATTTCCTAGGCAAGGTACCTGAACTGTATAAAGGAGACAGCGAGCACTGAACAGTAGCAAACATGGATTCCTTGCTGCCTGTTCTTGATGCTGGATCAAACAATCTGCTTCAGCTTCTACCTTCACTTTTCAGTCCTAATGGACCACTCTTTTGAACTATGAAACAAAATAAACCCTTCTTCTCTTAACTTGTTATTGCCAGGATATTTAACTGCAGCAGCAAGAAAAGAAACTAAGATATTGTTTACCCATGCCCTTGCTAAACCATTGCCTCAGCAAACAACTGAATGATAACGTGTATCAAGTGTATGTATCTACAAGCGAAACTGATATGGGAGAAAGGTAAACAGGATACGAGATAGGTAATTTTCATCTATCATTATGAACATTTTCATTTTGAGGCTTGTCAAAGTTGCTTCCTGGAACAGAATGTGATTTTTTACTCTCATTCAATATGTGAACCCCTCAGGATAAGTTAAAGTGTGTGCTGTTTAAACAGTGTTTTAATAGATGTTGAACAGCTGTTGGGTGTGTGTGATTATGGAAGGCTTGTGTATGAGAATGCAAACTTCAGCAGATGTAATTCTTCAGAGCAGATCAGTAGACTTCCCCATATCTCTTTGAAGAAGCAGAATGAACATTTTCAATTTTAAAATGCTCGATTTTTTTCTTCAATGAGTTCAGAGGTACCTTACAACATTTACTTGATGATAACTGTCTGCACCTTATATGCCTGTCACTTGTAGATAGCCATCCATAAGGTTATCCGAGATGGCAAAGACCCACACATCAGTGTTTTTTCACTTAGGACCATGAGTGTAGGTTATCTCTCAGCTTTCAGTTTTATCTAAGCATGTTGAGGAAATGGCTAAACTTTATTGATATTCTCTATACAAGTGGGCTTTGCTTGTATCTCTAGGGAAAACCGTAGAAGCCATTCTGGTACCTTTTATTTCAGCTCTAGCTCTCTAACTTAAGCATCCTGTTTGTTGCCTTAGAGTTTTCATTATTAGACTACACTTTAATATTTGTTTTTCATTTTTTTAAATTTTATATTTTATTTACATTTCAGATGCCATCCCCTTTCCCCATTTCCCCTCCCTAGAAAACCTCTATCCCATGTCCCCTTTTCCTTTTATACATTTTTTTAAGTGTCAGTCAAAGGCTTTATACGTTTGGTAATGCTCAATCAGAAGTGTAACCCAATACCCAACCTAGATATGTAAACTGTCTTTGACTGGTGGAGACACATGGACATCTGCCTCTATGCCCCCACCCCCTCTCTTTCTCTCTCTCATCACCTTGCTTCTCCTCTCCTTCATCTTCTCCTTTCCTTACTCTATCTCTTCCTCTCGGTACTCCTTCTCCCTTAGCTCCTCCTACATATCACTCTTCCTGTTAAAATAACAATTTTCTCTCAAAATACAATTAGAGCATAATTATTCCTATTTGTACCAGTGAGGTACAAGATAATCCTAATACCCAGTCCATCATTTGGTTGAATAACCAGAACCTAAACTAAAACACTTAGTTTTGAACCTGGCTTTTTCCTTGGCTTAGAATAAATGTCAGCTGAAAACCTTCCACTTAGATCTTTTCTTTCAAAGTAAATAGCCAGGATTGGCTATGAAACTATAGGTCTTCAACCCTGTCAGAAATCTAGAATGACTGAGTTAACTGAAATTATGGGAAGCACTAAGCATAGCTTCTAAAACTTAGCCAACTTATAGAGACCACTGAACACCTGGACAGCCCCTATACTACTGAACATTGGAGCATCAAATCTTCAGCCTTCTGGCCCAGAATCATCTGACAGACCTTAGTGATGCAGAATTATTAAGGACTGATTACTCTGTCTAGGCAGATATAATCAGTTGACTATTCTGCAAGTGTGTCCTTTTCTGGACAGTAATTTGTCTGTAGATGGAAAGAGGCAATTCTTGCCTTGTGGCTGTCTCTGCACAACTGGAGTAACTCCAAGGATGCTCAATTTCATCTTAGAATCCAAGACAGGAAGCTGTCAGGAGCAGATAGGTCTCTAATCAAAATGAACATTAATATAGAAATGTTTCTAACATCAATTCTGTGGACTTCTGACGTTTTGAAAACCAACTATCCATGTAAGATAAACTGGACTGCTGTCTATTAACTCCTCTCAGCTATTTCTAAATAAAACATAGAGAATACCCTAACAATAAACTCCAAGCAATGAATTTTCTATAGTCCCTTAACTCACAGACTAACCATCTCAAATCTGTTAAAAAAGTTAAAGAAGGACTGGGTCTAAGCCTTGTATTCCTAAATGTGTTACACAGGCACAATGCCTATGTGAGTACCAATATTCATCTCATTTTTATATCAATAAGAAACTCATACCAATGAAAACCTTAAATTGGAAAGCAAAGTAAATTTTGTACCATTTAAGAGATTATAACTTCATCTTGATACTAATTATACAGATTTGTATCAATAGGTTGTGACTATGCACTAAATCCTAGTTAATCCCCCCTGTTCTAACAAAACCTCTACTTTTCCCTAGAAAGACAGACCAATATTAACCACCTTAGTCCCCAAGCCCAGGGAATAGGGGCGCTGACTCTTCATTAACTTCTTCAAGCTGATTACGGGCATTGAGATATTAGAAGAGGGGTGGGAGAAGAGTAAATTGATAAGCCTCTGATGCTGTGTCTTCACTGCATCCAGTTGGAATTCCAGGACATTGGAGGTTTGAGAGGGTCTGCTGAGTTTGCTTGATGAGTAGATACACCGAGGCTGTATATTCTGCAATATACAATTCTCAGAACAAGTTTTAGTATTAAGAAAGAAATTTTTTTCCTAGAGGGCTGACATTTTTTTTAAAGATGTTGGTTCTAACAACTTTTTTCTTCTTTTTTTGATTGGTTATAATATTTGTGTTTCAAATTCTATCCCCTTATCCCATTAACCCCACCACCCAGGAGCCCCTTATCCTATCCCCCCTCCTCGTGTTTCTATGAGGGTGTGATTTTCCAGTTTCTATGATGTTGTTTCCATTAACATAAACTGCCTCCTAAAATTTAAAATCCTTCCATTTGTGTTACTAAATCTCCTATTTTACTTTTTTCTTTCTTTTTTATCCTTTTTCTCTTTTTTTCAGTCTCTTTTTTTAAATTGGGTATTATATTTGCCTTTCAGATTTTACCCCCTTACCCCACTTCCTCCCACCACCCAGAAACTTCTTGCTATCCTGGGTATTTTGTTGTTCCAAATAAATTTGCAAATTGCTCTTTCTATCTCTATGAAGAATTGATTTGGAATTTTGATGGGGTTTGTATTGAATCTATAGATTGCTTTTGGCAAGATGGCCATTTTTACTAAATTAATCCTGCCAATCTAGGAGCATGGGAGATCTTTCCATCTTCTGAGATCTTCTTCTATTTCTTTCTTCAGAGACTTGAAGTTCTTGTCATACAAATCTTTCACTTGCTTGGTTAGATTCACTCCGAGATATTTTATATTATTTGTAACTATTGTGAAGGGTGTCATTTCCCTAGTTTCTTTCTCAGCCTGTTTATCTTTTGAGTATAGGAAGGCTACTGATTTGTTTGAGTTGATTTTATATCCAGCCACTTTACTGAAGTTGTTTATCAGGTTTAGTTCTCTGGTCAGACATTCAGAACTTGTATATGTAACAGAAGCTGGTGTTAGGATATTTCTGTTTCCTAACCTACCTAGGATTCACAATCCCTTGAAAAGGTGTTACAAAGTATGAATTGGCTGGATTCACACGGATCTTCTGACTTACTCTCTAGAGGCTAAAACCTTAGAAATCTATACTAGCAAAAATTTCAGTGGGAGGTTTTTGTCATTGGAAAACTGGGACGAATTAGACTGTATGTTAGTGTATTCTATTTAAAGATTTTTGACTCTATAATAGCAAGAATAAAAAAGATGATCTTAGCACAGTTGTGGTCAATGGAATTTCTTTTTTAAGATTGTAAATGCTTAAAGAACTTGAACAACTGTCTGATGCAAGAAATGAAAGAAATGTCATTTTCTGGAATAGTAGCTTTTTTGCTTTCTGCAAGGTTTGTGGCAAATATAATCTTCGATATTATTATTGAACAAAATGAAGTAAAAATTATATGCTATCTAAACTTCATGCCATTAAAGGAAATTTGCAAGCATGGGACCATATCATTTTCTTATAACTCCTATGGTGCTTTAGAAGAGCATATGGTAGATATTTTTAAAATGTTTGTTATGTTTAACTGTTGGGTACCATCCAGTAAGCCTGTTTATCTTTTTTCTTTTCTTTTTTTTTTCTTTTGCTCTTGACTTCTTGCTAAGAGTACAAAATGGATTGATACCACAAACTGAAAACACCCATTTTATGTCTCAGTAGTATCTACATAGGTAATAGTCACTATTTACTATGGTTAGAGCCTAATATTTGTCTGTCAGAGTTGTGGGGAGCTGACAGAAGGCAGCTATCATCCTTGCAGCCATCTTGAGCCATATACACTGACAAGAGAGTTGATTACAATAGACTATAACAGCTGAGCACACTCTGATAACATCTTGTTTTAAATACCCAAGATTTTCCCTTGGGTGTGTAAGACTTAAAGGTGTGTGTGACTTAAGGGCATGACTTAGAGATCAGATTTAGAGACAAGACCTAAGGGCATGACTTAAAGGCGTGGCCTAGAAGTAAGACATATAAAATGTGAGAGGCAGACAGAAAAAAATTATTATTAGGTATTAGGCACTTGGCACTTGGAGGAAGAACTTGGAATTAGACAGTAGGCACTTGAGACTCGAGACAGGCAACTAGGATTAGACATTAGGTACTTGAGACTTAGAACTTGGAAGAGTGACTTGGAAAAAAACTAGTAACTGGAAAAGAGACTAGTAATTTAGAACTAGGACTGAGAACTAGGGACTTGGAGAGAAGAAGAGAGATTGAATTACACTCTGTCTGGTCTCTATTCTTTGCACCCATCCTCACTCTCTCTCTCTTGCTAAACCCTGACCCACAGACTAGAGCAGCTTGGGGCAGTTCGGGCTCTAACAATTTAGCCCCCAAGGCTTTTGGCAGTGCGGGTTCCAATATTGATAGAGCAGTCCCCGACATTTTGGCCCCCAAATGTGGGGTAGCTCAGGCTGCAACACAGAGTAATAGAAATTTACTATTTTCCCTTTTTTGTGGGGACAATAAATCAAGTAGACTAGAATTTTAGGGAGTAGGACATCAGGTTACAGGTCAAAATAACTATTTTATTCAAAGGAAAAGAAAATTTAAGTAGTTGATTTAACAGAGGTTATCAGATATTTATTTTATATTTTAAGTGCATGTATTTACAGCCTGCTCCAATTCTGCAAGTATTTGGAATTGTCCAGCTACAGTGATTTACAGTGATTTAGTTAGTTAATATGTGTGTGATTGACATTTGGACAGTAGAGGTTGGAACCCAAAATGCCTGTTTTGATGACCTTTTTTGGAGACTTGCCACAATTTGAAAAAAAAATCAGTTAATTCTTATAATCCAAAAAGAAAAGAAAAATTTATAAGTATGTAATAAATGCATAAATATATGAAGGTAATCATTTATGTTATCCTTTACAGGCACACATTTATACAAATCTGTTATTGATAGTTAAAATCTGCCAGAAGTGCTACAAACACAGATGGAAGATAGTGTGTTGGCAGGTGGAAGAAACATAAACACATGGGAAAAAATTTAGTATTAGACTATGAATGCATAAAGTTAGCTTCAGAGCTAAGAAATTGTGTGTGTTATCATAAAGGCTTCCTGAAAACAGCAAAAAATGTTAGTAGTTAAGTTTAGGAGGAGTCAGATATATTGTACAACTGCCCAATTTTGTTACTTACATTTGGGTCGCTGTGATACAAGTAGATCCCAGAGTATTAAGTAGCCCCATTACAATAACATCTGGACTTATTTCCCTTGCACAGCAGTGAGTGGTGTCTTTGGACCAGGGCACCATAATTACTATACTGAACAAGTAAGGGAGCAGTTCACCAGTATCCTTGCAACTTTCCCAGCCTCCAGAAATAAACCATTATTGGGTTATGCCAATAAAGTTATGGACAACATCTGTCAGGACAAAATGAGTGCAAGCATTATTTGTGACATAATGGAAACAGCAGGAATGTCATCGAGCCTGGATTTGTATGCTGGGCTGATATGAATCACATCCCAGAAGACCTGGCATAAGGGAAGAAGAGACTGTAGAGTTTAAGCTTGTTAAAGAGAATGTGGAAACAGTGAATGTTATAGGTTCTGAGTTCCAGTTCAAGGCAGTAAATAGAAAGCTGACCACAACCACTACTAACACTAAGACCTCTCTAGGCATTGTAGAATAGTGAGAATAGAGAAAAGAAAAGAGCTCACTCCCCTAAGGCCAGGCTCAGTGATTGTTAGACCTTGATGATCCAATGTATATCAAGGACACATGCTTTACTATGTTCGTAACAGCCTTACTTATAATAGCTAAAATCTGGAAACAACCCAAATGTACCTCCCCAGAAGAATGGGTACAGAAAATGTGGTACATTTACACAATGGAGTACTACTCAGCAATTAAAAACAATGACTGACTTCATGAAATTTACAGGCAAATGGATGAAACTAGAAAATATCATCCTGAGTGAGGTAACCCAGTCACAAAAGAACACATAGTATGTACTCACTGATAAGTGGATATTAGGCAAAAAGCTCAGAATACCCAAGATACAACTCAAAGCTCATATGAATGAAGGTCAAGAAGAAGGAAGACCAAAGTGTGGATGCTTCAGTACTACATAGGAGAGGGAACAAAATAATCACAGGAGGTAGAGGGTGAGAAGGGCTTTGGAGGAAATGAGGAGTGGGAGGGGAAAAGGGGGCAGGATCAGGTATGGGAAAAGACATGGGTGATGTACAGAAGGTCAGGAAATTGAACAGAGGCGTGTAGCCATAGGGGATGAAGAACTTTGGGTAGCTACCAGAAAGTCCCAAACACCAGGAATGCAAGAAGCTCCCAGGACCCAACAGGATGACATTAGCTGAAATACAAAACAAAGGGGAGAGACCATATCCAGGGGTTAGGCAAGGCCTCCAGTTGAGGGAAAAGGCTATACACTCATCATCAAAATTTTAACCCGAAATTGTTCCTTTCTAAAGGAAATATGGGAATACAGGGACAAAGAGTGGAGCAGAAACTGAAGGAAAGTTATCCAGAGATTGCCACATCTGGGGATCCATCCCATATGCAGACACCAAACTCAGACATTATTGTTGATGCCAAGAAATGCTTGCTGACAGGAGCCTGATATAGCTGTCTCCTGAGAGGCTCTGCCAGAGCCTGACCAATAAAGAAGCAGATGCTTGAGTATCAGACTGATCACAGGGACCCCAATGGAAGAGTTAGGGGAAGGACTGAAGGAGCTGAAAGGGTTTGTAACCCCATAGGAAGAACTATCAACCAACCACACCCCCTTCCCCTAGAGCTGCAGGGAACTAAACCACCAACAAAAGAGTATACACGGAGGGACTTGTGGCTCCAGCTGCATTTGTAGCTGAGGATGCTCTCTTATCTGGCATCAATGGGGGGGGGGGTTGGTCCTGTGTAGGCTCAATGCCCCAGTGTAGGAGAATGCTAGGGAGATGAGGTGGGAGTGCATGGGTGGGTGGGTGGGGGACATACCCTTATAGAAGCAGGAGGAGGGGAGATGGGATAGGGGGTTTGTGGAGGGGAAACTGAGGAAGGGGATACCATTTGAAATGTAAATAAATAAAATATCCAATAAAAATGTTATTTTATTATGAGCCAAGAATTGAGAAATTCACTTTTAATTTGTTATAAAGGTTTACTTGATTTTTAATAGTGAAACTCTATTCATTAAATTCTCATTAAACATAATATATATTTTTGTAAGTTGATAGATATGTTGGTTGTGTTGTTTTTAGAGGGCCTTATATTTTTGGTATCTTTCATTTCTATGGCTCTTATGGTCTTTTGACTTTCTGTTCTATGAGGTTCCCTGAGCCAGCAAAAGAGGAATTGGATGGAGATACCCCATTAGGGCTGAGTATTCAAGGGCTCTCACTCTCTTCATAATGTCTGTCTGTGGATCTCTGTATTTGTCCTCGGTGACTGATGATGAAAGCCCTCTGATGATGGCAGAGCAAGGCATTGTTGTATGAGTATAGAAGGATGCCCTTAGTGGTCATTTTATGACTGTGTTTCTTTAGCAGAATACTAGTATTTGGTTTTCTTCTAGGTACTTGACCTGTGTAGTCTCAGATGTTTGACCACTTGAGAAATTTTGAGGATGGGTTCAATCTCATGGACTGGGCTTAAAACCAACTAAGTTTTGGTTGGTTACTCCTACAACCTTGGCTGTTATCACATTTAACACATCTTGTAGGCAAGACTCCCTTGTTCATTGAATAATTTGGTGTTTATCTTTCTCCTTTGGTAGCACATGGAGCACCTTCTCTTCCCATGAACATTAATCCATAATTGTCAAGGTTCTCTATATTCAATGAGTTGTATGTTGTCTTTAGCAATAGGACCTTACTTGACAGTTTGTGAAAGCAATTGATAGCATTGACAATAGCCTGGGTAGTTTGGGGATTCTAGTGGGGGCCCATTTGGGCAACAACTCGCTGTATTCCTTTCTCCCAGTCCCTTCTTCACACTCTATCCCTGTTTGTCTTTTTTCTAGGTACCTGGCCTATCTAGTTTCCTCTGTTTCATTCAACTACACTGTAGAGCCATAACTCTCTATTGTTTTTTCTTTAAGCTCTCTAGTCTCTTATTTTATGAGTAACTTATAAATGTACATGCATTGTAGCCTATATATCAAAGCCTTAGCACCTAACGTCCACACCTAAGTGAATATATACTGTATTTGCAGTCTGAGATCTGGCTAACCTCATTCAAGATGATTTTTTTCTACCTTCATTCGTTTATCCTAATTTCATGATTTCATTTTTAATAGCTGGTCAATTTTCCATTGTGTAAATAAACCATCTTTTTTGTCCTTTCATATGTTGACAGTTTCTAGGATATTTTTAATTTCTGGCTATTTTAAATAGAGAATCAATGAACATAGTTGAGCAAGCATCTCTCTAAAAGGATGTAGAGTTCTTTTTGGTGTGTGTGTTTGCTGTGTAGCTGGATCTTAAGGTACATCTATTCCCAGCATACTGATTTTCACATTGGCTGTTCAAGTTTGCACTCCAAACAACAATGTATGAGTGTACTCCTTACTCCACATCTTTGTCAACACATCAACTGTTATTTATTTTATTAATTTATGCCTTTTTTTTTGTTTTTTTGAGACAGGGTTTCTCTGTGTAGCCCTGGCTGTCCTGGAACTCACTCTGTAGACCAGGCTGGCCTCGAACTCAGAAATCTGCCTGCCTCTGCCTCCCAAGTGCTGGGATTAAAGGCGTGCGCCACCACCGCCCGGCGATTTATGCCTTTTTAGCTGGTGTAAAGTAAAATTCTAATGTGTTTTACATTTCCTCACTGACTAAGGGCATTAATCATTTAAGTGCTTCGCAGCCATTTTGTTTCCTCTTTCAATAACTCTGATTAGATCTCTACCCCATTTTTAATTGGGTTATTATTTTTCTTGATGCCCATTTTCTCAGTTCTTTATATAATTCAGATATTTACACTTTTTTGGATGTATAGTTGGTAATAATTTTTTGGATTTTGTAGGCTGTCACTTTGTCGGAATGACAGTGTTCTTTGCTATGCAGAAGCATTTCAATTTCATGAGGTCCCATTAATTTTTCTTAGTGCTGTGCTAAAGGTTCTCTGTTTTAAAAGTAATCCTTTGTGTCAATGCATTTAAACATACTACCCACTTTCTTTTATATCAGATTCAGTGGATTTGGCCTTATGTTGGTCTTTGATCCATTTCTAGTTGAGTTTTCTATGGATTTATTTGCAGACCTCTACAGGCAGCAGTAGTTGACGATGCTTCTTTTTTCCAGTGTGATTCTTGCATTGTGTATTCGCATGTCTTTTGATAATAGTGTGTCTGTTTATCATATATTCAGTTTATCTTGTGTCTAAGACAAGCCACTGATTTTTAATATGAAGAACCTGAGATCCTTGCAAAAACAAGTTTGCTTAAATTCCATTTTTTTCATCCATATATTGAACAAAATCTCTAAATATTTCTCTGGCTCAAAGGAAAACCCTAACCTGAAAACAAGTAATATTCCAAATGTTATATAAACATATCAAATTCAAAGAGGTTCTTGAAGTATAAAAAGTTGTTGCTGAATTATGGTAGTGAAATTCTAAAATAAAAATCTTGTTAATGAAGAATGCATTATATATACTCTAGGAAGATGGCTAGGTTACCATAATGCTTGTTATTTAAACATATGAACTTGAATTTTTATCCCAAGCCCCTATGTAAAGAGCCTGGAATGACGGTCTTGGTTATAATACTAGATCTGTAGGGACAATAATAGGAGGATCCCTGAAGTTTATTGGGCAGTAGTCTTGCTAAACTTTTGAGGCTAAGCTTCAGTGAGCGATCCTGTCTTAAAAAAAATAAAGTAGAGACATATTGAGAAAGACTTTGATATTGACTACCACTCTCCATACACATTTACATGTATATGCTTGACCCACCATACATACAGAAATGTATACACACAACATACACTCATGCATAGCTACTGATAAGAAGAGAGATTTAATTAGTCACTAGACATGATCTTAATGTCTTGGAGAAAACCATAGTTTGTGCCTGTTGTGTATTTGAATAAGCATGTTGAGTTTCTTTACATTTATTTTTTAATCTGAACAAAACCTCATAGATTTTAGCTTCTACCCAGATTGATTGAGAATAGGCATATATTATTAGGTAAAACTCACTTTTTCTCAGAGTTTGTTTTATTTATTTTATTCATAATTTTATGTGATATGATCAAATACATAAAAGATTATTCAGAGGATGTTTCTAAAAGTCCTAAATTTATAACACTAAAACTTTATGTTCTAGGAATCAGACTGTTTGAGCATGAGGCTCAAAGAATGGCATGAAGTTGTCACAGATTTTGTAATATTAATGATTCATTTGTGATGGACTTGCATTCCACTTCACCAGTCATTAAGCATAATTTTATAGAAAGGGCCTATCTCAAGTTGGAAATGAAGAAGCACCCTCTTTTATTAGATTCTATTCTGAGTTGTAATTACCAGTGTCATTAATTAAATAGATACATTTTACCAAACCAATAAAAACTACCCATTAAAATGATTTAACAAAAAATTGAAAGTACTAAATTATCCATTTGATTCTTTAATGAGATACGATCTTTTTTATTAATTTTATATGTATGAAAAAATTAAATATTACTAGTAAAAAAACCTATATGCAACATCATTGCTGCTAAAGCTGAATCATTCCAGAAGTCTGTACATTGAGTTTGCATTTTAATCTTAACTTTGATTTAAGAGCTAATAGCATTAAAGTAGTCTAGTTTATGGAGTAACAATGATTTCGGCTATTGACAGAGTATTTCCATATCTCATATCAATTTCGATTCTCTAAAATCCTGTTGAAGTGAGTAGAGTTGGTATATTTTGTCACAACTTAACAAGTAGAAAAATGGAACTCAGATAAAACCTTTATAAATTATCATTTCTGAAAATAACAAATTAGCATATGAGTGCTCATTATATTTGGTTCTTTCTCATGTAGTATGGAATATAGTTAGACATATACAACATATTTAAAGATGCTTATATGTCTGTACACAATACAAGAATCATTATTAAATATAATTCTTGGCTAAGCCATTATCTATCTCCTTATTAGGTGTTTTGTTTTACATCTGATATGTAAACATTGGTAGTAGCTTATGTCTCTAGTAATGTGTTGAGGGCAGTCAGTCATCACAAAGATCTAACTGGAAAAATCTGCCTGATAGAAACAATTCTGTAAACTCAATAAAAATAAACCATACATTCAAAATGAAAAGAAAAGCAATGAGGAGTATTTAATACAAAAGTGTGAATTTCCTGACTAGTGTCTTCAATATACTCACAGATAATTCTTGCTATTCTTGTTGGCATCATGGATCTTTAGACATTGGAAGACTATTTCAAAGTATTCTTGATTTTTTTCTACTTTCGAATGTTTTTCAGAGAAGCAGCCAATAATTTTTTTTGTTCAATACATTAAACAAAAGTGTTCTGAGAACCTACCTGAACTGAAAAAACTACATTTATGAAACATGATTTTTTTGATTACTTACTGTGTACCAGATTTGTACTAGGCATATTATTAATGTGTTTTTGTGAGATCTATGTTTTTTTTTTTAATTATTTATCTGAAAAATATAAAAGGTACTATAGATGTATTTTAAAATGCTAGGTATTTTTTTATGTAAATATAAAAAAATGACCAGATCTGCTAAAGTGCTATCATAAGATCCTTCTTTGGTCTGGGAGATGACAATTTAATTGCACATCTCTATTCGATAAAATGTTGAATAAGGAAACTAGAAGCAGGAGGTACATTACCATAAGCATCAGAATAGCAGGAGAGAGAAAGAGAGAGAAAGAGAGACAGAGAGACAGACAGAGAGAGAGAGAACAATGACTCTAGTGTGTATTTTGTATCATATGTGTTTTTATCTTTGAAACACTTCTGCTTTTCCTTCTGTACATCCATCTTTTCACTCATGCCTAGGTTTTCTCTTCCACTGTTCTCTCACTTACCATTTGGCTCTTCTTTGTGTTCTTTCAACTGTACTAAAACAAACAAACAAACAAACAAACAAAAAACAAAACCAAACACCTCTTCTGTGTGTCCACATTTTATTTTTTAAATAAAAAATTATTTTTATGAAATATATTTCACCATGTTTTCCCTTCTACTACCTCTCCCAGTTCCTCCTCAACTTTCTACCCACTCAAGTTTGTTTACTTCCCTCTTTCCTCTCTCTCTTCTCTCTCCATCCCTCTGTCCAAAACAACCAACAAACAGAAAATAGAAAAAACAAAACCAAGCAAACAAATAAACAAAAGTCAAAATACATTGACAAAAAAAAATCTAATAGGCAAAATAAAAACCCCACAAACACAGGAAGTCTGCTTTATCTTTGCTTGTTACTCCTGTACTGGAAGCCCTACAGTGTGATTAAATGAGAAGAAAAAAAAAAAAAAAACAGCACTGAGAGAGAGAAGTGGACAAGTCCCAGCCTTAACCAAAAATATATTTGTAATTGATACTTCTGGGAAAAGGGAAATCAGTTTTCTCTAAGAAATGTCACTCCTATTTCTGTGACTCTATATTATCAGTCACTATTACTTATCACATAGCTGACTACAAAGTATTTAACTGGGACTGCTCTCTTCAGGTCCTTCTACAATCCAACCAGTTCCACACACTGAACCATTAGTTGTCATTTCTAAACCACGTATCTGAGGCATGTTTTCTGTAGCAAGGGGTCCTATTGGCAATGACCCTCAAGACATAAGTACCTTTCTCATTTTCTTTCTAGCTTCTGTTTCTTGCACTTGTCTGACTTTGTGTTCTATGTCTTAAACCAGGCTTCCCTGGTTCCAAGTTTGCTACCACCATGACAAATAGCTCAGGCATTAGAGTAGATCAAACCTCAATAATATGATGATAGGTTGTTGATCTCGAGGATCACATATGATCACATATGATCCTTGAGATCAACAAAATGTTCTCTAAATTTTCTGATCATTTATGTTCTTTGATTTGATAATGCTTTGACACAGAACTCTGAACTTTTCAAGTCTTTATTTATTGTACACTTGAAATATATAGCAAATTATTTAAAATATGTTGATTTGATAATGTACATGTTTGCCTGTGTGTGTGTGTGTGTGTGTGTGTGTGTGTGTGTACATAAAATTTTTGGAGGAATTGAGTCTTTTCTACCTCCTTATGGGATTCAGGCATCAAACATAGTTCTTGGGCCTGAGAGCATCTTCTCTACTGATTAAGAATATTGTTGGCTGATGAAAATATGTATGCTGCTTGTTTTCTACATTATATAAAAAAGTCATGCAATGAAATGGGTGACCTGTTTACTTCTTTGTCTCCTGTCACATAAGGGCTGCTCAAAAATATTTGTGAGTGACAAATGAGTAAGTTCACAATGAAACTGATAATAAGCAGTTTGGGGAGCCTCTATCATCTGCCCAAGCCATTCTTACTGCTTGCTCCAGTAATTTATATGTCTACCTGGCTCTCTCTGCTTTTGACTCTCATTGGCGACTCTCTTAGTGATAGGACAGACTTTTCAGGTGTCTAATTATCACATTAGTATTCTAAATTGCAATGGGTAATTAATGACTTGTTTCTGGTAAATCATTATGTGTGTACATACATAAGTGGATTATAAAAATTTAAATTTTTATAATGTTTATATGCTTTTTATGTGGGCATATTAATTAGTTTAATTCATTTAGTTTTTAACACAGTAAAACTCATTATGCTCATATAACTGATAAAAGATTGAAGTTCCATGGTGATAGATTTGGAAGGCAAATTTGGAGGACAATTTTGGATTCATTGAGGTTTATTTTGTTGTTGTTGTTTTGTTTTTTGTTTGTTTGTTCTGTTTTTTTCTTCCTTATCCCTAAAAAAAGTAGTGTCTGGGATTTAAGCTTACTTGAAAGTCTGTCCTTATTTTTGCTAGTATACTACTCACAACTTACACTCTAAAATGTTGTTATGAAAAAAAGGTTTTCAATGAAGGAGAATGCATGAAGATAGAATAATCTACCCTTAAAGATGAACTACCTTCCCAATATTTTACTGGGATCTCATATCTGTTCAGAACTGGCAACAATTGCCAGTTGAATTCATAGAAATTAAATTTTTCTATAATCAGACTTGGGCCATTTGTATTAGGATAGAAGGCTCTGAGACAGGATCTGACCTGGCAACACCTCGGTTTAATCATCCTCATGTAACCTTTGTGAGTCTTGCAGTTTTAACCTCTGCTGGCTTGCAGCAGGCATATTTTTATATGAATCCTCAGCAGACTACAGGATTCTGAGTAAAACTGAAGAAAACCCGACATATGCAAGTGTACTGCAAGTATATTCTCTAACTGGAAAACTACTCCACTTGAAAAAGAAAATTACCCTTCTCATTGAGTTCAGCCAGCTCTCATTTTGGAGCTGGAGGTGTGACTCCATGTGCAGCAGAGTTCGGGGCTGTTTTCACTTGGATTCTGATCTTTCTCCCATCTGAATTTGTAAACAAAACCTTTCTGTCTATGCCTGAAAATACTCACTGAGCATCTCGCCAAGAGAGACTGATTCTTCCAGAGTGCTGAGTAAAGTTGGCCAGATTCAAGAATGTTTTGGACTGAAAGTGGCAACTAGGTGCCAGAAACACAAAGAACATACACATTCCCTCTGATTACACTCATTTGTGCATAAAATATGGATTGTATGGCTGGGAATCAAAGCTGTGCAGAGAAAGTGGCACAGCTTCTGTGGCATTTGAAGTGAGAGACTAGTTGCTCACTTTGTGATGCCTAAGGTTTTATTCCCAGAATATCTTTTTTTGTATAGTAGCTTGTGACCTTTGTACTTCCAAAATATATCATGTTGAAACCATTCTGTATCGCAGACTCCTGTCTGTGTCTCACAATAGTTTCTCATCTTCAGTTAGATTTCAGGAACTGGTTAGTCCCACACCATGTTTAAATGTAGATAAATTTTATTTTAGACCAACTAAAATGTTTTCACTGATCATAAAAAAAGTTCCTTGGGAAACTAGGGAATCATTTGAAAACAATTTATTTTAGCAAAGATAAAATATACATATATATAAATATAAGTAATATATAAATATAAGTAAAAAAAGTGCCAATTCACATTTTGCCATGCTGTTTGCATCGGTTATTGATTATTTAATAATTTAAATTGAGCCAAAATATTTGAGCATTTGCTTTGATAGTATCTGTTGACCAGAGGGTATGGAATTACAGGTATTTGAAGTAGGGTAAAGTATTTCATGCTCTGAGAAGAGGAAAATGATGCACAAGAAAGTAAACGGCATAGTGCGTAGGTCCACCTGGGGCACAACCAGCAGAGGTGAGTTACACCTGTTCACCTGAAGTCTATCCTCTGGCCCAGCATCTTGCTTCTCTGAGGAGGCCTTCATGGGTCCCAGGAACATACAGCTCAGACCCCTCTTGCAGCAGTCCCTTGCTAATGCTAGTCAGGTCCACCTGGGGCACACACAGCTGAAGTGAGCAGCTTCCTGTTCCTGAGAGCCATTGTCAGGACTTGCCTGACTCTCCAGGGAGTACTGCTGGCATCAGGAACATTCCGCTTACAACAGTGACAACTGGATGGCTAAAGAACATCATAAGGATAGAATCAAGAAGAGCCAGGGCAATATGAAACTGCTAGAGCCCCGATCTCCTGCTATAGAAAGCTCCGGATATCCTAACACAGGAGAAGAACAAGAAGATGACCTTAAATTCAATCTTACAAAGATGATAGAGACATAAAATAAAACAAATGAAAAGCCATTGAAGAAATACAAGAAAATACATCAAACAAGTGAAGGAAATTTTAAAACTGTTAAAGAACTGAAAATGGAAATTGAAGCTATAAAGAAAACACAAACTGACAGAATCTTGGAGATGGGAAACCTAGAGAAAAGAATATGAATGGCATATGCAAGATTGATCAACAGACTATAAGAGATGGAAGAGAGAATCTTAGGTGTAGAAGATACAATTGAAGAAATTGAAAATTCAGTCAAGGAAAATGCTACATCTGTAAAGTTCAAGACATAAAACATCCAAGAAATATGGGACACTATTAAAGGGCTAAAACCAAAGAATAATAGGAATAAAGGAGAAGATTCCCAGCAACAAGGCACAGAAAATATTTTCATCAAAATCATAGAAGAAAATCTTCTCAACTTTAAGAAAGATAGGCCTATATACATACAAGAAGGTTATAGAACAGCAAATAGAGTGTACTGAAAAAGTAAGTCCCCATACCACATAATAATCAAAACACTAAATGTGTAGAACAAAGAAAGCATATTAAAAGCTGCAGGGAAAATGGCAAAGTTAAGGCAGACCTATCAGAATTACACAGGAATTCTAAGCAGAGACACTAAAGGCCAGAAAGGCCTAGGCAGTTACCTTGTAGACTCTAAGAGACCACAGATGTCAGCCAAGACTACTATACTCAGCAAAACTTTCAATCATTATATATGGAGGAAACAAGATATTCTATGAAAAAATAATATATATCCATAAATCCAGCATTAAGAAGATACTAGAAGTCAAACTCTAACACAAGGATGCTAACTATACCAAATAAAAGAGACACAGGAAATAAATAACCACATACCAGCAAAACAAAGAAAGGAAAGCACACACACACACACACACACACACACACACACACTACCACTATCAACATTAACATATCAGAAATGAACAACTGCTGGTTATTAATATCCTTCAACATCCCTGGAATCAATTCCTCAGTAAAAAGTAAC
The DNA here is from genome assembly GCF_011762505.2 of Arvicanthis niloticus. Classification (NCBI taxonomy): domain Eukaryota; kingdom Metazoa; phylum Chordata; class Mammalia; order Rodentia; family Muridae; genus Arvicanthis; species Arvicanthis niloticus. The sequence continues at coordinate 30,644,953 of NC_047663.1, read as the reverse complement.
AGGCTAACAGAGTAGATGTGAAAACAGGATACTTCATTCTGCTGCATAGAAGAAACATACCTTAAAAACAAAACTATACACTATCTCAGAGTAAAGGCTTAGAAAAGATCTATTAAGCAAACAAATCCAAGAAGCAAGCTGGAGTACGAAATAAAATAAATTTTCAAACAAATGTAATCAAAAGTGATGGGGAAGGACATTTAATACTCATCAAAGGAAAATCCAACGAGAAGTTGTCTCAATTCTGAACATCTCTGCCCCAATTACAAGGGCCCCCACATTCATAAAAGGAACATTACTACATTTTAAATCATACATTGAACTCCACATATTAATAGTGGGAGACTTCAATACCTCACTCTCATCAAGACAGGAACTAAACAGAGAAATACTTGAACTAATAGAGGTTCTGAGTCTAATGGACCTAACATATCTATCAAACAGTTCACCCAAACACAAAAGAATATATCTGCATCTCAGCATCTCACAGGACCTTCTAAAAATGACCATACAGTCAATCACAGATTGACAATCAAGTCTAAACAGATACAACAAAATTGAAATAACACCTTGTATCTTATTAAACCACCATGAATTTATGCAAGACTTTAACCATAACAGAAATGAGAAAAAGTCTACAAACTAATGGAAACTGAAAATCTCTCTACTGAATGACTACTGGGTCAGAATAGAAATAATGATAAAAAAAAAGAAACTAAAGTCTTTCTAGAATTCAATGAATATGAGGGCATAGGAAACCCAAGCTTATGTGACACAAAGAGAGAACATTCATAGAATTAAGTGACTTTATTTAAAAAATTAGAGATCTCACACCAGCAACTAAAAAGCACAACTGCAAGCTCTAGAATGAGAAGAAGCAACACATCCAACAGGAGTAGACTGCAGAAAATAAATTCAGGGTTAAAGTTAATATATATTAGAAACAAATAGAACAATACAAAGAACCAAGAAAACTAAGGAAACCAAAAGCAGGTTTTTTTTTGTTTGTTTTGTTTTTTGTTTGTTTGTTTGTTTGTTTTAAATCAACAGGATAGAGAAACACTTAGCAAAACTACTAACTAAAAGGCAGCAGGGCATGACTGAAATTAACAAAATTATAAATTAAAAGCAAGACATAACAACAGACATTGAAGAAATATGAGTAATCATTAGGTCTTACTTCAAAAGCCAGTACCCCACCAAATTGGAAAATATAAATGAAATGGATGATGTTCTAGGCAGGGTAGCACCCACCAACTTAAATCAAGACCAACTAAATTGCTGAAATTGTCCTATAAACCCTAAGGAAATAGGAGCAGTCATTAAAAGTCTTCCACCAAGAACAAAACAAAACAAACAAGCAAGCAAAGAAACAACAAAAACAAAAAACAAAACAAATAAAACAAAACAAACAAACACACACAAAAAAACCCAGGACCAGGTGGGTTTAGTGTGGAATTCTACAACACCTTCAAAGAAGAGCTAATGCCAATACTCTTCAAATTATTCGATAAAATAGAAGTAGGAAGAACATAACCAAACTCATTTTATGACATTATAGTCACCCTGATACCTAAATCACACAAAGACTCAACAAGAATGAGAATTTTAGATCAGTTTGTCTTATTTAAACTCATTAAAAAATACTCAATAAAATACTTGCAAACAGAATCTAAGAACACATCAAAAACATCATTCACCATGATCAAGTAGGCGTCATCCTAAGTATGCATGGATAGTTCAAAGTAATTCATCACATGAACAAATGGAAATTAAAACATTAAATGATTATCACATTAGATCTGATAAAGCCTGTGACAAAATCTAACACCCTTTAAAGTCTTGGAGAGGTCAGGCATACAATGTACATACCTAAATAAAGGCAATGTAGAGGAAGACAATAGCAACATCAAATGAAATGAAAAGAAACATAAAGTAATTCCACTAAAATCAGGGCAAGTCAAGGTTGTTCACTCTTTCCCTATCTATTAAACCTAGTACTTGAAGTTCTAGCTAGAGCAATAAAATATCTAAAAGAGATGTAGGGGACATAAATTGGAAAATAAAAAATTAAACATTTTGTTATTTGCAAATGAAATGATAATATACGTAAGTAATCCCCAAAATTCTACCAAAGGATACCTACAGCTTAAAAACATCTTAGGCAAAATGGATGTATACAAAATCAACTCAGAAAAAGAATTAGTAGTCTTTCTTTATACAAATGATAAATGAGCTGAGAAAATTATTAGGGTAACAAAACAATTCACAGTAGTCACAAATAATACAAAATACCTTTGTGTTACTCTAATCAAGCAAGTGAAAGACAAGTATGAAAAGAACTTTGTCCAGTGAGGCATGAGGGCCATACCCGTCCCAATGTCTTTTTCCTGGAGAAGGGATACTTTTGACATCAACCCCTATGCAGTCAGGCTTGCACCTCAGAGAACCCAGAAACATATTTTTATCTTTTATTTATATTCCCTTGCAGTGCTTAGCCTCGCAGCCTAAGCAAGAATTCAGATCGCCAGACAGAGGGGGTTCTGGGTGGCCCCTCTCTGCTTGGTATAGGTGCAGAAGTCCCCTCTTTTAGGTTGGGTGGAGATGGGACTTGGGAGCACCCTGGATAGAGTAATACCCTCATCTAGAGTCTCGTGGTCCTTCATAGCTAACTTATGATAATGTATCTGAATAGATTTTGCTATCAGATTATCTATCTGTTGTTTCACAAAGTTAGTCAGCCTATTTAAGGCACAGGGACCAAAGAAAATAAGCAAAAATAACCTAATTAATGGTCCCAAGATGGAAGGAAGTAGGGTTAACAATCATGGAGAGGTTGAAGACCAATTCTTGTACAAGCTGTCATCTTTCTCTTTCTCTCTTTGTCTTTTCTCAAGACCTTCTCTGGCCTTTTTCATGCTCTCTTTAATCATCCCTGTTTTGTCTATGTAAAAGCAGCATTCTTCTTTAAGGGCCGTACACAGTCTAGAGCTGTACACAGTCTTTTCTATTGTAAAAGAGAAAATCAAGTCCAATAAATTCCTTTGCAATTTTGGGGGATCACATCAGACAGTGAAACGAGGGATTTCTTTAGATTAGTGATGTCAGTCTATAGCTGTTTGATGTCCTTGTCAGAGGCCCATTGGAGGTCTGAGTAGTATAAGTCTGGAGGCCAGCATCAAGATTAGAACTCCTAACAGCAGACATTAAAAGAAAATTTTATGGGTCCCATGAAAAACATATAAAAGAAAAGTGCCTTATAGATTCTTTTTCCCTAACCTGAGTAACTAAAGTTGCCACTCTGGTTTGCCAACCAGAGACCAATTAATCCTTAAACAAAGAATGCAGAGTTATAGGACAATGGCCTACTGAGTCATCCCAGGAATGAAGATAAGAGATAAACATCCACCTGCAGGAACTGTTCCCCGCCTCCATGGACCAGTTTGGCCAGATGTTCAAAAATTGGAAAACAACCAATCGTGTGCACCCGCGTGAAAGTTTCTCCTTTTCCCCACCCCGAGCTTATATTAACCCTAAACCCCGGAGCCACGAGGTCGATGCCCCTGTCTCCTACATTGAGACACGTGTCGGCCCAGAATGTTCCACCATTAAACTACCTCGTGTTCTTGCAGCAAGTTGGTCTTCCGTGTGTCCTTTGGGTGCGCGCCATCCTATGACTCGAGTGGGGTCCCCTTTGGGGGCTTCCCGAGCCTTACAACATCATGGGTGATTAATTTTTACCTGGAAAGGAAAAAAGATGGGAATTCTCAGGGAAATTTCTCTTCCCTGGATGTCAATTGTTATTTATCTTACTTATAATTGGGCCTGGTTTTGTGAGGGTATCTATTTAGTTCATTAATCTTTTTGGCGGCCATTTAGCTGTGCCTTCTGTGGTATCAAACAGGCATATCAATCGTCGGCCCCATATAGGAACTGGGTCCTGTCCATTCTGTTTAAGGGTAAAAGGGTCCTTCCACATAGTTGTGGCTAGTTTTTATTGGTCTCAGAGATGCCAGAGGCAATCTGCGGCAGATTTGCCGTGAGCTTCCAGGTTTAGAAAGTTAAGAGTAAACAAGGCATGCTCCTTCTACACTCAGAGAGTCATGAAGACACTATTTAAAGAAATACAATTCTTTATTAATAATTTCTTTTATCAAAGGACTATTATAAAACAGCCAACAATTAATCAATCTATATAATATATCAATTAATGAGAGCTTCTTCTACATTTTGTAAAATTACTCAATTAATGAATGGGACATTATGTATCTGAAAATCTTCTGCAAAGTTAGAGACACCTTCAATAGGACCAAACAGCATCCTGTAAAATGGAAAAGATCTGTATGAAGACATCATCTGACAGATGACTAATATCCAAGATATATAAAGAATTCAAGAAATTAGAAACCAACAAACTAAATAAACACATAAAAGCGGGGTACAGAGCTAAACAGAGAATTCTCAACAGAAGAAAGTAATAAGCAAGAAGCACTTAGCCATGGGATTGCCAAAGCCTGCAGAATAAGAATGGGGCGTGACAATGGGACATGGCATAACATAGCTTACTATGGTTTCCGGTATGTTGACATTCCCCAAGGCTCTTTTGAATTTCTGCCTGTGCAATGAAATCTATGTATTTCAAATAGTGCCAGTAGTGCTTTACAGACTGGGATGATAACAACCTGATCCAAACCCACAGTATGGATCCAAGCCCAGCTGAAAATCAGCTGAGTCTCAGACCCATAAGTACTCTCCAATTAACTTTTACTCTCTCCCTCCCTCTTTCCCCTTTCTTCTTTTCCTCCTGTTCTCCTCTTCTTCCTCTCCCTTTGCCTTACTGTTACATAAAATTTCAAACTCCTCATGAAAGAGAAAGAGAATAGTGCACTAAAATATCCATCACCTATAAAACATGTACACCTCTTTATTCTTAATTATCCTCAGAAGGATTGGAAATTTTTAACAGTTTATTCCTTTGAAGTCCATGTTCTATTTATGCCACATTGCCATGCTATTTTGAAAACTACAGTGTGCCCTTCCTCCAGCCTGCCAGCCTGCCAGCCTGCCAGCCTGAGCAGGCCCAAACGCTGTTTACCACAAGAGACGAAACAATAAGACATGGGATACATTGCATTGCTGACCTTGGAGCCCTGCAGTCCCTTACAGGAGCTAAGAAGAATGGACCGCCTGCTGAGCTTGCCTTGACACCTTTGGGCTGCTGTCTCCTTACCCAGCCCCTGGGCTGAACCTAGAAGAGACTCTGGGGGGTGGAGTTTGCCCTTTATATGTGAAAGCAAAATATTAAACTTGGGGCCTTGATCAGAGAACTTTGTCTTGGCCCCACGTTTCTCTCACCCTCCATTCCCGTTCATTCCCAGGCTTCCTCTCAGGTGAACCCGGTTCCCGTAGCCGCTGGAGGCTACACTATAGTGACTACTGAATTACTAATCCTAACAAATTACTGCCTCTCAATATCATTGGATATGTAGTCATTATTAAAATAGCCCCAATAGTTTCATAAACATTTTTATTTGATGTGTTCAAATAATGGCCAGCAGCCCCACACAGTGTATTTATGTAATATGTCTGATTATATCGGAGCTTCTGGTTTGTATCTTTTATTCTTCCACTTTTATTGTTGTCTTACAATTTGTACATGGAATTAAAACAAGCCATTCCTGTGTACTGTCTGTCACTTCCCAGAGTTTGCTAGCTACTTTCTTGTAATGTTTCTCAGTATCATTCCTCACTCCTTTTATTTTCAGAAAACTGGTGTACTTGTTTAGAATGTTCTGTGGATTGTATTCTCTGCTTCTCGCCCAAACACACTGGAGTAATACATAATGCATATTTGTTTCCTTTTATGTATGTGTGATGTTGTCAGTTTTACAACTGTTCAGAGAATAATCCCTTCTTATTCTGCCTCTCCTCTAGCCTCCATAAGAAAAGTATGGGTTTCTACTATACCAGTATTGAACTTAGCCACAGGATTGCCTAAGCCTGCAGAGTAGAATGGGGCATGACAATGGGACATGGCTTCGGGTGTGTTGGCTTCCTCAAGGCTCTTTTGAATTTCTGCCTGTGCAATGGAATCTATGTATTTCAAATAGTGCCAGTAGTGCTTTACAGACTGGGATGATAACAACCTGATCCAAACCCACAGTATGAATCCAAGCCCAGCTGAAAATCAGCTGACTCTCAACCCATATGTTTTCATATTTTCTGGATAAATGGGCATGGCTGTAAATTACTGAGTTGGATGATGGTCTCTTGAACAACTGTACTACGTCAAAGCTTTAATGTCATAAATGTGAATATTGATTCCTTGATTGAGGCTTGAATCACATTGTTTTGTCTTCTTTTGACTTAATATTTTATGATTGATTTTTTTACAAGTGGTGACTAGTTCTTCAACATGTCACTTTTATGTGCTGAAATATGATGACATGCTAGTATTCTTCAATCCTATATTGTTCCAAAAGAAGTACATATGAGCAAGCATGAATTATGCTCCATGAGAAGAAAGAATATTTTTGATTCTTTCACTTTATTTACTAGTTATAAGAATAAAGTGCTGACACCCTAGTGCCCTTCTACAGTACCGTGTCTACAGATTCATATTATAAAATATACCAACCATTGATTGGTGCCATGCTACCCATACTTGACATCAACTCTCTTGATGCTTACAGTTCACTTTTATAATGTTACTCTGGGTTAAACTTAATTAAAACAATTTAATTCTTTTAAACAGCTTGAGGCACTCACTTTTAGTTTTCTTCGGGTATATAGGGTTTTTTTTTGTTTTTTGTTTTTTTTTTTTTGTTTTTGTTTTTTGAAACTTAGAAATCATGCCTTTGATTTAAGGTGGCAGGAAAATCACTGACCGTAAAAATTCCTTAGGGGATACAGTCAAAAGCAATGGTACTGACTGCCTGGAATCCCCAGATAAGAATGCAATGCAAGGGCCAATAGTGGAAGAACATACCATCTAAAGCTTAGGAGATCTCACAACTCCTGAAATGTTGATGACAAGGGGTTCGCTGGCAAATGATAGTAACCCAATTAGGTGATCAGTAAATGACAAGAGTCAACTACAGGAGCATTAGCCCCACTAATTAAGTATTAAGAGCCATCAAGTTATTAGCTTTTTAATTTGCATGGAAAGATCTTAGAGTACCTAACACTATTCCATTCTAGTTATATTAACAGATTACATACATGAGAATTCAAATTCTGTGTTTTTAATATTCACTTTAAGAATCTGCAAATAGAGGGAATGTTTTCTTAAAAAAAATGTTTCTCGATTGTTATTATGTTTCTAAACAGAAAAGGGAAACCCCCCACAAGTTGAGTACTCATTTAAGAACATTGCATCCAATGGAATTACAGAATTAAACAGCCTTTACACAAGGGTATTAGGGATCTACTGCATCCATTTACTTAATTCATTGCATTAATAATCTGCTCATTTAATTATTTAACACATCTTTTCATAAAAGACTTTGTGTATTTGGGTCTGAGTGTGAGACCATGAGATTGGTACATTTATTTTCTTTAAAACAAAATGGACTAGAAGAGTTATTTAGATTATAAACAGAATAAAAGAAGAATAATAAAAATGTGAAAAAATAAGTAAGGGTCAAATGCCAAGACACCCCCCCCCCACCTTGCTTACTTAGGTTTAACTTTGATGATGTTGGCTTAGGAATTCTCCTGAGGAAAGCTTCCTATACTGAAGTATTTATGTTCTTTCAGTAAAATATCCAAACAAATGCATATTTTAAAGTACTTAGGTTGCATTCTGTCTGTGTTGTATAATTTATATGATATATATGCGTATGTATATATACATGATATATATATGTATATATACATGTGTATGTATATATACATATATATATACATATACATATGCATATACATATACATATACATATACATATACATATATATATACATATACATATGCATATATATCATATATGCTTCCATAGTTAGGATAACATTGTCACAACATTAGGTAATGTTTATTCTGGTAATGATCAATGACTTGGGAAGAACTATTATTGAAATAGTCATACTAATTAACTCTAGCTAGCTCTACTGCTGATGTGCTAAGATGTGAGGACTAACAGAGACAGAGGAGGACAGAGGGGACTATATGTCCCCTAAAGATGGCTTGCATACTTCTGTTTCTGTCTCTACAGTGGAGAATATGAAGTAGTTTTAGTTTGGGTAAATTTAATGCATTGTTGCTAAATTACAAAGTCCTTCAAAACTTGATAACTTAATACACCAATCACATTATTCTCATTTAATGATTTCTCAGGTTCTGCAGTATAAATCTTCAGTTTTTCTATATCAACCAGAAGAACAGTTATCTGGGGGCCCAATTTGCTTGAAAAACTCAAGGTGGTTCACACATGGCTGGTACATTAATAGAAGACCGAGCATAGCATGGGTTAACATTACAATGTGGACTTTTCTTTCATCTCCTGTATAACATGCAGCATCAGGGGCTGCTCCTCTTATGGCCATGTGCTTTCCCTAGCAACCAAACTGAAATTGTGCCCTGAAAACCCAAGCATGTCAGGACAGCACATGTAAAAGTTCTCTGACCCACTTACTGCACAGAGCCTAAACAGATGCTCTTGGCTACACACTCTACATAGTAGTGGAGTACACTGTTTGGGGCATCTTTAGGATTTGAATAGTCTGCATCACAGTCAGTTGTTAAGAAACAATATTCTGTGTGTTTTCCTGAAAGCCTACACCAGTTTTGTTTTTATTTACACAAGCAAACATCTGGCAGAAACAACTCAAGAAAACAGAGATGCTTTTTGTCTCACAGTGACAGGCATGCAGTCCATCATGATAGGAAGTACATGGCAACCGTGGCAATTTTGTTCATGGTAATAGGAGGAGCTTATGGTCCAGCCTGCTTACATCTTGATGAATTAACAATAGAAAGTCAGAGAGGAAACAGAGCCAGGCTGTGACCTTGATGGTACTGGCCCTAGTGGTCTCTGTGCACTAAGTGAAGTCCTGTGAGCTTAGGAATGCAGAATCTCTAAAACCAGAATCATAGGCTGGGACCTAATTAACCAAAATTTTGTATATGGGGAATATTTTAAATTCCACCCATAACATAAAATATAGTCACTCATTTACCCCATCTCATAATGAACAGTCCTCAATATTTAACCTAAATTAAATTCAGCTGACTATTATTTTGTGCATAGGAGCAAATTAGACACAAAAATATGATAATGTAAGACAGATTAATTTTAAAGAAATAAAACAAAGCATTTTTCAGAGCCAGAATGTGTCTCATAATCTTCATTCATTTCTTAATTTCTATAGGGAGGCACAAAACTGAAAATCTATAATTTAAAAATAAATTAGAATGTCATGGGTGTTATCTATTTATTCATTCCTTCAATTTTTGTTCACCATTGTGGTGATTCATAAAAGTACATAATATTGAACCATAAATACAGAGGGGGAGGAAGAGGGCAAAACAAAGGAAGAAGAAGAAGATAGAGAGAGGATATTTGTTTCAATAAATAGTTCTCATTTTTTCTTAAGGTTTGCTACTTCATCATATGTAGGTCTCTCCTCCCTCACTCTCCCCCTCTCTGAGTGTGTGTTTGTGTGTGTGTGTGTATGGTATATGTGTGTACATTTGTGTGTATGTACTCAGTATCATGAATACTTGCAGTTCTATTACTTGTGAATAACTTGAATTATTTTTTTATTCACTTGCAGGTGTACATCTTTTTACACCAGACAGGCACTGTATTTCTTCGCCCAGAGAATGCCCAGTATTCAAATAACAGTTCAGTGCTCCACAGTTGCACTCAATTCTGATACTACCTACAGTGTAAGGGAAGATGAAGTAGTTGGGTTCCTTTTTTGTGGGTCACAGCTGCTGTGTGTCACACACACACTATGGGTCACACACATACTATGTGTCACACACACACGATGTGTCAAACACACTGTATCCCAATACTGCCTCACCAACAATCAACTTTCATGACACTCACAGTTTTAGGTTGTCACTTCTGCTCTGACTAATCACATTGGAGGCTTCTACACTCCTCTCTTCTCCGAATCTTCTAAAATACTCACTGATAATTTATTTTCACTTATTAACTTACTACAAAATGTCAGGGAGATGGCAGAGAGGCCCAGGTCATGGTAGAGCACATACATGTATTTGGTAGCTCAGAATCTCAGAAGGTCATGCATTGAAGGATTTTTGATGAGTCACTGAGCGCACTGGTACTATTGATTAGAATACTGGTTATGAGTGATTAACTCTGTCTTAAGTCTCTCCCTTACCCCAGACTTTGGAGGGTGAAGCAAAAAAATTCTCCACTCTATAACTGTCTGGTTCATTTCATTGGCAGCCAACTCCTCATCTTCTGGGGCTTTACAAACATCACACTCTTAACACAAACTCAACTAAGACCTGCAGGACCTTCTTATTAGAAACAGAAAAACATGCCGTTTCTCATTTATCACTTCAGAAAGTATAAGGGTTTTAAAAGTTCTGATCAGGAAGTAGTGAATAAGGACTATATTTATTATACCACAGTACCATGTGCATTCTAGTATTCACAGGCCCTCTCTCCAGCCCTATAATACATCCCAAGGAACACACTTATCTACTCTTTCCCAACATAGAGCCATGCTCCCTGCTACAGGGTTTTTTTTCACTACACTGATACCAAGAAATGAACTGAGTGTGTTATTATGTTCAAGCCCTTCTGCCTAAAGGCAAGCTGACCCAGTAACAAATCTGAACATGTCCTCTCACAAATTGCCTTCAATCATCTTCTTTTCTGTTCTTGAGAGACAACTCTTCAGATGGATATTAAATAGTGTTGGTTGGAAATTTCTTCATTGTAAGTGCCCTCTAAACGTTTTTGATACTGATCATCTACCAGACAATAATTCTCATTAGAAGACAATAAGAAAACTTTTGTAGGAAACACATTTACATTCTTCTCTAGGTCACAAGTCTATCTACCACTGAATCCTTGTATATGCTTTTCCAGTATATTTTTTATGTTGTATAAGATGCAGGAAGCATAGTTTGTTTCTCAAAAGGCACATTCTTGCATTCTAGAATCAGTTTGTTCTCCTTAAATCTACATTATGGATACATTTTAAAATGTCTAATTTACATATATTTGTGTGTATGTGTTGTGTTGTGTTGTGTTGTGTGTGTGTGTGTGTGTGCGTGCATGCCACAATACATACATTGAATCATAGGACAACTGGTGGGAGCCCATTATTTTCTTCCACCAAGTTATCAGGTTTGGTGTCAATACCTTTGCCTGCTGTGCTATATTACCAGCTTTCATACATAGATTCATTAAAATAAAAAAGTTGAATGATCCAGGAATTTGATGTGGTATCCTGTCTCTTACAAACGTCAGAAGTTACATCCATAATGTCTTGCCAAAGTAACTACTGAAATGTGAGCTGAGCAAAGGCAGACCAATAGACATGATGTAAAATTATATGAGGAAAAGCCCATGAGGTCTGAACAATACATAACATCCCATAATCAAAGAGAAAACCTGGGAGCAGGAGAGGTGGTTTTCTCCAAGAAAGAGCATATCAATTGGTTGTCCTGTGCCAAATGGCTAGTCCTGAATATATACATACATATAACATTATAGGGAATGACTAGTCTATATTTAGGAATATACATGAATAGTATATATGTATACACACAGAGATGTGTGTGTGTGTGTGTGTGTATCTGTGTAAGTATAAAAGAAATAATAAGAAAAGAGGTCATGAGTGTATAGTAATGTAGGAGAGGTTTAGAGTTGGAGGAAAGGAAAGGGAAAATGTTTTAATTACGTAAGTCTCAAAAATAAAAAGAATAAAAAACACTACTATATAAATTGTTTAGAATTCTTTCTTGAAGGAAGAGAGAAATATAGTGTGATGAATTCAGTGCACTCTAGAACTATAATAAAACTTTAGTTTACTCAATAACCAACTTCCTTGTTTTTCAGCCACAAAATATGTATGATCTCTTCATAGACTGAGAACAACTGAACACAAACCACTTGGGGTGAATGATATCGTCCATTTTAGAATAAAACAAGTATTGTCCTTTTTGAAATAAGGCAAGTAGAAACATTACAAAATCAGAAATTATTTACATTATGCCTTTTTCTTTCACTGTGACTTTAACACTGATTTTGTGTATCCTATAACACATTTAGTGTGTCTGCCCACTAGGAAAAAAAAAAAAAAAAAAAAAGAAAGAGGCCGGGCGGTGGTGGTGAACATCTTTAATTGCAGCACTTGGGAGGCAGACGCAAGCGGATTTCTGAGTTTGAGGCCAGCCTGGTCTACAGAAACCCTGTCTCGAAAAACCAAAAAAAAAAAAAAAAAAAAAAAAAAAAAAAAAAACAAAAAAAAAAAAAAAAAAAGGAATCTTGGTCATTACTGCATGCTTACCCACTGAATTGGGGAAATGATCAAGTTTCCTGACACAGTGATCCTCTTTTTTTGTTGTTGTTGTTTTGTTGTTTTTTTGTGACAGGGTTTCTCTGTGTAATCCTGGCTGTCCTGGAACTCACTTTGTAGACCAGGCTGGCCTCAAATTCAGAAATCTGCCTGCCTCTGCCTCCAAAGTGCTGGGATTAAAGGCATGCGCCACCACCGCTTGGCTATGACCAAGATTCCTAAGCGAGTGTGTCTAGGTCCCTGTAAACTCCCAAGCTCCTGTTATGAATAGTTTTGGGTATCTACAGGACCCTTCTAACTTTAATTACCTACAGGCATCATTGCAGACTACAGATAACAGACATTCTTGACTATTCATGCCTGGATATTCAGAAATAAAAGAAAATATGACTATAGTAACTAGAGTTTGTTTTAGTTTTCTTTCCCATTTTCATAAGGTTTAAGGCCAAATTAAATGGTGAGCTACCCACCATACCTGTGACATTTTCTTGTGCTTGGGATTGAAATCTATCTCTTTTCTATGCTCAATCATATTCAGTTGTAGATATACAACATGATCAGGCAGTGCTAAGTGTTATGGAGTTCTAATATCTGTTAACCCCAAATCTATGACTAATTAGCTAATTATTTCTAGTTCTAACTTCTAGACACTTTGGCATACGGTTAAATTCAATTCCTTCCCCCAAATAGATTTTAAAGCTTATTATTATATTTTTATTTCTTTTATGAATATTGGTGTTTTCTTTCATGTGTATGTACCAAATGCATTTCTGGTGCCTGTGCAGGCAGAAGGTTGTATTGGTTCCTCTGGAAATGGAGTTACAGTTGGTTGTGAACTTCCCTGTGGGTGCTAGGACTTGAACTTGGGTTTCCTGAATGAGCACCATGCCATCTCTCCCAACTCTCTATAAAAAGATGGAGTTCTAGAAAGTAGACTGCTAGAGGTGAGTACATGACAAGTGTGAAAAGATAATAGAATTCATAAAATGAGACTGTATTTCCTTACGTTCTCCCCTGCATTGAAACAGAGGGTATACAGGGTATTTCTTTATGTCAATGAATATCTATTTTCTATAAGTGGGGACAATAATTTTTAACTTGCATCAAAACTAAAAAAATTACTATGTGTTAAATTTCTATAATGTTGATTGCGGCCTTGAACTGGAGACCTAACAGGAGTATAACTGCTATTATCTGGTTAGGGCTTCAAATGATAACATGCATGATGTGTATTTGGGAGCCATTTGGTGCACATCAAAGTGCTATGTCTTACAAGTCCCAAAGACGAATGTATCAAAATACTCCATGAAAAGTCTTTCTCTGCTATATAAAGGCATCTGTTTATATGCTTATTTATAGGTAACTTTATATATTGCTGCCATTTTGTCTTTTAAATTAAGTTTTGGTAAATATAATAAGTTTTATAATATAATATTTTATTATCTAAACATTCCCCATGTTACTGTACCTTTTGATCATACTTAGATCCCATACTAATTCCTAATTTCTCCTAGATACATAATCCAGCTCATCCCAAATTTGTGTCTTTTATCTGCTCAACAGCTCTCTAGTCAACAGTTCATTACAGAGTGGAAATGATTTTTTAGGGCACCTAGCTGAGGGGTTCTTGACTGCTAATGGCTACTGGAAACAGAGAATTCACTTTTTTTTAATGGTGTGGACCTTAGTAGGAGGACTCCTCTCCAGTGGATGGCACCATACCCATGAGTGTATGGGCAGTGAAAACAGGACTGTGTAAGCAATAAAATATAGAGTAGCTCTTTAGGAAAATTTACCAACCCACAAAGCCACAGAAGTATGCAAAGTTTTGAGAGTAGTAACTATTACACTTGTGCTCCATATTTCATAGTCCATCTCTGGTTAGCACCAGTTGCCAACCAGTGCATAGCTCAGGGTGCCACCCATGGCTAGGATCCACAGGCTTCAGTATTCTAGGACTTCCTGGTGGTGTGAACATTTCTACAATTTATGCATTGTACAAGGCCACAGGAGTAGTTTTCATTGTGTTCTTTTATGACTCTTTCTTATCTATCCCCATATTTAAAATACACATTTTTTTCCTAGAATTCTCATCATATTTTTGATATCTTAAGTCATTTGATCCCATTTAGCTATTCACAGAAAAAAAATCTGCTCCTGTGACTATTATAAAATGCAATGTCTGCTGGAATACCCAAACTTGATAATAGGTTATCCTGCTCTGCAGATGAAATTGTAGATGTATTTTGAGAAGTAGGAGGGAGAAGGATGAAAGAGCCACTTCAGTGATGTTGTTGTACCAGTAAGGACAAAAATAAAAGCTGAAAATCCCTAAATACAATTTTGTGTTTGTGTGCATCACATAGAGCTTCTATCCTTTCTCAATACTTTAAATCTGTCCAACCTAGCTTTTCATATCTCTGGACATCCCATTGATATAATGGAGGATTAAGTTTCTTTCCATCAATACTTTGGTTTCATCTCTGGGTCAGAAACTTAGTGGGATTAAAATTATGTTTCTTTAACTTTGTTTTCTTAAATTTCAAATGATAACATATGAACAAGTATGGTTTTCCCTTTTGTGTTTTTTTTTTTTTAAATTTTTAAGACTCAGAAAGCTTTTAATCTGAAAAGGAATTATTTGAAGTGATGAATTTTAGACAAGTTTTTTAAAAACCACTTTTTTGCTTTTATTTATTTTATTATTATTAATTTATTTATTTACACCTTCATTGCAGTGTCCTTCCCTCCTCTAATCACAGTCCCTTGCCCCTTATACCCATCCACCCCTGCTGTATCCTGTTGTCATCTTTTTCTCCTCAGAAAAGTAGAAGCTTCCCATGGATATTATCCACCCTTGGTGTATCAAGTTGCAGTAAGAGTAGCTGCATTTTCTTCTTTTGAGGTTCAACAGGGAAGCCCAGTTAGGGAAAAGAATCCCAAAGGCAAGCAAAAGAACCAGAGACAGTACCTACTCCCAATGTTATGAGTCTTGCATAAAAACCAAGTTGTACATCTCTTACATATGTATATATACATATGTATACATCGCTTACATATGTGTTTATGTGTATAAAATATCTGGCTTAGGTCCATTCCTTGCTTGGGATGATCTTTGCTTGGCTGCTCAGTATCATTAGCCCCTGTTAACCCAGGTTAGTTAGTTCTGTAGGCTTTCTTGTGGTGTCCTTGGTCGCTGTGGCTCTTTCAATCCTTTCTCTCCTCTTCCACAGAATTTCTCAATCTCTGCCTAGAGTGTGGTTGTGGGTCTCTGTATTTGTTTCCATCATTTGCTGTGTGAAGCCTCTCTGATGTTATGCTAGACTGCTGTTTGCAAGTATAGCAGCATATCATTAATAGTGTCTGGGATGGACTCCCTCTCATGGCATGAGTCTCAAACTGAACCAGTCATTAGTTAATAATTCCTTCAGTCCTTACTCCTGTACATGTTGTAGGCAGAAAAAATTTGTGGGTTGAAGATTTTGTGGCTGGATTGGTGTCCTGATTCCTCATGCCATGTCTGGTTACTGGAGATGGCTGGTTCAGGTTCCATATCCCCTATTGCTAGGAGCCTTAGCTAAGGTTACCCTCATAGAGTCCTGAGAGTTTCTATTGTCCTAGGTTTCTAGCTTTCCTGGAGACACCCTTCTCCACATTCTGATTATCTGTCCCAGTGCTCTCTCCCTCTGTCCTTTCCCCTCCTAAACCCCTCATTCACATCCACACCCCTTCTCCCACTCAGTTCCCTCCATGAATCCATCCCCTATATCTATTCTATTTTTTTCAGTGAGATTCAAGTATACCCCCTTGAGCCTTTTTTGTTACTTAGCTTTCTTGGGTCTGTGGTTTATAGCATGATTATCCTATACTTTATGGTTACTATCTACGTATACCTGAGTACTTATACAGTTTTGTCTTACTGGGTCTAAGTTACCTCACTCAGGATGATCTTTTCTGGTTCCATCCACTTGCCTACAAATTTCATAATGCCCTTACTTGTAGTAGCCAGGTAATACTCCATTGTATAATTTTTCTGAAATTTTTATATTCATTCTTCTGTTGAGGGACATCTATATTGTTTCCAGTTTCAGGCTATTGTGAATAAAGTGGCTACGAACATACGTGAACAAGTGTCTTTGTGGTATGTTAGAGCTAATGTCTACTTATAAGTGAGAATATACCATGTTTGTCTTTCTGAGTCTTAGTTACTTCTCTCAGGAATTTTTTTCTAGTTCCATCCTTTTGCCTACAACTTTTGTGATATCATTTTTTTTTTTTTGTTTTTTTGAGACAGGGTTTCTCTGTATAGCCCTGGCTGTCCTGGAACTTACCCTGTAGACCAGGCTGGCCTCGAACTCAGAAATACACCTGCCTCTGCCTCCCAAGTGCTGGGATGAAAGGCATGCGCCACCACCACCCGGCGATATCATTTTTTTTTTAAACATCTGAGTAATACTCCTCTGTGTAAATGTACCACATTTTTCTTATTCATACTTCTGTTGAGGAACATCTAATTTGTTACCAGTTTCTGGCTATTATGAATAAAGCTTCTGTGAACATAGTTGAGCAAATATCCTTGTGGTAAGATATAGTGTCCTTTGTGTATATGCCCAGGAGTTATATAGCTGGACTGTGAGGTCAAGCTATTCTCAATATTCTGAGAAAACATCAAATTGATTTTCAATATGGTTATACAAGCTTTCACTCCTATCAGCAATGAGGGAGTGTTCTCCTTCCTCCACATCCTCTTGAAGTTTGAGGAGAGACTTGACTTTTGGATCTTATCCATTCTGATAGATGCAAGATGGAATCTTGGAGTTGTTCATTTGCATTTCTCTTGTGACTAAGGATGTTGAAAATTTCTTTAAATTCTTTTCCCTATTTAAAACAGTAAACTGCACCTCATCCCCATGGGCTCCATTTTTTAGTACGACAACTCTTTCAGCTTTTCTGCACACTACCTGCAAAAGGATACCAGGTAATACCCGGCCCCAATCCTCATCTCCATTTTTTAGTACGACAACTCTTTCAGCTTTTCTGCACACTACCTGCAAAAGGATACCAGGTAATACCCGGCCCCAATCCATTGCTTGCCAACCACCTTCCCACTCTACAAAAATGCTTCCTGAGTTTTAAAGAAACCAACAATATTAATCAGCTCTTCAGATTCTAAACATAGAGGGACAACTTAAAATCTAACTAAAATATTTTAACTATAACACTTTTGAATTGAACCATAATAAGGCAAGAGAAAGGTATAAGTAATCCTTTAATTCATAAAATATATTACCTCTCAAATATGCTCAGGGACTAAATATATTACAATTGTGAGTTCTGAGCCTTTACAGTGGGCTTAGATATGGGGAAGAGTTCATTTGACAAAAAAAATTTATGGTAATTTATGTATTTTGTGACTTTATGAAAAGCATCACTTGGCAAACACATACAAGAAAAATGTATGATATTTACTTGACTGGAGTTTTCCCCTTTTCCAGGTTTGAATGTTGAACTTGGATGACTCAAAGAGTTTTTCTCAATAAGACATGTATGTCTACCTGAAGAATATAAGTGAACCAATCCAGATTGAGTTTTAGAAGGTTGGATAAAATTATCTAACAATGGCACATCCAAGAGAAGGAGAGGCTTGATTCTAGAACTAGAGCTGAGCGTTAGCCCTGCCGTGTCTTTACTGGTAGCAAAGTGATGGAGAACGTCACTGTTCATGAGTGACAAACACATTAGAGCAGAAGTACCACCAGCAGTGAGGAAGATACCTTCAATATATGCAACTTTGCTGTAAATCATCGAGCTTTAAAGCATCTATAGAACAGGTTAAATAATAGAATTTAATTGAACACTTGTCTCATTTACTAAAAAAGAAATATTAGTTCTCATTAGAGTAACATTCGAGAAACTGCAGAAGATGAGACGCTCAATATCACTTCAGATTTAAAAATTATCTCCCACTCATTGAACAATTCTTAGGGAACAAACTATTCTAAATGCTTTATACTTGATAGCTTGTATAATAGACTTGATTGACAATTCGCATTAATCTATAGTAGCAAACCATTCTTCTTACAGGTTAATTATTCTTAACTTAAGATCTTTGGTACCTCCGGAATCCATTGCCAAAATATGAACTCTGTGAAATGAATGCAACTTGAAATGTACATGTTACTCTATACTTTAGAAAGGAGAGAAGTAAAACAACCAGATGGTTAAAGATTATCAAAGTCAGAGGGAGGTACATGTCATTAACACAGAATATCATTTTTATGAACAACCCAGGAAGCAACCTGAATGAAGCTTACTGAATGATTAACTCATGAACAATACAGTGCTTAACACCAAGATATGTTAACTCAATCCTGAAGATCTTTCTTTAATTGTAAATTAGTTTGTACTCATTATGTTTTTCTTTCTTGGATTTACTTCTGGTATCTGTCTCAACTTGGAGATAAAGACATATTATTTGGAGAAAAACAAAAATAGAAAGCACAATTTTCTTATATTTTCCTTATGAAGTTTTATGAAGTAATACAATACATAAATTCAGTTGGTTTTCCCAACATAATTCTTCATCTAAATGCAGTCTAGAAGATAATTGAAGAGTCTCTGGCCAGAGAATATGTCTGTCTATTTATGTTGAGTTTGTATACATTTCTCTTTTCTCACTGCATATTATTTCACAGAATATAATATAACTTTACTTTCTTAAGTGGACATCTCTTTTGATCTTTTTATATCAACTCAAAAGTGTAATTGTAAAGCATTTCTTCTGACACTCCAGTGCCTGTTTTCAATCAAAGCACATGCCTGAGATACAATGTATAAAACCTGAAATGGGTATCTATGGGGATGCTGATTGCATTGCTCTTACTTAGACATTATAAGATTTCGTTTCGTCTGTGAAATACATGAAGTCACATTCAAGATGAGTTTTAATCACTCTGAGAAGACTTTTGCTAGATTTTGTTTTTGCTGATGAAATGATGGCTTTTGTCAATTTTATTGGCTTTCCCAAATCATTGATTTTTCTTCTTTGTTATATTTCTGTAAGAATTAGGCTTCTTGAAAATCTAGACTTTTAATAGACAGGAAAGTACCCACTGTGGAACAAATACATTAATGAACTTATACCATTTAATTACCTAGGTGAGATATCACCAAATAAAAGACCCATCTGTAATCTTGGCATTGTTTGATTTTTTCAGTGGATAAATCATTTCTTTGTCAACCTAGAATTTCATGATCTAAATATCTTACCTCATTTGTCTAGGAAAAGAGGAGTTTCTCACTATTCAAATAAAAAAATCTCAATTAGACATTTACTGCAATAAACTTTCTATTAAAAAAAGATTTAAAAATTTCAAATATAAAAGGCCCTTAAAAGCACTCAGTATATGATATAGTTATTTGGTCACTAATCTCTATGTAGAAACCTCTCCTAAATTTAAATTTTCCCTCCTGGAGGGAGGAGCAGGTTTATGACCCAAGGAATAAGTTTCATATAAGTCTTAAGAAGTTTCTCAAACTCAAAATATTCACAAGACTACTCCACAGGGTTATCAAACTACTGTATCTCCAGACAAAGAAAAATATGGCCTGCCAAACTTCTTGCAAGTTCTTCAGAGATCTTCAGGGATACTGCTTTCAAGAGTAGTAACCTGTTATGGGGTGGGAAGAGCTCTTGGTGATATTAGATTTGAAGATTTTTTTTTTGTTCCTTTAAAAATATTTTACCCAAACTCCTGTAAGCTAATCTAATAAAGTCATTGGTTTGCCAAATTGGACTTCTATGAATCCATTACTTTGGTTTGCTATTGGTTTCTTGTCTAGTGAGAGTAGATTTTTCCTCATATTTGAATAGAGAAAGTCTCACAGAACAACTGGTGATTGACCAGGACCATCATGGTCACGCATGAATTTGAGGGAAGTGGCTACAAGACTCCAAGATGTATGATGAGATATTCAACTGAGCTGAACTCTCTGAGGATGAAACAACTGCAAAGGTAATTCTGCAATGGCTGCCCTCCTGTGATATGTTGTAGTATGTTGTGGTATGTCTTCTTGTGATGGCCATGGATACATTGCTATGAGCATTTCAGCTTGCAACTATGATGTTAGGGAAGTATAATGTCATTTCCTTGGTAACTGCAGTCATGTGAGTCATACATGTTCCTCCATGCTCCTATATGTAACCCAATGACTACGTTGGTAAAATCCTTACTTTGGTCTATCATTGGTTGTCTATCTAGAGTAAATAGAACATGGTTCAAGTGTCCCCAGGAAAAGTCTAACCCATCTCTAATATCAGACCTTTGTAGTTATTTTATGGAAATTCTACTTAAAGACAGTTCTGAAATAAAAATGGCAATATTCATGTACTCAGAGGACACCAAGGACAGTACAAAGATTTCCATGTGTGCCCTATGTTTAAGTTATACAAACTTGATTTGATTTGTGCAGTCCTTCTGAAACAGAAGGTTTGGTCTGGAGGGCATGGCTAGCTTTTCAAATATTCATCTGATGATTTTAATTTTCCCTTCTGCGGCACTGCAATGAACAAATAATATACAAGAAAAAGGTACAATGTGTATTTTAGTGTCTCATTCAAAATTGAGTTTTTGAGCTTTGGAAACCATCCAGTAGTATGATGATTGATCCTCATGCAATGCCACTGTAACTCTAGGGAAAGGGGCAGAAGTGGAGCCCTGTGGGAAGGCAAAGTCAGCTTTCATTTATATGGAGCTAGAAAAACCACAGGGGGAGATTAATAACCATAAAGCAAATGTTATTTTCCTCATTGTTCCATGGAGACTTGAAATTCAATTTCTAAAGAAAATTAAGGTTTACTCTACAATTAGAAATGGGGCTTAGGTTCCTCTTCCAACTACTACAGAGTAAGGGTGTAAATGCACCCTGCCTTCTCAGACAATTAGAAAAATGATCAATATTTATGATTTTTTTCTCTCTGTCAGGACAGCATTCATATGAAGACTTAGGTCCACAGACTCAACCTGCTGCCTGGTATTTTCCAGTGCATAAAGAGGCTATGGGGTTTGAATTTGTAAACCTTGGAAAATGGAATTTTATGTGCAAAAAGTCAAAGTCAGAAGAAGGAGAGAGAGAGACTGAGAGACTGAGAGACTGAGAGACTGAGAGATTGAAAAGGAATTTGGATAAGGTCATTTCACCTCCAGTAGATAGACAGAGCCTCAAATGGAGGGACAGGATTACTAACCCACAATCAAACTTCCTGACCCAGAATTGTTTGTGTCTAAAAGAACTTCAGGAAAAAATGGAGAAGAGCCTGAAGGAAAGGTGGTCTAAAGACTGTCCGAACTTGGGATCTATTTTATGGGGATATACCAAGTCCTGACACTACTATGCTATGATGTGCTTACAGCCAGGAGTCTGGCGTGGCTGTCCTCAGAGAGCCTCTACAATCAGCTGACTGAGACAGAAGCAGATAATTATACTCAACCATTGGACTGAAGTTAGGGACCCCTTTGTTGAATTAGCTGAAAGGCAGAGCGATACCATAGGAAGACCAGCAGTCCAGCAGTCTCAATTAACCCAGACCCCAGGGAACTCATAAAGACTGAGTCACCAGGAGCATACATGGTATGGTCAGTGGCCCCTGGCACATATGTAGTAGAAATCTACCTGGTCTGGCCTTAGTGGGAGAAGATGCACTTAATCCTCAAGAGTCTTGAGGCCCCAGGAAAGGGAGACGCCTTATGGTGAGGGAGAGCAATCTCTTGGAGGCAAGGAGGAGAAGGAATGGGATGAGGAACAGTAAGAGAGGGAGCTGAGGGGGGCAATTACTGGAATGTAAAAAAAATAACATAATTTAAATTTAAAATAAAAAATAAAAGTGATTTAGAGACCCAAAGAAGGTATCACTTAAATTTTAGTCTGAGCACCAAAGTAAGTTGTTCAGAGGTGAATACTTCCTGCTTTCAGTAGTCATGGAATGAACTTGTTACTGAATCTTTCCAAGACACTGTTTCGTCATGGGGCTAACTTGCCATAGACATGGAGATCCTCTTGAAGTAGTCTATCACAGTTGAAAACATACTTCAAAATTAACTCATAGACTGGAAATACTTATTTCTCATGAATTGATAACAAAAACAACAAAATAAAACAAATTACCCACTAATTAAAAAACATATAAGCCTTGCTTTTTGTAATAATTCAGGTATTTTAAAACATAAAAGATATGATCCATAAGCGGAGAAAAATAGAAACAGAAGCAAACAAGACAGAAAGAAGAGAATGCATGGACATGTATGTGGGTGGAACAGCCAAATCAACAATCCATTTCTACTGGAGACTGATACAGTCTAGAAAAATGCAATCCAGACATCATTTTGAAGTGCAAGTTGAAGCCAACATCAGAAGGGAGCAAGCATCATCAATGCAGGTCAGAGGGACTGAGTGTAGAGTAGAAAGAGGAAGCTAACAAATCTGAGTTTCTAAACTCTTCTTCACCACTATAAAGCCAGGAAATCACCATCTTCTCCCAACTTCAGGGATCGAAGGCCACCTGGGAGATTTATTGCTGAGAATGAACACTGTCAGAATTCTGTGGGTATTACCAGTCTTATGCCTGATAATACTTTGATTCTAAAATTCATTTCTGTTCCGCGCGCCTCCCGAGTCCCCTTCGCCCGTGGAAGAGAGACATGAGAGGCGGTGTTCGGGTGGTTACCACAGCGAGGCTTTAATCTTGTATCAGCAGAAGTGAAGACTGCGGAAGGGCAGAAACACAGGAAGAGGCACAGCTTAAATACACCCTAGAGTGACGTGTTCACTTCTGATTGGCTGTTCACTCATTACCCATAATATGCCCTGGGATGGGCAGTGACTTTTGGTGCGCTTTTGCCTCTTGCACCTGCGCAGTTAGTTGTTTACTAGTGGGGAGGACACGATGTCCACACCATCTTGGAATGGCGAATGTATCACCGCTAACCGTGGCTTCCTACACTTTTAATGTTCACCTATTATCTTAAATAATGAATGAGAGTACTGCAGACACAAACCTGTACAAAATACACAAGGACAGAAGCCAAATATTCATTTCAGTTAACATTAGACAAGCGCTTGGCAAATATGTCTTCATGATAAAAAGTTCAAGAGACTTTAGGAATATATGGGTCATAGCTCATAATAATAAGAAAAAATAAACCTCTAGCCAAGATTACACTAAACATAGGGAGTTTGAAAATATTTCCTCTAAAATAAGGAATGAGATAAGGGTGTGCATTATCATCTCTTATAATTGATATAGTGCATGAAGTCTTAGCTATAGCCACTAGATAAGAGAAAGGCATAGAACATATAACAATAGAAAGGGAATAAGTCAAACTATCCCTATTTGTAGATGACATAGTTCTTTACTTATAAAGCCATATTGAGTCAAAAAAACTATTTTACCTAATAAAAACAGGAAAGTTGCAGAACTGTGTATACATATACATACATATGTATAGAATATGTAACATATATATAAAACCCTCAATTTGTAAGTCAATATAGTCTTAGAAAATAGGCTAGAATATTCTACTCAAAAGAAGCTCAATATAGAAGCTATTTAGCATTGTATTTAATCAAAGAAATGAATGACCTCAACAGTGACAGTCCGAGATATCATAAAAGGAAATAACAGAAGATACTCGACTATGGAAATACAATCCATTCTCCTTGATTAGCAGTCTTAATATTGTGAAATGATAATTACTAAAATTAATACTTAGATTTAATACAATACCTGCCATAATAATGATATTATATTTCAAGGCTTAGAAAAGCAATACAAACATTTATATGTAACCAAAAACAACCACAGATGTAGGCTTAGAGTTTTAAAAACATACTTTTAATAAGGATTCTTAAATGCTTTGAGCCCCCTTCTAGTCTACCACCCAAAGACAGGGGAGAAAAGATGGTGAATAGGATAAGGGGTTGTGGACCTGTTTAGAAGGAGTTCTTTGAGGCGATGCCAATCTCCAATTGTTAGGATACCAGCCGTCTGATTCAGTAATGTCAGGGTACTAAACACAAATGAGCAGTAGTGGCATGATCCAGAAGAAATGGCCAGGCTTTGGTCCATTGGTTGGGTGCAAATATCTGCATCTGACTCTTTCAGCTGCTTGTTGGGTCTTTCAGAGGGCAGTCATGATAGGTCCCTTTTTGTGTGTGCTTCATAGCCTCAATAATAGTGTCAGGCCATGGGGCATCCCCTTGATCTGTATCCCAATTTAGTCTTGTTGCTGGACCTTCAGGCACTTTATTTCCTTCCCTACAGTTCTTTCAGACAGGACCAGTTATAGGTCAGAGTTTTGATTGTGAGATGGCAACCCCCATCCCTCACTGATGCTCTGTCTTTCTGCTGGAGGTGGACTCTACAAATTCTACCCACTGTAAGGCATTTCATCTAAGTTCCCTCCCTTTGACTCCTGAGAGTCTTTCACCTCCCAGGTCTCTGGTACAATCTGGAGAGTTCCTCCCCCACCTCCTATCTCCTGAAATTGCCTGTTTCCTTTTTTTCCTGCTGGACCTCAGGGCTTCAGTCCTTTTACCCCACCCAATATTGTTGTGGTTGAATTAGGGAAAAGCTGGAAGAAGCTCAGGAGGAGGTCAACCCTGTAGGAGGACCAGCAGTCTCAACCTGGAACCCTGAGATCTCTCAGACACTGGACGACAAATCAGTCAGCATACACCAGTGGATCTGAGGCCCCCAATACATATACAGCAGAGGACTGTCGGATCAGAATTTAGTCAGAGAAGATTCATTTAACAGTCAGGAGACTAGAGGCCTCAGGGAGTTTAAAGGTTTGGTGGGGTGGGGACATCCTTGTGGAGGTAGAGACAGGGGTTGGAGAGGAGGTATGGGATGGGAAACTGTCAGATGGTGGACAGGAAGAGGGATAAAATCTAGAGTGTAAAAAAAAAATTAAATATAATTAAAATAATAAAAAGTAAAAAATAAAAAGAAAAGAAAAGAAATGGTCAGGCCTCCTCCAAATTGGCATGAATCAACAGGACTGAACAGGACCAGACCAGACACCAGGAGAAGTTCTCTGCCTTGCCTCTATCAACAAAGTGAAGATCAGCAAACATGAAGACACGAGACCAAGTAAGCATTGTAAGGCTAGCTATGCAAGCACACTGTCACTGTCAGTTGAGTCCTATTTATACTCTCTTTAAACATCACATGCCATACGATGGGTCTTGGCTTAGCAAAACACCACCTGAGTCTGCATCACTTGACATATCAAGAAACTTCCACTTCACATAGATAGTCAAAAAAATTCTCTGGAGTAAGAACAATGTGGTAGGTGATACAATACTTAATTTCAAATTATACTATAGAGTGGTGACATTAAAGGCAGTCTTATACTGGCATATACATAAGAAAATCAATGGAATAGAATAGATATCCTAGAAATAATGAGACAATTCTGTTTCTACTTCAGTTTTGGTAAAAAGAGGGCAAAAACTACACTGGAAAATGAGAATATATTCAACAAACTGTGCTGTCAAAACTGCGTATCTACTTGTAATTATATTCAAGTCCTGTTTTTGTATAAAAATCTATTTAAAATGGATCCAAAACCTTAATAAAAATTAAAACTTCTAGAAGGCATAATGGATACTCCTTGAAATCTTGCGGTATCAAAGAACTTATAAATAGAACACCTATTGCTTCAGAAGGGACAACATGAAAAGTAAACACCCAGTCAAAAACAGCAAGAGCAACAAGAAGTTCACCTCTCCTCCACAGGTTGCATTCAACAGAGCAAATAGACAGCATGCAGAATGGAAGACTATTGCCATTACACACACTTCAGACAGGGGCTAATACCTAGACTCTACAAAGAATTGCAGAAACTAAGTCAATTAGTAAATGAGAAAGTGAAATGAACATGTAGTTTAAATGAACAAAAATTGATAGAAAAAAAAAAAAGAAACACAAATGTCCAATAACTATTTTGAAAGTTGTTCAATATCCCTAGCAAACAAGGAAAGGCGAAGTAAAATATTTGAGGATACGACTTCATGAACAGCTATAATAAATGTGACCACAAATGTTGGAGAGGATATGAAGAGAAAGGAACCCTTACGCACAGTTGTTTGGGGGCTGGGAATTAATACACCAATGTTGGTAATCACTTTGGAGATTTCTCAAAAATTTAAAAAGAGAACTACTGTACAACTCTGCTATTGCACTTCTGGGAATATACCCAGAAAACTCCATGCCCTACAATAGACATAGTTACAACACGTTAATTGTTGTTTTGTTCACTGTAGCAATATACTAGAATCAACCTAGCTGTTTATCAACAGATGAATGACTGATGAAAATTGGTACATATATGTATATATATGAACAATTTTCAGTTCAAAAGGACAATATAACCTCCAAATTTGTAGGAAAGTGGATGAACTTAAAATTTATAATATAATATATGCATGTTTTCCTACTATGCATAATCTAGCCAGCAACATGTATATATGTATATATAATGAATACATATAAATAATACATATATATTATATATAAAATATATGCACACATATGTGTGCATATAAAATATATTCACACATATAATTATATGTGTATGCATATAAAATATGTTTACACACATATAATTATATGTGTATGTATATATGCATATATATACATATATATATATGTATATTTGTAAAAGGAATACACATGTGGGTGTAGAATAACATGTAGAAAAAGAACAAGAGAGGCTGAGGGATGGAGACCAACTGGTGTTCAGGAAACAAGCACAAGTTATGAAAGAGGATAAAAATATATTTTTTATTCATCTGTTTATAATGTTACTTTGGATTTTTAAGGTTTGGAGGGAGATATGTGCATACAGTATCTTTGTAATTGGAAGCATAAAATCCAATGAGAATTTCTGTCCCTTCAGTTCCAAATGGCTTAACTAACTGTATTAAAATTCATTGAGTTGTATAGTCTTTGTGTCCAATTATCAAAGTTGTTGTTCCTGTTGGATTGTTTGCTTCTTTTTTGTTTTTCTTTCATTTGTAATATTTTTATATATTAAAGGTTAAAATACATTTAAAATTATTTAAATATGCACTTATGTCAATTATTATTATTATTATTATTATTATTATTATTATTATTACTATTTCTTTCATTTATAGTCCAGTTGTTATCATCCCCTGTGTATTCTCCAACTGTTCCTCATCCCATTTCTCCTCCCTGTCTCCAATGTTTATAATGTTACTTTGGATTTTTAAGGTTTGGAGGGAGATATGTGCATAAAGTATTCAACCAAGAGGTTGTCCCTACCACACCCACACCACCCCCAAAAGACCTCCCCATTCCCTGGGACCTCAAATATCTCCAGGTTTAGGTGCATCTTCTCTCACTAAGGCCAGGGCAGGAAGCTCTCTGCTGTATATGTGTCAGGACCTTGGACCAGCTAGTGTATGTTGCCTGGTTGGTGTCTCAGTGTCTCAGAGATCTCAGGGGTCCAGGTTAGTTTAGACTGTTAGTCCTCCTATGGAGTCGTCCTCCTTCTCAGCTTCTAAAGCTGCTGTGAACATAGTGGAACATGTGCCTCTGTGGCATAGTGGGGCATCGTTGGTATATATACCCAAAAGTGGTATAGTAGGGTCTTCAGGTAGATCTATTTTCAACTTTCTGAGGAACCTCCAGATTGATTTCCAGAGTGTTTTTACCAGTCTGCAATCCCACCAGCAATGAAGGAGTGTTGTTCTTCTTCTCCACATTCTCACCAGCATGTGCTGTCACCTTAGGTTTTGATCATAGCCATTCTGATTGGTGTAAGGTAGAATCTCTGTGTCATTTTGATTTGTCCTTTACATGTTACAAATCTTAGGAACATATTTCCAAACTTTCCCCTACATCATCAGACTATTTTGGAGTATTATTGAGGATTTTAACAATGCCTTTATATTGTTCAGTGATGCTCTTTGTTTTTAAATCTGAAGAGGATTTGGGCAGACATGCTTAGTAAAGACAAAGATAAGATGCTAGCTTCTCAGTTCCTCCCATTGACACTCCATGCATGCTACTATCTGATAAAAAGTATTTTTGTCTGCAGCTTTATCTGTTTTCACACTTCTCTTCATACTTTGATTCATGGTTCCAGAATACTAAAAACCTAATGTCACATTAGCAATGGTTCCATATAGTGGCTGAGGCATACCGGGCAATATTAAGCACCCCAAATTACTTTAAATTTGTAGATCTGCAGATCTTGACATTATGTCTGACACGTGATTCAAATTATAGTTTATGTTTTATAAAGCTGCCTTATACACTGAATTGTCCAACAGAACATCATTTTTCCTTTGCAAAATATGAGGACAGGTTCTGAAGTATCTCTTGTCCCAGCAGATTTGTCAGCTGACCAATATATAAGCTTTAAAATATGTGTTTGTGCTTAGAGACATCTATTCAATATATGGTCTTTGCTCATTAAAATTAAGTTCAAAGCCAACGTAGTACCATAACTCATGTGTGAACATATCTTTGTAGGATACACATATTTTTCCTAATTGGGACTATGAAAGCATACCTTGGCCTTCTTTTTTTTTTTTTATGGTGTGACAGCTTTAAGCACAACACAATAATTTTTAATAGCAAGAATTCAGTAACTAACCACACACACAGACACACACACACAAATGTGTCATTCTTTATATTGCTAAATGAGACATGTTTCTGGTATTGTGCCTGAAAATAAAATAACAGGTTTGCCATATTTGACCTTGTCTTGGAATGTGTACTTTGGCCAGCTCAATCTGTGTAGTTTTGAACATGCACCTCTCAGGATATGGCTGGATCGATCCTTTGTAGGATCAGAAAGAAATGTTAATGACTAGGCCAGTATGTAGATCTAAAAAATATACAAATAATTAAGATCAATTGCATTTATAACTATAACTAACTGGATGTTGAAAGCTATAATTATTTTTGTAGTTATCTGAAATACTTGAGCTATTAAATTCTTGTTAAAAAATTTAATGTTGACTGTAAAGTAAGTTGTATGTTCAGCTATAATTATAACGCTTATGTTTAAAGCACACTTTCTTAAAATAGAAACCTTTTCATGATAAAGGGATGAATGGCTATTTTTGTTTTCAAAAAAGTTTGGAGTTGGGGCTCAGCCATTAAGAGCACTTGCTGCTGCTGCAGAGTATTTGTGTTCAGTTCTCAGCATCTATATGGGGGCTCACAACCATCTGTGACTCCAGTTCCAGGGAATCTGAAACTTTTGGCTTCTGGGAACATCAGACATGCACACGGTATACTTAAATACACCCATGCACTGTGAAATAAATAAGTCTAAAAAGTTTAAAAATATTTTTGGAGTTTTAATGGTTTTAGATTTTAATGTTATTTGAATAAATGTAACAGAAATATTATGATTATTCAGACTTCTTTTTTTTTAAAAAAAAAAAAACATACTACTGGCATTTTATTTTTTGTTTTGTTTGGGAATAGTATCTAACTTGTAGCCCATGGGCTATATGCAGCCAAGGAAAGACTGTGAGTGCAGCCCAACACAAAACTGCAAACTTAAAAATTATCCCAATTAATTGGTGTGTGTGGTGGTTTGAATAGGAACGATCCTCATAGAAACATAGTTTGAATGCTTGGCCCATGGGGAATGGCACTATTAATAGGTGTGGCCTTGTTGGAGGAGACATGTCACCGTGGGGGTCAGCTTTGACGTTTCATAGGCTCAAGCTATGTCCAGTGTGCATGCCTCCTTCTGCTGCCTGTGGGTCAAGATGTAGAACACTCAGCTCCTTCTCCAGCACCATGTCTACCTGCATGCTGCCGTGCTCCTGCCAAGCTGATAATGTGCTGACCCTCTGAACCTGTAAACCTTCATTTATTAAATGTTCTCCTTTATAACAGCTGCCATGGTCATGGTGTCTCTTCACAGCCATAAAACCCTAACAAGACAATGAAGAATGTCAACAAGTATTTGGTTGTACCTCAGATAATCCTTAGCAACCTCTTGAGTAATGTTCTCCTCATTTTAAATATTAAAAAAAAAAAAAAAGAGAGAGAGAGAGAGGTTGTGGGAAATTAAGTCGCTTGCTCAAGGGCACATATGTGGCCAGTGGCAAATTCAGGTCTTGCGCACGGTTCACCTCAGTTCTCTGCACAGCTAATTCCGTTAACGTTTTACGGGAACAATGTAAAATGCATGTGTCACTCAACCAAGGAAAGTTGTGTAGAAATGAGAGTCCAGAAAGCAAGGCTGTAGATTGAACTAGCTGCTCTCACTACCGGTACGAAGAGTGGCCTTCTAGAGGCCAGGCTAACCAGAACTGGATTTAGATGGCTAAATGACGGATTTTAGGATGGAAAGGTGCTTGGTTCTTTAGGTTAGGACAACTGAGATTCCGCTTGGAACTTGTATTTGGCAGTGCAGTCATTCCTGTAACTTGTTTTTCCTAGAATTATTTAATTTTTTTTTTTTTTAAAAAGAAATCCAAGGTTGGGAGCATTTCTTGCCGAGTAAGAACTGGCTTTACAAATCTTACGCCTTTTCTGGTTAAAGTGATCTCATGGTTTAATAGATTTGATTCTAGCTATGAGTACTTTGCTGTTTGAACTTAACGAACAAGGTATTTTATTTTCAGTTAATACATGTGATGTTTGTATATGCTTGGGCCAGGGCGTGGCACTATTAGAGGTGTGGTCTTGTTGGAGTAGGTGTGTCACTGTGGGTGTGGGCTTAAGGCCCTCATTCTTGCTGCCTGGAACCTAGTCTTCTGCTAGCAGCCTTCAGATGAAGATGTAGAACTCCTCCTGTACCATGACTGCCTGGATACTGCCATGTTCCCACCTTGATGATAATGGACTCACACTCTGAACCTGTAAGCCAGCCCTAATTAAATGTTGTCCTTATAAGAAAAAAAATAATGGTGGGGGGAGACAGTTCAATAGGTGAAGTCCTTTCTGTGCAAATATGGAGACATGGGATTTGATGCCAGGCAGCTACCAAAAGAACAAAGGAAAAAATACATTGGAACTGCAGCATGGGCCCTTATTCTTTGCCCTTGAACTAGTGGGGCAGGTAATTGCTGTCCAATGAGACACCCTGTCTCAAAAATAATAAAGAAGTGAATGTCCTAGGAAGACAGCTGACATTGACCATTTTTTTTTATATATGTACACATAACAACAGGGAATTTTAAACAAAGGAATATCAAATGGCTAATAATGACTTAAAGAAATGTTCACCAAGGAAATAAAAGTCAAAACTACTTTGAGATTTTATCTTACCCATGTCAGAATGCCTAATATGAAAAGCACAAGTGACAGCTCATGTTGGTAAACATGTGGAACATGGAGAATATGCCTCCATTGCTGGTGGGAGTGCACACATATACAGTCATTTTTGAAATCAATATGGTGTTTTCTCAAAACATTTGGAATCAATCTACCTCAAGACCCAGCTCTTCCACTCTTGGGCATGTACCCAAAAGAATTCTCTTCTTACCACAAGGATACTTGCTCAGCTATGTTCATAGTAGGTGCTTTATTTATAACAGCCAAAACTGGAAACAACCTATATGCCCCTCAACCCAAGTATGGATAAATGAAATGTGGTACATTTACATAATGGAATATTAATCAGAAGTTTAAAAAATACATCTTATTTGCAGGCAAATTGATGGCACTAGAAAAAAAAAATCATCCTGAGTTATATAACTCAAACCCAGAAAGAAAAGCATGGTAAGTATTCACCTACAAGTAGATATTAGCTCTAAAGTAAAAGGATAATTATGCTATAGTCTACAGACTCAGATACGCTAAGTAACAAGAGGGCTCAAGATGTATGGATTTCCCTAGTAAGAGGAAATGCAATGATTTAGAATATACTGATAGACCTGAGTCTACCAAAATCGTCGTCAGAGAGGCTTCATCCAGCAATTGACGGGAGCAGATGAAGACACCCTCAAATAATCAATCGTTAGGCACAACTTGGGAAATTCTGTAGAAAACAGGGAGGAAGAACTGTAAAGTACACCACAAGAACATGGTCTACAGAATCAACTAAGCAGGGCTAATAAAAGTTCACTGAGAGTGAACCAACAACTATGCAACCTATAGCGATCTGACCTTGATCCTGTGCACATAAGTTATGATTGTGTAGCTTGTTCTTTTCGGACTCCTAACAGTGAAAACAGGGGCTGTGTCTCTTTTCCCTGTTTTTAGAACCCTTTTCTTCCTTAGTATGCCTCATATAGCCTTGATATGAGGGTATGTGGTTAGTATCATTTTAAATTGCGATGCCATTTTTCTTTGATATCCCTAAGGGGCCTGTTCTTTTCTAAAAGAAATGGAAAAGAAGTAAATCTGGGCTAGAGAGAAGGTGGGGAAGAGACTTAGAGGAGAAGAGAGGGGGAAACTGCGGTCCAAATATGAAATAAGAATAAAAAATAAAAGAAGGGAAATAAGTCATACATTTAATGTATCCTTGCTGTTATTCAAAGCAAACCCATTTAGAAGACACACTCAATTTCTGGGTTAGTTATTTATGATGCCTAGTTTAGATAAGGACCTACTCAGGAACATAGAGCTTGTCTGCCTCAAATTTTAATGAGTAATAATTGTTATCATAAGTAATATTACTCTTAAAGATAATCCCAGGGAATACATATCTACTGAATGTATCAGTCGACAGAATATAATGGGAAACAATTTTGTGGCAAGATGAAAACATATAAACCTCTCAAGTGAGCCACCACAAAACTAATGTTAATAAAGCAAGATAAATCACTATACAGGCAGGCATATATGAAATAAAGTCTATATTACACTGAGGCTCAATTTCTTCAACCTGAAAAACAAAAGTAGCTACTTTAGACCAGTGTTTTCTGACAACAAGGAAGGTAAGTTGCATATGTGAACTTAGAATGATTATACATGGCATCCTAACCAAATCCTGAAGAAGCTCATGCCCCACAAAATCCCATCATTGGGACAGGGAGGTGGTCACAAATACCACCATGGCTAGCTGAAGAGCTATTGGCAATTGGTAGCTGCTAGAAGGAAGGCCAGTTGTCTTTAAATTCATGTGAGTGGGCCAGGCTCTAGTGAGTAGCCACACACAGCCAGGAGTACACAGGCAACAAAACTTGAACAGTTAAAAAAAACCTGGACAATACATAGAGATGTTTGTCAGTCAAATGTTCCTCTTTCAGAAAGCAGAGTATTTGACATATTTTCACTTCTTCCATTGCTCACCGTCAGTGTTAGTATCTTTATCTATAGGAGGATTGGTCCTCTCGTAGCATCTCAGCAGCAACACATCCATTACTCATGAGCCTTAGCTCTACCACTTTGTATAGGAAGACTGAATTGGAAAGAACAACTCAATATGTACTCAATTGGAAAGAATGGAGCACCATAAAATGGTAGAAAATTGCTCATTGAATTTAATGGCAGCGTTCTGGGTTGAAAAGCATGGCACATGAATTATGAAGGGATGATAGAACATGCTTTAGAACAAGTTACAAACCAAGAGTGGGTCCTGGACAGTGTCCCTCTTCTCCATCAGGACATGCCATGTCATACTTCATAATTGTTAATGCTATCCATATGTAAAACTATCCCAGTGTTTTTAATAAAATAGACTAGATTTAAATATGCAGATAAAACCATTTAAAAAATTATACCTGTTTTCCAGAAAATAAAAAAAAGTATTTGAAGTTTTAATAGTAGCAAAAATCATGTTCACATGCTTTTATTCAGAAGACTGTACAATATTCTTAAATTAGAAACTGTATAATTGAATTTCAGTGTCAGCATTATCATAAAGTTTCAGACGAAAATCGCAACTGTGAAAATGCTGAAATTTTATTTTTTTTCATGAGAATTCCTTGGATACTTAGGTTCAATAGCTCAACTGATGATAGAAGGAATCATATCCTCTGATCTGTGTAGTGCTTTGATGTTATATATTTCAGTGAGAATATCTGGCTTTTCAAATGTAAATGAAAATATCTTATTAACCATTTTAAAGAGATCATCATTTTTAAATAGATTTCTCACAGATAATGAATCTTTTATGCCACACAGCATTGCCTTCAAAATTAGAACCCAGTATTTATAATGTAAGCATAAGAAATTACGAATATATATTTGCAGATAGAAATTCTGAAAAATATATTAACTACTCTTCTCATTTGTAATTACAAATAAGATTTTTTTTTATATTAGTTATTTATTTGGCAAGCATTTTCACTTAGTGATCATAGAACAATTGAAAATATACTATTGACCTTTTTGATATTGAAAGCATTTTTATTGTGTATAAGAGTAAATCTCAGAATCCTATCATATCTCTATACAGAGTCTCCATGAAGTTGCAATGTGAGAGACCATGATTAAAAATTTATTTCATTTACTTATTTTTTTGCCAATGATTTTTGTATAATTAGGTAATTAATTATGTTCATGTTTCATCTAACTATATTTCTTCCATTTATAAAAATCAGTGTAAAAGACATTATATTATAAAGTAGTTCTGTTATATTTTTAAATTATAATTGTAATAGTTCTAACTTATTCTTGATCAGATAGCACACATGATGGTATATTCTCATTTTCCTATATTTACTTTGTGTCCTAATAAGTGATTAATGTTGGAGAAAGTTCTATAGGCAACTGAGAAGAATGTGTACCCTTTACTGTTTGTGTTGAATTTCCTGAGATGTCTGCTAGGCCTATTTATAGTATCATTTGTCTCTTTTATTTTTATCATATGACCTTTTCATTATCAAGAGATGAACATTCATAACTATTGTCTGTTGACTCATTTTTAGTAAGAAATATTTTTCTTCCATAATTTTGAATCTTTATTAGATTCTAGTATCATACTTTGTCTTTACTTTCTTATTTAATTCAACTCTTTGACTTTCTTCTCTCTGAGTATATTCATGTCATCTTTGAGCTATTTGAACATTGATATAATCACCCCTCCCCTCTGCTTGTTAACTAGGAAAGGACTAGGTGCTAATTAACTAGGGTCTCTGTGCTAATCTCCATTTAATAGAAAAAGAAGCTTCTCTAATAAGGATTTGTAGAAGCACTAGTTTATTGGTGTAATGATAAGTTATGAGGAATCAGCTTGACAATTAATATTCTTCCCTAGAACCTATGACCAATCATTTTAACTATAGGTTTTTGGGCCTCGTCAGGAATGGGTTCTGTTTTGTAGAGTGGTCCTTAAATCCAAGAATCCAATTTGAAATTTCTTGGTTACCCCCATGACACCCATGTCCACATCTTGAGAAGCTGGTGCTAGTATAGTTCACATGTAGGTAAGACCAATGGTTACTTTTATTCTCTTTGGTAGTATACATAATACTTATTAGCCCTTATGGAAGCCAACCAGTAGAAATTAGGCTTCTGAATTGGTACCAACATGTCTTTTTCATATCTATGACTTAATAATGCTTTGTCTTCAACAATAGTGTCTGAATGTTATATGCCAGAGGGTGACTTGCTAGTTAGTATTTTGTTCACTTGACACAAACTAGGGTCACTTAGGAGGAGGAATGTTCAGTTGAGAAAATGCATCCATCAGATTGGCCAATAGCTAAGTCTGTAGCCCATATTCTGGCCTGATAATTGATTCAGTCCACTGTGACTGTGTTAGCCCTGTGAAACAGGTCCTAAATTGTATATAAAAAATACCTGGTAAAACCAATAATAAGATAAATCAACTAAAATATAGGGTTGTACAGATGACTTAGTGGTTAAGAAAATGCACTACTATTGCATAGAATATTGGTTAAATACCTGTAGTTCCATTTCCATGAGATCTGTTGCTCTCTTCTGGCTTCTGAAGGTACCTCATGCACATGATGTACCTATAAACGAACAGTCCCATTCACATGCACACTAATAAAAATATCAAAATGGAGGGTTCTAGTAACAGAATTTTATAAACTAAAAACAAAGACATATGAATGATAGATACATAATAGTTTAGTATGGTTTGGCATCAGAGAAAAGCATATTAAAATAAAATTATAAAAAAATTCTATTGCTCCTATGTAAGACTTGATAATTTTATTACTTTCCAGTCATAAATTTCATTACCTTGGTTGTAGTATGGGAATCGATTCTTTAAGCATTCCCCATTTACATTGAGCAGGATGTTATGGCTACCTCATTTTAGGTTTTTCAACTTGACAGATCATGACTAAGACTCTGTTAGTCTGTTTTTGCTACTGTTAGACTGTGTTTGCTAAACCCAGCAAAATCCAGCTAAGGGAAAGGGAAGAGTGCACACAGAGATGTACTTCTCTCCTAGAATCTAGTTTGGTTTGTATCCTATATTGTCTTAGCCTGTATTTACTTGCCTTTATCATTCTTCAGTGTGGTACTCCGAACTTTGGTTTGTATCTATTCTTCTGGAACTTAGTGCTAGACAAAAATGGAAGCTTGGAAAATTGGCTTGATGACTTTAGAAAACTGAAGTTGTTTGCAGATGTTGTTGACTTTGTGAACAACTTCTAATAAACTCATTAACTCACCCAGAGAAACTTGAATGAACTTTTATAAAAAATGAAATGTGTGTGTGTGTGTCCTGTGTATGGATGCTCACAAATAACAGAAGGATAACATTGGATCTCCTTGAAGCTGGATTTCAAGGTGGTTTGCTGTGACCTGTCTGACTGAACTAAGGACTTTGAAAGAGCTGCAAGTATGACTGACTATTGAGTCATCTCTTCAGCACTGAATCCTATGTTTGATTATTGGTGACATCCAAGTATAAAAAAAAGATATTTTACATCTCTCCAGAAAGTCATGCTATGACTCTCATGATATACTATATCATGAAGAACACTTCTCTTCCAGGTTTTGGGTACTGCAGTTAGTAAGTGATAAAAATCTATGCTGGCCTTTGTTATTCTGCCACCCTTTGTAATACCTGGAAAGAGCTGGAAACATTTTATCAAGATTAGTAATGATGACATGGGAGGCTGAGACAAATATTAAGTGGAAGTATGATATGCACAGGAATGATAATAGAATTAACATTGTTTCTACAAGAGTGACAGACATTACATATTCATTCATTTAAGGTATTTGTTTATTATGATTCCTGTATATTTACAATCCTATGTGAGATGGGTTGAAATCACTTGAAGACTATTGCCTGAAAAGCCAACTCAAATAATGTTCAGACTCCTGTGGTTAGTGTACTTTGGAAATTCTCTGCAACTTAGGGCAAATGAGTTCTGAAATCTGCCAACACTATGTAACAATTTTTTGTTTTACTTTACTTTATTGCTTTTCCAAAAAAGGAAACATGGATGAGAATGTGGCTTAGGAGTTTAGGAAATAATGATAGTGATTTTCTTTAATATGTTACTTTGTATTAATTGGTTATTTTATTTATTTACATTTCAAATGTTGTCCCCCTCCATGGTCTCCCCCCTGCAAACCCCCATATCA
Organism: Arvicanthis niloticus; assembly: GCF_011762505.2. NCBI lineage: Eukaryota > Metazoa > Chordata > Mammalia > Rodentia > Muridae > Arvicanthis > Arvicanthis niloticus. The sequence continues at coordinate 30,606,924 of NC_047663.1, read as the reverse complement.
TTCCCCTCACCTTTGCCTCATAGAGGGTACTCTCCCACCCACCACCTACTTCTGTCTTACCCCTCTAGCATCGCCCTCGACCAAAGGCCTCCCCTCCTATTGATGCCAGATAAGACAATCCTCTGCTACATATGGAGCTGGAGCCATGGACCTATCCATGTACACACTTTGGTTGGTGATTTGACTAAGACAGATACAAATACTCACAGTCAACCGTAGTACTGAGCCCAGGGACCCCAATGGAAGAGTTAGAAGAACTGAAGGAGCTGAAGGGAATTGCAATCCCATAGGAAGAACAACTATGGTATTTTCAAGTGAACTCCTGTTAAAGATGGCATACACATAATCTGCCAAATATGTTTCTCAGCCAAAGTACTTTCTTTATTGTGGTATCTTCAGGCCTGTATACGCACAGAAGACTTTGGAAAGTATCCTATTGTATCCTGTAATCCATGATATGATGGTCACTTTATTTAGACCATCTTTCATGCTAAGCATACCAGTGTCATCCTAAAACAATTTCTGTGAGAAAGCCACCTTTTATTAATTCATAGTATAAGAGGTGTAAATACTTTCACTTTTTTTTTTTTTTTTTTTTTGTTTTTTTTTTTTGTTTTTTTGTTTTTCAAGACAGGGTTTCTCTGTGTAGTTATGGTTGTCCTGGAACTCACTCTGTAGACCAGGCTGGCCTTGAACTCAGAAATTTGCCTGCCTCTGCCTCCCAAGTGCTGGGATTAAAGGCGCATGCCACCACTGCCCGGCTAATACTTTCAATTTCACGCTGTGATTTTATAATACTCTAGTCTCCCATAAATAGGCAGGAGAATCCAGCTAAGAATAGGCACTTGGAAAAGACAATCTACAATTATTCTCTCGTGGGAATGTCCCCAGTGGTACCTGAGATATGTAGAGAGGAATGTCCAGTCTTCTAGCACATCCATGAGAGCTGCAGCTTTAGACACTTAGATGTACAGGTTCCTTCTACTTCTACTTTTTTTTCTTTAAAGCCACTTTTCCAAGACCTTTCCAAATGTTCTCCACTGTTGTTGCTTAAGCTGATGTTTCTATTTTCATCTCAGCAGTTTCTAAGTCCTCGGTGATATTGTATTTAATTTATAAAACCCTTTCCAGAAGCAGGAGGATTCAAGAGAGGTAGTAGCCCATTGAAAAGTGGAAAGAAATAGCACCAGGGAATACAAACTATCCCCCTTAGAAGGCAGTGACAACATGTTAACAATGGTGCAAACTATGTTGTTCTTTTCTAAATGCAGTAAGAGTTTACATTTTAAAAAGTTCAGAAAATAAAAAGGAATTATAAATTTACCCCTCTGATTCTTGTCTTGGAATGACATTTTTCCCATCATTTTATCCTAATATTCGTAGCTCCATTCCAGTATTGCATACTGCCTCACTTTATAATATATAAACATTTCCTATAATGCATTACACTCTTTAGTGCACACTCTAATGACTAGAGACTCTTCTAGTGGCTTCTTTAATTATTCTTTTTTTTCCTGTGGCATATAGAATTTATCATCTCTTTTTGTTTGTAAATTCTTCTGTGACACTCATGTGGTACATAACATTTTTTCCCAGTATTTTGAAGGCTTTGTGATAGTTTCTCTTAAAGAAAATTACCGGATGTATAGGAATAGACCATTTAAAAGTCATATTTATTACTAAATTTCTTTCTTAAAGATGCTACTAATTCCCAGTACAAAATCTATGCATGAAACTCAGTTGTCTTGGAGCAAACATGCAATGTAGAAAACTCACAAGGATGCTACTTTATTTATTTCTGCATTTTCAGTTCATATTGACACTGTATAATAGGGGATAATTAAGATGGGAGCAGCAGAGCCCATAATTTGATTTCCTTCCATTCGAGTCTGGAAATATATTTAAGGTAAACACTTAATTATCTCTTCCTACATGCCTCTTTCTATACACTGGAGAATTGTGTTTCGGCTAGTACAGAAGTAATGCGTTTTTGCTCCCCTTTCAGCTTGCATTGATTGTCTTTGGGTTGACCCGAATGGGTTACTCCCAGCAAGTTTTGTTATGCTACATCTCAGCTCTCCAGTGGTAGCTTGTGGGAATAGGTTTCTCATTGATCATCACCATCAGATTCCTTCCTGCAAGGCTTTGAACCCAGACTCAGAAACTCTGAGTCCGTATTTTTCTCAAAGTTGGGATTTCAGAAAAACAGTAGCTGAACTAGTACTTCGGAGGTCCTGTAAGGTGGTGAGCAGCAGTAGAACAAAACTAAAAGTGAGTTCTGTAAAAAGAAACAGATTAACACAATTGCTCAGTGAGCAGTGATGATTGTAGTCAAGCCTAAGGACCTGAATTCAGTCCCTGGAAGTTACATAGTTACATGGATGGAAAGAATTGGATCTTGCAATGAGTCATGTGACTTTGGAATTTGCACACACACACATGAGTGCATGCACATGTATACACACATACACACATATAAATACACACATAAACACATAAATACATATGAACACATACAAATACACACACATGAATATAAGTACATGTATGAACACACACATAAAGACACATGCATACATACTATGAATAACAAATGTGAAAAAAGATGTATAGACTTACTAAGATAAGGAAAGAAAATCAGACCTTTTCTACTCTCTTTGACCTAATTTTCATATTTGATACCTGCTATGACCCATATTGTTCTCCTGTTATATGACAGTAGTAGGTTAACAAATTTCATTCTATTTGAGGTGTTCACTATTATTTGTGACTAAATGAGCTTAGACTCGGACAGAGAGATAAAAACTCAGTAACAGATGGTATCTTTGCTGAGCCTACTAGCCTCCCCCTGAGTCACACTTCCCAACCCCTGTTACAAATTTCTGCCAAGAGAGGATGATTGACACATGTTCCCTTGACTCCTGAAGAAGAACAAGCAGCCCGTTCTTGGCTACACTGATAGGTTGGAGCTGGACTAAACTTTCAGCTCCTGAGCCAAACTGCAGATACCCCAGTTTTTGGCTGCACCAAGAGAACACTCCGCCCTCATTTGCAAGTCTCCTAAAAACTGTTAGCATGAAAAATCACAGAGTGCTAGGGCAAGTTTGGCTTTTGGGAAGTATCATCTGCCCTCCTCAAAAAAGTAACCAATCATGCACACAGGCTGGGGTTCTGGTCAGGCATTCACAAAGCAGTCACACTATAGTTTAAACCTCTGAACATGCAGAAAACAAAGACTGTCACAGAAGTCTTTGTGCACAGTCACTGGATTGAGGTTTGTGACAGGACCTCCCTTAAGCCAGCTGCTAGCAAGTTCAGGGTGTCTTGGGTCCACTTCTAAGAAGATGCTTCCAGAGGAGTTCTGAAGCCAGGGTTATCAGGGTCAGGATGTGGATAATGATGCGAGTCTATGTTCTCTTTCCAACCATCCAGGCCATTGGGTCTTCAGAGTTGCTATATAGTTATAAATTTCGAGATACACTTTACACTTCATAACTTCCCATGGGTCGGGCTAAGGCTGGAATTTGCTATAAAATTTAAGCAACCCTTACTTATTTTTCTATTCTCTCTAGTTTCTCTCACTTTCTTACTAGTGCCTTCTGAGATCACTCACCTTATAAATTACTCATTTCCCTCAAATCCTCATCTTCATGGCCTCAGGTTTGCATCTTGGGTAATAAAATCTGAGACAATGGCCTATCTTGCAGAAGCTGAAGAAAGACTGTATATATATATATATATATATATATATATATACACACACACACACACACACACAAAGTGAATGAACTGTTGTGTTACTAGCACCAGGCAGCACTTGACAGCTAGGTAAGTATGTTGTATTAAAGACAGCTCAACCTTTTTACTAAGAAATAAATTCACTGTCATATCTTTGAGTTGCATTTAAATCGTGTTTGTTTTGGAACCCAGAGTGATGTTTGATAAAATAATACCCTATGCTTTGGTTCAAACCACAGGTGACCCACTTTTGGCATGGCAACATAATGTTTTCATCTACAAATGTGTTGGGCCACTTTCATAACTACTCTGGAATACATGTTGGCTCATGGGCTACAAGTTGGACATGGCTACTTTAAACTATTGCAAAGTCATTATAATAGCACCCATGTTATTGGTGAAAATAAACAAGCAAGTCACCAAAGACCAGCATATGTTATTTAACTATACATTCGAGCGCTAAACCTTTTATGCTCCATTCTCTTTTGTTATCCCAACTCTGTATTCAAAATTATTTTTCAAAAGTCACATAGTTTTAGAAGGGGAAATAAAATAGTCATAGGAGGCTGAGGGAGTGAGAACACTGGGTCAAAGAAGGGAGATGATAATGAAAGGGGCAGGATCAGGTGTGGACAGAGACAGAAGAGAGGCCTAGAAGGCCAGGGGAATAGAGGGAAATCTGAAGCTGTTAGAGTAGGGTGGAGGATGGGAATCTCTAGGAAGTGCCAGAGACCTGGGATGGGGTAAGCTTTCAGGAGTAAATGCCTGTGACATTGGCAAAAACACATAGAAGTGGAGATATGGAACCTGAAGTGGCCATCTCCTGTAGCTAGGCAGGACCCTCAGTGGAGTGATAAGGACACCAACCCATCCAAAAAGCTTTCAACCCAAAGTTTGTCCTGTCTAAAAGAAATGCCGTGATGAAGATGGAGCAGAGAATGAAGTAATGGCCAACCAATAACCAGCCCAACTTAAGACCCATCCCATGGGCAGGTACCAAGCCCTAATACTTTTAATGGTATTCTGTCATGCTTGCAGTCAGCTTAACATAACTTAATAAGAGCTTAACATAACTTTTCTCTGAGAGGCTCTACATGGCAGCAGACTGCAACAGATATAGATACCCACAGCCAAACTTTGAATTGATGTCGGGGACCCTTGTAGAAGAGTTGATAAACAGGAAGGATTGAAGTCCCTGAAGGGGATAAGAACCCCACTGGAAGACCAACAGAGTCAATTAACCTGGACACCTGTAAGCTCTCAGAAACTGAGCCTCCAACTAAAGAGTATACATGGGAAGGACCAAGCTTGGGGCACATATGTAGCAGAGGTACACGTACAACTCAGACTTCATGTGGTTCCTCCAACAACTAGGTCTGGAGCTGTCCATAAAGCTGTTGCCTGTTTGTGGAAGCCATTCCTCTAACTGTCTGGATTCAATGGGAGAGGATATACCTAATTCTGCAGACTTGATGTGCTAGAGTGTTAAGGGAATACCCAAGAGGGTCACCACCCTCTTAGAAGAGAAGAGGAGGGGGTGAAACTCTGTGAGGGGGGGGACAGGAATCAGGGGGCAGCGTTTGAGATGTAAATAAAAAAGTCACAGAGTTTATAAGAGAGAAGCAGCCAAAACTACGTAGTTTGAACTCAAGCATTTTGGATGATTTCTGTAAATCTTGGAACTAGAAAATTTATTTTCTAGTTTAGTGGCTATATCATAAGTAATGACTTTATCAAGATAGATCTTGTGTGAAGGTATCAAGGTCATGTGGTGGATACACACAAAGGGGGCCTGTTCTAAGCCTTGAGATAGCTTACGATTTAATGAACATATCCCTTTTAAAAGGTATCATATTTTATTACTTTCATTGCATATGGGGGCAGGTTGTATTGCTTAAATGTTTATTTAAACAACAAGGTATTTCATGCTTTTCTCTGGACACTCTATTATTTTAATAAGCAATTATCTGTAATAGGAGAATTAGAAGATACATTCCTTATTTAATCCCACTCAGTCCTTGGCATTTAGGAGTCCTGAGTTTCTCTTTTCCCCCTTTATCACAGACACAGTGGTTTTCAAAGCAGGTACTCTGTCTAATCTTGTAAATGATTGACCTGGCACTTCCCACAGCCACTGAAATACTGGCTCAACCTTACCTAATCTTAGGAGTGTACTCAATCTAGAAGGTTTCTAGAGATATCTGAATTTTAACAAGCTTTCAAACTTTCTAGCTGAGTCTTTACTTTCCAAGCTTTAAGATCTGTGAAAAACTATAACGTTTCATGAAAATATGTCTCTGCTGGAGAGCGGGAGCCCTCACCCGCATTAAGCGAGGGTGATACTTTAAGCCATGCGCCTATTTCCTCTTCAAATCTTTCCCTGCTTTATTCTCCTAACCACAGACTCAGCCTTGCTCCCCATGCATCTTCCACCACTTAATTCCTATTCCACCTCTGGGCTATCATTTTGAAATATATAGCATTGGAGGGGAAAAAAAAAAAGAAGTCTCAAGAGAAGATATGTTCCCTCAACATATTTTATGGGTGAATCTACAGGAGAAGGAAATAAAAAATTTTAAAAGCCCTAGATTTAATGAAAATGGGAACAAATCATACTGGAATGTACTTCCAGGTATGAGCTACAAGCGCATTAAGGAATGCTGAGGTATGCGTGCTTTATTTCCTAATGCCCTGAGCACATAGTGATTTAAAATAGTCATTAAATATTATGAAAATGCACAGAATTAATGTGCAATGATTTTTGGATGAATTTTTTTTTTAATTTTGTCACTTTTTACTTCACTGCCCTCTGTCTTCTTGCCTTCATTCCCACTCTCTCAGTTGATCTGAGTTCAGAAATAACAAAGGCAACTTATATAACCCCCTCAATGGTCAAGTTTCAAGTGGTAATGGAAACCACATGACAGAGTAAAAAGGAGACAAATACACAGTATTTGTTAAAAAAAAAAAATGTTCATATCCAGCTCCGTGGTATACTCATTACTCTTACCATGCTAAGTAATTTTCCTTCCTGGTTTTCATACTTCAGTGGTATAGACCCCACTAATTATTTTTTCCAGATCATAACTTGTATCTAGTGTGATAATGATTAGAAAGCATGTTAGATGCATAACCCTATACCAGGATGACAAACACAATTGTCCTTAAACATTAAAGGCTTTTACCGAATGGTAATCATTTAATTGCTGATAATTCTAGATAGTGCTTTTGTTTTTACAAGGTATATTTACATATTTATATATAGATTTTATTGATGTGTATAGTTCAGTTGAAAGCATGCCTTGTTTAAAGCACTGCGTTGGAAACTCAGAACAGTATACATTGATCAGAGTGTTGCATGCTTTGGAAAGTGAAGGCAGGAGACTCCCAAGTTAAAAAAAAAAATTCAAGGGCATTCTTAGCTACATGAGACACAGTCTAAAGCAACAAACAAATTCTAATCAAATAGAGGAAAAGACTATATTTCATTTTTTAATTATCTACTCTCAATTTCTCAGATCATCTTGGTTATGATTTATTTAGTTGTGTGACAAACAGTTGTTATGCCAGTTTGAGCCATGAAACTAATCATCCATTACATATATGTACTGGATCTTTTCCTTTTAAAAAAAATATATAACATTTGTCCTTTCCATTTCCTTCCTCTTACCCCTGTTGTGCCTGATATTCCTCCAAAATTCACTACCTCCTTTCCTCATTGTTGTTAGATATACTTACAAACAATTGGCATATGGATACAACCTGGTGATTCAGTTCAGAGTTGCCTGCACTGTGCACTGGTTTTACAAATGTGGGCCAGCTTGATCACATTTCTTTTTTCTTTTTTTCTTTTTTTTAAAGACTTATTTATTTTATGTATATGAGTACACTGTAGTTGCTGTCTTCAGACACACCAGAAGAGGGCATCAGATCCCATTACAGATGGTTGTGAGCCACCATGTGGTTGCTGGGAATTGAACTCGGGTGCTCTGGAAGAGCAGTCAGTGCTCTTAAACACCCCGAGCAGTCTCTCCAGCCCACATTTCTTTTTTAAATGTGAATTCCTGTGCTTGCAAGGGAAAGTCTTTACTGACTGAGCCATTTCCTCCATCTCCTTCAGAAAGTTTTTAAAGCCAAGTCAGGACTGTTAATGTTGGGTGTGTAGCTAATATTACTTATACCATGATCTAGGTTTCTGCTACTAAATTTTCTATTTTCACTTTTAGTTTGGCAAATTAAAGAAATAAAAATAAACCATAGTACTGTATCCAGAAAGAGCACATTTTATTTACATATTTCTAACATTTAAATCATATACATTTCACTAATTATCCTAAATTTCCAAGAATGTAGAAGAATATAGTTGCTCCCAACAGAGAAAGAAATGTCAATTTTTTAACAGTATCAACATATGCAATAACATTTTTGGAGAAATTTAATGGACAGCTTTTGACTGGAAAACAATAGAGTAAGGTTGTTTGCAGATTCATAGGGCTGTTTCACAAAAATATATATCAACAAAAATGTCAATTACTTAACAAAGCTGTAGTGCAAGGTTTCAACATAAGCTCACAAGGTTGACAGTCTGCTGTCCCTCTCTTACCAGTAAGACATTACCCTTCATTTTTCATACAGTTACATATCATTTGTAAGAATATAAAATTAGATGGAAAGCCCACAGTTTTAAGCCAACCTTAAACACTGAGCATTGGATATGTAATTAAAAAAAGCAAGAGGGAGAACAAATATCGATAATCATTTATTAGTTTTGATAGTTATTTACCCTAATATTTAGTTCAGGGATGGCCCTAAAACAAAACATTAACATGTAGGTTTTGTGTCACTGCAAATAAAGAGGTGACCAACTTTATTCAGCGTGGGACAGGCCACTTGTCATTGACCAGTGACACCAAGATGAAGAATACAGACATTGTCCCTGTAGCACAAAAATGCTTTAGAAGCTGATTGCCTTCTGATGGCTGTTCTGATTGATTTTTGCTCTGTACTTCTGTGTCACATACCTGTCTTTGGAGTCAAGCTTTCTTTTCTTTCATCTTATCAAGGTTTTATGTCCAAACTTCCAAAGCTCTTACTTTTACAAAACACTTTCTATTTTAGAATCAGCTTTAACCATTTTCCGTGATGGATTTCCCTATTAGTTGTGACACTCTGGACTCCTCACTTTCAACAAGGGACCTCTTGCATATTGACTTCAGGCAAGAGAAGGATACTTGTTTTGCAATGTAGCTGTGTTTTTTTTCAGCTGTCTGACCATCTAAGATGTGTAGGATTGGTTTTACTGGGTTAATTGTTCAGACTTCATCACTTCAAAATTTGGGATAAACAATCAAAGAAAAGAAGTATCTAAATAATTGCTGATACTGTACTGATTCCACATTCATTAGCTATAGTTATTTTTAAAACATGACTAGTTATGAGATAAATAAGATTTACAACGATTTTCCGGCAAGCATTGCATAGGTAAACATAGTAACTGTAACCATTACATGTCTAATCCTTGTCCCCAATGCTTAGGAATAGTTATTTCTCCCTTTCATAATCTACTCTTGGAGGAAGTGTTTATATTGATTTGGATACTTGTGTATTCACCTATAGGAGGTGACATATTTAAAAAATACATTTTAATCTACACATTTAATAACCCCCACACACTTCTTTGTCCTTCATGAAATACCACTACAATAGCTGCAGGAATATATCGTCTATCAAACAAAGAGGATTTTGCCTATCAAATGACCCAGAAACAAGCAAATAGAAATCTTACAAATGATGAATATCCAGAAATAAATCCAGTGGGATTAGTCTTCACTCACTGATCCAAGAATGCCATTGTGAGGAAGTAATTGTTAGATTATAACACAAAGTAGACACATGGCACCATTAGAAGAGTGGCTTGGAAAGACTATAGAGCAGCAATACAATGATATTAAACCTTTGTGATGGGCCTTTTTTTTTTGGCACCAACAGTAGCTTATGCTGGCTTCAATGGATGTGTTTAATACTGGAAATCTCTTTCTTGGTGAGGGACAATTTACATTACCCTAATATTCGCATTTCTTCCTCTTTTATGCCTTGTTGAGAGGTAATAGGGGTCATCTTTTGTATTATTTTTGTCTAAAATTTTGAAAACATCAAAACTCCCACTTAAGAACTGGATATAGAGAAGTGTACATAGGAAGACAGGCATTCAACAGCATTCAGGACTCCAAGCCTAAGCTTAGCACCTGCTCTGTACTACTGCATGGGGATCAAAGGTGAAGGACACAAGTATTATTGTATCAGCTATGTGACCTGTAGAATAACTCCTTGAGTCTTTTGTAATTATTGGTAACAATAGCCTTACATAAATATAGGATTAACTTAATGACTCAAAATCACCTTTTCCTGGTGGTGCTACTCACGAGGCTGAAACAGGAGGTTTAAACGTTCAATATCAGTTTGAATTATAAAATATGTTGAAGACTAGCCTGGGGAACTGAATAATATTCTGCCTTCTATAGTAGCTGTGGGAAAATATGATTTGTTCAGGACCATTATTTATAGTTACTATGGTTGACTTATGAACATTTTGAAGAACTCATTCAGTAATCTCCCTATTTCTGCTTTGTCTCTGCCTCCATCTCTTTCCTTGTAAGATCTCTGTCTTTGTTCTACAATTGTTTTAGATCCCAAGAACCACTTATCTCTTATCTTATTTAAGGTTTGTATTACTACAATGAAACACCATAACCAAAAGTCAAGCTGTGGAGGAAAGGCTTTAGTTCTGCCTACACTTCATCATAGAAAGAAATCAAGACAGGAACAAATCGAGGGAAGGAATCTGGACACAGGCTCTGTTGCAGAGAGCATGCAGGGGTGCTGCTTACTGGCTTGCTCCCATGACTTGTTCAGTCTGATTTCTTACAGAATCCGGAAATGCCAGCCTAGGCCAGCCCACGATGGCCTGGGCCTTCCTCCATCAGTCACCAATTAAGAAAATACCCTTCAGGCATGCCTATAACATGATGTATGGAGACATTTTCTCAACTAAGATTTTCCTCCTCGAAAATGACTTTAGCTTGCTTCAAGTTGATATAAAACTATCCAGTATACCACCTTATACAATATCTAGGTTCTTGTTCCCGACAAAGATGCTTATGATGGTTTTTGTGATAATGGTTCACTGTCGTGATCAAGCAATCTATGACTAGATGGAGACTATTTAGACTTTTGCCATGGAAACTTCTAAACCATTGCCTTTGCTTTTCTTTTATACAAGACAAACTGTTATATATCAGGTCACATAAACAGCAGTTGGCCCTTTGGTCACTGGACCTCTGTTCTTCCCAGTATGGCCATTCTATTAGTGAAAGGACTTTCCTGCCTCACAGGTACTCATATCCTTACTTGATCTTCAATGCATCCCCAAACTGCAATGTTCTTGCACTTACTATGGTAATAATATGTCAACATGTCCTGGGTTTATGTCTCTTGGAGTTATAAATCATATAGAGAGCCAATTATGGTGTATGCCTTAATCACTTTTAGTCTGCCTTGTGTTTTTCCCTTAGACAACATGAAACCATGTCCCAATTACTGCAAGGAACAGTTCTGCCTGCATTTTATTCTGAGAGCTGCCTCACCTCTGAGCAAAAATACTGATTTTCTGCTGCCAATAAAGCTTTAATTTTGCATGCCTAAAGATTTAGAAGAATATATATATATTTGCCATAGGTAGAAGATAGTTCACTGTGGGCTCAAACCTCCAGCCCCAGCCAGTCATTCCCATATAAAAGAGAGACAGAGCTGGGGAAGGCAGAAAAATCTCCACACTACTACATCTGTTATCCCAACATGGGATTCATTCTCTGCTGCTCATTGCTTCTTAGTCTGTTTGCCAGAGTGACAGATCTCTGATAAGAACTTTAATCCGCTGACCTTCTTCTTTGATGCTATCCATCATGTACCCCAGACTTTGGTGGCAATTCCATTGCACAGGCATGGTGAACAGACTCTGCTAATGGCTTTTGGCACTGCGCTGTAGCCACCAGAGAGTATCTGAATATGACAAAGCATCTGAGCCATGTGAGTTAAAAAGGAAAAAAAAAAAATCTACCCATGTGAATAAACCTGTTTTTCTCCCATCAACTGCAAACAGTTTGCTAATTTCCTAAGCACAAAGCAAGTTTAATTAAAGCCAGTGGAGCAGGGGACTGCCACAGTTGAGTACATTTTTATGTCACTCACATAGTCAGGGATCAGGCAAAATATGAAATGTGATAACATTAGCTCTGTTTGGTAAACAGCCACACTCCCTCCAGGCACATCCCTCCAGCCCCCCACCCTCCAGGCTCTTTAAAGTATTTACTGAGCAATACTCCAGCCCTTTCTCCTTTTTGTAGTCTCCAGCCTTTCTGATGTATTAACAACTACTCTGTGCTTCCAGAAAGCATAAGGCAAGAGAGAACTCAACAGGGAGAGTGCTTCTTTGCTAGCCTCTGGCACAGCTCTGGGCTATGTCTATTCTGGCAGCCCCTTCTCACTGGTTCAAGGAAGTGCCTTGGGGATCCGGTATGGGATTCCCATATCTGCTTTGATGCCTGGGTAAATTGTACTTGCTTGGTTTCAAAGGCATGATGTAGTCTTGTCCATTTGGAAAGAAAAGGATATTTTCTGTTAGAAATAATAAAGTGAAGATTGGGGAGACAGCTCAATTGATAAAATACTTTCTGTGCAAGCCGGACAGCTCAAGTTCAGTTCCCAGTACCCACTTCAAAACTGTGGGTGGTGAAGTATACTTATGATCTCCTTACTGAAGAAGTGGAAACGGGAGGACCCATGAAGCTTTCTCCTTAGCCAGATTAAGCTAAGTAGTAGCTCCAAACTGGTGAGACATCCTGGCTCAGAGGACATAAATGGTGTTTTTGAGGATGACACCTGACATTCTTCTCAAGCATCTACATGTATCATTGTATATGCATTCTCCCAGTCATGCATATGTAGCCATTCTCACATATGCACACATACACACATGCAACCTCGCATACACACATGCACTTGTCTGTACATCACTACATACATACATACATAAAATTAAACTGATAAGGTGATTTCATATTGTAATTTCACAGAAGGTTGATCACTTACATCCAAAACATAATGAAAATTTTCATTTACGATTTTATTTTATACTATCTACTTTTTACCATTAACTGCATTTGCCATTTATTAGAACTTTGTATTTCCATGAGAAATTGAACTTTTCATTAGTAACTTAATTCTAATTGGATTTGAAGATGCGTCATTTTTACATTTCTAGGTCATATTTAGAAGCCAATTAATTCAGACAGTAATGAATTAAAATTTTAACAGATATTTACTAAATGCTGACTATATGCTAGGTCCTATTATAGACTTTTTGATACTCAGTACATTCTAAGATCCTTATAGTTTTCTAATTGGGAGAGATAGGCAATAAACAAGACATGTTATTCAAGAATCTAAAGGAGCGAGGTTGTGGGCTCAATAGGTGTGCTTTAAAATAAAATTTCACAGACAAATATGGGCTAACAAGATAGAATGTTTATGGAGGTTTAATAAGGTGAGGAATTAATCCATGCACAAGGCAACAGCTATGTCTAAGAACTGAGGCAGCAAGGCCTTAGTCACAAAGCCTAGTTAGACTGTGTAGAAGGAGGCTATAGGCTAAAATGATGTGCCCTTCACCCAATTTGTACACTGATGTCTTAAATACTAATGCCCAAGAAAGTCATTATATTTAAACAGATAAGCAGAGCATTAAGGGAGCGATTGAATTAAAATAAAGTCTTTTAAGTGAATTTTCACCCTATATTACGGCTGTTTTTTCAAAAAGAGGAAATTGGATGTAGTTGGAGACAGGAGAAACTATGTGAATGTAGAAGATGGCTATGTACAAGCTAAAGAGAGGAGCCACATAACATAGAATCTTGGAGAGGTCTTGACACTACTAGATTAAACAACTATATGGAAGTAGATCTCTCTTTTGTTCATCTGATAGATGGTACTTTGTCATGTCTACCACAGAAGACACATAAAGCAAAATGAAGAAGGGAAGACAAGATGTGAAAGCTAACAAAGCTCAGGACCAAGCATGTCCTATTCTGTCATGGTCTGCCAAATATTTTTGTTTTATGTTGAGTAACATGAAGAGTCACTGGAGACTTACACATCGGTACCATTTGGTTTCAAATGGTTTCCCTTTGGTCTCATATGAGTCTCTGTGGCTTCTACATTTTATAAACTGTATAGACAAAGTTGAAAGAATGGGGGAATGTTTCAGAATATAAATCATGCAACTTGAGATATGATGGTGTCTTAGATCAGACAGTAGTCAGTAGTTGGGAAAGTGATAAGAAGTGGTCATATTTTATACATATGTTGAAGGCAGGGCTGATTTGATTATCTGACAGACTGTATGAGAAGAGTATGAAAAATGAATGTTTCTGTCATTCAAGAAGGGCACTGACAAACATATTACCAGTGACACATAGTAGAGTTATCTCACACAGCTTATAGGAAATTATGTTGCAAAAAGAAAATTATTAAGATAGCTGTCATCCCCTGAACTCTAATTGCTCAATCATACAAGGCAAATGAACATGCTATTTATGTACAAGTCTCCAACAGAAGAAATATAACTCAAATACACACACATACACATGCATATATACCCACATTTACACTCTACACTTGTACACACACACACATACACACACATGAAAGAGCAGGACCTGCATGGTTATTCAATGTAAACATTTGATCAAGATTAATGGAAGGATATGTATTCTGAAGACCACAGACTGAATATCAAAAGCACAGGGACCGAACTTTCATTCTAAGGAACCACAAGACCAGCCAAAAGACTTCTCTTGAACTCAAGCAAACTCATCTAGCTGTCTGATGAACTAACAAGAGTTGAAATCAACTGATCCTTCAGGAACTGTTTCTTACCAAAGTTAAACATGAACCAATGGTTTGCATATCATTGACTAGAAATACAACATTTTTGTTGTTTTATTTTGGCAATGTTAGTTAAGAGAAGCAATGAATGAGTGAATAGAGCAGGAGTAAGTCATCATGAGTCATCTAAGTGGAGTGAGAACCTAGAAAATTGAACATGAGATTGTGGGTATGTGGACAAGGTTTATACTAGTTAACTTTATGACATTGCCTAAGCAATGGTGGCTTAAAATGGTATTCTCGAAGTTGTACATATGTTACAGAATAGTTTATAAGTCATTATCTGAATATGTACAGATTAAAAATACAAAAAGCACGTAGCACTGATGAAGAAACATCCACGTCCAAGGTTGTATCTTTGAAAGAACATAATAATGATACTTTTTTTATTAGATGTGGGAACCTTTTAGCATATTTCTGATCAACAACTTTGAGGTGGAAAAAGCCTAGGTCATGCTTTTAAATAAGACTGTTTAACAGTCGTTTATGGAAGCAGACATAATATTATGTTCAGGAGCAATAATACTGCAGAAAAGAGTGTAGTTAAAATCTGATCTTTCTTCACTGTTACTGTGAAATTGAAAAAGTTATTTATTCCTTCTCTCACTCCTCTTGTTTATGCAATGAAAATGAAAAGTGTTTCGCATAAGATACTTTATTAAAAACATTTAAAAGCAAGATTAAGAGTAGAATGTTCTCATAAAAATAGTGATTAAATATTGATATGTCCTTTATATGATTTATTTTAATTATCTGTCTGTATATATGCAAAAGTTTGTCCCAAGGAAGGCAGAGGCCAGAAAAGGTTGTTGAATCCCCTAGAGCTGAAGTTATAGGTGAACGTGAGCCAGAACCTGATATGAGTGCTGGTAACTGAAATGAGGTCTAAAGAGCAGCATGTGCTCTTAGCAACTGAACCATCTTCTCAGCCCCTTCATGTCAAGTTTTAGGCACATTGAAAGTTTTAGGTCAGACTATGCACTAGGATGAATAAAACATGATATCAAAACAATCTGAAGAAAATAAAAGTCATATGTGCTATCTCAAATAGGGCACACAATTTGAAATAAATGAATAGGTCATAACTATTCTGAATCACCATAACCATCCTCTGGAGGTAGCATTCCTAAGGTAAAGAATACCATCCTCTGGAGGTAGCATTCCTAAGGTAAAGATTTACACCACCTTACTCAGGCTTAACCAAGTCAGTTTTCCTTCTTTAGAATTAATCGTCTAAAAGGATGACATGAGATATGAGGCTCTTGGACAGAATTACTATTAAGTACACCAAGAAAAGGTGCTTTTTGAGTTGCTCAGATCAGTTACTCAAAGTCAGCCTCACTCTTCCTCTTTCACAAGCTATTCTGACTTCACCTTGATTGCGTGAATTATCTCATTACCCTTCTAACAAACAAGATTTTACTTAAAACTATGGAAGCCATTTCTGATGTCAACAATCAAAGACTGTTAATGGATACACAAGTTTCCTATTAGAGTGTGTACATTCTTGTGTCTGCTGTAATTCATTCTTGACAGCAATCCTAAATCCAATTTTAACTCTGACTCAACCTTAAGTATTTGAAAGGAGTTTGCTCACTTAAAGGTACTCAGAAAACCTAATTACTTAACTCATCAGTTCTTCTTGGAGTTGTTTTAAAAGTGAGACCCTCTCAGCAGTCTTTTAAAAGTACTACCATTAATTGAGTCTGTATTTCACCAGTTCTTTCATATGCATATTACACTGTCTTTTCTTACAAAGAATTATTTAATAATTTTACTATTTTTAAAACATATTAAATATCCATCTGAGTATTCATATTTATAAGAATAATACATTCAAAGTAGATCACAGTTCTATGATTACTTTAACCAACTGCTATGTATCTAAAATGTATGGTGTGACTTGAGTTTTATGAATGTTTGTTCTCTTGTTTGTTGCCTACATATTGTAATTGTTTCAGATCCAAGAAAACTTCATTTTGGGAATAAACAATCAAATAATTTTTCTTGATACCTTCTGTCATATTGATCAGCCCTCCCTATAAATTCTTCTTTTTGGATATCAATATTTTTTCTAGCTCTCTAATCATAAACATAATTTCTAACTACTTATTGACATTTAGGGTAATAAAAGTTTTCTAATTATAACAATTCTTGTATTTTACAGTGCTCAGTCTCCCATTACTAAGATGTGTGTGTGTGTGTGTGTGTGTGTGTGGTGAAAGAGAGAGAGAGAGAGAGAGAGAGAGAGAGAGAGAGAGAGAGAGAGAAAGAGAGAATGCGTGAAGTGTGTGTGTTCCCACAGAAGCCCGAAAAGGGCATCATACACATCCTGTAGTGGAGGCAGGAAACCAATCCTGAGTGGTTTGCAAGAGCAGAAATAATGCTCTTTAACCAGTGGTATTGTATGACTCAGGTGTCACAGGAATTCAGAACCTGTGTTGACATGCCTTTAACCTAATCAATCAATCGACACATGTAAGTTTCAATTCCTAGTTTTATGAACACTGAGTGGAATTGGGAAATACCTCCTCAAGGTAACAGTGCTGATAGCAATGTTCATCTCTGCATACTTGGCCTGAAGTTTGTAAGACACTTCGGAAAGAGGTGTGTACTAGTGAGACAGGGTGATAACTTCAACAGGTTACAAAATCAGGATTAAGGAATGATATTAAAATTAGAATGTTAGATTTGCTATTTTACTTCAAAAAATAGTTATGGAAAATTTAAAATTTAAAATCTCTAAATGCAATGAAACTCCTTAATGCTTTGTGTTTTTTTTTTTCCAAAGGTCAATTTTTCAAATCTCCCAAAATTGCTCCTAATCTTTCTCAAAGAAGCTTCAATTCCATAATCCCAGTGCAATTAATACATCACCGTTCCATAAGAATGAGCAAAAGATAGGGGTGGAGAGGTGACTCCATGGTTGAGAGCATTTGCTGGTCTTTCAGAGGATCTGGGTTCTATTCCTAGCACCTACATCAAGAGGCATACATCTATCTCTAAGTTCATCTGCAGAGGATATGATATACTCTTCTGGGTTCTGTGAGCATTTCCACATTTGTGGTACACTCAAACTCACAAATGTGGGCACATACCTACAAATAAGTAAATACATAAACATATATTTATAAATACTAACCATCAAAAAATAAAACTGGACTTAATAAAGAATAAATAACTTAAAGTATGACCACTGGGCATTTGTCTTTAACATTAACTTGCTTCAATTTGTCAGTGCTCTGAAATTTATGGTTCATGACATTTAGATTGAGCTCATATTGATGTGTTTAGAACACCGTTAGTATTGCTTAATATAAGTGTTGGCCTCTTGGAAAAGTATTCTGCATAAATAATCCCATTTAACCTTATGCCAAACAAATACTGAATAAAATCATCTATTATTCTAAAAATATAAAGATAAAAGGATGGAAAGAGTGACAGAGATGAGATCTGGGTGGCCTGCCAAGAAGTCAGCACACAGAAGAATCCAATCAAAACAAAACAAACAAAAGGCCCATAAATGCCAAACAGAGACCTCTGAAAGGCAGAGGGCTTTCAAGGTACTGTAGAGAGCATCAAGAAATGCCTCTGTATCAGAATTGTTCTGTTGCCAATGTGTACTTGAAGTTCACTGGTTGACAGCCTGAATTTCTTAGGCCATTCATTTCACCTTAAGGATATGTGCCTTGAATACTCCAGGAGACATAAATAGGAAATATTGGGTAAGAAGTCCAACAGCATCTCACTTCCCTAGATGACATAGCTACCAGATGTCTAATACATGTTCTAATGTAAAGGAATTTTACCCAGCAATATGGAATCTCTAGCAAGAGATCACATACAAAGTCCTTTTTAGTTCTGCATAATCTGACTGGAATGTAGGCATGGCTTTAATAAACACATTTGGGGCCAAATGATGATATCTATTTGAGGGGCAGACAAAGTAACAAATCAGAGAATATTCTGACAGAATGTGTAAGAGCTAGGATACACTCAACTTTCAGGAGAAGAGAGAAGAAAGAGAAGTGACTTGGAAAGGAGAGGGGAGGGGAAGGGAGGGAATGGGAGGGGAGGGAAGGATGGAGGAGAGAGAGAGAGAGAGAGAGAGAGAGAGAGAGAGAGAGAGAGAGAGAGAGATTTTACAAGCACAGTTTTATAAAGATAGGTTGAGGGTGAAGACAGGAGATAGAACATTTGAACTAATCGCATAATTAGTTTGAGGCATATCAGAGCAATATAGTCAGAATCTAAGAGAAGCCAGTTTAAATCAGTCAGCTTGAAATAATAGAATGTATGGAGGCTAGACACTTACATGTCTAGACAGAGTATGTTTGGAACAGAGAAGGAAATGCTCTGGGCTCAACCCAAGCTGTGTACTCGCCTGTCATCTCAAGGATCTTATTATTACTTTCATGATCTTGCTGCTGAATAACATAAGATTTTTCTTCTCTTGAAAGAGTTAAAATTTTTAAACCTTCCACAGATAGAGTCAAGAGTGCAGATCAGCTTATTTTGCACTCTGAGTCCTAGGAAACTAGCTATCCACAAGACAAAATAAATAAGAAAAGAGTTCAGAGCTGGGAGTTCAGGACAGTGAGACCAAGTGCTATGGGTACCAGGAACTAAAAACTGACCATAAGATAGATTGAATAGGGTTTGAGCTGGGAGTTCAAGTTAGCATGCCCGTGCACCCTGGAGACCGGGAACTTGGCTGACCACAAGATAGATGGCTGATTACGTATAGGCTCTTAGAGAATAGCCTGTTCCTTGTGCCCTGTCACAAACTGAATAATGGGCTGGGACTTTCCACAGGTGCTCTCCAATAGCCCCCCTTTACTCCCCGTGGGTTGTGGTTTCCCCCCTGAGTTGTGGTTTGGGGCTTTAAATTCTCTCTGTCTCCAAAGCCCGGGGGTCGGACCCCACTGCCCCTGCATGGGGCATGGGTCTTGGCCTCAGTATATTGATTAAAATATGCCTCTTGTTGATTACATCAAGTTTGGTGTCTTGCAGTTAATGGGTGGCCACGAATTCCTGAGGCTTGGGTGAGGTCCTCCATTCGTGGGGGCTTTATACTCTCTACCAGTCTTCATCCGGTAACTTCACCTATAAGCAAAAAGAGTAAGTAACAAAATGCAGGGTAATGTTGACCACAAGGTCTTTAGGATGGAGGCAGATGCTACTAATGTTCACTACTCAGAAGCAGGGTGATAAATCTCCAGTGTTTTATTGTAGAAAGTACATGGTCATGTTAATTTCATTTATGTATTCTGTAAATTTTAAGTAATATTGATAAAAATGTCAAACTATATGTAAAGATCAAAAATCTCTATATTATTATTCATTAAAAGAGTGTGTGTTTGTTCCCAGAACACCCACTTTCCCTACCCAGCTCTCTATTGCTTTTCATCTATCCTAACTACCACTCAATCCCTATCCTTCCTGGTCTTTCAGCTGCCGTCTAAAAACCACATGACTACTATGATTCCAGATTGATGACAACCATATACACTGAGAAGCATTAGAAAAACAATCTCATTTAGAAGTAACAAACAAACAAAAAGACAGATTAAACCAAACCAAGGAAGCAAAAGTTGAAATTATGAATCTGTCAGATAAGTGAAAAAATAAAACTTAAAAATTTTAAAAATTGATTTTTTAAAAAAGTGATTTAAAGCCGGGCAGTGGTGGCACAGTGGTGGCACACGTCTTTAATCCCAGCACTTGGGAGGCAGAGGCAGGAGGATTTCTGAGATCGAGGCCAGCCTGGTCTACAGCGGGAGTTCCAGGACAGCCAGGTCTACACAGAGAAACCTTGTCTCAAAAAAACAAAAACAAAAACAAACAAACAAAAAAAGATATAAAAATTCAGGCACAAAAATCAATCAAAATTCAAACAACAACAAATGCCACCTTTTCTTGTTTGAACAGAATTTCTATGTTTTTCAGCTTGGAGAACAACTAGGAGGCAGGAAAATAAAAGGAAGTCACTTAAAGAAGGATGTTATAAAGCACAGCAGTATATATATAATACGAAAATAAAGAGGAACATTGTTAGGATTGGAGATAGTCACACAGGGATAGCGTGAAGGGATAGGAGAGATGCTGGGTCAGCAGGGACGACTAACAAAAATGGCAGGAGTATGAAATAATCAAATAGAAACTTGCTCCTATAAATAAATTAAAAAATAATTTTATAAAATTCACAGTTTGAAGAATTATATGCTATATGGCGTGGGGAAGAAATTCCCAGTAGCAGTATTTTATGAAAGAAAAACTTCAAAGAATTGTTAGATTCCTCCTCTTGAGATGTCAGAGAGGCTTCAGAAGCCCCCCAGACAGTATAGATTTTTGCTATTCCTCTTGGTCACTCACCATAACTAGAAGCTTAGGCCCCATTGCTGAAGAGACCACACTGTGAATGCATTATAATGGAATATCAAACTGGACCTGAGCTGGAAACTTCCTTTCCACCAGCTATCTTCGATAATTCCCATAGGAGCTATGCAATCTGCTGATGGAGGAAAGACAACAATAATCTTATTCAGCTATAAATCCTAACATCTATGAGACCACAAACATGATGTGTGTACCTGAATAATAGTGTCACTGTTATAAGGGTAATCAGGGGCTCTCTGCTTGGATTTGAGACCTGCTCCACAGCAGGGATTATAAATCCGGTACTGTATATCTGGCCAAAAAATCCATAGTCAATGAGAGCATAGGTTCTAGGGATAAACAGAATATGGTTGCTTAGCAAAACTGACATAGCATCCGGCAGTATACTGACTATTTATCTTACCATAGGTAAATAGCACATTTAGCCTTATTCATAAATACCTCTCTTTTCAGTGAACAGTGGTAAATACAGATATTAATCAAAACACAGGAGCTGATAATAAGTGATGGATGAGTATTCAGTCCCAAGCAAGTAATTTATACTATTTTCTCTAAGACTCAGAAAACATTGCAAAAGAGGGGGGGAAAAAAGAAAGTGAAAGCCATTAAAGAGAGAGAATGTCTGCAAAATGCCATCTTCTTGGCAAGTCTAGCAATTATAACCAGGAACTCACAGTAGTTTTAAATGCTTGCACTGGGTCTGCACAAGAGTGAATCTGTGAATAGTCAGCCATAAATAGAGGAGGAGCTCAGGGAGAGCTATTTTTCAGTGCAGAAATATTTTATACAAGTAGATTCTTACAGGGAGATTAGTACCTTCAGTTCTACAGCCATTATTGACCCCATAAGCTTCCCACATGTAGCTCAAACACAACACAGACGGCTCTAGTAGAACTAAATGGTTCATATATCAGCCTCAAAATCATGATTCTTCAAAAAGGGATTGGGATGGAGGCATGGGAGGGTTGGGAAGAAGATAAGAGAGCTTGCAGAGAACTAATCAGATGACATTATATACATGCATAAAATTATCAAATAAATAAATCAATAAAATGATAAACAAAGTTCAAGAAAAATAGTGCTTACATTGCTGGATTTGACCAGATATTTCTGAAAAAAAAAATACTTGTGAAAATAATAACATAGCTTACCTTAAAGATAACCAGAGAAAAGATAAGTTGATCATTTTCACATTAAATTTTTCAGTTCCTTTCATAGTCTGAATAAAGGCATTTTCAAAAGTTCCACATAAGACCTGAGTTTGTATTATACACATGTACTTTTTAACATTAAGTTCCTCTAAATAAATTAAACACACTCAAAGGTATTTTTTCTGAGTATCTTTTTTGTTTTCATATGAACTGACAACATGAACCATGCACTCTTTAAGGTCCTGTATGACAACCCCCCTTGTGCCAGCTCTCAACAAAATGTCTGCTTGATTAGCATGCAGTGCTCTGTCCTCTGCATACAGTCATTTATCTGAGCTGCTGGGAAATCTACTGTGTGGATGGGGGGTTGGATTTTTCCCTTCATCATGAAGCATCTTTTCCTGACTGTTTTTATTCAGTTGGTTTCATCTCTTTGTAATGTGTCTGAAACAGGTCTTATTTCTCACATGACATCTTGTAGAATTTATTCACATGTGACGAACACTATTATTACTTTCTGTGTTTTTCGTCTTGTCCAATATCATAGAGGTAACCCAGAAAAAAATAAACTTGAATTGCACAGACAATGAGTCTCATAAAATCACATGAACTATCAATTTCTTTGAATGCTTATAAAGTCTGTTTAATAATCAACATACCATCTTAATCAGCAGTTGTGCATGCAAATCATTCTGCTTTAAGATAACTGAGATTCCAAATCAAGTTCATGCTGTGAAATAATGAGACTTTCTAAAACTGTCTTTACATAATGGGACTTCACTAACTAAAGATACATTGAACTAATCAAAATAGAAAGAGACTCTAAGCAATATCCTAACCACTTAAATTGGCTAAATTGTTTAGGATTTCTATTGAGAGTATGAAACTGCTTTTATTAATGACTTTTTCATTTACTATTAGACTTTGACAAGTTTGTTAGCATCTGGAAGTACAGAGATTTAACATGTGATATGCTTAATTGTCCTGAGATACTAAAATTATAGGGGTAGATGGCCGGTTATCATTAAAAATAAAGCATATTTTGCTTCTGTTCATCTAATCTTATTCTGTAGCAGCTATTCTCATGATGAGAAGAAAGCTTCTGGTGCCTGAATCTGTGGTATCTTGTCCATGATTCATAGAGGAGATATTCTCTGTAAATTTATAGTTTAATTTTTGTCTAGTTTTGATTTTTGATATCAAGGTAATATTGGTTTTGAAGAATTTATTTTCCAAGTTTTTTGAATTATGGTGTGTGTGTGTGTGTGTGTGTGTGTGTGTGTGTGTGTGTGTGTGTATGTCATATGAACTCACGTCATTAGGTTTGGTGACAATTATATTCATTCATCCACTGCTCCAAGCTCCTTTTTTTTAAAAAATCATATTTCTCAAGCTCATACCAGGAAGTTGACTCTGAAGCTTCGTTGTAGAATATTTTGATTAGATGACCTTTGTATTGATGAGAATGGGATATTAAAGTCACCTATTATTTTAGTTATCTACAATTGCTGTTAGTGCTCCTGTTTTTTCTGTTTCATAGTGCTTATTTTATAAAACTGAGCCCAAGAATTAGAATTAACGTGTGTGTGTGTGTGTGTGTGTGTGTGTGTGTAAGAGAGAGAGAGAGAGAGAGAGAGAGAGAGAGAGAGACAGATGAAGTTGAGTGAACAGGAGGTGGGAGGGGATCTTGGAGGACTTGTGAAAAGGGGGGTGAAAAGGATCAAAATACATCCAATAACATTTTCAAAAGATTAATAAGAAATATTATTTTAAAAGATAGGGTAAATAAAATATGTAGAAGACATTTTGAAATTAAAATAAAAACAATACTTAGAACATCATTTTATTTTAATCACAGAACAAAGACAAAGAACCAGAAAGTCTTTTTGAATGTCTAATATTAGAGCCCTGTGCTTGAGAAAGCAGAGGCTCATTATTTATAGATTCTATTATAGTCCTTCCTCATTCTCTCTGTAAAGGTTCCTGCTGTGTGGGCGCTGAGGGTAGAGGCTGAGGGCAGGATAGATTGTCATTATCAAGGTTATATTCTCTTTATATGGTTCACTTTGTTTACTGGGAGCTGCTCATGGCTCCAAGAAGCTTTGTGGCATGTGAAACTTTCACACTGCTGTAGAACCCTCTAGTGTTTGGAAGTACTATCTACATACATACATATATTATCAAGTTTAATGAGATGCCAGATTTCATAAATTTGTGGAAATCAAATTTTCCAAATATAATTTTTGGTGTTGCCTTAATCATCCTAATATCAACCTTGACATTCCTTCCTCATTGATGTTGTTTCATTTAAAATATATTACAATAAAGTTCACTGCCACTTAAATTTTAGAGCTTTTTAGCATGGTCTTTTTCCTTTAGTCTTTTATTATAAACGTTTCCATCATTATTCCATCATTACTGGATATTTATTTTCTCTCGTCTATGCTTTGGGTGGATTCTTATCTCTTACCTCCATGTGCTAACACTTCACTAACTCTGTCTTTGATGCAAATTCATGCACTCTGAGTCTTTCTTGTGGTAGTGAAACTTTCCCTAAAGAATTCTTTTCATAAAGATTTTCACAGAGGTGGAGGCATAGATGAGAACTCAGTAAGCTTTGTCAAGCGGCTGAGTTAGAGAAAGTACCTGGCTCCTTGCTGCTGCTTTCCCCCATGTTCTCAAAAGAATTTTTTCTTTAAAGATCAGTGAATGCTCTCCTTGACCTTGTATTGATTCCCTCGCTAAGTCCTACTTTCCAATTCGGCTTCACAATATGTTTTCAGAGAACAGTCCACAGCCAGAGTTTCTAGTTTTTTCACACCAACATTGCCTTCTATTCTTTCCCCAGGAGATTTTTGGCTATTGTAAAATCATCCCATATTGGTGACTTTTGTCAAGTTCATTGGTGAATACCATGAGACAAATGTGGCTGTCATCCCTCTTTCCCTTCAGCCTAACCTTCAAGTAAAACGGGTATCTTTAATCTAGAACACTCTGTCTTGGCTGTCATGCTATGGATTTACTAGGTTCACTTGCAACACTCTGCTGTGTTTTCTTGATACTCTAATTCCTAAATACCCTAATGTCAGAAAGCTAGACTTTTCCTTCCTCATGACTTCCCATGAACCATTTCCCAGGTGCTACAATTTAGTTCCATTGTTTGACATGTGTGTATTTATGTTCATATTTATTTACTCAAAGTAGAATGTCATAGCACAGTTTAGACATCTATACCTAAGTGACAGCATCGTATCTTTTCTCAAAGAATGAGCTGGCTATCGCTTTGTTTCTCTGACTTCCTCCTCCCATCATATTCGTCATTGAACGGAATAAAGATTATGGGCTTCTTCGTTGTTTAAATCAACAATGGGAAGCAGCATTTGAGTCCTCCTGCCGTCCTAAGTCCAAGTTTATTAGCTTTTACTCATTTCATTGTCACAGTAAATCCAAAATATGGTGTTTCTCTCTGATCCTGATCATGAGCTATGAACATAACTCATGTAATTGGTCTCAGGCTTCATTCTGTCCGGCTATGTAAGTTATGTTAAAAATGAGATGAGATCTACTAGTGTTGCCCTTCTGCTTACTAGTTATCAATGGCTCCTTACTACAAGGCAAATGAACTTCAACGTTTTCATTCTACTATGAAATACTACTTAATATACTTGCTGTTTTATAACCCACCACTCAGTATGTTCCTTGATAGAGCTGGTTTTCTTTCTATCCCTTACTTTTGTTGATTATGTTCTCTGCAAGGGCCATTCTAGTTACACCTTTCTTGGCTTACAAATTGAACTTTCCATGTCTTCTAAATAGATACATCTTTGTTTCTGCTCATTAACATTTCTTTGGATAAGGGGATGAGGAGATGGTCCAGAGCATAAAGTGTTTGCTTTACCAGAATGAGAATCTGACTTGGATTTTCTGTATCCTTATAAAAACCCTGATGGGGCCCCATGGATTGTAATCTCAGTGCTGGGAGGCCTCTGATCAGCAAGGCTTCACTGACCATCCAGTTTACTAAATTGGTGAGTTACAAATTTATTGCAACAAGGTATTATATATCCTTGGATGACCTTGAACTCCTTCTATATCAAGGATGCCTCTTGATCTTTCTCTATCCACATTCTCAGGTCTGGAATTATATTCATTCACATTCTTTTGATGCACTAGTTATGTTCTAGCTATTTCTTGGACATTGGCTAATATCATGTGAAAATTATATTAATTTTCCCTTCAGGGAAACATGTGCGTGCTTTAAGAATTATGAAACATGCCTAGTGATCTCAGATATTATCAGAACTTTTCCTAGTATCTAAAATATGGTAAAATTCAATATACTAACATATATGTTAATTATATATATATATGTGTGTGTGTGTGTGTGTGTGTGTGTGTGTGTAATGAATGAATAAGTCCTCTATACTAAAAGAAGTTGTTACTGCTAGTTGCCAAATGACTGCAATAAGTAATATCTTTTTGTTTCATTGAGGCAAAACACATCTTTTTGGTCAGAATTATTGCTGATCTCCTCATAATTTTAAATGTCACAGGGTTTTACTTTTTGCTTTGGAGTAAAATAAAATATAATTATTATTCCTTTCTATGGTATTAATCTGAGTTTACCTTCTTTAAAATATAATTATACAGTTGATAAACAAAATCAATGCTGCTCTGGCAGAATAGACTACAACTAACAAATTTCATGTTGTATTAATAATTTTCATATCACATATATCTACACATATATGCACACAATACATTTTACTCATTCAATTTCTGTGGATGGCATCAACATTTCTGGTTGTTTAGGACTGATGAGGCAGACACGGGACAGCTATAGAGTCATTCTGGATACCTTGTGTTTTACCCTTACATAAAGCTCAACATTTCTTTCCATAGTGCAGGGATCCTAAGCAAGCACACTGATGGTATGCAGCAATGAAAGGAGATAGAGAACCGTTATCCTTTCTTGTTACAAAAAGGACAGAAAAATAAATGGGACTGAAGATTTCTTGCTGCATACTTCAAGTTCCCTATCTCTTCCTGTTTCCATCCATTTTGATTTAACTGTTCTGGGTGTAGGTGAGGACTTAAACTCTTACTGTTTCCCTCCCCCTCTCCTTTCCTCTCCTCCCCTCCCCTTCCCTTCCCCTCCCCTCCCCTCTCCTCTCCTCTCCTCTTCTTTTCTCTTCAGCTTTAAAGGTAGATAAGGTAAAAATGCAAGAACCTTGTGTGTTTCATTCATCCTTGTGTTCTTGGCACCCAGAACTGTAAAGAGTAATAATTTCAACAAAACTTCTGTAAATCAATTAAGAAATGTGGGCTTAATAGCTAGTGTAGATAGATAAACAAATATAGGGTCAAGCATAGGTTAAATGGTAAATTGAATTTCTCTTCTACTCTGTATTTATTCTATTTTCTAACAGAGGAAAAAAGAAATCAAATATGTTGTAAGAAAAAGGAGTGTGGCTAAATATTTTGTTCTTATATAATTTTATTATTGTGTGGTAATATATACAATGACAAGTATCTCCAATTATTTAACCTTGAATGCTCTGATTATTTTTAATTATTTATTTTATTTTTGAGATTAGTATATAAATACATATTTTTTCTTTTCTTTTCCTTTCTCCAAACCATCCTATATACCCCTCCATTTTCAATCTCTGGCCTCTTTTTCCCTAATTGTTGTTACATAGATATGTGCATAGGTACATGCAACCTGCTCTGTCTGTAAAATGTTTCTTTTATAAATATTTTCAGTGACAACCACTTGCTATTTTTAAAAGGTCTCCGAGGATAAGTTGTTGGAGAGATGGCTCACTGGACAAGAATTCCTGCTGTTCTGCCTAGAAGACATGGGTTCAATTCCTAGCATGCACAAGCCTTCTCTAACCTCAGGCCCAGAAGTTCTAATGCACTCTGTTAGCCTCTATTGGTACCAGATATAAACACAGTGCACAGACATACATGTAGGCAAAACATTCATATACATAAGATAATAATAAATAAATATTTTTTAAAGTTATTTATGAATTTATGAATATAGTATCTATATGGTATAAAAGTCTTAAATCAATACATGGAAACAACTGTACCCTCCATGTACACATAAATCCAGTAAACAGAGTCAACCTTAATGTCTATCAGTTGATATATAGATAAAGAAAATATAGTAGCTGTACATAATGGAATACTGTTCACCCATTCAAATAGACCCCATTGCTTCTCTCTGCGATAAATGAACAAACTTTGATGATATTATGTTAAATGAAATATGTTATACAGGGACAAATACCTGACCTCAAAGGTTTTCTAATAAATGTGCAGAGATTTTTGTCCACCATAGAAAGAATTTATATGCTTAGGAAAGCTATTCTGGGTTTAACATCACACGTTCCATTGCCATCTCTGGATCGCCTACCTGTTTTCCACCTCCAGCCTCTGGCCCCTGGAGCATCTCAAGTTACTTCAAGGAGCTTTGAATTTCCAAAAAAATTTTCAACAGAAAATTAAATTTTAATTCACTTTAAGTTGCCAAAAAATAAATAAAACATAAGCAGAGTTGCAAAATCAAACAATAGGAGCTTCAGCTGTCAAAGGGCACTGCAGGCAGGCTGTGGATTTCTTTCCACAGCGCCAGCTGAAGCCAGGCTTCGCTTAACTATCTGGATGTCTCTGCTTCACCCTTTTGTTAACATTTTAGAGGAAAAATCTTGACATTCATACTTAAAGGCATAAAGAAAGAAGATCAAAAGTACAAAAAAGAAAATATTATAGGAAAAATTTCTGTGAAAAATATTCCTTATATACATTAATTTAAATTTTTCTTCAAGGGAGAAGAAAGAATACCCAAATAAGCATAATAATATGTAAAAAGAACATAAATATACAAAAAAGCATTGGAAATTGGTCTCCTTCATTTCAACAAAACTCTTACTTATGTTTCTCTGTCATGGTGTTTACAACAACAACAGAAGAAGAATTAGTGCAGATACCTAAGCTTTATTTAATGCTAATTTCAGTTTTAAAAATTTAATTTTATTTACCATTTTTTTGAGAATATATTGTATTTTTATACATTATATTTTGATCATACCCACTTCCCTTCACCTTTTCCTAGACCCCTTTCAAAATATCCAATTTTACACTCTTTTATTATTTCTTTTTTTCTTTTACAAACCACAGACTCCAATAAAAAGCTGGCCAGATGTGCATGAGTTTGGAGCCATACCAGAGAATGAGAAAAAGAGAGAAAAAGCCTCAATGGGGAAGAAAACTGACTCATCTTCTCTCTTCCCCCAGGAACCATCCACTCATAAGGCTAGGAGTGGAGCCTTATGAATTGTCCGAGAACCCTTGATGGAATGTTCACTGGCTTTATATAGTTCAGGTCTTAACAACTTTTGTGAGATTTTGAGGGCAGTGATCTTGGGAGCTCTAGAAGAATCTATGTCAAAACAGTCTCACCTGACTCCTTGTCTTAAAATGTTTTTGTTTCCTTTTCTATGATGTTATCTAAACCTTGTGTGAGGAGTGATATGAATCTCCCATTTATGCCTGTGATCTCTGAACAAATTTGCAAGCCCCACAAACCCAAGAGCATCTGGACGCTACAGTTTAAAAGATCTACTGATTCTCTCTATTCTATCCTGTTCTTGGGCAAGAAACAACTCCTTAGGTAAAAAACACATTTAAACTCCTTCCCCTTTTCAACTGGCATATTAAAATTATGAACAATAATAATCTCCTTCTGGTCTAAGAACTTGCTTCATCTGTCAACTTTTAGCTATAAGAGTCTTCATTTTTGGAAATCTTAGTAGGAGGACTGCATCTTTTTTTCCACTGGTCAGTATGCAACCCTGCTACCATGTCTATATTTCAAGCTTGGTTGCCATGAAAGAGTCCTTGAAAACCCAAGTTAGGTCAAAAGTGTGGTTAGCACGTCTGCTCCCAAGCTGTGGTGGAAGAGAGGAACGAGGGAATACTGTTCCCCAGTGAGTATGTGCAAAACTCTAAAATGATCCTGTTGGACACAATCTACTTCTTGATTTGTTTCATTTAGTTAGATTTTCTTCATTCATCCATTCATACAAAAACTTATTAGAACAACTATACTGTAATGTGTACATTCATAAATATCTTTATTCATGTTATCTCTTCATTCAAGCAACTGAAGTTTAAAGTTAGAAATGACTAAAATTTTATTCCCTCTTTATGCATGTATGATACTGCAACATAGGCTCAGGCTGTTTGGTTATTGTATGGTCCTTAATTCTCTGTTTTGAAGTGATTCTTATGTTTGATTCTGTCAGTCTATTTAGGAATTTAAATTAGGATAATGACCCTCTCCTTAGGCCTCAGTAGATATCCTAACAATGTCATATTTAATATTGATTATTACAGAGCCAACATTTCACACTCATGAATGCAGTCAGTGAAACAGTTTGGGTTTTACAAGAGAAAAAAAAATCATGTCAAATTTAGAGCAGCTTAGGGATCCTGGTGGCAGACCTGGTGGAAGGATTGGAGGAGCAACCCCATAGGACGAACAAAATCATCTGTCCGGACCACCCAGTGCTCCCAGAGACTAGACTACCAACCAAGAAGAGTACAGGGCAGGTTCCAGATACATATGTAGCAGAAGATGGCCTTGTCTCACAGCAATGGGATGGGAGGCCCTTGGTCCCGTGGAGGTTTGATTCCCCAGTGTAGGGGGATGCTGGAGTGTTGGGTTGGAGAGGGTTGGGGTGAGCAACCTCATAGAGACAAAGAGGAGGGGGAGAGGGCAGATGTGGGATGAGGGTTTGTGGAGGGGTAACCAGGAATGGGATGTCATTTGTGATGTAAACAAATGGAATGATTAATAATAAAAGAAAGAAAGAGAGAGAGAGAGAGAGAGAGAGAGAGAGAGAGAGAGAGAGACAGAGAGACAGAGAGACAGAGAGACAGAGAGGGAAAGAGAAAAAATATTTAGGGCACTTGAAATCAGTAAGTCTTTTGGGGGTGGCATATATAAGTAAATAAATAATCTATGCAAAGGGAAGGTAGAAACATTTGTTTTGATTTTATATGCGGGCCTCTTTCTAAGCAATATCTAATCACTTTTGACACTTAACATACCATTTTATTGGAAGTGAAGATTCTTTTAGTCCTAATGTAAGGAATGGGTTCATCATACAGCAACAGTATGCTAGCTAACTGTATGGTACAGCAGGAACCACAAACTGAGCTGCCAACTAGCCAGAAACACATTGTAAATAATAAATCAGTTATAGCCTATGATGAATCAAATATTGAAAGTAGATATCTACTAGGTAACAATGAGCCATTCTAAATGTTGCTAAGTTGTAAGATGTTCCCTTTATGCTTGATGATAGCATGCAAATATAAGTTTCTATTAAAATATATCTTCCATTTTAAACATTTTGAAAACATTTCCAACATTATTTCAAACACAATATGTGGGCAAAACTAAGCCCATCTGTTCATCCTATTTTGCCCACAGCAAAAGAAATCTCTGTATTTAAGATTAAGATAAATGTATGCTTTTTCCAAGAATTCATTTTAGTGGTATTTTTGAAAATATCTTTATGGATCTCATCTTAATGTTCCAATTATCCAAGAGTAATGACTAAGGTGAGGTGTGGATGAGGTGTAGCATTTAACAGTTTCTAATTTGCAATTTTCCTGTGCTTTAGCTCACTCAAAACTTTGAACACCTAAGAAATTTATAATATTTAAAGAATGTGCGTGTTTGTATATGAAAACACTGAAATTTAAAGAGAAATTGAGTTTCAAACATCATAAGCCTAGGATACTTCAGAGAAATGAATCTTTCTCAGCCTCATTTTCTACTGGCCCATATAACTCATCTGCAGAAATATTCCTTGTCCGTGCTCACTTATACCAGGAACATAATGTTCATTGGGCATCTGAAACTTTTCTTTTCTCTTCTGTATCTTCTTTTTTATTGGATATTTTATTTACATTTCAGATGCCATCCCCTTTCCCTATCCTCCCCCCCTCCCCAGAAAACCCCTATCCCATGCCCCCTTTTCCTTTTTGCTTTTATACACTTTTTAAAAATGTTAACCAAAGGCTTTATAAGTTTGGTAATGCTCAATCAGAAGTGTAACCTAATACCCAGCCTAGATATATCAACTATCTTTGACTGGTGGAGACATGTGAACAACTGCCTCCATATCTCCCCTTCTCTTTCTCTCTCTTTCTCTCTCTCATAACCTAGCTTCTCCTCTCCTTCTTTTCCTCCTCTCCTTACTCCTTCTCTTCCTCTCAGTACCCCTCCCACCTTAGCTCCTCCTACATATCACCCTTCCTGTTTTAAAAAAAAAACCTTTTCTCTCAAAATACAATTAGAGCATAATTATGCCAATTTGTACCAGTGAGATACAAGATAGTCCTAATACTTACCTGGCACTGTTAGTCACAGTGTCTCAGTAAGCTAATTAATATGCTGCAATATTTAATAGACAAAGAAAATGAAATAACAAAATAACATATGAAGTAGCACAGTCAATATCACCCAGAGAATAAGTACTAGATTCTGCCTTGCCAGACAGTGCCTTACCTCAGTCTGGGGAGTCCAAACATCTGGTGCCAAATGCTGGTGGCCAGAAGAAGGCATGTGTATCAAAGGTGATTTCCTTGTCACTCTCTCCAACATAACTATATTCCAGTGACTAATGGCATGGCATGGACCAGAGTTGATTATTATAATTTGGTTATAATAGGGTGCATACCTTTTCAGGTCATGAAGAAAAGGCGGATGTCTAAATTCAGAATTTACAATGAATCATTCCCAGTATCCATCTCTTTCCATGCACAAGAAACAGGAAGTACACTTATCTGTACCATGATTTTAGACAGTCTAAATTTTTTATTTCTTCAGTGGGGTGTGACTTAGGACCTGACTGTAAACCTTGGCTCATGCTAATTGTTTGTGGGAGGAAACTTTCCTAAGTTGGAGAAATTAGAAGGAGATGAAGTACACACACACACACACACACACACACACACACACACACACACATCCTGCTAGGTAAATAGTATTTAATACTTTTCTTCATGTCTTCAAAGGACAGCTCTGGTTATTTGTTATTGTTGTCCTTCTTTCCTTCCTTCCTTCCTTCCTTCCTTTCTTTCTTTCTTTCTTTCTTTCTTTCTTTCTTTCTTTCTTTCTTTCTTTCTTTCTTTCTTCATTTCTTTCTTATTCTTTCTTTTGTTTTATGGGTAATAGAAGACCAGAAACACAATAGGACTTCCTTGAGATTACACAGATATTAAGTGACTCATAAAACTCCCTAGCTAGCTCCATTTGTCTATTTTAAGCCTGCATCCTTTCAGTTCCATGCACACGTCTGACATAAAGGCCCCTTCCTCTCCAGCTTGTTTAAGTTGACACTCAGCTGAGTCTCTGCTTCCAATGTTCAGGGATGTATGTTTCTAAATCTTGGCTTATTTCTTTTGATTATTTCTCTTGATTATTTCTTATTTCCTATTGATTATTTATTCATCTTTTCCTCAAAATGGCACAACTTTATAAGGCTGTAAAATCCTTCTTTTTTATCTTCTCTGAGCATTAAATCTCATTTATTAACTTCAACATTTTATATCAGTGGCTGAAATCATTATTTCTAACACATTTCTGAGTTTCCATTTCAGAAAAGGTGCATTTCTATGTACCTTTGTTATTATCTAAATCATGTATTTGTTTTATATATTTTTATTTTTTATTAATTGTATCACTAGTAACTGACCACTACTATGTAACAATGTTTAAAATTTGAGGAGTTCACTCCTTCATGTCCAGGTTCATTTTATTCTTTTTTTGTTTTACATTTCTTTATCTTCTTATCAATTTTA
Source organism: Arvicanthis niloticus (assembly GCF_011762505.2). NCBI lineage: Eukaryota > Metazoa > Chordata > Mammalia > Rodentia > Muridae > Arvicanthis > Arvicanthis niloticus. The sequence goes on along the minus strand of NC_047663.1, from coordinate 30,572,746 downwards.
TCCTGTCTGTCTCATCTTCTAGATATCAGTTTATTTCTGTCTGAATCTTATTGGTTCTACTGGGCCCAGCTCAAGTTTCACTTGTTTTCCATGCATTGATTCCACTGTGTAAGAGGGGCACCATTCTTTTCTATGTTCCTGTCATTCTGGATACACATTGCCATCTTTATTTTGTTTTCTGTACCTGAGTGTGTTATACATTATAAATTAAGATAAGTTCCTTGAAAATGAAAACTCCATAGCTATAACTATATTTATTAGGTACTTAGCATCATATTTTACATGTAATTGATACTTTTTACATATTTATCATCATAATTATCTACTTGGCTTAAGGCAGACATAGTCTTTAAGTAAATTACATTTTTTTAAAAAAATTGGAAAGAGAAGGGAATGAATGAAATAAAGAGGATTGTATAAGATGGCAAAGAAAGAGAAACAAAAAGAAAGGATGAAAGGGAAGACTTAAGAGATAAAAGCCAACAGTGAATACATGCCAAAGCTTTCTGGCCTTAGTGAATGGGCCCCATGTTTAAATCTACAGGCTTAGAATTTTCCTACTCAAGACCTAGATAACAGCTCATAAAGAGTGTACCTGCAGTAGGTCTTTTAATTGTGTCTGTGCTGCACATTGCAATCCATAATCACCATGGAGATGTATAACTCCCATAAATATTGTTTATAGTACATCTGCTAGGATCACAATGGTTTCACTATATGTCAAGGTGCCAATACCCTGTAGGCCTGTCTAGGAGAATGTGTGAGAGATGTTAGCATGTTGTGGGAGAGGGTCGGGCAGTAGCATGCTGAATCCAGAGCCAAAAGTTCATAATCAGCCAAAGGACACTTAAGGTATTTCAGTTCTCTGCTTGTTCTTGGTGTCATGGTGACACATTAGTCATCTGTGGCAGATGTCAAAGACATTCATCGTGTTCTTTCTATAGTGCAGCCAAATGATGTTGCCCCAGGAAATCTATCCACACATTAGCTCATTTAGCTTTCACTGCAGATGTTCAAAAACTGGTCAGTCCTGGTCGCCTTGCAAAGGCTTGTACTACATATCAGATGGGCTCACCACGATTAAGGAGAGAAGACAAAGTTAACTCAAATGGTTCCAAATGTCTGTCTGTCAAGCACAGTGTTGCCTTAGTAACATGCCTGTGTGGTTATAAGCTATAATTCCCTGGCAAGGACTTGAGTTTGGTCTAAGTAAAGTACTTTGCATAAAGAAGTTTTATCTCTTCAAAGATAATTCTACTCTACTCCCAATGCTCTAGGAAGAAGTTAGAAATGAGACCAATTCAGAGAATCCCTTTAAAGCATCTGGGGTGCTGAAGGTGCCTACCATCCTTCTGTTTGAGTTTCTATTACCTCCGTAGCTTACCCTTAAGATTCTCTTGCTGTATCCTTAAGGAATTTAACACCAGCCCTCCAGTTACATGGCCAGGAGGAATGCCAATAATTAGGCTAGCTCTCATGTTCTGATCCTCTGTCTTTATCCTTCTTGACTTAAACGGTAAAAGTGACAATTTCATGAAGTTATCTACTCACTCTCCCTGTTATATAAAATGATTTGAGACTGGGTTGATTTGTTACCCTCTCTGAAAATGTGAGTTATAATTGATGCTCAGGAGAGGATCTCTAAATTGAGAACATGGCTGGCTGTCATTAGCTTCAAATGATCTAGTTTCTCAAATTATTTTAGCCATGGCAGAGTAAATGGTTCAGAATTTGTCTCTCCACTTTATAGGGGACAAATTAATGAATGTTGCGATAGTTTCTAAGACCTTACTTGAATTGTGATTTACTCGAGTGTCTCAGTCTTCAAGAAAAATTGAAAACTGCCTAGACAGACAGTATCATTCTTAAGTTCATTAGTCATAAACACTTAATAGAAACAAAGCCATGTGATACAATACTTTTATTTTATTTAACAAATTGATTTATTTTTCTTGTATGTTTATATTGTGTATGTGATACATATGTGTGGTATATACATATGTGTTATCTTCACATTTGTGTGCAGGTGTGGGCATATACACCTCCATGCAGGATGAAAAGAAGAATCACTTCTTATCTTATATCTTTGAGATCTAACATGGGTCTGGAAATCAACCATGGGTCCTCTGGAAGAGCAAGAAGTACTTTTGTATTGATGACATATCACTCCAGGCCAACACTCTCCATTTTGTTTTTCTATGTGTTTTGTGGGGGTCAGAATGAATACTCAAGTGTTACTGCTTGCAAAGAAAATATTCTTAACCAGTAAGCAATCTCCCTAGTCTCTTACCATCCATACAACAGTCCAAATGAAGGATGAAATGAAAGAAGATGTTTTTTCTCACTGCTTGCAATTTGCCACACTTTGTATTCTGAGCTTAGGTATATCATTGCATTAATCTCTGAGCATCAGTGTAGGATGTCTGTGGTGACATTCCTTAGTGAATGTATAACATACAGAAGAGTTAAATAACTTATTGAATGTCATCATTGATTCATCATAAGTTTGAAAAGAGTCCTGTTAGACTGAAGAGATGGTTCATCTGTTAAGTGTACTGGCTGCTTTTCTAGAGGTCCTGAGTTCAGTTCCCAGCAACCACATGACTGCCCACAGCCATCTATAATGTAATCTGATACACTCTGCTGGTATGCAGATGAACATGCACATGTTTATACACACATGTGTATGTGTGTGTATAAACATAAACACACATTAGAACAATTGGGTTGTCTTATACTGTAAATCTCAAAATACATTATCTACCCACAGAGGAGTGGTTCTGATGCTTTGATTTAATTGAGAATCTTTTTGTGCTGATGCTGAAGGTCCTTGTCCCCAATTGGTTTTTTGATCTATCGATAAAGACATATGGTTGAGCAAGGGGTGGGATACTTAAGAGTTGTTCAGGTAGGATGCAGAAAGTATTACCAGAACAGGGGCTGTTGGGAGTGGGGAGGTTAAGAAGAAGAGGAAGCAGTAGTGGCAGGAGATAAAGCTAACCAGCCCTGTGAGGTTTTGTGTAAGTGGCCACTGGCCCATTTGGGCATCGGGTGGCAGGGAAGGTTTAGGAGTGCTCAGTCACTGAGTTAGCCAAGGCATTTTAATATTAACTAGTGTGTGCGTGTGTGTGTGTGCGTGCGTGTGTGTGCGTGCGTGCGCGTGAGTGTGCGCGTGCGTGCGTGCGTGCGTGTGTGTGTGTGTGTGTGTGTGTGTGTGTGTGTGTGCTTCATCTGCATATTTAAAGAGCTCTTGGGCCGGTGAGTGCGTGTGTCCAGCTAGAAGCCCAAAGTGGGATAGCCAAAAAAAAATCACTGCAATATCTATCGATCTAAATTTTCAATTCTGAAGATTTATCTGAGATATATACTTACCGTCATTAATTTTTTTTCTTAAGAATACAATAAAAAATAATAAATTTGGTTCAGGGAAGTGTCAGCTATCCATGTCTCTTTATTACCCTTCCCAACAGCTGTCTATAACGCCTATGGCCATAAGAGGGTTAACTTCATTGAATTGTCTACCTGGCTTCTTCTTCATACTAATCTAGTATTCAACATAGTTGTTCCAGGCTCCATTAACTTTGAACTGTATTTTACTCTTAATAGCTAGAGTTTAAAATGTTTCCTATTTCCTAAAAGAGAAATAATTTGACAAGAAAAAAATGTAATTATAAAATCTTTTCCATTATATAAGGTAAAAGAAACACTGATAGTTAATGGCTTTGGGCAAAAATTGTTTGTTTGATTCCCTTTCAAACATAGGTTGACTTTGTACAGTTGCTGTTATTTCTTGTCACTGTGTGTATTATTTGTAATTTCTTTCTCTGAAAGGGGTAACTCCTATTTCTTCTCCTACAGCCTTCTCCATCCTTCCAGTCTTAGACAAGTGATTGGTTTGGAATCACCGTTGTGAAGTAGAGCAGGCCTATCTGTAATACCCATTAATAGAGTGTCCTCCAGCCAGACAACATCATTTATAATCTGCGAGGAAAGCTGGGACAGCTCCTGACCCACAGCCCAAGCTTCCCAATTTATGAAGCCTGAGCCAGTGATTTGGGCAGGCAGAAATCCCCCAATAAGCAGTAAATACATAAAGAAATGAAGAAAAGAGAATACAGTTGGTCAGAGTTGTTTGTATAACAAGAATCAGATCAATATGGGCAGATTCAACTTGATAAATAAAAACTCAGGAAAACAACAAGCACAGGTGATGATTTTTTTTTCTAACTACAGGAAAAGAAGGAAAGAAAATCCTCAGTAGAGTTTCCACGGTGAAGTATTACAGGGCTTCTCCTATATCCACCGATTTAGATTCAACATGATTATTTATGTACTGACAACTGTTGTCTCTATTAGTTTGTACAAAACAGGTGCTTGAAAAATGTGGCAAATTAGGTAATGACAATGCTAAATTTCTGAGGGGTGTGGTACACAAAAAGAGGGACTGGAGTGATGGACAGTTTAACTGGAAATAATTATAAGTAATAATTTTCTTATTTGCTCTCATAGTATACTTTGCTCAAGAATGCCCAAATGTAAAAGAGATAATGAGAAGGATTTGTTACATTATGAAATAGAGTCATGATTATGAAAGTTTTATTATATCTGTTAGTTTTTTATTCTCTAGTAATTTTAATACATTTTTCTGATTTCTAGTAATCAAGGGTTTGTCATTGGCTAAATCACTGCTATCATTTGGAGAGTAGATGGCTATTTCTTTAACATACTCTGTTTCCCGTTATCCTTGATTTTTAGTAAAATTATAAATCTGCAAACACATCGCAATTTTTGTTACAATCAGAATCCCAATCTCAAGGAAAAGATCTTTAAGTCGAAAAACAAAACTAATACAAAACCACCAGTTGATCCACGGTGGAATGATCCCATCCGTATATATATAAAGTCAATGAACAACAATGGGTTTTTAGATTAATGTGCCTACAACCAACTTAAAAATGAAAATAAATGCATCTTTAAGATAATAAAAAAAAACCTCAAACCATGTTGAAAAATGAAAACTTTGGTCCAAGTGAACAAAAATAGTTTCCAAAGTCAGGAGGTATGCTATAAAGTGTCAGACAGTTTAAGCAGCATATAAAATAGCAGCAGTAGACCTGAGCTGCAGGTTTTATTTGCTCTGTCATATTTACCAGTACTTTCTTTGTTTATGTTTAAGAAAATCCAATGGAAAACAGCATCTATCTATCTATCTATCTATCTATCTATCTATCTATCTATCTCAGAATCTATAAAATTATGATAGAAACTAACTAAAAGTCAGTTTGATTAAAATTTTCAAAGCAAATCAAGATGAAGAAGGGCAGGCAAGGCAGTCTAAGTGTGGTCAGAGCAGATAACTCAAGTGTGTGACTGAGGTGATATTAACTGACAGGAACAATCTGACCTGAGAAATTTGCCCTGGACACACAGGGAAATATTGAATTTTCAAATATTGCCTGTGTGGAAGACACCTGGCATCATTGCCCTGTTTCCTGAACTTTATACTCATCTTCCTCTCTTCTGGATACAAAAGAACACAAACCAAGTGATTTGCAAACAATTGGGATTTTGTCTGGCTTGAACAAGTCTAGGACTTGTGTATGCTCTCATAGTCTCTGTGAGTTCATATGTGTTTCACCGCCTCACTTTTGAGAGGAGAGAAACATCATCAAGTTTGGTAGATAGGGAGATTGTGGGGGCAGTTGGAGAAAGGAGAGGATTATGTTCAAAGTATGATATATGAAAAATGAAAAACAAAATCTGAAATGCAAAGATCTGGAGGGTGCTGAGAAGTTCAGTATTAAAGCTGTGGCAACCAGAGTGTTTGATAAAGGCTTATAGGTGACACTTTCTTGTTCTACCCATACATGTTATAAAGGCTAGTTAGCTTGGGGCTCTTCTGTAAAGGTTTTAATGTCATTCATGAGGGAGGAGTTTAAGAAATAATGGCCTTTCCCAGAACTCCAATATTTGACCCCCTAGAGGGTCAAAATTTTACTACATGAATTTTGGCAAGACAGTAACATTTGGACTAATGTAATATCATTGTATGTTGTGTAAAACTCTCCATGAGTATAGGCTTGACTTTAACAAGCAGAATATGATAAGTGAGATTGGAAGTTATTTCTGAGGGTGGTTCCAAAAGACTACGGCTGCCATCTTGGTGGTACTCACACCCAGTTCCTACACACCTTTTTACAGTAGTAGAAACAGTTGCCATGTTTTCAGCTATACTAAGTAGAGACTACTATGGCAGAGAAATAATGGGGCATTTTCCTTACAACTAGTAAGTCTTCAAGACCCTTTCCCAGTGTTCCATGAGGAACTAAATCCTGCCTATGGCAAAGTGAGCTTGAAATATTTAGATGAATATGATGGTTAGTTAATATTATCTATAAAATTGACAGAAACTAGAATCACCAGGGAGCTTGATAAAGGATTAACTTGATTGTATAATGTAGGTGGGAAGACCTATCCACTGTGGGTGGTGTCATTACCTAGTAGTGATCTTACATAGAGTGGTCAAAGGAAACTTTACAACAGTAAGTATATTTGTTCCTGTCTTTTCCAATTTGTGGATGTGATGTGATGTGACCAGATGCTTCAAACTGTTACTGTATTGGCTCTTACCCCTTTATGGACTGTACTAGAACTCTGAGAAGATGAGCCCCATATATAAAGCAGCAGAGCTGTGTAAGCCCTGTGATCACTGCTTCAGTCTCTGTGAACTCATATGAATGTTGTTTAGTTGATCCAGGCCTTGTTCTTCTGGTGCATGCAGAGTTTTACAGCAAATAGTAAGGAGTAGAGCTTTGAAGATGAGGAGGGTTTGTAACCATTTTACTTGAACAATGCCTTAGGCTGATGGCTTCATAGTAGGCTCCACAATGACTGGGCAGCTGTCTTTATATTGTTAACTCTAGAGGGAGGAAGTTAAAAGAATAAGGAAAAGTGGAAAGTAGAAAACAACAGAAATTTATAGGAGATTTGAGGCATAGATGGAATTGTAGGAAAATTCTAGGAAAAATGGAAATAAAGTTCCATATGAAATATGGATCTATTGGCATTGCTAACTTTTACTGTGTTCCAGTAGTAGAAATTAAAGTACATGAAAGAAGTTTTTTAAATTTTAATAACTGTGTGATTATTTGTATTTATCAATAAATGCAATGTTTTTGATGAATGCTTAAAGTTTTACAAGTCTTGTGAGCTTTTCCATGGCATTCTTACTGCAAATGGAATAAATGAATATCATTAACAGTGACTTTGCAAAAGGAAAGGAAAATCTTTGGGATAATAAGTGCTATTTAAATTACTCATGTTTGTTATAAAGCCAGATAACAATAGATAAATTGTTTAAGGTAAAAACAAATGTTACAAAAGGATCAAGGATTCAAATAAGGGAGGGATCATCAACACTAGGTTGTTTTGAAATTTTAGAGGGCTTTAGAAGTGCAAATAAAATCTAGAGTGTACTAATAGCTTTTCAAGCTCTCGGAGACAAAGTTGTCATGTAGTCTGTAAATATCACGTATTTTTTTTTTTTTATAGTAAGTCATTGTTCTATGTAGAATGGTAGCAATAAGCCTATGAAGATTCACTGAACAAGAATTTTGTTCGGCTGAGAAGAAATCCAATGGTTTGTAGCTATGTCAGATACATATGCAGGGTGGCTCTCTTTTAACTAGTTTTGCCATGATGCTAGAACCTGGGCCTCACTTACCTTCGTAGGGAACATGCAAAATGAATGAACATACTGTTTATTATGTTGTTGAAAATAGTATTTTTGACTCCAGTAGTGAAAGTGGTTAGCAAACCTTTGAATTGAAGCCAACACTGCCAAAGTGATGCATTCTCAATTCCTGGCATCTGTGTAGACACACAAAAACACTTTTCTAGCTGAACTTGACAACTCAGAAAAGGATTAGGCCCATTGTACCCTGGATTCTTATGTGAAATTCATAGAGACACGAAGTTACAACAATGGTAAAGACAGTACTTGATCATAATGACTAGTTTATTTTTTATATTCTCTTATGTTCTGTCTTTTAGAATTCTGTCTATTCTTCTCTCCTTCTTTAAATGTGTCAGCTTTCAAAGAAATGTGACAAATAGGATTTGATTTTATTTTGTAAGAATCCAATTGTTGCAAAATATAAGCTATAGGTCTCTGCATGTAATATAATGGTCTCTTGTCAGAAAACTTGTGCAATGTAAAATACTAATCCAAAATGATATGGCTCTGTATTTACAAACTTTTGCTTTGTTTGCTCGGTGAGTATATTGTCTTATTCAGGATTACTCCAGTTACAAATTATCATTGGAGCATGTTCATGTCCACAGCATTTCCATTTCTTGTTGATGGACCATAACGGACCATTGGACCATAATGGACCATTGGAAAGGCCAGGTTCAGAGATCTATGCAATAAATCATCATCAACATGTGCTTTCTTGGGGCCCCTAAAGAAACATCCTCAGTTGTATACAGTTTGCACTTCAAGAAAGACAAAGGTTTGGCTGTCTCTATACAAGTGATCAGAGAAACCTTTCACCAGTGCAAACCCTTTGGTTGGGTCATATTCTCAAATATTATAATTATTTCTACAGAAAAAAATCTATGCACATATTGACATTACCTAGTGAAATAAAGACAACATAAAAAGTATTCTGAGAATAAAGGGCAAAAGAATGTACCATGGATGAAATAACATTTTGACGTGTTTTTAGATTGAGTTAATATTTGTGGCATTCACTTGGAATGAGAGATCATTAGAATAGATTGATCAGTTGATTGTTCAATCAGATTATCAGTAAATTGTATCACCAGAGCTAAAATGTTGGCTCAGTTCTTAAACTGCTTTCTATGCATGAGGATCTGTGTTCAAATCCCTAGCACAAGCATAAAACATAAGATATTCCTCTGCACATCTATAATCTTAGTGCTGGGAGATAGAGACAGGAATATTGGAGGGTTTTAATGGGCATCCATACTCATTGACCTCAGTGAGCTTCAGGTTCAGTGAGAGACCCTGTATCAAACCTTAAGGCATATAGCATCTGAAGAAGATAGGTGATATCAACCTATCTGGTCTTCATACAGGTGCACACATAGATATACGTGTGACTGTATGCAAAAATCTGCACGCACACATAGATACATATACCCCCCACACACTAAATTGTATTATATGTTCAATTATTATTATTATTATTATTATTATTATTATTATTATTATTATTATTATTATTTTATTCTTAGTGATCTGTTTCTGCCTGTGCTTCACACTGGCTCGAGCAGAGTAAATAGGGTGTGATATTTTCTGATTACTGTGCAGTGTGAGGAAGTCCTTTGTGACTGAGAACTCACTTTCAAAGAATTTTGATACAACTGTATCATGTTCCACGTTGATGCCCTGAACAATTTTATTTGAATGCTTACTCTGGGGACCTTGAAACAAAAACTGAATCACTAAAGATAATTGGTGAGGGAGAGCAGCCATTAAGAAGTAAAGCTTACAAGCAGGACCTACAAATTAATTCCATTTGTTTCTAGACCAAGGTCAAGTTTTATGTTTGGCAATTGATTTTAAAGGTGGTTTTGGATATAGGTGTATAAACTCCTAAGCTTTTATACTCTCACTCTATTGGTTTTTACAAGAATGTCGCACAGCCATAGGGCAAACACTCATGTTTTATAATGTCTTTTGAGGCTTATGATTGTGCACTTCATATAGCAGTAACCACAATAATGATAATAAAGTAGCTAACTGTGTGCACAACACTGCATGCATAATAACTCATTTAATTTGCTCAGTTCTCTAAGGCAGGTGCTCTTATCAACTCCAGTAAGGATGCAGTTTCCTCAAGGTTGCAGAGCTATATGGAAATCAAGTCACATAGTTTCTGAGAGGTCAGCAGTACAGGAAAAGAAAGGCTATGGATGTGTGTATGTAATGAGAATCTACATAACAGGAGGATAATTGGACCTAGGACATGGGTGGCAGTGTTCCTCCGGAGACAAGGAGCAAGAACTTTAGCATCAAGTATCTGGCCAGAGTGCTTTGCCTGCAACTGCTTAATAGTTGGGGTTCATATGGGAAGAGGGTTCTGGAAGCTGTTGCTTAGAATTACCAACTTGGCAAGGATACTTGAATACAACTAAAAGGAATTCAGGATAGTCTTCAGAAAATGCAAAATGAATGTCTTCTGATCACACCAGACAATGTCTGTTACAGAAGGAGGCCATTATTTCCCCCCATGCAGTTTATCGTTATCATTACCAAGAGTGTCAGGGTCTTTCCATTTATAGAGTCATAGTAAAACTATCTTATCATTGAATCATATAGGAAATAATATGGTATCTTTAATTTGGGGAGAACTTAATATCAAGATAAAAAATGTATCTTAAACTTAGGATATTATTTGGATGAATGTCATTAAATTTATGTGTACTTTTCTTGTGAGCTCCCATTTCACCACCATGATGGAAGAATCTAAGCATCTAGACCATGGGTCTAGGTTAGTTGACTCTGTATGGCCATTTTGGTTTCTTTGACTACTCCTGGTCCTTCAATCCTATCTCCCACTCTTCCATAAGACTTCCTGAGCTCCGCCTAATGTTTACCTGTGGGTTTTTGCATTCATTTCCATCACGTACAGGATGAAGCCTCTCAGACAACAGTTATGCTACACTTCTATTTGAAAGCATACCAGATTATCATTAATAGTATCTTTCTCTAGTCATGGAAAATAGTTTTTAAAAAGGTATCCAAAGTGGCAAATGAGAATATCACGTGATGACTGAGTGACAAGATTGTAAGCAGATTGAACCACGGTACTTTGTTCACCAAACCTCTACGTTCCCAAATATATGAAAGAAGGCATATGCTGAGACAATTGAGGAGAGAAATAACTAGGAACACAGTGATTCCAAACTATTACCTGAACAATGGAAAACAAGCTAGGAAGGAGACACATGCTCAAGGGCTGGGATGATGCTATGGAGCACTGATTTAATGGGCATAATCAGAACACTCCAGGAAGCAGAAGCTGGTTTCATGTTATTTCAAAATGAAGAATTAAAGCAACCTGAAGAATCAATCTAATATCAATCAAACTCCCAAAGTCATTTTTTTAAAGTTGGAAACTACTGTACTACTCACATTATCAAAGAATACCAAATGTCCCAAAGAAGCTTTGAAGAGGAAGAAGCTGAATGATTTACTCTATTTTATTTCAAACTATATTACAAAGTGAGATCCGTTGAAACAAGAGTGAACCTGCCATAAAGATAGACATATGATATAGTGGATTTGGCTAATGATGCTTGTATCTTAATGTTAATTTAAATTCTCAAAACCGAGTTTCTGTAAGTAGATTCTGGGAACCTGTCCCCAGTTGGTTCTGATTGGTAATTAAAAGTGCCTGCAGCCAATGGCTGGGCAGGGCTAACAGAGGTGGAATCTTAGAAAAATTTTCAGATTTGGAACCAAGAGTGTGAAAGGAGGAGGAAATCCACCTCATGGCAGGAGAGTATGGAGGAGACAGCATGCCTGAGAAGAGTGGAGGACAGGGAGACATAGCTGACACGTGAAGGAGCCAGGAGAATGTGGGTCCGAGGGCTACCCAACTGGGTCCAGGACAGTCAAGGTAGAATATAAAGTTTAGTAAGTGATAACTTGGGATTATCAGCATGAGATGGATTGACCACATGTAGGTTAGGAAGTGGTCCAGCTGTTGCGTTATTTAAGGCATATCAAAATATAAAGGGATTGTGTGTGCATCTTATTTGGGGAACAGTAAGCATTGAGATGGATTGTGAGCTCACCAACAGGATTTATTTATTTAATTCAACAAGATGTATCAGCAGAACAGCAGAGACTCCATAGATGATGCCTCCCGAATAAGAGACTGAGCACTATAATTTATAATGATTAAAATTACACACACACACACACACACACACACACACACACACACACACACACACACATATATAAACAAACCAGCCATCTCATTCTAAAGCCAAGAAAAAAGCCAGGTTCAGAACTAAGTGTTTTAGTTAGGAGAGATGACAGAAGTTCTGGTTAGTCAACAAAATGATGGACTGGGTATTAGGACCATCTTGTACCTCACTGGTACAAATTGGCATAATTATGGTCTAATTGTATTTTGAGAGAAAAGTTTTTTTTTAAACAGGAAGGGTGATATGTAGGAGAAGCTAAGATGGGAGTGGTACTGAGAGTAAGAGAAGGAGTAAGGAGAAGAGGAGAAGAAGGAGAGGAGAAGCTAGGTGATGAGAGAGAGAAAGAGAGAGAAAGAGAGCAGGGGATATGGAGGCATTTGGTCACGTGTCTCCACCAGTGAAAGATAGTTGATATATCTAGGCTGGGTATTAGGTTACACTTCTGATTGAGCATTACCAAACTTATAAAGCCTTTGATTAACATTTTTTAAAAGTGTATAAAACAAAAAGGAAAAGGTGGCATGGGATAGGGTTTTCTGGGGGGGGGGGATGGGGAAAGAGGATGGCATCTGAAATGTAAATAAAATATCAAAAAAAAAAAAAAAACCCAGCCCAACTATTTCCTTCAGAAAAGAATTGTATTTCCCAAATGCACTTATCTCAAAGGAATCAGTTATAATGGGATCCAATCTGGAACACGGATGAGCTATTAATACACAGGTAAAGGCAATGTGCAAATTCAGGTAATTGTTTCAATGAGGTCAAAGTATAATGCCATATTCTCTTTCACTCAATTGTTGAGTTCTCCCATCAAAATCCTATTACCGGTGCTGTGATAAACACAACATGCCCTGGAGCATTGTATATTCCTATCTAATGAAGCTGAAGTTAATTTTCTGAGCATCTTGATTTTAATGACCTCTTCAGTGCCTGTTGTTGAAATTTTTGCTGAAGTTTAAAATGGGTGGCTTAAAATGGTTTTGTTCCAATTCATTTTTGTGTTTTCTCTGGGCATAGAGGTGACTGGAGATCCTGCAGTCCATCATTTGAAAAGGCTTCCTAAAGGACTTTACTTCTAGAACAGGCAGACTCCTTTGTGAGTCTAGGCTGCTTCTCTCTGTGTTAATCATAGCGTCACTGTGGGTTGCTGGGCATATATGATGCACAGAGCATCCCTCTGCCAGCTATTCATCCCCAATTTCAAAGCATATATGATGCTTAGCAGCCACAGTACACTGCGAAATGCAGTTTAAACTGGAACAGGCTGAGTATTTACTTATCATTCTAAGTCAGCAGAGACCACCAAGGAATGATGGATTTTAAGAATCAACTTCTTGACTATAGAAAAGTTGAACTGTATTAAGACTGAAATGCAAGGGAATGTGAAACTGCTATTTGGTATCCCATTTAATTTAAGCAGTCATTCTTATAAAACTATGAGACTGTATCTCAGTGCGAAGCCAAAGAGTTGGACACAGATAGGAATCGTAGTGATTAATGAATGCTGAATTCTCATTAGGAAAGACACATGGCAGGGTTCTTTCAGGAGGGGGATATGCTGTTATTTTAAATAAAAAAGCATAACATATTAAATGTGAATGTGTTTTCTTTCAAAAATAAGGTAGGCACTGGTGCATGACCAGGGTCAGAAGGTTGAGAATTTACTAGGTTCTGTTCATGCTTCAAGGCATCACTCTTCCAGGGCTTAACCCCCAGTGACAGATATTAGAAACTGTGTTCAAATTACAGGGTGCCCTGTTGTTACCGACCTGAGGCAAGGGGAAAGAAAATTTTTCGTGTAACTCTGCCTCTGGCTCTTGTCAACTGGAAAAACAAACAAATCAAGGATCTACCTTGAATAGGGACATCTGCTTAAACAAAGACATTTATTAAACAAAATGCAGTTGGCAGATCAAGATGAATGTCTCCCATGAACTGTCGACATGCTGGCTCTAACTCCCTTTGTATATTGCTGTTATTATATTTCATCTTCTCTGTTTAAAGTACTTCTAGAATATGAGTTCAACTTTATGCCTTTGAAAGAACTTTGTTCTTTTAAAGGTTCTTCAATTTGTACTAATTATAGAAACCATTTCCTGCTCTTGACATTTAATTTTTGTTTCAGTAGATCTTTGAGTGTTTCATTCTGTTTTGGTTATATTTAATATTCCTCACCAAAATCTTTCCTAATTTGCCCAATTTTCAATTCACTCAAATATGTATGTGCCGTTAAAAATTCAAGAAGTTTTACTGCAAAAATGCTCTTGGATGTGTAGGTTTGGTAAACCAACCAGGAGTTAGACTCCCAGATAAATTATTTATCCCTCTCTCCGCAGCCAACTACTACCAATGGCTTCAGGGATTGGGATGGGATTGTGTACGCAGCCTTTCTTTCCTTTGATGGGATATGGTGTATATTGTGCTTACACAGATCTTGTTACATAATGTTACAACTACTGTGAGCTCATACATACAGCTACGCTGTTATGTCCAGAAGAAGAGATTTATCACTTTATAGTTTCCATTCTTATATGTTCAATCTTTCTGCCTCTGCTTGTGCAATGATTCATTAACTTAGGTGTAGCTCTATGTTCCCTTTAGTGCTGAGAATTCTGCAGTCTCTTGTTCTCTGTACCTTGATCACTTGTGTGCCACTGTGTTAATCAACTGCTGAAAAGAAAGCTTTCCAGATTATGGATGATAGATGAATTGATCTATGGTATAATGACATGCCGTCAGGAGTCAGTTTAATACCATGACAATTTCTCAGCATCATACTTATCCTCTAGGAGCCATGACATATCTAACTAGAGGTTCCAAGCTCTAGTGCTCACTAGAAATGCAACAATTCACATACTTTCTCTGTTGGTTTCCCTGTTTTGTGTTGTTGTCTTTTAAATCTTATGTTAAATAATACTTTAGTCTTCTTTTAAATTAAATAATTGGATTTTAAAATCACCACACTTTAGAATGCTTTATTATATTTCAATACCTTCTACTTTATTTTTAAATGTAATCAATTTCATAATTTATGCTTGATTTATTAATTCTGTTGTTTGTATTATGATTTTAATTTGCATTTTATCTTAAGACTTTGTCATTGATTGGAAACTGATAAAATCTCTGTCATTACATAGATACAGTTTCTGATATTTTTTTCTCAAGCATATTTTTTTTGAAAACACCACACTGGTTCCTTCTAATGAATTATTTATCCAGTTCAAAATTAATTCCCAAAAATCTCTTTGTCCTGAACATCTTAGTAGATATAATAGACAATATTTGTCAGTATAAAAATTTTTTTTTTGCTTATTTTGTTCTAAGTTTAGAGTTCCTTCCTCTGGAAGTCATTTGACTTCTCTGTCTCTCTGTCTGTCTCTCTGTCTCTCTTTCTCTTTCTCCCTCTCTCTCTGTCTCTCTCCTCCCTGTCTGTCTGTCGTCTCTCTCTGTCTCTGTCTCTGTCTCTGTCTCTGTCTCTGTCTCTGTCTCTCTCTCTCTCTCTCTCTCTCTCTCTCTCTCTCTCTCTGTGTGTGTGTGTGTGTTTGTATGTGTGTTTTATTGCTTACCCCAGAAATTTTTAATAGTGTGACATCTATGGTTGGTATTGCTTGGTGATACCTTAATAGCCCAAAGATAGCTTTAACTCATAAAAGTAGATGTGAGGGAATTATTGAGTGAATGAATAGAATAATATCCATGAGTAATTAAAATGTTTTCCTTTTACATTATACTTTTCAATTGTGGGTTGATGAAGTTTAGCTTTTCAATATATGTCACTTTTCCTTCAATGAAAATCACACATCCTATGAGTGAGGACAGGGCTTTAGGTAAGAAAATACTTCTTGGGAAATGGTTTGATATATACAACATATATATGAAGACCTGAACTTGACATATCAGATGCTGCTGCCATTTTTTTATGAAGGTAGGCATTTGTGAATAATTTGCTTTATTAAAATAAATGCCAAACCCTTCCTCCTTTCTCAAGAGAACATCAGACATACAGATATGTCTCAGTTAATAGAATGAATGCCACAGAGTATGAAGAACTGTGTTCAAGTCACCAGAACACACCATGCAGCTGCACACATATGGTGTGTCATCCCTGTGTGTGGCGGGGTGGCAGAGGGAAAGATGGATCTAGGGAGCGCGTTGGCCATTCAACATAGCCAAATAAGAAACTAGTGTCTTGTTAATTTTTAAAAAATTTATTACATTTTTATATTTTAAATCCATAAAGATTTGATAAATTAAAATTCTAGTGGGATTACATGTGATATGATGGGAGTAATTAGAATATACAATGTTTCCATTTTATATTCATAATTTTAAGTATTTTTTTAGTTATCACAGAATATATTGCTTAGCAGTAAGATGTAAAATGTATATTCTATTATTTTTAACTTTGGAAGTAATTATGCCATACTTCTTAACTTAATATTGACTTTTTTATTTTGGTTATCAATATTGGCACTCAGTTCACCAAAAACATAATTTGCTTCTTGAAGAATAGTATATGCATACTGAAAATAAGCCAGTGACTTCATATATCCCTTGCACACAAAATATATATCAATTATTTTCTTGATCAGTTTTAAGCATTTCTTTTTGAATTAATCTTCTATGTTAGAGAGCCATATTTTAGTTTTTGCTCATAGATAAAGTTGATAATTTTTTAATTTTAAATTGATAATATTTTCATAATTATGATTAATATTGGTTCATGATTTGACTGCAACTGGTTTAACTAAGAGAAAAGTCACTGGGCACACCTGTGAATTGTTTTCTTGATTGGGTTAATTCAATTGGTAAGTACATCCTAAATGTAGGTGATCCAGATAAAGAATGCCCAATGAATAAAAATGTATTTATTTTTTCCTTCCTGCTTTTGCATCTTGATGTCACCTTTCTTATTTTTGAGTCCATCTTCCCTGCTGCTAATGATGTCACTATTTGCTGATTTCAGCGCCAAACTTCTTCATGCTTCTAACATGATGGAAGCCCAATGGTTCTACAGGAATCTCCAGATCTTTTGCTGAAGTATGAGATTGCTGAGTCATCCAGCCTCATGGACTGAGCAGCCATCAGGATCTCAGCCTGACTATTGTGAAGACAGCCATTGTCCCACTCTTCAGATTTTGTCCTGTAAGCTAATCTGATATATCACCATTTAGTAAATATACTAATTCTATCATACTGGTTCCTCTAGAAAATCCTGGCTAATACAATAGTGGACATAAATGAAAAATAATGTAAATCTGCTTGCAAATTTTATGTACTCGCTCTCTCTCTCTTTTTTTTAATCACTAACTTCAAAATGTTTTCTCCTGTCTTTATCCAATTCATTTTCAACATGGGATTATAGATATTTTGAGAACAGGCAACACATTCAGTAGTTAAGGTCATGTGCTGCTCTTACAGAGAACCCTCATAAAGTCCACAGTTTCCACCTCAGGCAACTCATGGTCACTTGTGACTCCAACTCCAGGAGATCTGACAACTTCTGGCCTTCCTAGGCACCTATACACACGTACACACACACAGATACAAACATACACATAATAATAATAATTAAAATAAATATTTTTTAAATGTTCAACAACACACAATTCTACATATAACTTAAAATGCTCAGAAATAGTACTTATTTTCAGATACAATATAAATCATATGGTCTTTCTGATTGTTGTTAATTCTGATTGTTGTTCTCAATATTTGTCATTAAAAATAACTTATTAGTGACTGTGAGGGATGTGAAGAATGGTGGCCTTCCCATCCTAATAATGAGTCCTGGATACTCAGGGGAGCAAAATCTAGACATTTATTTTATTACCTTACAAAGCCAGATGTTACCCAAGAATAACAGAGTTGATAAGGCACAGAGAGCTCCTTTTCCTCATTGGCTGCAGAATTAGGAGGGTTCAATCTTGCACCTCGTCTGGGCTTTATCTTTCCCTCTGTCATTCACACTTATTCATTTATTTTAAAAGACCTTGTGTGGATTACTGCTTGTTTTAAAGCTTATCAGATACACGGTCATGTCACATTTGCAGGCAAGCCTCCGTTGTTAATAATTTTCTACTCTAATCATAGTTTGAGGGGGTTATCTAGATAAACAATGTTGCCAAGTGTCTGTAGTACTCTTGATCATTTGTTGGTGGACTTAAGTTGACTCACAAGCACTTTTTAAAATAGATCATCATTTCATATGTCTTATAGTGAATATCTTTGGAACTAGGCAATGTCTTTATAGTGCTGGCTTTCTTATGTACGCACAGGAGTAATTTGACTTCTGTGTATGAGCATTTTTTTCACGGAAATCATTTGTCTGTAAGTTGGCTCCAGTGTGCACTCCCACAAACAATGAACTTGACTGCTTAACGCTATACCCTTGCAACTATTATTCTTTAAAACTGCTCAGTTTTGTGGCAGATAATTGTATTTGGTTCTAATTTACATTTCTTTATAACTGGGAACTTGAACACTATGTCATGGATTAATTAGACATTTACCTTTCTCAGTGAACTGTGCCAGGCTGCTCTTTGCATAGCGCTGTCTGTTAACAATTTCTTCAATGTTCCAAACCAAAATCCTCCATATTAACATGGAACAGAGCTGTGATATTTGGTGTGCATTTACTGTCTGTCTACAGTGTCTTCAATGAGCTACTTAAACATTGTTTTTGATAGGCTCAGTAGAACAATGTTGCCTCATTCTATTCTACAAGGGAACATTAATTTTGAGAGAAACACTAGGTATTCTGCTGAGAAATTAAGTATACATTCAGAAGAAATAGGTGACATAAAATTTAATAATTTTCCAGTGGCTAATCTTCACCTGTCCGCAACTGTGCTTCAAGTGGCTTGATCTCATTCTTGTATCAGATTCAGTCTCCTGAGGCTTCTAAGTACAACCTGCATTGCCTTCTCATATAAGTTGATAAATAAGCATATGTTGTATTTACTTGCCCTTGATTTGATTTATATTCTCTCCTAAATTACAAACCTGAGCATATCTTGACTAGTAACAACCTCATGGAAAGAAACATTTGGAAAAATGTCATTCACTATTCTTATTTTTATTCTTATTCTTATTCTTATTCTTATTCTATTTTTCACAAATGCATTATTCTATTATTAAAATTTAAGGAGTCAAAGTAATGAGGAATAATGTCCAAGATAGAAAAAGTATTAATTATTTTGTTTGCTATTATTTTACTAGAAAAGTAGAACAAATTAATTCAAAGTTGTGCTTGCAAAGAGGTTGTCTCTGAGAGGCTCCACCCAGCCACTGACTGAGACAAATGGAAAAACTAACAGCTAAGCATTGGATAGAGATCTGGGTCCCCTATGGAAGAGTTAAGGAAGGATTGCGGGAACTGAAGGAAATGCCAATCCTATAGGTAGACCACAGTCTCAACTAACATGGACCCCTGGGAGCTCCCAAAGACTGAGCCACCAAACAAAGATCATACATGAGACCCTAGGGCACATATGTAGCAGAGGGCTACCTTGTCTGGCCTCAGTGGGAGATGGAGTACTTAATCTGTAGAGACTTGATACCCAAGGCTGGGGGGAATACTAGAAGGGGAGTACCCTCTCAGAGGCAAAAGTTTGGGGGCATAGGGCAAGGAAATCTGCCAGGGGGTACTGAAAGGTGGGGCAACATTTGGGATACAAATAAATAAAAGAATAATTAATAATAAAAACAACATATTAATAATAATGATAATAATAATAATATAAATTTGCCTAAATTCTTTACATTTACTCTAATATGCAGTATACAAACTATTCTAAACAAAGAGATCAATGTCACTGTAGTGGCCTTCAGAAATCAAACCAAAACCCAAGACAACTAACTTCCTGTTTGTTTCTAATTTATTATTCCCAGTTCATCTGAGAATTTATAAGAAATAAGTGTGCTTCACTAACTCAGAGTTTCTCAGCTTCAGAAGGGATCAAAGACTTTAGCTTTCAGTCTATTTTTACCCAACAGAGTTTTTGTTTTTTGGGTTTTTTTTGTTTTGTTTTGTTTTGTTTTTAGAGAGAGGTTAAGAAAGGCTTTTAAACTAAACTCTGAAAAAGGTGCTAAATATCACCTGAATAAAATATTGCTCCTTAGATTTCTGAGTAGAACTCAAGCACAAAGTTAATATATATCTGAATTTTTAACATCTCATTGTGGGGGTGAAAAGGGGATGAATTACTTGACAGAGAAAGTCACAATGTAGTTCTCAGATACTTTCTGTATCGTTTGGCCCTGTTTCTTTGGCTATTTTTTTAGTTTCAAAATAAAGAAAATTTCACTAAAGAATAATATCTCCTTCTAAATATGCAATGTGTGTATAGATCATTAATAAATACAATGGAAGTATTTATTAAAAATGAGCATTACATCACTAGCTAGATATAGAGCAGCACCACAGATAAGATAATCTGATAAGCAGATAATCACAGTGACACCATGGATCTTGTGAAAGAGAATGGAGAAGGTGAAATGTGTCTGTGACATTAAAGGGACAACTCTACAACAAAAATGTAGTCACACCCAAGAGGAATAGACAGCAAGAAATAATTAAATTGGGGGCTGAAATCAATAAAATTGTAACAAAGTAAACAATACAAATAGATCAGTAAAACAGAGATTTTTTTTTTGAGAAAATAAATGAGATAGACAAACTCTCATACAAACTAACTAAAAGACACAGAGTGAAATAATCAAATGAACAATGCACATAAGAATGGGGGATATAACAACCTAACAGTAATAACCAAAATCATGAGGACATATTTTTAGAAATTGTGTTCTACCAAATGGGAAAAAAATAAATGAAATGGATAGTTTTCTCTATAAATATCACTTATCAAAGTTAAATCAATATCAGATGAACAATTTAAATAGACTTATAATCTCTACTGAAATAAAAGCAGTCATTAAAAGTCTTGCAACAACAACAACAAAAATCTAAAAAGAGATTGATTTAGGGAAGAATTCTACCAGGCTTTTAAAGAAGATTTAACACCCATACTCCTGAAATTATTCCACAAACTAGAAACAGAAGGAACTTTGCTCAATTCATTTTAGTAAGCTACAATTAACCCAATACTCAAATCAAAGAAAGGCTCAAAAGACAAAGAGAATTACAGAACCATTTCCCTTATGAATATAAATGCAAAAGTAATCAATAAAACATGAGTAAACTTAATCCAAGAACACATCAAATAAATCATCTATCATGATGAAGCAGGTATATAGCTGTCCTATAGCTGTAAGACTCATTCAACACATGGAAATCAGCCAATGTAATCCACCATATAAACAAACTGAAAGAGAAAAAACAGATAATCATCTCATTAGCAGAGAAAAGAGCCTTTGACAAAATTTAACACCCCTTCCTGATGAAAGTCTTAGGGGGATTAGGGATACAAAGGATATACCTCAACCTAATAAAAGCAATTTACAGCAAACCTATAGGCAATGTCAAATTAAATGAAGAGAAATTCAAAACAATTTCATAAATTCAGGAAAACACAAAGTTCTGCACTCTCTTCATATGTATTTAATATAGTAATTGATGTTGAGATATAAGACAACTAAAATAGATCAAGGGCATAAAAATTCAAAAGGAAGAAGTCAAAGTTTTATTATTTGCAGATGATGCGATAGTATACATCAGTTACCAGAAAAATCTCATCAGGGAGCACACAGAGCTAGCAAACACTTTCAGCAAAGTAGACAGATACAATTTTTTTAAATTGGGTATTATATTTACATTTCCGATTTTATCCCCTTACCCCACTTTCCCCCACCACCCAGAAACCTCCTATCCCATCCCCCTCCTCGTGCTTCTATGAGGCTCTACCCCCACCTATCCCTCTACTCCCACCTTACCACCCTCTCATTCCCCCCCACTTGGTGTTCATCCTTCATGGGACCAAGACTCTCCTCTCCCACCTATGGAATCACAAACCTTTTCTGCTCCAGTCTTCTCTCTAGCTTCTCCATTGAGAAACCCTTGATCAGATCAGTAGTTAGCTGTGAGCATTGTCCTCTGAATGTGTCAGTCTCTGGCAGACCTCTAAGGAGGCAGCTATATCAGGTTCTTGTCAGCAAGGGAACAAATATGGAAACAAAAAGTGGGACAGAAACTGAAGGAGGGGCCATCTGGAGACCATTCCACTTTAGTATCCATCCCATGTACAGTCACCTAAGCTAGACACTAATGTGGACGGCAGGAAGTGCATGCTGACAGACACAAATTTAACTAAACAACAACAACAACCAAAAATTACAAAAACAAGCAAACAAACAAAATAAAACACAAAACCAAAAATCAACAGCCCTCATATATAATGAGGGCAAACATGTTGAGAAAGAAATTAGGGGAACAACACCTTTTGCATACAATAGTCTCAAATAATATAAAATATCTTGAGGTAACTTGAACCAAGCAAATGAAAGACTAATATGTCAGAACAACAAGTCTTCAAAGAAAGAAATTAAAGAACATATGAGAAGATGAAAAGATCTCCCATGCTCATGTATCAGTAAGATTAAAATAGTAAAAATTACCATCCAAACCAAAAGTAATTGACAGAGTCAATGCATGCAATTCCCATCAAAATTCCTACACAATGGTTTATAGACCCTGAAAGGACCAGTCTCAATTTCATACAGAAAATTAAAAAAAAAAAAACAACAGAAAAGAAAATCAGGGTAGCTAAAACAAATCTGAACTACAAGCAGAACTAGTAGAGGTATCACTATCTCTAATTTCAAGTTGTATTACAGAATTTTATTACAGAGTAATAAAGACTGCATGGTATTGGCATAAAAACAGACAAATTGATCAATGGAATCAAATTGATTACCCAAACATAAATCCAACCCAAACACATATGGACATCTGGTGTTTAATAGAGAATCCAGAAATATACACTGAAAAGAAAAAAAAAATCTGGTGCTGGTTAAATTAGATGTCTGCATCTAGAAGACTGAAAATATGTCTACGTAGATTGCCTGCGCAAAACTGGAATCCAAGTGGATCCAAAACCTCAACATAAACCAGATACACTGAACCTGATTGAAAAGAAATTGAAGAATAGCCTAGAACACGTTCGCACAGGAGACGACTTCCTTAACAGAACACAGATAGTGCAGGCACCACTAAAATCAACAGTTAAATGGGACTTCATGGAACTGAAAAGTTTCTTTAAGGCAAAGGACAACATTAATCAGACAAAAACAGCAGCCTACAGAGTGGGAAACTTCTTTTTTAACCAATTTCACATCTACAGAGGACTAATATCCAAATATAT
Organism: Arvicanthis niloticus; assembly: GCF_011762505.2. Taxonomy (NCBI): domain Eukaryota; kingdom Metazoa; phylum Chordata; class Mammalia; order Rodentia; family Muridae; genus Arvicanthis; species Arvicanthis niloticus. Next base: position 30,549,458 of record NC_047663.1, on the reverse strand, counting down.
TGGATATCCAAAATATATAAAGAATTCAAGGAACTAGATCAGAAAAAAAACAAATAATCTAAATATATATGTATATATATACATATATATAAATATATACATACATATATATACATATACATATATATACATATACATATACATATACATATACATATACATATACATATACATATACATATACATATACATATACATATACATATATATATATATATATATAATGAATGCTCAATAGAGGAAACTTAAATGGCTGAGAAACATTTAAAGAAATGTTCAACATCCTTAGCCATCAGGGAAAGGTAATAAAAATTATGCTCATATTCCATCTTATAAATATCATAATGGCTAATGTCAATAACATATCTGATAGGTCATGCTGGTGAAGATGTGGAGCAAGGGGGAACACGCCTTCATTGCTGGTGGGAGTAAGCATGTATATAATCACTGTGAAAATCAGTTTCTAAGAATATTCAAATGAATCTACCTCAAGGTTCAGCTATCCCACTCTTGGGTACATACACAAACAATACTCTATCCTACAAGGACATTTGCTCAATTGTGCTCATTGAAGATTTGTTTATAATAGCCCGAAACTGGAAAAAAAATCTATCTAGATGCCCTCCCAAAGAATAATGGATAAAGAAAATGTGGTGCCCTTATACGATGTAGTGTTAGCTATTATTAAAAATGAAAGTTTCAGGCAAAGAGACGGTGACAGAAATAATCATGTTGAGTGAGGTAACGCAAACCTAGAAAGACAAATATGATATGTATTCATTTATAAGTAGATATGCACTGTTATGAAAATGATAACTAAGCTAACATCTGTAGATCTAAAAAGATGAGGTAAAGAAGACTAATCTGAAGTTTGGGGGAAATGCATGAATCTTTATTTGAGGGGGGAACATATTTTAAGGGTTGACTAGGAGCAGGTAGTGATGAGAGCAGGAGGAGGTAAGCAATCAGTTGGGGAGTCCAATGGAGGGAGACTGTGCAGGAAGAGACAGCTTGAATTGGTGGTCTTTTAGGGGAAAGTATGGAAACTTATGCTTCAGGGAATCTATGAAGGTCCTAATGAGGACATCTAGAAATGGGGGTTGTTGTCATCAACAACAGGTCATCTCTTATAGCTAGTCAAGGCTTCTAGTGGAGGGACTAGTTTACATTCAATTGAGTTGTGGGTCAAAGGAATATTTTATATCCCCACATATCTCAGACTGTTGTTAATATAAAGGGCTCTTCTCTGTGGAATGACAGCAGGGCTCTATTGCCAAGGCCAAAACCCACACAACATTGTGTCATTGAACATAAAGAAGTCAATCTGGTGCTTGCATTGAACCTTCACCCCTATGCTCTAGTCTCCTTGGTGAGGGAAGGTACTCTGTTGGCTAATGAAAGTGAAATGAAGAAAGCAGCCAAGCCACAAAGCTTTTGACCTACAATTTGTCCTACCTGCAAAATATGCTAAGAGCAATGGTGGCACAGAAGTTGTGGAAGTAGCCAACCAATGTCTGATTTAACTGAAGGTCCACTCCGTGAGAAATAACTTGTACTGACACTGCTTCAGTAGCTAAGAACTACAGACTAGGTAACCCAGAGACTCAGAATGAATCAAACACTACTGGTTAAAGAAAAAAAAAAGGAATGATAAAATGACTCTCAATGAAATTCTGCCATGCTTATAGATCACTACCTTATCCATGTATCATCAGAGTCGTCCTTCAGCGGAAGAGGGGAATAGAGATAGCCACAGCCAGACATTATGTGGAGAGAGTATCCAAATGAAAAGTCTCCATCAAATAATACCCCAGAACTCAGGCAAACCTGAGGAAGATGAGACAGTAGGATTGTGAGAGCCAGAGGGGATGGAGGACACCAGGAGAACAACACTCTTTAAATCAACAAAGCAGGACATACATGAGATCACAGAGACTGAAGCATTAAGCATAGGGCTTACATGGGTCTGCACCAGATTCTCTGCATATGTTATGACTGTTAACTTAGTATTTTATGGGACTCTTGACTGTGAGAACAAGCAGGTCTCTGATTCTTGCCCATACCCTTGGTAATCTTTCTCCTGCTGAGTTGCAACTGTCCAGAAGGATAGTTTTTATTTCATCTTATAATTTATTTCACCACGCTTGGTTGTTTTCTCTTGGTAGCCTGTTTTTTCCTAATGAGAGATAGATAGTGAGTGGATCCAGAGAAGAAAGGAGGTGGTAAGGAACGGGAGGAGGGGATGGAGGAGAAATTATAGCCAGGATATATTGTATGAGAAAAATATCTATTTTCAATTAAATAAACAGTAAAATAATAATAATAATAATAATAATAATAATAATAATAATAATAATAATAATGTGCCTGAAACGATAGGCATGACGGCTCAATGAGTAAATGTGTTTGCTGCCTGAGAATGTAGGCCTAGTGAGCAGAAACCAATTTCTAGGGCCCATGAAGAATATATTAAAAAAAAAACAAGTAAGCAATCAAACAAAAACAGAATCTATCAAGAATTTTATAAGGAGGTATATATTCTTCATTTAAGTCACAATCTTTTATATTTTAATTTAGTGTGTTATACTGTGTGTATGTGTCTGTGTGTCTGTGTGTGTGTGTGTGTGTGTGTGTGTTTGTTCTACACTGGACTCACAGCATCCTTCCTGCCTAAACCTTTTGAGTACTAAGATTTGAGTGCTAAGATGGGCCACCATGCCCTACTCTCAACTTTATTTTCATAAGAAATTTCTAACATTTGTAACCTGAATTTTATTATTTATTTATCTATAAAGAATAATTATGTTGTTTGTTGTTTTATTAAAATACACACACACACACAAGCACACACACATATACAAACATACATATATATATATGTATGTACATATGTATGTTTCTATGCATACGAAAACAATGGTGAAACAAACCAGTGTCTCCCATCTTGTTGCAATCGAATCATTTTTTTTTAAACTTTGTTAGTGTAGATATTAAAGCCAATATCTAGCTTCAGTAGAAATATCATATCTCTGTATAATTTCCATGTCGTCCATTAAAGACAGTCTTGAAATTACTCCAAAATTCCTGCAGACATTAACAATGACTTTTCAGATTTTTAAAATGATGACCTTCATTTTCTACAATTATTCATTATACACTAACTCTTTACCATAGTTCTATTCAGAAAACCAAAATCTTCCAGCTATGTTCTGACAACAGAACAAAACTTTGTTTCTAAAGTTTCCACTTGCTTAATTAGTTCATTATTCTTTACCATAAGTGAGGAGTGAGCTAACCATTCAACACCTGTCTTCTTTTTACTGTCTTTTCTTTCTTCATCCTGTTTTCTCCTTTTGAACAAACATTCATATTTTTGAGAGGCAAAGCTGCATACAGTTTATTGGCATTCAATCTAAGCTAAACACATCTTACCTTGAATTCTGCCAAGACTCTCCCAAGAGCCCTCAGTCCAGGTGTGGTTGCTAAGATACATGTTACTAATCTTCCACTAAGGAAATAGAGGTCATGGTATGTGGAGAATGTTTTTTTTTCTAAAGGGTCTTGGTGATTGATTTTGTTTGGAATTTAGAACTATTCATAAAATTAGAAAATGCCTTAACTTTTTCTATTTTATTTAAAGTATCTCAATTAAAAGTCACAATAATGCATATTTAAAAAATATGCTTGCTGCTATTCTTTCATTTACAACTGCATTCTATTACATAGACAGTTACTGCATGTCATTTTCTTTCTAGTAGTGAAATGACTTGTAATAAATGAGGCAAAGGCATAATTTTGTTGGGATGTTAGGTGTAATGGCACAGACCTGTAATCTGGTTCTTGAGAGGCACTGGTGTGCTATCATCAGTTCAAGGCCAGCTTTAAGTACATTTCAAGAGGCTGCCTCAAACAAAAGTGGAATCGATTCATAAAATACATGTATTTTTAAAGTGAAACATTGTCCTTACTGTTCTGTCATGAGCAACAGCTAAAACGTGGGTATTAGAAAAAGATCTGTTATTTTTAACATGCATTTTCTTTACTTTATCCCAAGAAAACGCTCACACTATTTTTTTTTTCTTTTTTAAATAATGCCAACTAAACTCAGGATCTTTTGTAACCCCAGCTTTTTGGGAAGCTAAGATAAGAGGATTGTTGAAGCTCTTGGTAGCCAGTCTAAACTTCTCAGAGTCAAAGAGAAAGGAATGGTGTGAGGAACTCTGGGAGGGGGACTAAGAAGGGGCAACATTTGGAATGCAAATACATAAAATAATCTAATAAAAAGAAAAAAAATGTGAGCCCTGGTTTCAATGGGAGACTCTGTCTTAAGGGATTATTAATACAGGCGAAATGGAAATGTATGTGAAGCTTCCATTGGTCTTGTATGTGTGCATAGTGAACAAAAAAGCACACACACACACGCACACACACACACACACACACACACACATTCATTCATTCAAGTGAATAACTGAAGTAATTACAGGAGAAAATTAAGTAGAAAGAGAAAGGGTTCATGTGAGGAGGGAAGATGGAATTCTAGGAAGAACACTGGTGCTATGAAGCTGTAAGGAGAATAATGGTGAGAGAGCATTAACTGTAGAAGGGAGGGGAGAAGCAGAGAAAAGAGAGATAAATGATCCAAAATGTTTTTCTATTTATTTTTTATTCCCTTTATATACCGATCGCTGCTCCCCCTTCCTCTGGTCCTTCCTCACACATTCCATCTCCCATAATCCTCCCTCTTCTTCTTCTCTGAGAGGGTGGAGCTCCCCTTATATCCGCTCCTCCCCCAACACACATCATGTCTCTGTAGGGCTAGGCACATCTCTCCCACTGAGGCCAGGCAAGACCATCAGTCCAGTTAGGAGAACGAGATCCACAGACAAACAATAACTTTAGGGATAGCTGCTGCTACAGTTGTTCGGGGACCCACATGTAGACCAACCTGAACATCTGCTAAAAAAGTGCAGAGTGGGCCTAGGTCCAGCCCATGCATGTTCTTTGGTTGGTAGTTCAGTCTCTGAGAGAATCGAAGTTTCCAGGTTAGTTGACTCTGTTGTTCTTCTTGTGGAGTTCCTATCCTCTCTAGGAGACCTTGTTCCTTCCCCCAACTTTTCCATAAGACACTGAGCTGCATCCAATGTTTGGCTGTGGGTATCTGCATCTGTTTCATTCAGCTGCTAGGTGGAGTCTCTTAGTGGAGTTGTACTTGAGGATTTGTCTGTCTGTGGAATATGTTCCCCAACTGGGGTGCCTCGTCTGGCCTCAGTAGGAGAGGACTGTGTAACACTTGATGTGATGGTGTAGGGATATGGCCAGGCGAGGGCCCCCACTGTCTCAGAAAAGAAGGGGAGGATGGATGGGGTAGGGCCTCTTTGAAGGGGGAATTGGAGGGGGGCAGAAGTATCAATTGAGATAAAAAAATAAATAAAAAATAAATTATTGGAGAAAAATAAATGCTGCTTTTGTCAGTGTTTTATCACAGCAACAAGAAAAGAGTGAATGTGGGTTCTATAATTAGGAAATAAAGATTAAATTCATAACATAATGCATATGAAATGAGTAGCATAATACAATTCATTGCATATATAAAATATTTTACCATACTGTTTCACTTAAAATTCCAAAATAATCTCAGTTTTAATCAATGAAACTTCAACCTATACACACACCATGGAGAGACCCCACTGAGATATTCAGGATCACTGCTCAGTGGTCCTCAGTTTTGATTTTTTTTCTCAGTGTCTACCATATAGCCAATGTTGTACACAATCCCTAGTATTTACACTGTGATAAAATCAACATTCAGGTCTCATATTTTCTTTCCATTCTTCAAGCCTGTGTTTGGAGAATTATACACTTTTGTAAACCATTGCATCTATTACTTGGGACATAGCTTCATCTCAAATTTCAGGCATAAGATAATTTTTCCTTCCATAGCTCTTCTGAGTGACATATTCTAGAAATCCTATTTTTCTACTTTATTGATTCTTTTAATATCCTGATTTGAGATGGTTATATTACTTGCCCATGCAGTATGTATAAATTATTTTCAATTGAAGATATATTTTATGTCTAAAATATATGTATATGTTTATCTTAAATTATAAAGACTATGTTATCATAAGGGCATATAAAAGTGTTAAAAAGAGGAGATAAAATATGAACAAAAATGTGATTATTCACTGGTTCAACTCTTCAGTGTCTAACATGTTCAGGAGACAACTAGTGCCATGAGAGTTTCTAGGATCTTGAAATACTGTAATAAGCAGAGACAACATTTGTCATAGAGACTGAATAAATACTTTGTAAAGAATGAGTGATTCATGGCAGATCTTTATTTATTTGTCTCATAATCAAGAAAGTAATTTTATAGCCTTGCCACAGCTTTATAACTGCATGGAATCCTATGGAGGTAAGTAATAATACAACCATAATAACAATGAGTGATATTTATAAAGGAACTTTTGTAACCATGGAGTGAACTTACATATGTCCTATTTGAGTAATATCTTTATAATTTCCCATTAAAATTTTGTTAGAGAATTGAAGAGAATATAAGCTTGAGAAATATAGTTTATCTCTCTCATATATATATATATATATATATATATATATATATATGTGTGAATATACATTTGCATATATATATATGTATATTTTTCAATGTGTATTTATATTCCAGGACATGTGTGTGTATGTGTGTGTGTGTGTGTGTGTGTGTGTGTGTGTAGTGGGTTTAGTTTAATGCTGCTTATATTCTTATGTTAATCTGGGACTTAAAAACTCCCTTAAAGAAATACAGGAGAACACAGGTAAACAGCTAGAAGCCCTTGAAGAGGAAACACAAAAATTAAATTCCTTAAGGAATTACAAGAAAACACAACCAAACAGGTGAAAAAAATGAACAAAACAATCCAGGATCCAAATATGGAAATAGAAATAATAATGAAATCACAAAGGGAGACTACCCTGGAGATAGAAAACTAGGAAAGAAACCAGGAGTCATAGATGCAAGCATCACCAACAGAATACAAGAGATAGAAGAGAGAATCTCAAGTGCAGAAGCTTCCATAGAAAACATTGATACAACTATCAAAGAAAATGCAAAATGCAAAAAAACCTCCTAACCCAACACATCCAGGAAATCCAGGACACAATGAGAAGACCAAACCTAAGGATAACAGATGTAGAAGAGAGCCAAGATTCCCAAATTAAAGGGCCAGTAAGTATCTTTAACAAAATTATAGAAGAAAACTTCCCTAACTTAAAGTAAGAGATGCCCATGAACTTATACGAAGCCTATAGAACTCCAAATAGACTGGACCAGAAAAGAAATTCCTCCTGTCACATAATCATCAAAACACCAAATGCATAAAACAAACAAACAAACAAGAATGTTAAAAGCAGTAAGGGAAAAAGGTCAAGTAACTTATAAAAGCAGACCTATCAGAATTAAACTAGACTTCTTAACAGAGACTATAAAAGCCAGAAGATCCTGGACTGATGTCATACAGACCCTAAGAGAAAAAAAAAATGCCAGTCCAGTCTACTATACCTAACAAAACTCTCAATTTCCATAGATGGAGAAAGCAAGATATTCCATGACAAAACTGAATTTACACAATATCTTTACACAAATCCAGCTCTACAAAGGATAATAGATAGAAAATTCCAACAGAAGAAGGGAAACTACACACTAGGAAAAGCAAGAAAGTAATCTTTTTCCAACACACCCAAAAGAAGATAGCCACACAAACATAATTCCACCTCTAATAACAAAAAATAACAGAAAGCAAAAATCACTTTTCCCTAATATCTCTTAACATCAATGGACTGAATTCCCCAATAAAAAGACATAGATTAATGGACTGGATATGTAAACAGGACCCAGAATTTTACTGCATACAGGAAACACATCTCGGTGACAAAGACAGACACCACCTCAGAGTAAAATGCTGGAAAGAATTTTTCAAGCAAATGGTCCAGAGAAATAAGCTGGGGTTGCCATTCTAATATTGAATAAAATCCACTTTCAACCAAAACTTATCAAAAAAGATAAGAAAGGAAACTTCATACTCATCAAAGGAACAATCTACCAAGATTAACTGTCAATTCTGAACATCTATGCTTTAAATGCAAGGGCACCCACATTCATAAAAGAAACTTTACTTAAGCTCCAAGCACACATTACGCCTCACATAATAATAGTGGGGGACTTCAATCTTCCACTCTCAGCACTGGACAGATCATCGAAACAGAAACTAAACAGACACAGTGAAACTAACAGAAGTTAAGTTATGAACCAAATAGATTTAACATACCTATAGACCATTGCATCCAAAACCAAAAGAATATACCTTCTCAGCACTTCATGGTACCTTCTCCAAAATTGATCATATATTTTGTCACAAAACAGGCCTCAGCAGATACAAGAAGATTGAAATAATCCAATTCATCCTATCAGACCACAATGCAGTAAGGCTGGTCTTCAATAACAACAAAAACAATGGAAAGCCTACATAAACATGGAAAGTGAACAACACTTTACTCAATGATAACTTGGTCAAGGAAGAAATAAAGAAAAAATTAAAGACTTTAGAATTTAATGAAAATGAATGTACTTCACACCAAAACTTGTGGGACACAATGAAAGCAGTGCTAAGAGGACAACTCATAGCTCTAAGTACCTACAAAAAGAAGCTAGAGAGAGCATACGCTAGCAGCTTGACAGCACACATGAAAGCTCTAGAACAAAAAGAAGCAAATATACCTAAGAAAAGTAGACTGCAGGAAATAATCAAACTTAGGACTGAAATCAACCAAGTAGAAACAAAAAGAACTATACAAAGAATAAACAAAACCAAGAGCTAATTCTTTGAGAAAATCAACAAGATAGATAAACCCTTAGCCAGACTAACCAGGAGACACAGAGACAGTATCCAAATTAATAATTTCAGAACTTAAATGGGAAAATAATAACAGAAACCCCAAGGAAATTTTAAAAAAATATAAGATCCTATTACAAAAGCCTATATGCAAAAAAAAACTGGAAAATCTGGATGAAATGGAAAATTTTCTAGACAGGTATCAGGTACCAAAGTTAAATCAGGATCATATAAACCATCAAAACAGTCCCATAGCCCCTAAAGAAATAGCAGCAGTCATTAAAAGTCTTCACACCAAAAAAGCCCAGGACCAGATGGTTTTAGTGCAGAATTATCTCAGACCTTCAAATTGTCTTTAAACTATTACACAAAATAGAAACAGAAGGAATACTATCCAATTCATTCTATGAAACCACAATTATGCTCATAATTAAACCACACAAAGACCCAACAAAGAAAGAGACCTTCAGACAAATCTCCCTTATGAATATCGATGGAAAAATACTCAATAAAATTCTTACAATCTGAATCCAAGTACACATCAGAACAATCATCCATCATGATAAAGTAGGCTTTATCTCAGGGATGGTTCAATGTACAAAAATCCATCAACATAATTCACTATATAAACAAACTTAAATGAAAAACAAAAACACACATGATCATCTCACTAGATGCTGAGAAAACATTTGAAAAAATTCAACACCCCTTCATGGTAAAAGTCTTGGAAAGAACAGGAATTCAAGGCCCATCCCTAAACATAGTAAAAGCAATATACAGCAAACCAGTAGTCAACATTAAACTAAATGGAGAGAAACTTGAAGCAATCCCACTAAAATCAGGAACTATACAAAGCTGCCCACTCTCTCCCTACCTATTCAATGTAGTACTCAAGCCCTGGCCAGAGCAATTAGACAACAAAAGGAGGTCAAAGGAATATATATTGGAAAGGAAGAAGTCAAAATATCACTATTTACAAATGATATGATAGTATACTTAAGTGACCCCAAAACTTCCATCAGAAAACTCCTAAACCTGATAAACAACTTCAGCAAAGTGGCTAGAAATAAAATTAACTCAAACAAATCAGTAGCCTTCCTCAACTCAAAGGAAAAACAGGCTGAGAAAGAAGTTAGGGAAATGACACCCTTCACAATAGTCACAAATAATGTAAAATAACTTGGTGTGACTCAAACCAAGCAAGTGAAAGATCTGTATAATAAGAACTTCAAGTCTCTGAAGAAAGAAATTGAAGAAGATATCAGAAGATTGAAAGATCTCCTGTACTCATGGATTGGCAGGATTAATACAGTAAAAATGGCCATCTTGCCAAAAGCAATCTAAAGATTCAATACAATCCCTTTCAAAATTCCTACTCAATTCTTCATAGCAATAGAAAGAACAATTTGCAAATTTATTTGAAATAACAAAAGCCCAGGATATAAAAAAACTATTCTCAACAATAAAAGAACTTTTGGGGGGAATCATCAAGCTGTACCACAGAACAATAGTAATAAAAACTGCATGGTATTGATACAGAGACGGACAAGAAGATCATTGGAATAGAATTGAAAACCCAGAAATGAACCCACTCACCTATGGTCACTTGATCTTTGACAAAGGATGTAAAACCATCCTGTGGAAAAAAGTATTTTCAACAAATGGTGCTGGTTCAACTAGGGGACAGCATGAAGAAGAATGCAAATCAATCCATTCTTATTTCCTTGTACAAAGCTCAAGTATAAGTGGATAAAGGACCTTTACATAAAACCAGATTCACTAAAATTAATAGAAGAGAAAGTGGAGAAGAGCCTCGAATACATGGACACAGGGGAAATTTTCCTGAACAGAACACCAATGGCTTCTGCTTCAAGATCAATAATTGACAAATGGGACCTCATAAAATTGCAAAGCTTCTGTAAGGTAAAGAACACTGTCAATAGGACAAAATGGCAGAGAACAGATTGGGAAAAGATCTTTACCAATCCTACATCTGGGGCTAATGCTACATATTGGGCTAATACCCAATATATACAAAGAACTCGTGAAATTAGGCTCCAAACAATTAAATAACCTTATTTAAAAGTGGGGTACAGAGCTAAACAAAGAATTCTCAACTGAGAAAACTCAAATGGATGAAAGGCACCTAAAGAAATGTTCAACATCCTTAGTTATCAAGGAAATTCAAAGAAAAACAAACCTGAGATTCTACCTCATAGCAGCCAGAATGGCTAAGTTCAAAAATCTCAGGTGGTTACAGATGCTAGAGAGGATTTGGAGAAAGAAGAACACTCCTCCATTTTTGGTGGGATTGTAAGCTCGTATAACTACTCTGGAAATCAGTGTAATGGTTTCTCAGAAAATTGGACAGAGTATTAACTGAGGACCAGCTGTACCACTCTGGGCATATACCTCAAAGATGCTCCAACATATAACAAGGACATATGCTCCAGTATGTTCATAGCATCCTTATTTATAATAGCCAGAAGCTGAAAAGAACCCAGATGCCCTTCAACAGAGGAATGGATACAGAAAATGTGGTACATTTAAAAACAGTGAATGTGTGAAATTCTTAAGCAAATGGATGATACTAGAAAATATCATCTTGAGTGAGGCAACCCAAACACAAAATAACACACATGGTATGCACTCACTTATAAGTAGATATTAGCCCAAAAGCTTGAAATACCCAAAATTCAACTCTCAGATCACATGAATCTCAAGAAGGAAGACTAAAGTAAATTAGCAACTGTTACTGCTCAGATGCAATTCCAATTTTCTTCCTTCCTTCCTTCCTTCCTTCCTTCCTTCCTTCCTTCTCTTCCTTTCTTTCTGCTTCCTTCCTTCCTTCCTTCCTTCCTTCCTTCCTTCCTTCCTTCTTTCCTTCCTTCCTTCCTTCCTTCCTTCCTTCCTCCTTATTTACCTTCCATCCCTTATTGCCTCCCTGCCCCTCTCCTTTTCTCTTTCCTATTTCCTTCCTTCCTTTTACCTCCTCATATCCCCTTCTTCCCTTCCTACCTCCCTCCCTCTCTACCGTTTTTCTACCCTGCCTTTCTACCTCTCTACCTTCCCCCTTCCCTCCATGTTTCTTATACTTTTCAGTCCTGGAGAACAAACTCATGCTCTGCCAAAATCTGGGAAAGTATTAGAGTAGGGGTTTAACGTTAGCTTCTTTGTTTTAGGTCTTAAAGATCAGGTCATGCTATCTTATTCATCCACTCTCCACAGTATTCTATAAATCATTGCTGGCAGAAAAAGTCAAATAAGACTTCTGTATACCTATGGCAACCTTGGTCAGAAATTTAAGATACAAGTGTTAGATGCTGGGTTCAATAATGCTAAAATGATTATTTTTTTTAAAAAATAATGGAACACATAGTATGACACCTTTACTTTAAAGATAAGATGAGTTTGTAGAGGAAAAAGCAAATATACACATTTCCTTTCTTAATGTTTGACTCTGGGTAGGGAAGTTGAAGCTGAAAATAATCTTTCTATATGAAACTTAATCAAATATTATAATAATGATTATTACATGTTAAAACCATCATCAATTAAAATATTTCTTATTTTTCTTCTCATAGCCAAATAATTTCTCTATTCCTGTGTAGAGTCACACACTATAGCACCACAATACAATTGAAAAACATTATCATCTTGTTAGAGGGTTAGAATATAAATGAATGTGTGATTTGCCACTTAATGAATGTTCTTTATTATTTGTAGATCTTAGGTTTATATATACACATCTGTGGGGAGGGGTGTGTGTACGGTCTCCAGGGAACTAGCAAACAGGCACATGAGAGGGGAGGAAAGCTGTTGCTGCCCTCTCCACTCCATGCTTGGTAGCCACTGTTTCCTGGCCCAAGCTGCCAATCTGGTCTGCGGGTCAGGGTTCAGCAAGAGAGAGAGTGAGGATGGACACAAGGAATGGAGACCAGATAGAGTGTGATTCAATCCCGTTTATTCTTCAGTCTCTCTTCCTAGTCCAAGTCCCAAGTCTTGAGTTCCTAGTTCCTAGTTGTACTCATAATTTCTTCTGTCTGTCTCTGCTTTTTATATGTCTCACACACCCAAGGAAAGATCCTGGGTATCTAAACCAAGATGTTATCAGAGTGTGCTCAGCTGTTGTAGGCTGATGTAAAACAAGTCTCATGTCAGGGTATATAGCTGAAGATGGCTGTAAAGCTGGTAGTCGCTTTCTGCTAAAAGTTGGCTCCCAACAGAAAGCAGATTTAAGTGAGGGGGTAGGGTGGTTAATACCGCAAGTGAAATGAAGGTGCAAGAGTGGGAGTCGGTGTGGAAGGGTGAACTGTGGGTGCTGGATAAGCAGTTAAAAAGGAGGAGTGAAAAGAAAAGGAGCACTGGGGGTGGGGTCTAGGGAAACCACATATAAAGGAATTGGTAATAGAAAATGAAAGACAAAAGACTGTCATACAATTCTACCTCACTTGAAATATGTTTTGATCTTTTTGTCACATTGTTTTGAGATACTCTGGGCCCTTAAAAATTCACAATCTCAACTTATGAGTAGCATTTGTGAAATATTAAAGGGAAACCAGTTTGGCCTTTGCAGGAGCCCATGCATCTACAGACATAAAAAAAGAGTATGTTCCTTCTCAAACCAAAATGCCAGTCTGATTTTTTTTTTTTTTTTTTACTTTATAGTAGGCATGCTGACCTGAGAGCAGGCATAAAGCAATAGAAGAGGTTAAGGGAGCACATAAATTCCCCTTCTATAAGCTCAGGCATACAGTTCTCACATGCTGCACTGTACAGTACACCTTTATAAATACATTAGATAGAAAATAATCTACATGTTAGCAACTTCTTCTATCTTACCCCCCCAAATCAAGACCAGTCTTTTCAATACTAACTCTATAGTAGGTACTTACGTGTCCTGTGTGCCCCAGGAACACACAGAGTGTGACTGGTCTGAGCTGGTATGTGACCTCAGAGGAAGAACCACATGAAATATCATGTGACACTTTCTTTTCAAATATAGCTGTGGAATGTACAATTAGACAGGTAGAGCTCACATCACATTTTCTATAAAAATTTTCCTAAGCTTTAAATCATCCAGAGTGAATAAAGGTGTAGAGAAACATGAAAGCACCTTTGCTAGCCTCCTGCCTGGGATGAGATCCTGGTTTACAGCTCATCAATTCCAAGAAAGCAAGAAAAGGAATCACAAGGAAAAGAGACAATGAGTAGAACAGCTTTGTTTCACATAAGGTGGAATCTTTGTCTGAGATCAGACAGGAAACAGCTGTTGGGCCTCCCTTTACTTTTTGGTGACATAAATTGACTATCCAACACATCAGAGACAGAAAGGATATGCACCAGGCTGACATTACTTAAGCCTGGAAGCAAAACCAAGGACATGAGCAAGTTTCTAAAAAAACCCATTTCCAAACACAGAGATGCTGAACAAACACACAAAAAGGTGTGTTTGTTCACCACCATTCATCTTAAGGAAAATGCAAATTCAAACCAAACAAGGCATTACCTCCTTTACCAGAATGCTTGCCATCCAAAGGGGTAGCTATAGCTTGCATATCACAATGAGGGTGGAAAGAAAATGAAGCACTTGTTCGCTGTTGGCAGAAAAGTAAATTGCACTGTTATGAAAGGCTGTGTGCAGATTCCTCAGGACATTAAATCTTCTGGATGGGATTCAGCAATCTTACTTCTGAGAATATATTCAAAGGAGCTGAAAGAACTTTAATCAGACAACACTATATGTATTTGTATGTCCACATATATTGAATCATTTTTCATAATAACCAAAATATGTGATTGAGTGGTCCATCAATAGCTGAAATGAATAAAAACTGTGATACATGGTGGACAATAATGGGTGAATAATACTGCTTACCATCAAGCCTGACTACTTGAGTTTGATCCATTGGACCAATATGGTAGAGGGAGAAAAGTGTTTTCTACAAGTTGTTTATTGACCTTCACATGGATATCATGGCAAGCCACCCCCCATACACACACACACACACACACACACACACACACATATATATACACACATACACACATACATGCACTCTTGCACATGAGCACACACACAAGCATACACACACACACAAGCACACACACATACATACACACATACACACGCACACATGAGCACACACACAAGCACACACACAAAAATGTAATGTTATTTTTTAATAGTAATACTCAGTGGTATAATATTTAGCATCAAAACAAAGAGCCCTTTTATCTTTGATAAGGTAGAAATTGGAGAAAGAATATACCAGTCAGAAAACCTATAATATCAGTTAGATAGGAGGAATAACTTGGTAAAATATTGGGAAGCATGGAGGATATGGAAGAAAAAGATAAAATGTGTGGTACTTTGAATGAGAATGGTTCCCATGGATTTTTTTAAATTGGTTATTTTATTTATTTACATTTCAAATGTCCCCCTTCCAGTTTTCTCCCCCTCAAATCTCCCATCCCATCCCCCCTTGTCCCTGCCTCCTTGAGGGTGCTCCCCTACCCATCCCTCCTGCCTCACCCTCCTCACATGTGGGGCATCAAGCCTCCACAGGACTAAGAACCTTCCCTCCCATCGATGCCAGATAAGAGGATCAACTGCTACATATGCGGCTGGAGCCATGGGTCCCACCAGGTGTACTCTTTGGTTGGTGGTTTAGTCTCTGGGTGTTCTGTGGGTCCAGTTAGTTGATATTATTGTTATTCCTGTGAGGTTGCACTCCCCTTCAGCTCCTTCAGTCCTTCCCCGAAATCTGCCATTGGGGTCCCCATGCTCAGTCTCATGGTTGGCTGCAAGCATCCGTATCTCAGAATACCCGTGAGACAGCTCAAAGACCATATGAAGCTGAAGAAGAAGAAAGATCAAAGTGTGGGTGCTTCAGTCCTGCTTAGAAGGGGAAACAAAATAATCATGGGAGGTAGAAGAAGGGAGAAACTTGGGAGGTTAAGGGGAGGGATAAGGAAAGCAGAGAAGGATTAGGTCTGCAGGAAACAGGGGAGAAGTACAGAGGGTCAGGAAATTCAATGGAGGTATGTAGCAGCATGGGACAGGGAACTGGGGGCAGCCACTAGAATGTCCCAGATGCCAGGAAACAAGAGGTTTCCATAGGTTCTTATACTTGAACATCGGATCCTAAATTGGTGATCCTGTTTTGGGAGATTTAGGAGGTATGTCACTGAGGGGTGATTTTCAGGTTTCAAAAAGACTTAAAAACCAGTTCCAGTTTGCTGTTTGCTTTTTGTTAGATATTCAAGAATAAGCTCTTAGCTGCTGTTTGAGTTGCCATATCTGCCAGTTGCTGCTATTCTGTATCCATTATTATAAACTGTAACCTTCTGGAATTGTAAGGTCAAAATCAAGTCTGCTTTCAGTAAGTTGCCTTGGTCATGATATTTTAACAATACTAGAAAAGCAACTAAGATATAATGTAGTTTTATAAATAGCCACATAGGTTTTAATTATTTTTACTACAGAATTAAATATGTATTTCAACACATATGTTACTTAGTTCTGCATAGCCATGTAAATGACTATTTATCAACCCAACATGTTCTATACAATAAATACATATATTGTATCAATGAATAAAATATTAAATTTTATTTATATTGTTAAATAATTAACTAAAACAGTGCTCTACTCTCTTCTAATGTTCTCTATGGCCTGAGGGAAGTTTTTAGGTGCTAATATACCTAGGTTATGATCCTTTACATGCTTGACCCTGGTGGAAAAAAAGTGTGTCACAGGTTTGAGTTATTCAACTTGGCCTTAGGGAATCTATACACACAGGGTGAAGAAAAATTAGGCAAGAAGGCAGAGTGTATGAAAAATCAAGAAAGATATATTTGTTACCAACAACAGAATAGTAATGATACTTGTTACCTCTGTTATTATGCCTGGAGCAACTACTGGAAGCTGGTGTATGGCTTGAATTTTATAATTATGGATGTGATGATAATCAGGACAAATTTTGATTCTTAAATTCAGGGCATAGCATGATGCAAATCCACATATTCTTCTTAGCCTAAGGCTGTTATAGAGGACTCATGGCATCTGAGAGAAAGGAGGCTACAAACCCGTGAATTATGAGCAGGTTAGAAAACCTCCTTATAGTCTGTCAATCACGTTAGGTCAGCTGAAAATTCTTCCATAGAGGATTAGGTGTGTGCCATAGAGAGAAGGTACAAAAATGTTGTTCTTAGGTGACCTTCCTTCCTGGAGATTGAAAAGCATTAGTTTTGAATTCTAGGGACATATGAAGAATGGGATAATACTTTTCACCTTATCTGCTATGAAACAAATAATTTGAGTATGTTATAAACATCAAAACCCATATAAACACATTTCAATGAAATAATTAGCCCCCATTAAATAAAATATATCTCCTTGTCATATCCATTTGCCAATATTTTCCATCCCTATAAATTTCTAATATGAAAATATTTAAAC
The DNA here is from genome assembly GCF_011762505.2 of Arvicanthis niloticus. Classification (NCBI taxonomy): domain Eukaryota; kingdom Metazoa; phylum Chordata; class Mammalia; order Rodentia; family Muridae; genus Arvicanthis; species Arvicanthis niloticus. The sequence goes on along the minus strand of NC_047663.1, from coordinate 30,532,103 downwards.
ATAGAATTAAAACATGAATTATTAAATAAATTTGGCAATACATCAAATTGCTAATATATATCATATTTACATCATAATTTTCAAATACAAGACTGTCTGCATTTCCCACAGCATCACTGACAAGCTGTGCATGCCAACTACTGCAATTAAAGACTTAAATATAAAGAATGGAAATGTAGATAAGCTGGAAACTTTAACTCGGATTATATTTTTAGGGCTTTTATTATTTGCACAAAATTCAATACCTTGTACACTTATTTATTCTGTAATCCTAATGGTATGCTTTTGTGTGGAAGCTTCTCTCTCTCTCTCTCTCTTCTCCATCCCTCACTCCCTGCCTGACAACCCCCTTTGTGTGCTTGTGTGTGTGTGTGTGTGTGTGTGTGTGTGAGAGAGAGAGAGAGAGAGAGAGAGAGAGAGAGAGAGAGAGAGCATTCAGGATCTTCTTTAGGTCTACTCTGCTCTGCACTACCTCATTCTGTAGAAATGGAAATATTCTAAAGCCTGCAACTCAACCCTAACCCTATCTCTTCAGTGTGATTTACAAAAAATAATTGGAATTGTAATTTATTCTTTTTTAAAAACATACCATCTCTTTAGTATTAGAATTCTAAGAATATTTTTTCCTATGAATCACTGTAAAAGTAGCATATTTTAATAATGTATTTTATAGGTTGTGTAAAAGTGTAATTAGCTCAGCAAATGAATCTCTTTAGGGAGGAATATAACTGTCCTTCATACTGCATTGTCCCAAAACATATAAAGATGTACAAACATATCTTTAGATACCAGCCCATTTTTCACTCTTAGTGTAGAATAGTCTCTTCTACTATTCCTCTTATACAGATAAGCTTTCTTAAGCTGCTGCTTCACACAACTGGTCAATGGGAAAAGAATGCTATAAAAGGTTCTTGTAATGAGTCTTAACTTGGCTACACATTAGGAAAACGCTTTTAAAATAATAACTAGTCATAGATAATGTTATAATTTTCCTGGGTTGGGAAATGGGTATTAGTTTATAAAGTAAATAAAAACAAAGACAAAGCCATCAAATCTTTTCTGGTTGCTAATAATTGGCCAGAAGCTAAAATCAGAGCTTCTTAAAATCATACTGCACCCCATTTTAGTAAATGTTAAACTTAGAGTCTCTCCTAGAATATCCATAGCAGAATCTATAAGGGAAGTTGATGGTTAGGCTCATTCTGACTATAGTGTTGCATGGGTTGGTGCGAGTGAAGGGGATGAAAGGCTTTAATAGAGACTTGCCAAGTGGAAAGGAAATTGGGATATTTTTAATTTAACTGCCATCGGAAAGCTAGAAAGAAATGCATTCTGTTTACTGGTAGATCCTGCTGTTTTGTGGCTTCCTCCCTACTGATAATTGGAATTCTACTCAGTTACAAACCTAGCTTCTCTCCTCCTCCTCAGAGTCTTGCAAGCTTTCAATTGCAGTAAGAACTGTTGGTTGGAAGGTCATGGGGGCAATTGCTGGAACTAAGTACAATGCTATATGAAATGACAAGAATGTGTGTCAGATGTTCAGAGGATGTCTGGACAGTAGCTAGACCTCAGTACTTTAAGAAATAGGAACTGTAGAATTTTTGAAAGAGATCAGGTAGAGAGCTGGAAGATACAGGTCCAGTAATCCGCAGCACACAAACAGAACACTAATAAAGTAGAGATGCCATACCTCTGCTTTAATGTGAAAGATTTTACTTTATAGACAGAGCAGACTACATCATACTTACTCCTTCTTTCAAGCAAGTGAGCTTTCTACACTAGTACAGTTAAGAAATCATCGATTTTACTCTTAAAGACATTTGATAAGTGTTCAAAATATTTTTTTTCTGAGCCAGCCTCCGTTATAAATCTGCCAACTTTTGAAGAGAAACAATATAATTAGTAACAACAGAACTTTTTAAAAAGCTAAATCACTGAAGGAAAGAAAAGCAATATTCAAAGCAAATAGCTTCATTTGAATAAGATAAATATTAAGAAGCTGAAAAAACAAAAATCGAAAGACTAACTACACATGGAATAATATTCTGAATGACTCAGCCTGTGAATAATGTTTCTGATTTCAGAAAATAGCAAAATGATGCCTTAAGAGGATGGAATTTTTCTATTCCCTGGAGGTTTTCCAGTACATGAGCGAATGTGAAGAAGAGGATGAAACAAGGAACTAGAAGGCAGACATACATAATCGATGTAATATTTGTCTGAGAAGAGCTGGATGATTCAAAAGGGAATCAGACTGAAGCAGAGGTAACAAAATATAATTAAACACATTGCTTTCTGGGCATGAAAGGTAGACATGATAAGGCACTGAAATTATTTGAGTTTTCTTTTGTCATTTGTATTGAAGTTATTTCTAAGTCTGTAAAATACTGAGAATTAATAAGCTTCACCAAAGCTGGCTGATGAATTCTTTCCCTAACTTGTTTCATTATAATCTTTCAGTTTTTGAGATTATAATTTAATTATAATATCCCCTTTTCTCCTTCCAAACCCTCTTATAAACCCCTCCCTACTCTCTTTCAAATTGTATATATATATATATATATATATATATATATATATATATTCATTTAAATGAGAGACCAGAAACCAAAAAGAGAAAAAGAGAAAGAATAAGATAACTTTAAATATGTTTTAAATGGACTGAGTACTTCCCAACCCTTACACACACACACACACACACACACACACACACACAATCTATGCTCTTAAATAAAAAGCCAAATCAGTGAAATGAAACAAGTATTATAATACAAACTCAAAAACACATTTTGCAAGTGGGAATCAAGAAAAAAAAAGTAACCCTTCAATATACATATTGAAAGACATTTTATTGTAGAGAAAATAGATGTTAGAATACTTCAATAGAAATGAAAAGCTAAAAGACAAAAATCAAATAAAATGCCAAAATGATTAAATCACCTAGAAGACACAACAATTTAGCTGTCAGGATTTTATAACAGTAGCATTGTATCTTGAAAATAGCGACTAATTTATGATCATAAAAGGAACAAGTGAGTGAGACATTTTTATGTCTACCCATGTGCACTTTCACAGAAATACTTCACAGACATACTGTTTTAAGGATCTAAGAACCTAGGAAGAAATTTTGAAATTGAGGGCAGGGACCTCAAAATACAGACACACAGGCATGAGTGAGCATGCGTGTGTGTGTGTGTGTGTGTGTGTGTGTGTGTGCACGCACACACACATACACACACACACACACACACACACACAGATTCCTTAAGAGCAATCATTTTAAAGAAAGCCATTAAGTTAATCACATAATCAAATGCTGGAGCAATGAGAGAGTTGCTTATTTCAGATGAGGAGTGAATCTCACACACCAGCAGTGCTTGTAGAATCTCATGTTCTGTCTTCATCATTACCTATCCTCTTGAGAGTAACTCTGAGAAATGCCAAAACCACAGTATTATTTTCAGGGAAGATCAGAAAACCAAAACCCGGCAGAATATGAGCACTGGATGACATAATTTCCTTCTCTTGAAACAGTTGTCAAGATCACTTTTGACTGCATGTTTCCCTAATGAAGAGTTGTCTGTCTTTAGCTAGATTTCATAGAAACAACTCTGCATTTGTGTAAATTATACAGAGATATTTTTATCATCTTAGGTACTTGAAACATTTATGCTAGTTATACATAAGAGGTAAACCCAAAATTAGAACAGAAGTACAAACAAGCAAACACGCCAAGTAAAGACAGCAATGGAACTTTCAAAGGTTCCAGCTCATTCTTAGGTGGTCCAAAGACAGCACTGTAAACATCGTCTTGCAAGGCATTTAAAAAATATGTCATGACTGAATGACTTCATACATTTGTAAAATGGAAAGTGAAGACTATGATGGTATTTTCAGACACTTAGTCATACGTTCATGTGCATGTGTGCACAACACACACAACGTTGGATAATTTATTGGTGCAAAGCATGTAAGGAAATCACTTTCTCTCATTAGCTCAACCCTTAGTCAATAAGGCAGGGACTGCAGTACCCATAGCAACAAATATAGACTTTGTCAATTAAGAAATGAATGAATAATTATAAAAAGTGGCAAAAGAAAACAACTGAGAAGGGTGAGAGTTTCTTTCCATCTTGCTAGACCATAACATTCAAAATATTGAGATTTACACAGAAAATTGTTAGCCTTGTCAGGAAGCAAGTTATAACGCATGTACAAAGGGGCCAGAAAAAAATAAATTAGCAAAACGTTCATCAAGTAATGTAGACATTAAACTTACTGGTCAATATTTTTAGAATCAACTAATTTAAAAGTACAAAATGCAGAGAAAACCAGAAGAGGCAAAATGATTCAGATATTTCACCAGACATCACATGCCATTCAGAAAGTATAAAGCAAAAACACACATTTTGAATTAAATAGTATGATAAAGTTCATGCTTGGTATTGTGATTCTAGTCACCCAAGGCTGGTAAAATCCTGGACACTAGTGAAGAACCTATTACTTCCAGGCCCTAAACTGGAATAATTCTCAACTTATCTTAAACCTGATCTTAAATATACAGGGGAGTGTCCCTACCACTCCTCACTGAAGAAGCTTCTTTTTTTAGTGTGTCCAGGTCCTTCAGAAATTCACAACTAGTCAAATGCAGAGAAAATCTCATTTGTGGATTCCTAAATGACTATTCCCAATTGTTACATCGACATTAGGACACATACACATAAAAACAGGAAGCATAATGGGAGAGGAGACTGGAAGTTTGTAACATTCAGAAAACCAGGACATCTGCTACTCCATATGGCAGGCATACACACTACAAAATCTCAATAAGATCACCTAAACAAGATTTCAATGATGACATCAGTTGACATCCAAACATAGATGTGCAGAATATGACTAGACCTATGATGAGGACAATTATTGGTTTCCTAAAGAATCAGCCTTCTCTAAGAACAAGGCCTCTGATAGTTTATACAATCTCAATTCATCAGCTCCAAACATATGCATGTATAAACAGCACTAAATGGATCAATCAGCTTTATTTATAGTGTGTGTGTGTGTGTCTATGTGTGTGTGTGTGCACATGCGTGTGTGTAGGGGAGTGTTTGCAGTTACTGTGGAGATGATGTAAATATAGAAAGTAGTCATGAATGAAATTATCAAAAACTATAATAACTTTAAAAAACAATATAGGGAATTGACAATCAGTGTGAACCAGAAGATGAATTTGTGAATAAGAATGCAAAAAATTTGGAATATTAAGTTTTAAGACTACACATTAAAAATTATTAAGAAGGGGGAACATAATGTTGGAGTCTTGTGAGATGCCATTAAGCACAGAGCATGCATGACACTGAATGGTCCAGAAGGGTAGTAAAATGAGAAAAAAGCAGAATGAATAATGGGAGAAGTGACAAATGTCATTAAAATAGGAATCCACATCCGAGAAGCTCAAAAAAGTCTTGTGGGATAAATGTAATGAAATCTATATTTTGATAGATCATTTCTGCTAAGGCCAAAGAGAGAATATTAAAATAAGCAAGTGTGACTTAGCACATACAGAGGAGCCCTCAGTGGCTGAATAATAGATAATTTTTCATGAGAAATTATGGAGTGTAGAAATGAATCAGATGGATTATGCAAAGTGACCAGAGAAAAAGGTATTGAAGGAGAATTATGTATCACTCAAAGCCAACTTTCTAAACTAAAGGAGATGTTGAAATATCTCCAGGTTTATAAGAACCATCATCATTATTATCTAACACAAACTTCTAATAAAATATTAAGAGGATTGTTTCAAACATGTGTAAAAGAGGAAAATAACTGCACAGTTGATATGAAGATGAGTGTAGACACATTAACAGTAAACAGTATTTTATCTGAGACTTTATAAGTATAAACTCATAAAGTATAACCTATAAATTTACAAAATCTATCTTTATGAAGATATTTTATTTGAGATTTTCATAAATATCATAGAACTATGGGAGTAAGTTTGTAATTATGGACTAAATCATGGGCTGAAGAGATGCCTCATTGGGGGAGTACTGGCCCCGAGTTTGGTTCCCAGTACCTGTGTTCAAAGCTAGATGTGATGTTATGCTTGTATATGATATGCAGTGCTGTAGAAGCAAAGAGAGGAGGATCCCTTGGTCACCGTCTAGTCAGCAGGACCTAATTGATGACTCCCATGTTCAAGTGAGAATCTGTCTCAAAAATCAATGGCAAACAATAAACAAAACAAAGTAGTACATTGGGCCAGAAAAACACATCCGAATACGGTATCTGGCTTCCACTTATACACATGTTCACATTCTGTCCCTCAGTGTTCACCTGCATATGCACAGACATACATGTCTGCTCATAAAGAAGATCAAAGAAAATGAGATTTTATATTAGTTATACACCTGTTGGCTGGTGAGCTCTCATGCCTTTTATCCCAGTGCTTGGGAGGCAAAGACAGTTGGTTCTTTGTGAAATCAAGGCCAACCTGTTCTACATAGTGAGTTCCAGCTCACCTAGAGCTACATAGTGAGACGTATACATATATATCATATACATACCCATACACACACTATATATATACATATATATATACATATGTATATATTTTGTGTGTGAATGTGTGTGTACACCCGTGTTTTTGGCAGCACTATTTACAATATTCATTATACTTAGTAGTCAGTATGTAGAACCAAGACAGTTCAGTGTAATAATAGATAAAAAAATAAAATAAATAAATAGCTTATCTTTATAAAGTAATATTACTCAATTATTATAAAATGAATGTTGGTGATCTGCAGCAAACTAGATAGAAACTACAGAACATTGTGTCAACAGAATCAAGTCATTCACAGAAAGGCAAAAGCACATGCCCTTAGTCACACATGTAGAAAATACATTGTCTTTATTGAAATATGTAATGGAATAGTGTAAGGGGCCTAGGCAGAACAGTAAATAGATTTGGATGATGTGAAATGTGTACCTATAAGGCAATACTATACTCATCATAATTAAGTTATGCAATCAGAAAAAAAAATAAATTACAAAAGTGTTCTGTCTACCATTGAAATCAAGTTGCATTTAACAGAAATAGATGATTTGGAATTAGTGTGTCAATTTCAACTCCCAGAATAATCATTAAGAATGAGAACTGAAAAAGCAGTAAAAATCAAAGAAAAAAATGGGGCATTATACATCATGTGCAAAACAGAATTGTAACAGAAGGATAGAATTAAAAAAAAGATAACCATGTAAAACAAAGAGAAAAAATGCCATTATTGGGCTGAATGCACACTGGTTGCTGCAATTAAGCTGGAAATTATTTTCCAAACATGCACCTCATTGTCACTGAGGTTTAGAGAATTTCATGGAATTGCAGGAAAATGAAGCAGTCTCTTTCCATAAAATTAATTAGCCAAAACAGACATAAAGCAATTTGCTTTATCCCTGTTCCCACATCCTTCCCCGTGGCTGCTTGAGCTTCCGTACTGTCTGCAGAAATGTTTTCTGCCTGTGGAAGGACGTGCAAGCATTTTGTTCTTATTTTGTCTATGTCGTTTCTTCTTACTGGCCCTATACTTAGTGGAATATAAAAAAATTCAGCAATTATTTGAAAATATTGTAGTTGAGTTTCATATATAGTTTGGCCAGACAACTACAAATTCAACCGTTTATCAGGAGAGAGAATTTTATAACTTTTGAAGTCACAGTATTTCATCTTGTATACTTCTTATAATGTATCATTTTAAGCAGAGTTTCAAGTGGGCTACCATTACCTATGTATCTTTATTTTATAACAAGATTGAAAAATCCAGAATGGATTGTATGAATAATTGGTCAATTTTCTTGAAGAATATTTTTTGTAATAACATATTACACTTTGAAGGAAAGCCAGGCCTTACTGTTGCTAAAGTGAGGAAAAATGTGGGCCAGAAACATACTGAAATATTTTACAGAAAGTAATAATCCTTCATTCAGTTGGACTTACAGTTAATAATGGTAAAGTTCCTAGATACAATCTCAATAAGTGCTAAGGCTGTGTACTAGCGATATAGCTCAGTAGTAGAGTGGTTCCCTACCCTGCAAGTGCCAAGCATTCAGGCTCCGTCATTCCCAAGAAAGGAGCAATGATTTGGTGTGTGTATCTGCTAGATGAGTGTTTACCTGGCATGTATGAATCCCTGAGTTAGATTATCAGCACTCCACCATGCCATGGAAGCTTATACCTTCAATATAATCATCCAAGTTTGCATGAAGATCAGAATCTTAAGGTTACCCTCACCTAAAAAACAATCTCACAGCCAGTTTGGGCTACATTGCAACTTATAGTTTGACATGAATTGCTCTTCTATAAAAACAAAGCATAATTATAAACGGGTCAAATGCAATACATATAGGAACTATTGTATATAGTCTTTAAATTTATAAAAATAGCAAAATCTTTTCATTGCCCCTTCTCATTGCAATTAGGCAACTGCACTGACTCTAGGCATATACACAAGTCCTGTCCTGCCTGCACTGAGACATCCAAATATGGGATAGATTATCTGAGGTAACCACAGACATAACCTCAGTGGAAATAATCAGTTTTAAGGCTGGTCTACGAGAACATTTGTGTTGTGAACAGTCACAACACTGTTGACCAAGTCAGTTCCTTCTCACATTGGCTGCTCTTCCTCCCTAGCTACAACCTGTAGGACCTAGAACCTGGGTTACACCTGGGAGCAAGTGGCAAATAAATGGTATAATGATGTCTAGGGATAAAACAAAGGTGATACCAGATCATAACTCATAGTTGGCTCAATATAAAAAAAAATGGCCTCAAAAATGGATAGCAGAGATAGGTAGACACAAGGAAACTGCTGGCCACTGAGACTAACCAAATGGCAAACTTCAGTTAAATATGATGTACTGTCTTAAGGAATCATTTTATTTCTTTATCATTTTAATTTATTTTAAAAATTAATATTTATTACCTTATTTATTATGTTTTATCTGCATGCATGTGTATGCTCCTTAGGCTTGCAGTACCCTGGGAGGAAAGCAGAAGGTGTTAGATTCTTTGAAACTAGAGTTACAGACATTGTTCATTGCTAGATGCGTGCAGGGAAGATGCCAGATGGGTCCTCTGGAAGAGTAGGCAGTGCTCTTAACCAGTAAGCCATCTTTTTAGCCCTTCCTACTATCATTTATTGCCTATGATGCTAAAGTTATTTCACATTGCTAGGTTTTCTTCTCTGCCACAGTTCCTTTCTTTTAATAAAACACTTTTCTAAAAAAAAACTTAGCAATTGTATGGCTGATTTTGAATGAAATTGCTATAGGTTTTCTGTTACTCTAAGATTTTTTATACATGTGGCTCACTGCCAGGGTCATCTCTTCCTCCATAATTTGGTCTATACCTCCTACAATGAGCCATGGAGGAGACTATTGTTCTGTTATCAGTAGACCAAGCCCAATCCATGATCTACATTTGTTTGTATTTTCTTATGTCCAGCACACATTTGTGTTATCAGTCTTTAGAAGAAAAGTACCTCTGAAGAGTTGCATTTTGTAAATATTATGTCTTTAATTTCATCTATGGCCAATATGCAAAGTCATGAATCACATGACTAACACAACAGTCATTGCAAAAGACAACTATGAAAAAAAATCATGAAATATAGAATGCAATCTTCTAAGAGTCCCCAAATTTATATATAAAAAAAAAAAGGACAGAGATAAAAATGAGAAAAACTTATTAACTATGAAAATTACAAAGATCTAAAAGTCACAAAAACTGAATCCTGAACAGGGAATTTGGGAGGGAGAAAAGAAGTAAGGAGTTAATCATGAAAAAATGCAGTATTTTGTGTCAAGTAAAAATGCTATAAAATAAAATAGTTCATCAAATTCTAGGAGAAGGTACTTAGGAGATTTTTAAGACTATATATTAAGAAATATTGAGGAATTAGATAGTGAAAAGCAGTCATCTGGCTTAACTATTATCTAAGCAAAGAATTCTCAAAGTATACAAAACCAAACTTGTGTTCATCTTTAGTCAAACTCTTAAGTCTTAAGTATTTTTTATATTACCATAATCATTAACGTGTAATTTATTCCAAGGAAGTATTGACTGTTGACCATGAAGTTACAGGAGATACTATATAAAGAGCAAAACTGGGCAAGCAAGATGGCTTTGTGGTTGAAACCATTTACTATGCAAGACTTGTAACCCTAAATTCAATTCCTGGAACCCACAGTGTAAGGACAGAATTGACTCCAAAATAGTTCTCTGACTTTTACAGAACTGTCATTTAATACACACACACACACACACACACACACACACACTTTACACATGCACATACACGCATGCACATGCACACTACTACCACCACCACCAACAATAACATAATAAAATCAAATGTATGTATAAAACCACTAGAACTTTCACCTGTAAACTATGACTACCTCATACAACATATTAATATGGAATGATTCTAATTATACTTTTGAAGACTACTTAATAACCAAATTAAATGTTTCTTTAAGTTTTTTTCTTTTCTTACTGGATATTATATTTATTTTCATTTTGGATGCCATCCCCTTTTCTCATTTCCCACCACCCCCCAAGACCCCCTATCCCATTACTCTCCTTTGTTTTTGCTTTTATACCATTTTAATTATATGCATGTATTAAAATCAGTTCTAGGTTGAAGGAATAGCAATACAATAGATGCAAAATGTCAAGGAACAAGCAAGAAAATAAACACAAACAGTCAAAGAACAAGCAAGGGAATAAACAAAATTCCATGAATACTCCCATGATCACTGTTTCTAAAGGCTTATCAGGATGACCAACATTTCTGAGCCTACTTTCCTATCCTAACCCAAAGTCATTTTCATGCCTGAAGCCTACTTCCTTGTTCTAGCCTAAGATTTAGATTCCTGCCTGAAATTACTTCTTTGTTCTAGCCTAATTTCAGATACCTGCCTGAAGCCCACTTCCTTATCCTTGGCCAACATCATATTCTTGCCAGGCAGCCCATTTCCTTGTCCTTGGCCCATGTCAGATTCTTGCTAAGCAGCCCCAAAGGCTCTCCACCTCTCCCCATTTTTTTTTATTTCATTAACAAGACTTAGCTTCTCTTAGGTTGTTCTGATAAGAATGCCTTCCTTACCCATTGTGGAATACGCATTATCAAAAGCAATGCACTTATGTCTTAGGTTGGTAAGGCTCTGTGCAGAATCTTACCCATCCTTGGCTTGACAGCTTGTTAATTTAATAATTCTGTCTGGGGTCCATTTTCAGGTTCAAACCATGTACTTTGGCTTCTAACATGTTGATGTTGTTAAAGACAAGCTTTAACATGATAGGCAGGAATAAAAGTATTTCAAGGACAAAAAGGGCTAGCATGATCAAGCTACATATGCTATTCTTGAAGCTTGACCCAAATAGAAATTCTGACCTCAGGCTATGGATAATATTATCAGCAGTATCTGCTGCATCAGTGCTCATCAGAGCAGCATTCTTGAAATTCATAAACTCACTATGTAAAGTTAAAACATCCAGAGAGGTGTTAGAATTATGTCAAATACATTCCAAGTATCTTTAAACTTTTTCCTAATTATAATGACTACCACTGTAAATTTTAGAACTAGCATGAATCCAGTAGTATTTGGTATGACACTTGAGATGGCTCCTTACTCTTAAACTCTGAACTTCTTTCCAATAATTTGAATAGGATAAAGAGCATCAATCCCAAATGCCTATCTAAGTCCTCTTGTATATTCAACACATTAGTAAAATTTTTTGCTAAATGATTAACAAAAGTAGCTTTTTAAATTTCCTGTGTCAAAGCAATCTTTAAGATCCTAAGTGACACAAGAAACCTTTTAAGATCACGTTATTGGTTAGTATGCAACTGTTTCCAATATCACTTATATATCCATATTTCCAAGGTACCAAATTTTCACATTTTACCATTAATCATGAGATATGATTACTCTTGATAGGATCTGGGAATCATAATTATAAAGTAATTTGTAACAACTTTAAAAGAGTGGATTCTGTTCATATACAGTCATAAAGTAGGTCTCACTGCTATTACTAATCCTTCTATACACACCTAATGAATTATTATAGATATTAAATCACTAAGCATTCTACATTTAATGCTATTTGTTACATCATGAAAATAGTTTGTGACTGAATATATTTTCCAATAAAATGCCTCAGGAAATTAGAAATGTTTTAACAAAACAATATATCTTTGGAATTAGTAAATAAGAGAATTATATTAATTTTTCTCTAATTATAAACAACACAATAAAAGACAATGAAAGAAAGTAAAAATAGATATTCCTAGACAGTGTGCACTGCAGGTAAGTTTCCATCCACTATCATTTGCTTTAACTTTATATCAAGCTGAACACCTGGTCCTAATTCATGGAGACCACTGATACTGTTAAATAACATGACCCTTTTAACTTCTCAATTTTCTTGCAATATCCTAGGTTTGTGTATTGAATAGGAGAACATAGAAGATTAAAGAGAATTTCCAAATCTAAATATTGGGCAGCTTTGAAAGGTCTCCACATGTTTTTGAAGATTAAAAGAATCTTAAAGCAAAGCAATGTGTTAATACAGAGCTACATTTTCTTAAATATTGATTTGAATCCTGGAGGCTATGTAGTAGTCAGATAATTCAGAATATATTATCATCTGTTTATTTGGAGGAATATAGCCATAACTTTTCCTCAAATGTGAAGAAGCTTGTCTCTGTGATCACTACTCTAACTGATAATCCATAAAGCTGCTTAGTTTTCCCTCATCATCCTGTAAGGTACTTACATTTATGAAAAGGCAAGATTGAATCCCGAGAAGGGGCTCAGTGGTTAGGTACACTAACATCCAGACCCAGGAATCCCAGCCTCTCTACTAGACTCTGTGGGTACTGCCCTTGCACATACACATACTAGACCACCAAAAATACACACAGTTAAAAAAAATAAAAAAAAATCTTTTAAAAGTCATTATTGTTTTAAGCAGAAGAAAGCATTTAATCAGATCTTACAACTTCAGAGTGTGAGCCCATGACTATCATGTATGGGGATTGACAGCAGGCCAGGAAACATGATGCAAAGCAGTGGCTGAGAGCTTATATCTGATCCATAATTACAAGGTAGAGAGAGGGAGGAAACTGAGAAAGAGCTGGGCTTTTGAAATCTCAAAGAGTCCCACCCAAGCTCTTTGAAGGTTTTAGAGATCTATCTTGCTGGAGAATTTCAAAAGTTAATCCTGAGAGAAAAACCAATTCCACAATTGTGAGCCAAATTTGAAGCAAGCTTTAATTACTGGTTACATAAAGAGGACTCTGGCCAGATCCTCCTCTGGGTTCCCACAAAATAGCCACAGTCAAGTTTTTCAGGGGCTTAAAAAAGGCAAACCCCACAATTTCATTGCATTTCCCAACAGGTCCAATCAGGAGGACGCGTACATCCTGAAGTATATCTTGCCCATGTACCTCCTGCCCACGTGTGATCTGGTGAAAACAAACTTGTTTAGGGTAGTAAAAACATGTAGCTTATTATTTTCCAAGAACTACAACTCCCAGGGTTCCAAGAGAAGTTACCTTGTCCTTGAGCAAGTGATGCTTAGAGGATAACTTTGGCCAGATTTCCTTGAACATGAGTGCCAATCCCTGTCTTCTGCCTGGGCCTTGGCTTCCTAGATATTCCAAAGTTGAAGGTGGGACTCAGAGGTCTTGCCTGGCCCAGCACAGGTCTCCAGAACCATTGATGTGATTTAGAAAAAGTTACTATTAATATTTTAAATTAATATAAAAATAAAAAACAAAATAAAGTTATACTTGGAGTTACATTAAATGTATTAAAATGAATAGTTTCACATTTTTAGGATAAAAGAATTTGTCTTTAAAATTATGTGATAGAATGTTAGAATTTTATGTAGCAAATACAAATTCTTCCAAATTAAATATTCCTCCTTATTAGATAAAATTATCATTTTAAAAAAGTCAATAAAAGTTATTTACATGTTTAGGACACATAGCAGTGGTAAGAATATAATGTGGATAACCACTACTTAATTATTTTATTAATATATTGCTCAACAAGATGAAACCTATATCTGTTACGGGCCCAAGACCTTATCAATGAATAACTAACATCGTAGGAGTGAGCCTGTTCCTATTACTGAGCTAAAGGTATAGTATTACATTGATTCCTAATTATTTATCTATACATAAATGCATCTCTTAAACAAATCAGAGTGGCTTAATTTTGGAGTAGATGGTGATTAGCAGATACCCACAAGGTGCCAAGGTGCCCATCATAAAAGACTATGGAAAGTTTAGTCCTACATGGGACAACTGTAACCCTTACCCTCCTAAAGGGCTCAGGTGTCACTGGGGAACAGAGAAAGAAAGAATGTAAGAACCAGGAGTGATGGATAACTGCAGTTGTCTTCCAGACACAGCAAGGTAGTATATGTATGACAGAGCAACATGACAGTGTGCACAAGACCTGTGTAAACATAAGCCAGAAGATATTCCATTAGAGAAGAAGGAAGATGTTATTAAGTCTCACACCTGGCTGATGAATTGTTGGTAATGAGTAACTTCCAGTTAAAGAAGAGTTTTCTTTGATGGAGGGTTCACTTCTGGGTATTCCTCTCTTCAATAGAAAGTCACACATCCAACTGTATGTGAGGAGTTAAAAAAAAATACATTCACATAATTCAGTGAGTAGGGAAGTGTGGGTCTGAGTAGGGAAGTGTGGGAGCAGTGGGGGTAAGTGTGTGATTGTGCTCAAAATTTGTCTTTAAATCTGCTAAAGATTTAAAGTGCATCAAGTGGAGGGATGGCTTGCCATCTCACAGTCAAAATCTCTGACCCAGAATTATTCCTGACTAATAGAACTGCATGGACATAAATGGAGAAGAGACTGAGGGGAAGAAGGTCCAGTGACAGGCCCAAATTGGGATCCAGCTCAAGGGGACACAGCAAGGCCTGACACTATTAATGATGTTATGATATTTTTACAGACAGGAGCCTAACATGGCTGCCCTCGGGAAGGCCTAACAAGCAGCTGATAGATTCAGATGCAGATACTTACACAATGGACAGAAGCTGGGGACTCCTGTGGTTGAATTAGGGAAAAGCTGGAGGAAGCTGAGGATGAGGGTGACCCATAGAAAGACCAGCAGTCTCAACTAACTTGGACCCCAGAGATCTCTCAGACATGAAGCCATCAACCAGGCGCATACACCAGCTGATATGAGGCCCCCAGACACATATATAACAGAGGACTACCTGGTTTTGCCTCAGTGAGAGAAGAAGCACCTATCCCTGGAGAGACTTGAAGCCCCAGCTAGTGGGAAGGTCTGGTGGTGCAGGGAGCTGAAGCAGGGAAGCACATCCTCTTGGAGATGGGGGTTGGGGGAGAAATGGTATGAGGAACACTCAGAGAGCAGACCAGGAAGGGGATGATGACTGGATTCTCTTTTTTAAAAAAAAAAAAGAATTGAAGAAATATAAAATTTATTAATAAAAAATAAAATTATAAAAAAAAATAAAAACAAAGCCTGGAATCCCTAGGACACATGGGAACGAATGGAGAGCTAAAGTTGTGAGGTTAGAAAAGCTACACTCATTTTAAAATTAATCATTCTATTCGTTTACATCTCAAATGATATTCCACTTCCCTGTTACCCCTCCACAACTCCCCCATCCTGCATCTGCCCTCTTCCCCCTCCTCTTTGCTTGTATGAAAGTGTTCACCTATTCATCTTCTCCCACCTCACCACTCCAGCATGCCCCTATGTGGGAGGCATCCAATCTCCACAGGACCGAGGGCCTCCCCTCCAACTGATGTCAGACAAGGCCATCCTCTGCTACATATGTATCTGGAGCCATGGATCCCTCCCTATATATTCCTTTGCTGGTGGTCTAGTTCCTGGGAGCACTGGGTGGTCTGGCCAGCCAACATTGTTCTTCCTATGGGGTTGCAGTCTCCCTCTGCTCCTCCAGTCCTTCCACCAACTCCCCACCCAGGTCCCAGAGCTCAGTCTGATGCTTGGCTCCAAGCATCCACATCTGAATTGATCAGTTGCTGAGAAAACCTCCCAAGGAAGATCCACACCTGTTCTTGTCAGCAAGTGTCTCTTGGCAACAGCAACAGTGTCCAGTTTGGTGTCTGCAGACACTTTTAATGGGGCCTTTTAAATATTTTCTCTATCTAATTCCAGTGGGCACAGGGGATTTGGTGAATAATACAGTAGATCTTATTTCATAAAATGTAATTCACAAAATAAAGGAAAAATTCCAGAAGAATACAAAGCAGAAGCACATACCATGGCTGTATCTAGTAGTTATTTTGGGAGTATTCCCCAAACACTATGAAATTATATGTGCTTTGCTTAGGTTAAAAAATTATGACTATAACCTATAATGTTGTTTTTATAAGCTAATCTTAAGTTGAACATTGGAAAATATACATTTACTTTTAAATTTCATAGCATTGATTATAACTTATTTTAATTTCAAGACAAATGGAAGAATTTATTTTGCATTTCAATGGAATATACTGAGGTAAAAAACATAAAATTAGATATGGTGGAGTTGAAAATATACCAGATATGGTTTTTTTTTTTTTCAGTGTGGTTTTGTAGAACTAGAATCAATGATAATCTATGTAAATTGAATTAAGCCTGTTCTCTAGTGAGGGAATAACCAAAATGACATTTAAGGGCCTTTTTTAGTCCCAGCTTTAAAATTTTCCCATTATGCTTAAGTTTTTAGCAGCAAATGAGAAATATGAATATATTATTGATTGGTTTGTATTATTTCACAATGAAATGAAACACTTTATGCTTCCTTGGAATAGCTATGCTGAATATTTCCTTGATCAATAATCATGTTAGATTTGGCTTCATATGTCCCCAGTGAGGATTTTATGGGCTGGTCTGCTTGCATTATTTGATGATTCTGACAGTGGCTGACATTACTTCTCTAAAATGAGTGGAGAATGAATTATCTGCACTGAGCTATTTGCATCACCTGGCACATCAGCAGAAGCCAAATTGTGCTCACTTCTTATATTACAGCATTTTATTTGATAGTTAGGCTGCACATCTCCGTGAAGTGTTTATATGCTTTGATAATAGACTTCTAGTACATATAGGAAATACAGCATTTCGGCACATGTTAGGAGACTAGAAGCAGTATGCAGAACGCTGCCTGTGAACTGGCAACTTTACAGTAAGGATTGATAATACTTGGGATCTTGGTTGAATTTGGAGGTGAACTAGGGGTCAAAATTTGATTGCTCTAAAAAATTCAGGAAAAAATATTTAAATTATTATAAAGGACAGAAAAATGTAGGTACCATTATAAATGTGCACACTTATTACTGGGTTTACAATTTCTTAAAAGGAATGCTTATGAAGACAATTGTTAGAAAATTAGGGACACTATGAAGGGAAAGAACATGAGAATGGTAGTGCTAACAAAATCATAGGTCGATGGTAGTTTGCAAACTTGAAATCAAGTTTCTCTTACAGAGGCGAGCAAAAGATGTAAGAGAAGCAGTCCTAAGCATTCTGGTTCAGATTCCTGTGAAGTCTATGGAATCCCATTATCTTTAAGTACAGAGACTGGGTTACATTACCTGTGAATTTGGTAAGGGTTTGCTAAAAAGTCTCCTGTGAGCACAGGGGTTACCTCAATTACACTGGCTAAATTCTCTGCTTTCCTTCACTCAAATGATCAACACAATCATCAACTAAAGGGTCACAGGGCCACTAAGAGCCAGGTGTTAACATTTTCACGGCCTGTAAGAGCTGAGTAACCATCCTGTATGTATGATATATATATATATATATATATATATATATATATATATGAATTATATATATATGAACATATATATATGAATTATATATATAATATATATAGTTATATATTATATATAATATTACATATATATGTATATTAAATAATTTGAGGGCAAAAATTTTGGGAATCCCAAATCTATAACTTTAAAATAACTAATATTAATAAGTTGTAAATTAATATAAACCAGGACCTTTAAAAATAAATTACTCAGATTTTTAACACTCTAAAAATTTCATCTTTTGTAAATAGATTCAGGAAGGTAAAGGTTACTAACATTAAGAGGACGTATCCCCATTCTCTGGAAACATTCCAGGTCTCTGTAAATATTCACGGGTATTCTATTCATCTACTCAGCCTCATGATTTTTCATAAGTTGTTCTGTCAATAACATACTTATCAAGGATTTCATATTTAATACATTTATCAAGCACTTGCAGATTCACTTAATTTTCACATACCTGTCATATATCTAGTCTTTGGATGTTGACTTTCACAAAATTATATCAGCTAATTAAAACAACATATTCCAAAACACACATTAGATTGCTAACACTTCACATTAATGTTTTCTATTTAAAACCTATTATTGTCAATGAGAAGAATCAACATTGTATCTTTAAATCTAATATGTAAAAATACAAAATAAAGATTATAACACCATTCTCAGTTGAGAGATACAATCTGAATGACATAATTGAACCCCCAAGCCACACACATCACATTTTGTTTTATAACTCTTCAATTTCAAGTTATTCCACATATGAATGTGGTCAGTCACACACCACCACAGCCATGCTTCACACTGCCCTTCCTTTCTACATTTCTAAGGTCAATTCTCAAATACAAGAATTGGATCTCTATTGAGACTCAATTCACACTGAAATAGGTGGAACCTTTTGTTTCCATCCTATGCACCTAGCTATACACCAAAAATAGAACAGTGAACACCTATGATGTGGTTAAATTCTAAAAGGTAATTATCTTCTGGATAACTACCTTCAAGAAGAGTTTTGAGTTGTTTTCCCCAGTGTAATTTTAAATTATTCATAAAAGCAACTCAAAGGAAAATAAAAAATATAACTACTTACCATAAGAGAAAATTTTCCATATCACATTTATATGTATGTCTCTATATGGGAACACATCTTGGTAGATTTTAATGGTCTTTTATGCATAAATTTACATCATCCTCAAGTAAAGAAATTTTGACTCCTTCCTTTCTTGTTTTGCCTTGATTGTTACAATATACTAGGTAAGACTTCAAGTAATACATGAAATAGCTATGGAGAGGGTGGAGATCCTTGTCTTGTTCCTGTTCTCAAGTTTAATTCCATTTAGGTTGATGTCAGCTAGGAGTTTGCCATAATTGTCTTTATTATGTTGATGTATGCTGTTCCTTCTATCTATAGTCTCTCCAAAACTATGTCAAGAAGGGATCTGGGTTTTGTCAAAAGCCTTTTTGTTCTGCATGCAGTATAAAAAACTCAACCTCTCTTCATACTAAACTGGAGCAAAAATGTGTCAGCTATTCATGATATAGTTTAGTATCAAGAATATGCAGAGAGAGGGAACATAAAAAAAATAAAATAAAATAATACACCCAAACTCTAATCAATTAATGGACAATTAAATTCAACAACACTCTTCAAAAAAAGCACAGATGAACAACAACTGTATGAAAATATATTCAATATATTTAATCATCAGAGAAATGCTACTCTAAATGTCTTTGTGATCCCATGGCACTCTGGTCAGAATGGCTATTTTTAGGAATACAAACTAAAACAAATGTGGATGAAAAGAAACACCTAAACATTGTTAGCAAGAGTACAAATTAAGCCAATCACTATGAAGCCAATATGGAGGTTCCTCAAAGAGCTAGCTATAGAACAATGATGTAATCCTACTCCTGATTGTATACCAAATTGCATCAAAGAAAGCAAATGTTGCTGAATCACTACTCAAATTACCCAAGTTATGGAAACAGCCAATAGGTTTATCAGTGTGTGAGTATACAGAGGATATGTGTCATACACATACAAACACACGCACACTGACACATTGACATACATGCACACTGACACACACACACACACGGAAACACAAAACACACACTGATACTTACATACATGCACACTAGCACACACACATGGTATTACTATCCAGCTATAAAATATAATGAAAATTTTCAATTTGTAAAAAAAAAAAAAAAAAATAGGACCAGAAATGTCATGCAAAATGGATTCATGTTTAAAAAGACAAGTAACACGTTTTCTCTCATGAAGAGTCTATAGTTAAAAAATACGTAGAAATTGAACAAGAAAGAATATTTGGAATGTAAAAGGTAATACTAAGAAAGAGAAAGAGAGAAAGCCAAAGACTATAAGACTCTCCATAAATAGGTTGAGTAAAAATGTCAGTAAAGATAACAACAAATCCATAGCTAAACCTAATATATCAGGGAAAGGAGGCAAAACTAAAAATTTTAATAAATATAAAACATAGTAATCAAAAGTTAAAAAACATAAGATGAAAAATGTTTAAATAAACGAACAATTCATGTTAATGAGAAATTATGAACACTCATGTGATTTTCAAGCAAGCAAGGTCTATGGGTGTGCTGTGCCAAATCTAAAGAAACAAAAGATAAAAGTCAACTGATAGAAAAATATATGAATGAAATCAATCAGGGCTGGATTTATATTGCAAGATAAATTGATTTCATGATTTGTAATTCAGTTTGCTTTTTGCATAAAATGAATATCACATTAAAAACTTATGAATACTTTAGGTGTACAGGTCATATGATATGTTTTTAAATATATAAAATGAAACATGACAATATTATATTGATAAATATTAACATCATACCAGAAAAGCTTACTTAGTTAATGCCATCTAAATAAGGTCACCTATTAGTAAAAATATTATTTGAATAGCTACGTAATGTTTACCTTAGTAATTATATGTGTGTGTATTTCTACACACATCAGTACACACACACACACACACACACACACACACACACACCTCTTAGCTCTGTAGCAGGAGACAATTCAGATTTATAGGACAAATGATTATTTACAAGTATTGACTTTACTTAGAACAGTAAGAAAATATCAACAACAAAGAATAACATTCTTTTTAATGTTTTAAAATTTTTATTATTATTATTGTGAATTACAAAAATATAACATTCTACAAAATGATTTATATATCAAATCTCTTTAACATCCTAATTGCCCAGTAATAAACAAAGAACAAAAATATTGCAAAGGACAAAACCTGTTTAAATCAAGGGATATTTTAACATATATATTTATTAAAATCATTTATGATTTAAATATATAATATCATTGATATTATATAGTTATATGTGAATACTTTCTAGTTACTTGCTCAGTCAGCTATTGAACAAAATATGTCTTTAAAAAATAGAACATTTTGGATATCAAATCCTAAGAAATGGATAATTCAAAGTTATGCTCATCCATTTATTGAGTGAGACTATTAAAGAGTAACATGAACTCATAGCAGAAAATCAGAAAAATTGAGAATTAGAGAACTGTCAAATAGAATATTAGAATTCTGTCAAATACAAATGAAAAGACCAGAAATAATAGAGGTGAACAAATAGTGGAAACTAAAATTCATAACATTCTTTGGATTATTAAGAATTCCTAACTACATATCCTTTCATTTTCTTATAAAGGAGAAAAACTGTCTCATTAAGTTTAATATGGAAATGCCAAGGGGTGGTGAGTAAGTGATATTACCATGAGGAAAAACTCAAGAACACTGGAGAGTCTGATGCATTTCTGTTTACATACCTACTGTGTGTGTGCATGAATGTGTGTGGGGGGATATGTGTGTGGAGTGGGAATAGTGGTTGCACATGTGTGTGTTAGTATGAGGTACTAAATATCCAGCACCTTCTTTAAAATTTCCCAGAGAAGGAAGACTTAAGAAATAATAATCTTCTGCCACCTTCAGAGTTTGAGAATCATTGTTTTGAGCTGTCTGTTCTTAATAAGAAGAAACAATCTGAGAAGAGTTTTGTATGGTACCCTGCCTACACCCACATATCAGAAGCAAGGACTTGAGGTCTTTATTTAAATCAGGCTTTGGGGATGCCACCCATAATCATAGTTCTGTTTATAATCTAGAACATTTTTAGAGCCAATTAATTAAATAATATCCTCGGTTTTCAAAATGATGCAAGGAATATATGATAAGATAAATATCTCTTTTGAAAATACTTTTACTCAGGGATATTACTATGGCCAAGAATACTTGTTAGAAAATTCCATCCATAAAAAATAAAACCCTGCCAGGCGGTGGTGGCGCATGCCTTTAATCCCAGCACTTGGGAGGCAGAGGCAGGCGGATTTCTGAGTTTGAGGCCAGCCTGGTCTACAGAGTGAGTTCCAGGACAGCCAGGACTACACAGAGAAACCCTGTCTCAAAAAACAAAAAACAAAACAAAAAAAAAAACCAAAAACCAAAAAGAGACCAAAACCAAACCAAACAAACAGAAAACAGTCTTTAAAAGGTAAACATTAATGCTGGTAAATTAACATTTGCTTCAACCATTGATGTTGTTAGGCTTCTTGGGCCAACTCTGACTCAATCTGCCTATTTAGTTATTCCAACAGAAACACTTTTAACCCCATGTGTGCCTGACATTTGGGATATAGTTCTTAGTAGAGAAGGGCATGGATTTCTCTGTGTTATTGACAGCCAAAAATGGCTCCTTGGAACCAAATTCACTCCATTTGAAAATCATCATGTAATTAGGAAAATGTTATCCATTATAACATTTATATAATAAACATTATATAATGTATAAAAATAATATATAATTATATAATATATATAATATATACATTATATAATGTATAAATGTATAATGTATATATTTATATATAACATTATATAATGTATAAAAAATATTTTAAAAGTTGCTATCGGAATTTGGTGATGATGACAGCAATGGTTCTAAGATATTTAAATGATATTTTTAAATGCAAAATATTTAACTTTTATGAGATTCTGACATAAATTTTTTACTCAAAAGAAAATAAAACTTTCTAATTTTAAATAGTTGACATATACTATGATTAACAGACTAATTTTAAAATTAATTTACATATTGGCAGATTTATTTACTTTAATATTTTTAATATTGTGAGTGGAATACTTTATATTTTATTTGCATCTTTTTAAAGGAATATAACTTTGCTTTACTTTTGTTTAGTTTTTGAGATAGTGTCTCACTGTGCAGTCTTGGATGGCATCGAGCTTGCTGATAAAAACCAATATGGCCTTGAACTCATAAAATCTGCCTGCTTTGCTCTCCCAAGTACTGAGATTAAAGGCATGAGCCCTTATAACCAGCTTATTTTACTACTTATAGAAAGGATAATATAAAAACAACAGAACATTCTCTAGAGCCAATTAATAAAATGCCCCAGTTTTTCAAGATGATGTTAGAAATATATGCCCAGATAAACATCTCCTTTGATAATAGTTACTATTTAAGTATATATTTATTTACTTACATCCCAAACACTGCCCACTCCCAGTCCTCCCTTTCAGAGTCCTCACCCCATCTTCCCTCCCCTTCTCCTCTGAGAAGGTTGACCTCACACTCTGGATATCCCTGTACCCTGGTGCATCAAGTCTCTGCAGGATTAGGTTCATCCATCTCATCTGAGGCCAGACAAGATTGCCCTGATAGAGAATGGATTCCACAGTTAGTCTTAAAACCTGTGTTCAATCTATGTGTGTTTTCCTGCATATATATGTGTGTACCAATTCTGGGTTCCTGGTGTCTCTGGAGGGCAGAAGAAGAAATGGAATCCTCTGGAACTGGAGTTATGAAAAGCTGTGCACTGTCATGTAGCTGCTAGGAATTGGATCAAGTCCTTGAGAAAAGCAGCCACGGCTCTTACCTATTGAGCCATCTTTCCAGGCCTGCTATTTCATTTTATCATTTTAATCAATATAGAATAAACTTATCTCTGTCTATTTTTGTTAGTGTTTTTCAACAAATATCATAGTGTTGGTTTTAGTCTCACCTTTATTTTTGAAACAACTTTTATATTTGATTATTTCCTATTTTTTATTTATTTATTTATTTATTTATTTATTATTTTCTCATTCTAGATTCTTTCTTGATGTTTTTATGGTCATTACTTCCTCCAATACATCCCAGGCACCTCAAATTGATCTCCTGGTGTTTTGGGACCCAATACAACTCTCTCACAATATAAGGAGATAATGAATTGTCACCTCAAGTACTTACAGCTCTAGTCTGAGGCAAGCAGTGGTTTTACTTATTATCCTATCAGTGGTAGAATACCAGACTTCAAATCCATGCTCAATCATTTCTTACTCGGTCATATTTATTCTTATCTCCTAATGAAGTCAAACTTCCCCATCAGTATCTCTGCTTTAGGATGGAGACATGGCCTCTCTTGATTTGCAACCCAGTCCTCCCCCTACTCCATGCAGAATCTTGGTGCCAGTTCTCAATTAATCTGCCTTTTTTTTTTTCATTTTTATTTTTCTAAGAACATCTTTACAAAACAGCACTTGGCTCGATGTGTAGATTTGTAGAATTATCATGGAGAATTACTGAGTTGCTTTTCTGAATACTTCAAATACCATTTTACTACACTTTGAACACCACCTTTGCAATTATGTTGTGATTTAGTTCTTTTATATGAGCTCTAAACTGCAAGCTCCTGAAAGGCAGTGTCTGCTCATTATACATCTCAATTTGTGTCATATGCACATGAATTGTCCTTTGCAAAGCTACTCCTTTTGATCCTGCATTGCGTATTTAACAATTCCTTCATTAAACTCGGAACTATTATATTGACTGGTTTCATATGCTGATTCCCAGTCACATTTCTCTCCATCCAGCCTGTCTTCCATTTCCATGTCCCTTATGTGGCTTTGCTCTCATCATTGTCTCCTCTTTGACTTTCTTAATCTTCTCACTTGTTTGTTAAGCTTTGCTTCTAAACACACAAACACACAAGCATGTACAAACACATATACATGAACACATGTATATGCACACACAATGCATGCACAAACACAAATGGACATGCACATGCAAATGCACACACACATATTCACACACACACACACACACACACACACACACACACACGCATGTCTGCTCACAAACACATACCAGGCTGAGATCTGTATCTGTGAGAGAGCATATAGCTTCCCTCTTTCTGAGACTTTTGTTACAGATAATTTCTAACTTTTTAATGAAGTCTTTGTGGTTTAGTCACACATTTGTTTTGTTTTTACATACAACCTGTCTAATTAACAAGAGAAAGAGCTGATGCTAAAAGTTGCATGAGCTCAATCTGCATAATATTTTTAAGTCAGAAAATTATACTGCTGCCAAGAGCATCAGCATTAGTAGCTCATATTCTGAAACAAAGGTCCTATCTTGTATCTCCCTGTCATCAAACTTGCCAAAGAAAGTAAATATGGTCCAAAGCGTGTTTGCTTGGCTAAGAATTCCTCACAACAAAGTGAAAGAATTGTTATAATTATTCTGAAAGCCAAAACTGAATGGTCACAGTTCTACAATTAGGACTTTATTTTGTTTTTCTTGTTTTCTTTGGTTTGTACTCCATATTTTTGAATCATGAAACAGATAATTTAGTTCACATTGATGATAAAATGAAAGTCTATTTATGAGCTCTACCCCAACTAGGTTCCTCTTAAAAAGGCAGGGATGGAGGCACACATTTAGAATCACAGTGCTGGGGGAGTAGGGATGACATATCCACAGGACCCACTAACTAGCTAGTCTACCATAATTGGTAAGATGAAATACTAGGTGTAAGACCTTTTTTAAAATCAAAACAATACCTGATACTGCCCACTCTGTTTCCTGCCCCTCCTTTCTCCATCCCAGGTTCCCCATCCCTCAAGCTCCTGTTATCATTCTGTTCCCCACTCAATGCAGGATTGAAGCATTCACATCCTGGTCTTCCTTCCTCTTAAGCTCCATGTGGTCTGTGGGTTGTATCCTGGGTATCATGAGTTTTTGGACTAATATCTACTTGTCAAATGAGTACATATCACGTGTGCTTTTATTTGTGTCTCAGTTACCTAGCTCAGGATGATATTTTTTGGTTTCATCCATTTGCCTAAGAATTTCATGAAGTCATTGTTTTAAATAGCTGAGTAGTACTCCATTGTATAAATGTACCACATTTTCTGTACCCATTCTTTTGTATAGGGACATCTGGGTTGTTTTCAGCTTCTGGCTATTATAAATAAGGATGCTATAAACATAGTGGAGCATGTGTCCTTATTATATGATGGATTATCTTTTCGATATATACCCAGTAGTGGTATAGCTGGGTCTTCAGGTAAAATTATTTCCAATTTTCTGAGGAACTGCTAGACTGATTTCCAAAGTGGTTGTACCAGCTTACAATCCCACCAGCAATGGAGGAGTGTTCCTCTTTCTCCACATCCTCACTAGCATCTGCTATCGCCTGAGTTTTTAAACTTAGCCATTCTGATTGGTGTGAGGTGAAATCTCAGGGTCATTTTGATTTGCATTTCCCTGATGACTAAGCATGTTGAACATTTCTTTAGATGCTTATCAGCCTTTTGAGATTCTTCAGTTGAGAATTTTGTTTAGCTCAATACCTCATTTAATAGGGTCATTTGGTTCTCTGGAGTGTAACTTCTTGAGTTATTTGTATATTTTGGATGTTAGTCCTCTATCTAATGTAGAGTTGGTAAAGATCTTTTCCCAAACTATGGGCTGCCATTTTGTCCTATTATCAGTGTCTTTTCCCTTACAGAATTTTTTTTCAATTTTATGAGGTCTCATTTTTCTATTGTTGATCTTAGAGCATAAGCCATTGGTGTTCTCTTCAGAAAAATTTCCCCTGTGCCCATGTGTTCAAGGCTCTTCCCCACTTTCTTTTCTATTAGATTCAGCATATTTGGTTTTATGTGGAGGTCCTTGATCCACTTGGACTTGAGCTTTGTACAAGAAGATAAGAATAAATCAATATGAATTCTACATGCAGACTGCCAGTTGAACCAGCACCATCTGTTGAAAATGCTGTCTTTTTTCCACTGGATAGTTTCAGTTCCTTTGTCAAAGATCAAGTGACCATAGGTGCATGGGTTCATTTCTGAGTCTTCAATTCTATTCCATTGATCTACATGGTCCCCATTCAAGGGATGTGGCCACACACTCATCTCATTTTTTAACCCAGAAACGCCCCTATCCAAAAGGAAGAACAGGGGCAAAAATAGAGCAGAGACTGAAGGAATGGCTATTCAGGAACTGCCCCTCCTGGTGATTCATCCTGTATGCAGACACCAAACCTGACACTATCGCCATTGCCAAGAGGTACTTGCTGGTATGGCTGGTCCTTAAGAGGTTCAGCCAGTAACTAACCAATGCAGATGTGGATACTTCCAGTCCACCATCAGACTGAGCTCAGGGACCTCATGGGGGAGCTGGTAGAAGAACTGGGGGAGCTGAGAAATATTGCAACCCAATAGGAAGAACATCAGCTGGCCAGACCCAGTGCTCCCAGGCACTAGATCACCAACCAAGGAGTGTACAGGGAGAGATCCATGGCACCAGATACATGTGTAGCAGAGAAAGACCTTGTCTGACATCAATGGGAGTGGAGGCTCTTGGTCCTGTTGAACTTTGATGCCGCAGCATGGGGTGATGCTGGGGGTGTAGCAGAGAAGGGTGGGTAGGTGGGATAGCACCCTCATAGAGGCAAAAGGAAGGGAACAGAGGGAGGCTGTGGGATGGGTGGCTTGTGAAGGGGTAATTGTGATTGTAATATCATTTGAAATGTAAAACAATGGAATGATTAATAAAAACATAAATCAAAGCAAAATAAAAGCAAACAATAAACAACCAAAAAAGAAGTAGATAAATTTGGAGGTACACCGCAACTTAACTACATAATATTTCTCTTAAAAATACAATAGAATATACTTAAATGAATATATTTATACACAGCTAGAATAGTGGAATCAAGCATTAAATCAAAAGGATAATTAGATCAGTCAGCAGGAAAATTATGTCAGAACCATAAAATGAAAACAGATCAGCTAAGGAACTTTAATCCAATTCTTTTGGTTGAAGGAAGATGCATATCACACACTCTGGTAGAGACAAGTGTCAAAATTTGAATCTGAAATTAGATTGGTTGCCCATGTTTGGTCACCTAAGACCAACATTTTCAACACTATTCAGAATTCCAGTAATTTCTCATCCTTCCCTTTAACCTTTATTTTCAATAAAACTCATTTCATCGAATTCCAATGGCACATTTGAAGTAAGAGTGTCTTGAAGTGTTATTAATCCACCATACAATCAAAATGAAATATTCAAATGAACAGAAGAAAATGTATTTTTCATGAATACACGTAGTCTGACATGGTGTTTGTATTAAAATGTATTTCATTATTATTATAATATATTCATTTATTTGTATTAAAACCAAAAATAATGCACTTTTTTTTTTTTTACAAAAAATAGAAATAGAACAATTTTAAGGTGACTTTTTTCAATTTTCAACTACCAAGGAGTAATAAAGTTTTCTTTGGCATACACATTTGATGCTACTCTAGGTTTACAAAAATTGTATTTCAATTAATTAGTATTACATTGTCTTTGCCTAGAGAACATTGATTTTTATCCTTAAAGCAATAGAAACCGTTGTAACTTTTTATTCTTTATCATTTTAAAATAATTGAAACAGGAGAAAATTCAATGTGAAGGTGGGGATTGTATGTTAAAGCTGATGGAGGGCTTAAATATAGAATGCCTATGCCTTGGTTCAGTGCTCTTTTAGATATAAAATTACATGGAGATATATATTTTGTAGATTTTATATTTCCTTTAAATGTCCTCTTGCTAAATTTGAAGGCCTATGTGTTAACACCGTACAGAGAACAAAATCAATGTTGGCAATATAAATTATAGCAGCTGATAATAGCTTTATATGTTGGTGCTCTATCATTCTTTTACTTAATTTTCCCTTTGAGTAAAATAAATTATCTGAGGTATTGAATTATTTGATCAAGGCTATGCCTGTTCTTCAGGCTCTGTAGACTCTGGGTCACATAGGCTGAGGCCAGTGCTATATAATTGTGGCTTGCAAATAAAAACAGAACACTAAAAATGCCTGAATAAAATAAAATATCCAGCTGTTCTGAAAACAGTGACCTATCAAACGTTCAAAATTAGTGTTTTCTCTTTTCTTTCAGTTACTACTCCTGTTATCCTCATTGAATATGGATAAGTTCATAATAGAGGCCTTCCATTTTTCCTTTAAGTAAATTTATTCGTTTGAATCATCATCCCATGACCTGAAATACAGCTGTTCCCTTTGTATGTTTTCCTTGTTAAGATTATCAAGTAAGAATGTGTCGACCATACAGGAATAACACATACTCTTATTGTGTAAACAAAGAGAGTTACAACAATTTATAAGTTGATCTCAGGAATATCTGGATGACACTCCCATGGCAAATTGAAAACAGAAGAAAAAAAAACATAGAAAAGATTGATGCAATTGGTTCAATTACCCAACAATTAATGAAGAGTTAAATACTTCAAAATGTTCCCAGAAAAAAAAACTGGTTTAATAAAATAATGAAGCAATTGGGAATGCAAATAAACAAAATAAAAAAGCAATGTTGAGTATGAATTGTAAAAAAAAAATACTTTAGTTGTTTAAAGATAAATACTTGCTTAAATCACCTGCAAATTTCTAGACTGGGGTTTTGTCTTGAGTATAAAAATTCATATAACCCTTCCGATCTGGGCCAGAGCACTGAGCAGATCTTGGGTGGCAGGCAGCTCTGCCCCCAACCTCCAAGAACCCAGAGGAAGCAGGGATCCCAGGCGCTCTAACTCAGGCAATATCTTAGGTAAGCAGACAGCAGGGCCCACCCTAAACAGGGAGTAACTGGGAACCAAAAGGACCCAGGAAGTCACTCCCGGCCCGGAACACTGGTTCCTTCCGGTCTGGGCCAGAGGACTGAGCAGATCTTGGGTGGCAGCTCTATCCCCAACCTCCAAGAACCCAGAGGAAGCAGGGATCCCAGGCACTCTAACTTGGACAGTGTCTTAGAAACTAGTTCTCAGATCTGAGGCCTGGATCAGACCTCTGCCAGGTCTGCTGTTGTGTGGATCCCAGATTCCACTTGAGACATACTGGAAGGTCCACTCAACCCAGAGCCACAGAGGAACAACTGAACTCAGAGCGTCAGACAACATATCCTGAGATATTCTAGAGGAGACACTGCACCCAGAACAGCAGACACCTAGCTGGACTACTACCTTGGAGGCACCATATCCTGAGGCATCTTAGAGGTACCACTGTAATCAGTGAAGCTGGAAAAGATCACAGAGACATCTGGACCCCTAGGAGATCAGACACAAGCTAGATAACTGGAAAGACAGGCTTCAGTCAGAGATAGCAAGTACAGGCAGCACTAGAGTTAACCAGATGGCAAAAAGCAAGAGCAAGAACGTAAGCAACAGAAACCAAAGTTACATGGCATCATCAGAACCCAGCTCCCCCATCAGAGCAAGCCCTGAACACCCCATCACACCAGAAAAGCAGGAATCAGAATTAAAATCACTTCTCATGATGATGATAGAGGGCTTTAAGAAAGACATAAATAACACTCTCAAAGAACTTAAGGAGAGCACTGGTAGACAGATAAAAACCCTTAAAGAGGAAACACAAAAATCCCTTAAGGAATTGCAAGAAAATGCAACCAAACGGGAAATGCAATTAAACAGAACCATGCAGGATCTAAAAATGGAAGTAGAAACAATAAAGAAATCACAAAGGGACAATACCCTGGAGACAGAAAACCTAAAAAAAAGATCAGGAGTCATAGACACAAGTATCACCAACAGAATACAAGAGATGGAAGAGAGAATCTCATGTGCAGAAGATACCATGGAAAACATTGACACAACTGTCAAAGAAAATGCAAAATACAAAAAGCTACTAACTCAAAATATACAAGAAATCCAAGACACAATGAGAAGGCCAAACCTAAGGATAATAGGTATAGGTGAGGGGGAAGACTCCCAACTAAAAGGACCAGTAAATATCCTCAACAAAATTATAGAGGAAAACTTCCCTAACCTAAAGAAAGAGATGTCCATAAATATACAAGAAGCCTACAGAACTCCAAATAGTTTAGACCAGAAAAGAAATATTTTCCGCCACATAATAGTCAAAACATCAAATGTACAAAACAAAGAAAAAATACTAAAAGCAGTAAGGGAAAAAGGCAAAGTAAAATATAAAGGCAGACATATAAGAATTACACCAGACTTCTCACCAGAGACCATAAAAGCCAGAAGATCCTGGACCGATATCATACAGACCCTAAGAGAACACAAATGCCAGCCCAGACTACTATACCTAGCAAAACTCTCAATCATTATTGATGGAGAAACCAAAATATTCCATAACAAATCCAAATTTACACAGTATCTCAACACAAATCCACCACTTCAAAGAATAATTGGTAGAAAACTCCAACACAAGGAGGGAAACTACAACCTAGAAAAAGCAAGAAAGTAATCTTCCAAAAACCCCAAAAGAAGATAGTTACACAAACATATCTCCACGGATGTTAGCCCAAAAGCTTGGATTAGCGAAGACTCAACCCACAGACCACATGAAGCTCATGAAGAAGGAAGACCAAGAGGGGATGCCTGAGTTCTACTTAGAACGAGAAACAAAAATGCTCAAGGGAGCAAATAGGGAAACAAAACATGGAACAGAAACTGAAGGAGGGGCCATCAGGAGACCATTCCACCTGGGTATTCACCCCATGTACAGCCACCTAAGCTAAGCACTGTTGTGGATGGCTGGAAGTGCATAATGTGAGGAACATGATATAGCTGTCTCCTTAGAGGTCTGCCAAAGACTAATACTTTCAGAGGACGATGCTCACAGTTAACCACTGATATGATCAGGGGTTTCCCAATGGAGAACTTAGTGAGAGGACTGAAGGAGCAGAAAGGGTTAGTGACCCCAGGTGGAAATCAACAATACCAAA
Source organism: Arvicanthis niloticus (assembly GCF_011762505.2). Classification (NCBI taxonomy): domain Eukaryota; kingdom Metazoa; phylum Chordata; class Mammalia; order Rodentia; family Muridae; genus Arvicanthis; species Arvicanthis niloticus. Next base: position 30,500,076 of record NC_047663.1, on the reverse strand, counting down.
CAACCAGAGCCCCCCAGGGTCTAAACCACAAGCCTGGGAACACATAAGGAGGGACCCAAGACTCCAGAGGTATATGTAGGGGAGGATGGCCTTGTCGGACATAGGTGGGAGAGGAGTTTCTTGGTCCCATAAAAAAAAAATGAACACACAGTGGGGGAGGGGAATGTGAGGGCGGGGAGGGGATAGTGAGGGGGGTAGGTGCGGTCACTGCCTCATAGAAGCATGAGGAGGGGGATGGGATAGGAGGTTTCTGAGTGGTGGGAGGAAGTAGGCTAAGGGGATAAAATCTGAAATGTAAATACTACAACCAATTTTAACAAGCGGGGAAAAAAATGTCATCAGAACAAACATCTTTAAAAAAAATGTCAGCCCCCTGGGGGTGGGAAATTTTTTTTTTCTTGATACTAAAACTTGTTCTGAGAATTGTATATTGCAGAATACACAGCCTTGGTGTATCTACTCATCAAGCATACTGAGCAGACCTGCCCAAACCTCTGATGTCCTGGAATTCCATCTGGATTCAGTGAAGACATAGCATCAGAGGCTTATCAACTTACTCTTCCCCCAACCCCTCTTCTAAAATCTCAACACCCTTAATCAGCTTGAAGAAGTTAAAGAAGAGTCAGCGCCCCTATTCCCTGAGCTTAGGGACTAATGTGGTTAATAATGGTCTGTCTTTCTAGGGGAAAGTAGTGGTTTTGTTGGAACAGGGGGGATTAGCTAGGACTTATTGCATAGCCATAACCTATTGGTAGAAATCTGTATAATTATTATCAAGATGAAGTTATAATTTCTTTTCTTTTCTTTTTTTTTTTTTTTTTTTTTTTTTGGTTTTTCGAGACAGGGTTTCTCTGTATAGCCTTGGCTGTCCTGGAACTCACTCGGTAGTCTAGGCTGGCCTTGAACTCAGAAATCCGCCTGCCTCTGCCTCCCAAGTGCTGGGATTAAAGGTGTGCGCCACCACCGCCCGGCGAAGTTATAATTTCTTAAATGGCACAAAACTTACTTTGATTTCAAATTTAAGGTTCTCATTGGTATGGGCCTCTTATTAATATAAAAATGAGATGAATATTGATAGTCTCATGGGCATTGTGCCTGCATAACACATTTAGGAATACAAGGCCTAGACCCAGCCCTTTTTTAACTTTTTTTTAACTGATTTGGGATGGTTAACCTATGAGTTAAGGGACTATAGCAAATTCATGGTTTTGAGTTTATTGTTAGGGTGTTTTCCATATTTTATTTAGAAATAGCTGAGAGGAGTGAACAGACAACAGTCCAGGTTACCTTACATGGATAGTTGGTTTTCAAAACATCAGTAGTCCATAGAACTGACACTACAAATATTTATATATTAATGTTCATTTTGATTAGAGACCTGTCTGCTCCTGACAGCTTCCTGTCATAGATTCTAAGAAGAAATTGAGCATCCTTGGAGATACTCCAGTTGTGCGGTGACAACCACTAGGCAAGAATTGCCTCTCTCCATCTACAGACAAATTACTGTCCAGAAAAGGACACACATGCAGAATAGTCGACTGATTATATCTGCCTAGACAAAGTAATCAGCCCTTAATAATCCTGCATCACTAAGGTCTGTCAGATGATTCTGGGCCAGAAGGCTGAAGATTTGATGCTCCAGCGTTCAGTAGTATAGGGGCTTTTCAGGTGTTCAGCGGTCTCTATAAATTGACTAAGTTTTAGAAGCTATGCTTAGTGCTTCCCATAACTTCAGTTAACTCAGTCATTCTGGATTTCTGATGGGGTTGAAGACCTATAGTCTCATAACCAATCCTGGCTATTTACTTTGAGAGAAAAGATCTGAGTAGATGGTTTTCAGCTGACATTCATTCTAAAGCCAAAAAGCCAGGATCAAAAGTAAGTGTTTTAGTTAGAAGAGATGACAGAGGTTCTGGTTAGTCAACAGAATGATGGACTGGGTATTAGGACTATCTTGTACCTCACTGGTACAATTAGGAATAAGTATGCTCTAATTGTATTTTGAGAGAAAAGTTCTACTTTAACTGGAAGAGTGATATGTAGGAGGAGCTAAGTGGGAAGGAGTACTGAGAGGAAGAGATGGAACAAGGAGAGAAGATGAAGAAGAGGAGAAGCTAGGTGATGAGAGAGAGAAAGAGAGAGGGGGCATGGAGGCAGATGTTCACATGTCTCCACCAGTCAAAGATAGTTTTTATATCTAGGTTGGGTATTGGGTTATGCTTCTGCTTGAGCATTACCAAACTTATAAATCCTTTGATTAACATTTTTAAAAAATCGTATAAAAGCAAAAAGGAAAGGGGGGCATGGGACAGGGGTGTTCTAGGGAGGGGAAATGTGGAAAGTGGATGGCATCTTAAATGTAAATAAAATATAAAATAAAAAAAATTCATATAAAATATTTTTTGCTTTAATTCAATCTGGTAATGTTATGAAAAGTTTTGCATTCATTGGTCAACTCATCTACTTTGTTAACTTGTTATTCTCTCCTTAAGTGTATCATTCTCATACCTCAGCCAACCAAATTCTGAAATTAAATGTATAAATGCCCTATGTGAAAAGAGTGCTTATTTGTAAACTGAAAGTTTGTGTGTGTCTGCAATTTTTTTAACTTAAACATGCGTATGTATATCATATATTTAAAATATGTACATGTACATATGTACATTTATATGTATATATGTACATTCCTAGATACATAAGTACAACTTAAAAACATGCTTAGTCTGTATGTTATTTGTATGCATGTTTTCAGGGCTAACCATTTTGGTATTGGGTAAACAAACTGATGTTCTCTTCCCCGAGGTAGATGATTTCTCCAGCTCTCAGAATTCGTTAACTGCTGTAGTTACTTGTATAGGTTTGAGACATTCAATGCTTATCCTTGACTAGGCTATCCTTTCTTCTTGTTTTACTTTCATTCATCTTATGTTTAGTTAATTATGCTGAAAATACATGAGTGTGGCATCTGACATTTTTAAAAGACACAAATGCAAAGAAAACTCCCTGTACCTCTGTCTGAATAATTTTCTGCCTTTTTTTTTTTTTTTTTTTTTTTTTTTTTGCAATAATCTATGAGTCTTGTTGTGGGAGTTTAATTGAAGAAGTAGCCTTTGGGATGGAGTTCCACTACTCTGCATTCTGATTGCTTGAGATTTTTCCTCATTATAGAAAATGCCTATCTGCTGCAAAGAGAATATTCCTTAATGTGGGATAAAATTCTACATTTATCTGTGGGTATAAGATTCATGACCCAACTCTGTCAGTCCTTGGTATATACCCAAAGAATTTAACATTATTGTTCACAGATAATTGCTTAGCCGTGTTCATTGCTGTTATACTCATGATAACTAGGAAATGGAGGAACACTACGTATCTTCCAACTGATGAATGCTTAATGAAAATGTAGTATATACGCACTACATAATAGTATTTATCTTCAAGGAAAATTAAAATCCTGAAAACAGATGGATGGAACTAGAAAAGGTCATACTGAGTGACACAATCCAGACCCACAAAGACAAATATAACACGTTTTCTCTCATTGGAGGCTCCTAGCTTGGGATAATTGCAGAAACTAGGAAAGTACAAAGAATCATTACTGTGGCCGGGTGGGTGTGAGAGAGCAATAGAGAAGGAATAGGGGAGTGCAAAGGATATGATGGGGGAATGCAGAAATGAGGGGTTTATAATTAGGGAGGGAGGTGATAAATGCAGGACAAAGAGGAATTAAAATACACTAAGGTCATAAAATGTCATAAGTAATTATACAATCCCCTATCTATCTAAAACAATGAAAGCATACATAAACATGGAACTGTTTCATCTGGACTAATAATGTCTCCTCCAAGAGCCAAGAATATCTATTTAAATTACAATGTGAGACATGAGAAGCCTTCTACTGAGTTGTTTTTCATAGTTACCCTAGAGAACCTCAAGGATAACATTACTGACTATTGTCATTGCCTTTGGTTGATTCCCAGAGGTAGAATGTAAGTCCTTATTGCTGAAGATACTATGCATTTCAGATACATAGTCCAGAGGTCCCTGAGCTAGAACTGACCTGAATGCCTCCGCCCTGAAGACTAGCTTTCATGGTATCATAAGGCAAATGCAAGCTTCTGAAGGAGCAAAGTAACCAACAATTCTACCTTGCTATGATACCTATGAATCACAACCAGAATGGCACAATAACCCTGGGGGTGGGGGGGCAGTAGTGACACACGTAACTTGCCAAAGAATGTATACCTATTACTTTAGTAAACAGCATAATTCTGAATTACATTCTAAATGACCACAATCTTTAAAATTTTTTGTTGTATCCCATTGACTAAAGGTGCATAAATGATGTTGTTTATATCAGTGTATTACATATCATAGTTCTCTTGGTGCCTGTTATTTATAAGCCTTCAAAAATTTTGTCATGTGACCAAAGATCATTCTGAATCCTTTACAGTCTGTTCCACCAAAATCACACAAAATGTCTATATAATTATGAATGATTGATGCCCTTTTAAAATGTACAGTGTTAGTTGATATTTATTTCATATTTTATAACTAAATCTAAGCCATTTAGTGTTCAGAATTGTCTTAGAAATGTATAGATTGTTAATCAAATATAAAATAAAAGGTTTTTAATTTAAGTACATGGTTTATATTATGGAATACATCAAGAAAATTATTATATTTAGTTGTTTATTTTGAATATCTGAATATATTCATAATATATTGCTGGTAAAGAAGATTTATTTATTTTTGCATAAATATTTACAATGTATTAATATTATTAGTATGTTATTTTTATTCTATTTTCTAGTTGAATAAAAATAAATCAGACTTTGAGCATTTATACATGTATCCTATTTACAATTTAATAATTAATAGTAAGTACTAATAGCAGGTACTGTTAGGTGATTTTGATAGAATAAAGTACAACCAAATTTGCATGTTATTTCTATTCTTGCCCATCCTGTGTTTCTGGAAAAAATATAATTCAACGGTCTTAACATAAAGCCCTTGTGGCATTTAGTATTAACTTATTCCAATATATTTTTCTGATTTCTCAGTTTTTAATAAAGTTTAACAAGTTTTTAATCATAAATCTACACATGTCTCTGCATCATCATGTCTTTGTATGTTTTTGTTCTTTCTTCTCTTCTCTTGTAAATAACCATGACTATAGAACAAAGTTTGTTTGAGTGTGATTGATGTTAGAGGACTTGGGTTTCTGACTGAGCTTATGTGAGCTAAGACTATTATGTTTACTTTCAGATAACTATCAGCATCATATATAGAAGACACAATCATTAAACTTGTCTCTGTACTGTTCCAATACTGAAAAAAAAGTTGTTCTATGATTTAGTTATTTGTGTGTTTACTCAGTCAGGTATTTAGTTACTGTTTGATGTATGTTTGTTATAGAGTCTCATACAGCCCAGGCTGCCTTTAAACTGGGATATAGCAGAGAAAATCCTTCTACTCCTGATGCTTGCACTTAACCTCTAGAACTCCAAAGTGCTGGGATTATCAGCATAGTCCATCTTGTCTATTATTTCTATTTTATTTTTGAAACTATATTGTTCTCTATCTTGCAAGCAATTAAAACACATATTCAGTTCACAATTTTGAACCTGAACAATCTCTTTGTAATACAGATTTTACTTAAATAAGTATTTTAGTAAATGGTTTGCTTTGACCTTGCAAAATTACAGTTTTCAAAATAACTCTGTGCTTTTATAATTCCTACTTCAAAGAAGCCTTTTAGTGTCTATTTCTTTGTTACATTTGATTTAACTTTTTGAGCCAATGGCTAAATGTATATCTCTTCTCTTTCATATCAAGATGTGACATAAAAACTGAACAGTTCATAGAATGCAGTCCCTAATTACTCCTTTGACATTTTTCTTTCATTTCTCAGAGAGATTTAGAGCAGTGAGTGAGAATCAATGAACAGAGGGGTTTGTTTTTCATGTCTAAGAGAACTGGTACCTACAGTGAGAATCATACAATAGATTCTAAAGTCTGTTTATCATAAAGTTTCTATGGTGACAAAACAGATGACCCACAGTAAGATCATAACCCACCACCAACTATATGTGGAGAAACAATTTTAATTTGACCCTTTTGGTTCAACATGTGACAGCCACTGGAGCTATAACATAGCATTATCAAGCTTTCTATTATGGTATGACTTGGATCTTAAGCCCAGCATCAATGGGCAACACTTCTTTATATTTAGGGAGGTCTATAAGTGTCTGGAGCTGAATCAACTTATTCAGTGATACAATTTAGGTTGATTAGATTTAGATGCCTCCATATATCTCAGAAATGTGAGTACTTCTGATTCAAGTCAGTAGTTGCTTTGGGTTCTATAGTGTTCCTAAGGAATTTGTCAATAGAGGCAGGCATTGAGGTTTCACAAGACTTGAGCCATTCCCAGTATGCTTCTGCCTGCAGTATTAGATGTGCATTCTTAGAAGTTTCTGGCACCATTCTTTCACTTAGCCATCATGAACTCTAACCCTTTGAAACTTTAATTCCAATTTCTTTTTATGTTACTTGGTCATTGTATTTTTTTATCACAGCAACATAGAAGTAACTTACATATAAAATTTTGACAATTATTGAAATTCTTATTTTTGCAGGAAGATTTCCCTAAATCAAGACTATCACACAACTCTGTCCCTAGTACTCTTCTACTATGGTGAACCTTGCATTCTAACTTTGAATTCTGAGGGTAAAATGATGCATCATAGGATATCTTGTGTCCTTTCTATCTCCAAAGCAGCCCTCCCCTCAGGCTCAAGCACTACTAATCTCTGATATCTTTACACACAACCACCTCCTGTCACTCATCACCATATTTAAGTAGGCCCTTCACTCTTCTCTTATCACTTGGCTTAACAATCACAAGTTCACAAACCACTTACATAGGCTTATATTATACCTATAAGGCACAAAGGCATCTTCAAATGCTGTGCATCTACTATATTGTGGAAAGTCCTTAACATAACCACAAATGAACTTTACATTTCAATCTCTTTTTCTCAGTTTGAAAATTTGCACTGTTTTTCCAACGGGCACCTGCTAAAAGTATTCTTTTGGCTATAATCCACCTATGTCACTAAAATGACTAAAGCACAAGATTAAACAAAATAACAAAAAATAAAATTTCTTCTTAACAATGACAGTCATTATAATTAGGAAAAAGTTTAAAGACACTTGCAGTGTATTTGGCATAATTCAAACACCTCTCTGTATATTTTAACTTTGCATAGTGAGCTTATGAATTTCAAGAATGCTGCTCTGCTGAACATTAATGTGGCAGATACTGCTGATAAAATTACCCATGGCCTGAGGTCAGAATCTCTATTTTGGTCAAGCTTCAAGAATCTGATCAAGAATGATCAGAATGAACAAGAATTCTTGATCATGCTAGCCTTTTTGTCCTGGGAATACTTTTATTCCTGTCCATTGTGTTAAAGTTTGTCTTTAAGAACATCAACAGGTTTGCAGCCAAAGTACATGGCTTGAAACTGAAAATGGACCCCCAGACAGAGTTATTAAATTAACAATCTGGCAAGCGAAGTATGGGTGAAATTCTGCACAGAGCCTTACCTACCTAAGACAGAAGTGCATTGCTTTTGATAATGCATATCCCATGACCATTAAAGAAGGCATTCTTGTAAGAATGACCTAAGACAAGCTCAGTCTTGTTTATGAAATAAAAAAGGGGGAGAGGCAGAGAGCTTTTGGGGCTGCTTGGTAAGAATCTGACATTGGCCAAAGACAAAGAGTGGGCTTCAGGCAGGAATCTTACATTAGGCTAGAACAAAGAAGTAATTTCAGGCAGGAATCTAAATCTTAGGCTACAACAAGGAAGTAGGCTTCAGACATGAAAATGACTTTGGGCTAGGACAGGGAAGTAGGCTCAGATATGTTGGTCATCCTTATAAGCACTTAGAAACAGTGATCACGGGAGTGTTCACAGAACTTTCTTTGTTGCCTTGCTTGTTCTTTGTCTATTTGCATTTATTATATTGCTAGTCCCTCAATCTAGAACTGACATTAATACTTGCATGTAATAAAAATGGTATAAAAGCAAAAAGGGGGAAGTGGCATGGGATAGGGGGTTCCTAGGGAGGGGAAATGGGGGAGGGGGATGACATCTGAAATGTAAATAAATAAAATATCCAATAAAAATGTAAGAAAATAAAAAATAGTGTTTAAAGAGAAAAAAGAACAAAGTTATGAGTAAAAGCATATGTGTGTATATATATATATATATATATATATATATATATATATATATGTAATTAGCAACCCTACCCCATTGATGGATATTACTTAATCCTTTGTATCTAATGTCTAATGATTATGGATAAATGCAGTATATTTATTAGTGAATAGTGAATAATTAAATACTCTATCAATACTCAATGTGCTTTCTAAATAAATTCCAGTGACAACTTCTCAGTGTGCAAAATAGTCAACTTTCACCAATGACAAGTTTAGGATGATAAAAAGGAGAAATCTTTCTTAACCTACAACTTAGCTGCCAACAGCAGCTTGTAAACACCAGTGAGCTCAGCGGAATGTCTACACATATACGAGTGTTACAGGAATGTCATCATTCATATGTTTTATTAAAATGCATTGCAATGCATATTTGAAGGCTTCACATAGGATTAAAATACATCAAGCTTATTTTAAGAGTACTCTAGCAAAGAGCATTGTCATTGTGAAAGATGAGTAGAACTAAGACCTATTTTAATGTTTTATGAAAACATTATTAAAAAATCCATCATTAGTCACATTCTCCTTCAAGTCACTTAGCTCAGTTAAAATACATTAAGCTTCCTTTAAAATCAATAAAGTGTTTTAAAAGGTTTCTTCCTGGCACAAAGCAGATGGGGGATACATTTATTAGATATATTTTAATCTCCCTTAAACACCAATGCCTAATCCATCACTTTGGCTTATATACTCCCCCCACAAACTCTTTTTGTTGTTGAATAAAGCAACATTTCAAAATATATGTTTCAATTATTTTTTTTGCTCCATATTAGTGCCTCCATTTAGCTTTATAGTGTGCTCTTTGTATAGTTCTCAACGGTGGTCACTTTTTAGTTTAGATTTGTATTGCATTATTTATAAAATTCTCAGAGGTGGTCACTTCTTAATTTTACCCATTGTTAAGGATTCATGTGAACCTCAACTCTGACTAACAGGGGGAAGCCATAAGATGCATAAGTCAAATACTGTTAGCATGTACAAAATCATAAATTATTCTGCAACCCAAAGTGATTTATACACACACACACAAGCACACACACACACACACACACACACATGGGGGGGGGAGCGGAGGGAGAGAGAACACTACACCATGCCATATACATGACACCACACACATCACATGGCTAGTTTGAATGTTCTAGGACATATGCCAGGCCTTGGTTCAGAAGGACAAACATTCCACTGAGCCAGGGACTTTGAATCCAGTATGGGGCATTCTGTTACTCTGCCTTTTATAGCCTCAAAGCAAGTCACCTTTAATTGTTGTGGTTTGGTTTGGGAGTGACAGGGTTATAACTTTGTTGGCAGAGTGCTTGGTTGGCATTCACAGTACCCTCGGTTTAGTCCTCAGCATCTCAAACATTGGGTTTGGTAGCATAGAGCTGTTATCTCAGCACTTGGCAGGTGAAGGCAGTGAGATCAGAAATTCCAAGTTATCCTTGTGTAAATACACTGTGTGATTATTTTGGCATGAGATATCTAAAGTAGTTAAAATCACAGAAAGGGAAACCAAAATGGTAGTGAATTGTGACTTCAGGAAGGAGGGCATTAGACTCTCATTGATACAGAGTTTTAGATTTGTAGAATTAAAACTCCTGTAGTATCTGTTACATGACACGAATACATGCCGAATGCTAGTAGGCTGCATAGTGAAAAGTAATTCAGGTTGCAAGTTTAATGTTTTTGTCTACTTTTTAGTAACAATTTGTAACAACAAATAAAAATAAAAGCTGGAAAAAATGGCAACTCAATCAATGGGCTCTTTTACATGGTACATACCATATTTTATTGCTGGTTGATTACACATTCACATTTTTATATCTCCAATAAACGGATTCTTTCTCTTCTCCATTTTCTATATCATGCATCTAGTTTATGGTCTAAATCTTCATGGTTTGGACATTCTGTAGGTGGTTATGCTAACTCTAATGCTGGCAGATTCTTTTCTTTTTTATTGGGTATTTTCTTTATTTACACTTCAAATGTTATCCCCTTACCCCGTGCCCCCTCGACACCCTCTATCTCATCCACCCTCTCCACACTTCTATGAGGATGTTCCCTCACTCACCCACCCAACCACTCTCACCTCCTAGCCCTCCCATTCCCTACACTGGGGCATAGATTCTTCATAAGACAAAGGGCCTCTTCTCCTATTGATGTCTGACAAGGCCATCGTCTGCTACATATGCAGCTGAAGCCATAGGTCCCCCCATGTGTACTCTTTGGTTGGTGGTTTAGTAACTGGGAGCTCTGGGCGGGGAGGGGAGGCTTGGTTGGTTGATATTGTGTGTTTTTTTAATGGGGTTGAAAACACTTTAGCTCCTTCAGTCCTTTCTCTAACCATTTCACTGGGGACCCCAGGCTCAGTCCAATGGTTAGCTGTGAATATCCACCTCTGTATTTGTCAGGCTCTGGCAGAATCTCTCAGGAGACAGCTATATCAGACTCTTGTTTGCATGCACTTCCTGACATCCACAACAGTGTCTGCATTTGGTGACTGCACATGGGATGGATCTCCAGGTGGGGCAGTCTTCAGACAGGCCCTCTTTCTCTCTCTGCTCCACATTTTGTCTCCATATTTGCTTCTGTGAGTATTTTGGTCCTTCTTCTAAGAAGGACTGAAGCCCCCACACTTTCATCTTCCTTCTTGAGCTTCATGTGGTCTGTGAATTGTATCTTGGGTATTCTGAGCTTTTGGGCTAATATCCAATTATCAGTGAGTGCATACCATATGCATTCTTTTGTGATTGGGTTACCTCATTCAGAATGATATTATCTAGTTCCATTCATTTGCCTAAAAATTTTCTATAATCATTGTTTTTAGTAGCTGAGTAGTACTCTATTGTGTAATTGTATCACATTTTTTTGTATCCATTCCTCTGTTGAAGAACAGCTGTGAATATTATAAATAATATTCTTCTGAATATTATAAATAAGCTTCTGAATATTATAAATAAGGCTGCCATGAAAATTGTGGAACATGTGTCCTCATTATACATTGGAGCATCTTTTGGGTATCTGCCCAGGAGTGGTATAACTAGGTCCTCAGGTAATAATATGTCCAATTTTCTGAGGAACCACCAGTGTTATTTCCAGAGTGGTCATACCAGCTTGCAATTTTACCAACAATGGAGGAGTGTTCCTCTTTCTCCACATCCTCACCAGCATCTCCAGACACCTGAGTTTTTGATCTTAGCCATTCTAACTGGTGTGAGGTGGCACATACCTAAACATAGTGCAAACAATATACAGCAAAACAGTAGCCAACATCAAACTGAATGGAAAGAAACTTAAAGCCATCCTACTAAAATCAGGGACTAGACAAGGCTTTCCGTACCTATTCAATATTGTACTCAATATCCTAGCCAGAAAAATTAGGCAACAAAAGGAGGTCAAAGAAATACAAATTGGAAAAAAAGAGTCAAAATATCACTATTTGCAGATGATATAATAGTATACTTAAGTACCCCAAAAATTTCACCAGAGAACTCCTAAACCTGATAAACAACATCAGCAATGTGGCTGGATATAAAATTAACTCAAACAAATCAGTAACCTTCCTCTACACAAAGAATAAACAGGCTGAAAAAGAAATTAGGAAAATGACAGACACGCCTCACAGTAGTCACAAATAATACAAAATACCTTTATGTGACTCTCGCAGATTTCTTCTACTGTGATTGTTTGTGTTTGCTTGTTTTATTTTATCTCCTGTTGCAAGTTTCCCTTTCCTCCTGACTGGTTCAATATAACTTTGGAGACAGAGAGTGGCTATTTTAGCTCTGTCTTTCATCCACAGCATTATATTTAGGACCATCTGACAGAGAAGCTGTACCAGACTCCAATGTCAATAGAGCAAATTACATAATTCTGTATTTATTGAGAAATCTTGTGAAGTTTCCCATTCATCAGTGTGTGGCATGAACATTTCTGTTTTCAATTATTTCAAGCAACACTTCCCAACCTCAGTTTTTCCATGTTCCATTCATCCCATTCCCACTACCATACCCCCACTTGCCTAGATCCATACCTCCTCCTGTTTCCCCTCAGAAAATGGCAGAGCTCCCAGGTATATCAACCAAACACAGAATAACAAGTTACAATAAAACTAGTTACAAACCTTTATAGCAAGGCTGAAAGAGGCAACCCAGTAGGAGGAAACACATCCCAAGTGCAGGCAAAAGAGTCAAAGACAGCCCAACTCACATTGTTGAGAGTCCCACAAAACCCAAAGCTACACAACCATAACATATATGCAGAGGACCTAGCAAAGACCCACACAAGCTCTGTGATTGTTGCTTGAGTCTTTGTGAGCCCTATGAACCCTGACTAGCTGATTCGGAGGGTTGTATTCTCCTGGTGTCCTTGATCACTCTGTCTTCTATAATCCTTCCTCCCCATCTTCAGAGTTTCCCAAGATCCACTTGATGGTCAGCTATGGACCTCTGCATCTGCTACCTTCACCTTCTGGATGAAGCCTCTGATGATGATTAGGCACCTATCTATACGTATAGCAGAATACTGTTAGCAATCATTTCATCGACCCCTCCCCCAACCCTCAATCATTTCATTTTTGGTTCTATCCTCCATCTCTGGGATATCCAACATCTGGTAGTGCCTAGCTCTCTAAGCAGTCCCAGGTTTGGACTCCCTCTTGTGGTGTGGGCCTCAAGGTGGACTAGTCAGTGCAACCACATGGACTAGTTGTACTAGTTGGCCACTCCCACATGCTCAGTGCCACCTCAACACTATTGTTTTAAGTTAACCTCAAATTCTTAGGCTTTAGTGATTTATTTTTTCCTCCGAGTACCTGAGACCACATTCTCACACCTGGGTTAATTATACTCTCTCACAGGAGAGGACCATTTGGTTCTTTAACCTCTAAATTATGTGTGGATCATTTGTAGCATTTTCCTGCCTGTATTGGTTCCTACTGATTCACAGTACAGTTAAACAATCACTAGTGGTGTGCCTGTAATAACTTATTTTTTCTACTTTTCATGTCATAACTGATGGCCCTGTCGATCATGATAGTGTGTACATACATGGATCACTCTTTAAATTTTTCTTGTGGAGATAAAAAATACACCTTATGCTTATCCCTGTAGACTGCATCCATTCTCTGCAGTGTCTCACAGTGCACAAAGCTTACTCCTTCATGCACTCCCATCTGATATGATAAGACAGATCAGATTTAAGGGTTTTTTTTTCAGATTTTAGTTTTAAGTCCATTCCAGTTTTTGCTAAATAGCAACACTCATTTTCCACCTCTAAACTCTTAAAATGAATGAAGTCATTTATGTCACTTTTAGTAAACCTCTAAATTTCACACACACAGAGACACAGACACAGACACAGACACACACACACACACACACACACACACTCACTCACCTGAATATAAAAATTTATAAGCATTTCAGAGTTTAGAAACAAAAAAAGGTTAAAAATGGAAAGAAAGAAAGAAGGTAAGAAAAGAAAGAAAGAAAGAAAGAAAGAAAGAAAGAAAGAAAGAAAGAAAGAGAGAAAGCTGAAACACACACACACACACACACACACACACACACACACCAATTTAAAGTGTTATAGATAAAGAATTGCAGATTTACTTTTGTTAGTAAATGGTGCCAAGAACCAGCCTTGACTAGGTCCAGGTTCCAGAGAGAGGGATGTTTGGGAGTAGTTAAAAGAAATGACTAGAAGTCAAATTGTGAGTTCAGGCTGGTAGCCTAGGTTCTGCCAAGATGACTTTCCAGACTGTGTGCTCTCTCTTGCCTTCTCTCTCTGTCTCTGTCTCTGTCTCTGTCTCTGTCTCTGTCTCTGTCTCTGTCTCTGTCTGCCTGCCTCTCTCTCTCTCTCTCTCTCTCTCTCTCTCTCTCTCTCTCTCTCTCTCTCTCTGTGTGTATTCTTCTCTGCTCTAAACAGATTTTTCTTGCTATTCTAAAAGACCTCTGGCTGAAACAGCTAGCTTCCTGCTCGAGACACATTTCACTGCTAGCAAAAGATTTCTGGATAGCTCATGGATTTTTCTGACCAAAGTCAGAAAAACTGCTATAAAAAATTCCTGGATCCTCTAACCAAGTTGAAAATCCTGCTAGAAAAAAATTAAAAGTAATTCTTGGGTTTTCCAATTAAAATCAGAATGCCAAAAAAAAAAAAATTCTAAAAGTGTTGTGTTCCATCTTCACACAGCCTTCTCTGAATATCTGTTAGAAAACATTCTAAAAGAGCACTGAGTAATTCCTGGAATTTATGAACATGGTTAGAAAAAAATTATTAGAAAAAAATTTAAAGGATCTATGAAAAATTGTAAAATAGCTGTATTTACTCTCTGTGGATTTTTTCAACTAAAATCAGAAACCTGTTAGAAAAATAAAATTCTAGAAGATCTCTAAAGATTTCCAGACAACTCTCCAGGGATTTCCCAATAGTTCAGCTGTCTCTAGAGAGAGTCTAAAGAACTGCTAATGCTTTTCATCTCATGAAGACCAAAACTCCAACTTCTTACTTCATGTCAGTTGAGTTATGTATTCTAGGATCCCTTTGGATTATTACATGAATCAACATCCTGGGACCCCAGCCACTTAATTCTTAGGAGACAGCGAGTACACATTTTCTTTTAACATTGCAAAAGAATTCAGAGATCTGCCTGCTTCTGTTAATCACAGACAATAAGCCAGTTGAGTGGGACCCCCATCCTGAAATACCATTTCTATCCCACCTTGACCTAACTTTGTTCTGTCCCAGGCTGATCCTTAACTCAGGAATTTGTGTGCCTTTGTAAGCATAAACAACAACAACACCAACAACAAACTTGGCTGAATGGGATCTCCTGCAGTTACCATTCCCTCAACTTCGTCGTCTTTTTCTGTAGTATCCTTCTGACAATTTGGCTCATAATGTAGCTGCCTGTGTGCCTTTAGATTTGTGAAGCCCCCTCATATAATTAATATTGCATCCTTATTTTTTTGCATGGTTGAGAGATTATATATTTTCAAACTCATGTTTTTAGAGTTCCACAGCTTAAGGGCTGGCCTAAAGGTCCCAGCATTTACCACTTTGCAAAAACACTAGCCACAACTTCTCCTCCTGATTTCATCCTGTCTCTGAATATCATGGAGTCATTAACATTAACAGGGTGGACATTCCTTAAAAGAGATACATAAAATATATGCAACATTATACTAACAAGCCTTATTCCCAGAGCAGCCATAGACTCTTGTGGAGACCTAAGCCAGCTGGCCTATCTCAGTGGCAAGAACCATATCATTCTGTTTCTACCAAGACCATGCTGGACTCTGCACAAAGGATCTTATATCACAACACTAATATAACATACAATGTTCAGAAGTTCTCATTTAAACCTTACATACCTGAACAAGCATTTTGTTGCAGTTACAGAAAGGAATTGCATATGTTTATATCTGGGTGAATGTAACATCACAGGAGTCTTTTACGTTATTGGGAGACATTTATGAGCATATTTCATATATATATTCTGACCACTTCTTTGGCATAATTACTATCAGGCTATTAAAACATGTCCTTCCCTCACTTTTGACATGCACTGAGGTTGTATGTTCCAATCACATGACAAGAATTTTTACTCCTCCTTTTTATATTCTAAATGAAAACATCAAGTTGATGTATTACTTTCAGTACTATGAACTTGGTTTTATGTATAAGGATTAATTATATATTATTTAAGTGCATATATTTTATTAAATCTAGGCTAATAATGGGAAGCAGATGCTTTTGTAAAAACATTCTTTACTGTATTTATTAATGTGTGTGTGTGTATGTGTGTGTGCGCATGCGTGTGTGTGTGTGTGTGTGTGTGTGTGTGTGTGTGTGTAGACACACGCCACATCATGTACTTGGTCAGCAGATAACCCTTAGTAGTACCATCTTTCACTTTGTGGGTTCCATGTTGTTCCCAGGCTTAGCCACAAGCTCCTTTACCAACTTTACTGCATATTGGTCTTATTTCTGGATTGAAGTTTGTAAGAAAATTGTGAAAAATTCACTCACTGCGTACAGTTTCCTCTTGTTTAGTTAAGCAATGATCTCATTTTGCAATTTAAATTTTATTTGAAACATTACATAGTTTTTCCCTCTCTTTTCTCACTCTAATCCTTTTTAAGCTCACCACCAACTCTCACATTCATGGTCTCTTTTCCTTTTTTATTTAAATATATTTACACATGCACACTCAATGCTTTTCTAAAACTTTTTACTAGGATATTATCTCAGAAGCATTTTATGTTTTAAGTAGATAAGCAAGGCTGTTGATCACTCTGGTTAATCTTAGAAACAATTTTATTCAATTCTGCTTATAATTTGTATTAAACCTGATGTGATTGGGGGCAAACCATGATGATGGATTTTTGGAATTTTCACAAAAACAGTTTAGTAGCCAAAAAATATGTTTCACCTCACCTGACAGGGGAACTTTTTTCATTCTGATTGAATTTCTGTTTAATGATAGTATTTCAGATACAGCTATTCCTACTTGATTATATTTCAAGCTTTGTTTATACTGTCAATATTTGCATAAATATGCACTAGCTATAATTATTGCTTTCAATCACAGTGTTCTCCTCTAAAAAGTAGCATTGCTGAAGAAACCTTAAATGCCCTTTCTCAGGAATCACACATAGAGAATCATCTATGTCATTTTAAGTGGTGAATGGATAGTATTTAATGAAGTATCTTGCAAAACATCATATGAAGACCTGTGTAATTACACCAACTCTTTCAGACTAAAAGATTAACTCCTGACTCAAATCCATAGATATCTTCTTTGTCCCCTCCTCCTCCTCTTCCTCTTCTTCCTCCTCCTCTTCTTCTTCTTCCTCCTCCTCTTCTTCTTCCTCCTCCTCCTCCTCCTCTTCTTCCTCCTCCTCCTCTTCTTCCTCCTCCTCTTCCTCCTCTTCTCTTTTTAATTCCTATGTCTTTTTGTGGTTTTTGATACAGATTATACAATGTATATTTGGCTGGCCTATAATTCACTACATAGACCAGAGTGGTCTTGGGCTCACCACTATCCACCTGCCTCTTTCTCCAGAGTGAAGAAATTAAAGGTCTATGTTCCTAATCCTGTCTCTAGAGATATTTTTAAGTAAATATTTTAGATTTTTTTTTTTAGTTTGAAAATTGGGTAATATTTTCCCTACTGGGCTGTAATTCAGAAATAGGTTCAAATAATCAATCTAAAAAGCATTCAAACTTTAAAGTAAATATTGAGATATGATCTGTTCACAGAAATGATTATTTTATATGAAGAAACCCCAGATCTTCAGATTATAGCAAAGCAAAGCCCTGCATCTACCTAATAACTTCATTGAACAATCAAAATACAACATCAACACAATATCAATCATGTACCAATCCACTAATAAATTCTCCCAAATGAATTATGGAAAATATGTCCACTTACAATAGCACTGGAATGTAAAGTGCTTTAAAAAATTTAGTTCGGGTAGTAAAAGATATGTGTCCTGAAAACTACAGAGAACCAACAAGCGAATACGCAGGCATGTAAAGGTAAGGTAATCTTATGTTTGGAATGGAAGACTGTTTCTTATAATTATTATCCGGAGCTGCTTTTAGATTATCCTTACTCCCTGTAAAAATGCTAATGATACTTTAACTAATAAATAGGAAAAAAATCTAAAATTCAAGTGAAACTACAAAGGATTAGGAAGAGTATACCCAATATTGACAAAGAACAGGTATTTTAAAGATTTCTAACAACTCATTCAAAACTCATTCCAAAGCTAGAGTAGTTAAAGATACTATGTATAAACAGACCACAGTAAGAGAGAATAGAAACCACAAAAGTAACACTCACATGTTTGACCACTCAGTCTTTAATACAGGTGGTTCACATCATCTATTTTTAAATGCGTGTATACTTACACCATTGTATTATGTATACCCGGAACAACGTAAGATACAGGTAAAAGAGCAATGAAAGCAAGCTGCCTCAGGAGTTGTCAGCATGATCTTACTTTACATATATGATGAATAAAATGCCAAGTAAGTCTCTTGTAAAACATGTTGGAACAAAGGGGAGATAAGAAAATGGTGTGGTAAAAAATAAAACCAAAATTATAAAATTTAACTACAGCAGCAATTAGGAACAAACACACAAACATCTTTCCTATTCTTCTCAGTATTTCAAGGTGTGTTTTTCTTAAAAGCACTTTAAGGTAATATTCTGATTGTATGTGCAGCTATCTTAAATTCATCATATCAAAGAGTAGGTTGAGATAAAACCAAGGTGTCTTTATAAATGGTAGGTGACTTGGTGACTATCTGAGCCTTTCATTGTGTGTTTTCAGGGGAGTTAATCATTTTTCAATTACTTATGTTGCAACTATAACGATGAACTGAGATACACATGCAAACAAGTTAGTGAGGAGGGCTTGGGAACTCCAGTGATGTGGAGAGCCTCAAAGAACTCCTCATTGAAGGTATGAATAGCAAGGAAACCAATGAACAGTTGGTTGGAAAACATCAATATTCTGTGAAAGTGTTTCCTTTAAGCAAACTTCTTTCTGACCTGGATATTTTGAATTCATATTTCATGCATCCAGCACTGCTTTACTTTCTGTGAGTTGCTACTGAGTAAGAATAGCCTATGACACAGCTTCTACATGTAGAATGTATTTCTGGAAGGTATACTGGAATGTATTTCTGCCCTCATCCTTACTACTGCATATGGAACTACTATTATATCAAGATAAATAATTTAATTACAGAAGGAATTAATGTGGTGGTGTACTCCTATAAACCCAACTGTTTAGGGACAGAAATCCGAGGATCATGATGTTCAGGCCAGCCTCAGCAATATTATGAATTCAAAGACATTTTGAGCTGCATAGCAAGATACTGTCTCCAAAACAAATAAAAAAATGATATCCATATTTATATGCACCTGGACCTATTTCTAGATGCCACCATATTCTTTTCATATCTTTATTTTCTTGCCAGTAAGTACATTTTATATTACAGTTAAATATGTAGTATTCATACCAAGTGCATTCATATTACTACTCCTTAGGTATATTTTAGTAGCTGATCTAAACTTATTCTTTAATAAACCCTAAGATGTGCTGTGAATTTCAAACACCAATTCCTTAGAAGATAGCCCTATTTAGACTCAATTCCCAAACCACACAATTTGTCCACTTAAAGTGAGCAATTCTTGAGCTTATTTTTGATTATTCGCAGATGTGTTTAAGTATCAGTGCAGGTAATTTTAGGATTTGTCACATTACAATGTAATCACATCTTTTAGCTATTACCTACCCATCACCTTCCCATGTCACCATCTGTATTCTTTTTAGTCTCTGTATATTTGCTTATTCTGTACATTTCAGATCAATAGAAACATCTGTTATGTGGCCTTTAGTGACTGAATTCTTTAAAATAGCAAACTCTTCTTAAGGTTGATTTACATTGAAACTAATGTCTGTCACTTACGTATGCTTTTATTGATGAATAACACTGCACTTTATTAAAATTCCAACTTTTTACCATATTTATTATGAGTAAGTTACTTAAATTTGTTCGCATTTTGTTTCTTTAAGTAAAATGGTGGAGCATTTGAGTTCAGTGTGCAGTTAAACCTGACATTGTAATGATTTTATCATATTGTCCTCCAAGGCCAGCCTTTGAGAAAGTCTGGTTTGGTGACAAGCCTAAGCCACTTTTTATGTAGACAACCATATACAATGGTTATAATTTTCAATCAAACCATACATTTTATGCCTTTTAAAATTATTTGGTTTTAATTTTTCTCTAGTGTTCAAGATTTCATACACAACATATGTTTATAGTAACATCTATACTTTCCTCTTATGCTTCTCATACCTTACCAACATACCTATACATTTATCATTTTTGATAATTCATTAAATCAAGTTACTGTTACACATATGTGTATTAATGTAGGGCCATCTGCTGTGGTATAGGTAACCGGGGGCCACATCCTCAAAAACAAATGATTTTCCCTCCCTCCAAAAAAAAATTAGTGATAAAGTAAGGATGGGTGGAGCTTATGATCTAATACATCCTTGGTAGAGTTTTGGATGACTTAATATTGTGCAGGACATTCATAGTTAACCACAGATGCTGTGGAATCATAAGTGCAGTAATTATGTCATGTGCAGAATACAGTATTTCTCAGCACTTCTCTCCATTCTCTACCTCTTCCTTCGTAATGTTTACTGAGCCTTCATACTGGGCATATTAGTTTAGATATGTTGTATTCAGCTATGTGTTGGATCTTTTATGGTTATTATGCTGATCATACATAGTATGTTGATTCATATCTTTACACTGGATGCTAACAGGTAACTGTAAAGAAGCTTCTCAAATCCAAGTTGAAAAGAAGCTCAGGTCATGGATATAAACACAATGCTTAGGGAAGCTATTTGACAACATGGCCATTTAGCAAAATAACAACAGGAGGCTCTGCTCTAGGGCATATAATCACCCCAGACATATGCTTTTACTAAGATTGCAGTACTGCATATTTCTTCTTGGGAACAGACCCCCAATCCAATCAGAAAATTAATTTCCCCACAACAGCTGTGACACTATTGCATCAATAGGGTCAGATTGTCTCACAGGTCAGTTTTGCAGCATGCAGGGTCCTGAACTGGTAGCACATTTGCTGATTTTTGTTTATTGTTTTGACATAGTCCCTCTGCAAGGGTGATACATCATTTTCTTCATCCATCCACAGCATCCCCTCTTCTTGATGCAAATGCACATGTTAATCTTATTTGAATTCTCCTGTTGATGGTGGATCATTTTTTCTAGTGTTTCTTGAAAAGATACTCTGTGACCACAGATTAGTTGCAATGTTTTAGGAGTTGACTTCTTCATGTTCATCTCTCTTGGAATTCGTTAGTCTGAGATCTAGATCCATAACATTTGTAGATTGGAAGGTCCTCAGTGATTGATGCTCTTCTCTCAATTGCAGATTTATCAGCCATGATGACGCTGTGGTTTTGTTGTTTTATTATTTTTTCAGCTCTTATTCTTATCTTCCACTTTTGGAACCTGCAGTCATCATTTGTCTTTTGTTCTTTAAAAGATGTCACACAACATATTATTTATTGTTCTGGGACTTGTTCATCTTTCTTCATTATTTTATCTATGGTTTCAAGTATGATAATGATTTTTCTGCCACTCCAAGTAATGTGCATTCCTCTACTGAAAACTGCACTTCTGGTACTGATTTTTTAATAGATTTTATGTATATAAATGCACAACATATGATATAAATATATGTATATCTACATGTATATTCATATACTTGCATATATGCACATGCATGTATTACTATATTTGCAGAACTCAGTGTAATATCTGGCTTTTTGATTCATGTATGAAAAAATTTGATATAATGATTATAACTCATCTCATGACACTGAATCCTGTTGTGCCAGCTGCTAATATTGTGGGAAAACAATAGCCCCGTTGCTTTGTTTCAAGTTTTCTCTGTACAGTTGCTATAGACCTTTGTGTTCTTTCTGGGGAGATTTTACTAGATCAGTATGCCAATATTTATGTTATTGATTTTTTAAGCGCATAATTGTTATTTGATTCAGTTCTATAATTTTTAACCTTTAACACATAATATAAAGATATGTCTATATACATATATACTTGCATATATATGTATTTCCTAGTGGTTGTTCACTGATAATATATCATCAAAACAAGTCAAAACACTTTAATCAGCTTTCCCCACCACCACTGTTTACCATGAGGAAATTCTCTGACCTGTCATCCCAGATATTTATAAAGTAATTCTCTGTGTTGCCAAATCTGGCCATGATGAAGAGATCTCCTGTTTCTGAAGGGGCCAAACCACAAAGCAAACCACTGAGGATGGAATGTTGATGTATCAGGAAAACCTTGTTGGTTCTCCTCAACTATGCTATCCTTAGTTCCTACTTTCTATTTCCATTTTCCTATTTTCTATTTCCATTCATGCTTTATAATTATTCCGATCCCTTCATCAAGTGATTCAGTAAAGTGATTCTCTCTAAAAATGAGAAAGGACAAGATATAAAGAGCCTGTTAACCTGAAAGTTAACAGGTTCTTGAAATGTGTTTTGTCAAGAGAAGGATTCAGTACTGCCACACCCCTGCCACTTACAGGCAAACGGGTCAATCCAAGACTTTTCTGAAGTGCCCACACTAGGAAAAAAGAACTAAATTTCTGTATCCTTGCCCAATAATAGACTTGGCAAGGCTAGTCTAGAGCTTGAGCTGAGAGGAGGACCTGGAAAGAGTTAAGGTGTCAGTTTCTATGGATTTGAATTTTTCCCCTGGTAGAGACTGGGGGAGTACTCAGTCTTAAGTCTGTTGTGCGTTTCATGTGTAATGCTCTTGAAATAACCTGTGTTCCCTTTGTGCAACATCGTTTGATTAATCATCTGATGACTTTGTCCCATTGTATGATAAATGATGCCAACTCTATCCATTTTTCCTTGAAAATAGTATGTAAGATCCTGTACTTCTTAATAAGTTTGCTTGGCATAAACATAGACAGTGCAAGATCTTCTGATCCCAAAGTTTATTATCTTCTCTATTTTATTTCCTTTTCATCTTCAGATACCTGGTGTCTCTCAGGACCCTGTCACCCTGCTGCTGGTCTAGGACACTTATTATCCTTTACCATAAATACAAATTATAAAATACTTCTTGAGTTATATGAACCACTCAAGCAAATTAAATATATCAAAGTACGTGGTTATAGGAAGTTCAACTTTAATCTAATCACTCAGAAACATAGGGTAGACAACCTATAACTTGCAATTTATATCTAATGGAGGCAGAAGAGTTTGAGAACTGTGCCCTTAACTTGTATGGTCAAATGCCATCTCTGAAGGATAGTATTCATATTGGCAGTAAAGGAATTCAAACTGCCAACTGGAGGACTGACATAATGCTTGATGTACAAGGAAAACATTTTTTACATATCTGTCCTAAAATGTTACTTTTTTTGTAGAATGCAAAACAAGAAGATAAGCTTGCTGTTCTTTTTACCCTCTTACTAATATTGTCATTGTCATCACTACTATCCTGTCCTTTCTCCTCTTTCTCCGCCTTTGTTGTTGACACAATGTCTACCAACAAGGTACTTTGAAACTTAATAATCCACTTCCTGAATCCCGGGCTCCTTTCTTCTGTATTGTGCTCTCTTTAGTTTTCTGGATATATCTGCTTCATTGCCTACTTTTGAATTCTGGACCCTCAGAAAGTATCCATTGCCTCTGTTCCTTTATAAGTTAACCTTTCTTTATCATTTTTTCCTTCTTAGAAATTTTACCATTAGCAGCAACTGTGGATAATGATCCTTCAGTGCCCCAGGGTTTGTTTGTTTTGTGGTTGCTTCTCTACTTGTTCAGTGGCATGACTGGACTATTTTAGCAGATTGATTGCTTCTTCAATGTCAAGTCTCAGATGCCTCACTTTAATCATGCTTACAGGAGTGAGAGGGTAGCGTGAGTGTCAGCAGGATCACATCTGCTGTCTTTCACTGACCTCAGGATAAGCAGTTTATCTTTGCTGCTGTCTTGTGCCTCTCTGAGGCCCCAGTAGCTGCCTGATGATCACTCTGTCTTGTGATAAAGTACAGGTTCATAAATTGTACTACATTTTTATACAAGTGTACTGGACTATCTCCCAGAGGTAGTTTTTATGCAACAGATTTATTATGACTTTAAAAGTTTTTTTTTTTTTTAGTCAACTCTTTGCTTTGCTATTTTTGGTATATGACATGTCCTTAGAGTTGATGTTTTGCTCTGAACCAGTTTAGACATAAACAATCAGTTATTTAAAAATGAGCCTTACATTTGGAATGCCTAATGACTTGTTTCAAATAATAAGCATGTCTTTTGGGGACAGTGTCAGATATCTTTGTATGGATTTAATTTTTACTACCTGTTCTTGGGTTCAGATTCTTTGAGCCACAGATCTGAAGCTCAGCATGGAGACATAGGCCTATTTGTCTCACAGTGGCCTTTCTACCTGTTGAGCATGGCTCTAGAATCATCAGCTTAATCTATGTTTCTAGCTTTGCTTCTACTAATATGGGAGTTTCTGCTCAGTGATTTACAAGAGGTGAAGGTGTTCATGGTTGCAACATTCTTGAGTGACCCCTCCTGGTAAAGCAAATTGTTAGTCTATTATCCTTGCCACACTTTCCAGAAACCTCCCTCTGAAGCTGGCTGGATGACCTGTACCATGTGATACCTCAGTCTTTTCCTTAGAGTCTTTATTATTTGATCAGTTCTTCCTGTCACACACCATACTCCCAGCCTATAGTATCCACCATAGTAACAGATTGGCAGAAGATTAGAAGAGGTTAGAGCAGGAGTTTATGCCACCAACGACTCTTACTGAGAATTAAAAGTTTTTCACAAATAAATAGGATTTGTTTTTTTGTTTTGAAGATAGCCTTAGCAAATCTCCAAAACATCATTTCAACTTACAGCTGCCTCCCAGGAAGTAGATCCAAGGATTGTGCAACTTTTTCCTCTTGTAATCTCTGGCAATAAATATGTTAAGATGGTCATGCCTATTTGATATTATAATTTATTGCATAGAGAGGAACCAATGATTATCTTTTAGTTGAGTAATTTTGTGACAAATGGACTCAAGCTAGATACCTTTGAGAAGACAAACCCTCAGTTGAGAAAGTATATCTGTAATACTGGCCTTTAGTCGTGTCTATTGGGGCATGTCCTTTATTAAAGGTTGCTGTGTGATGGCCTACCCTATCATGGATAATATTATCCTGGGAAGGAGGCCCTAAGTTGTATAAGAAGGCAGGCTGAGCAAGATGGTAACTGGTGTTTTACCATGGCCTCTGCTTGGATTCCTGCTTCTGACTTATGCCTTGAGTTGCAGCTTTGACTACTCTCAGAACAGAATGTGAATCTGGAAGCTATAAATTGAAATAAGTCCCTTTCTCCTTTCATTATATTTAGTCATAGTGTTTTATTAAAGTAATAGAAAGCTTAACTAATATCCTACTTATGTATATTGCATAATCCATAACTTATTAAATTCTGTGTTCTAGATACTTCTAGCCAATTATACAATGCTATAACTTTCCTTCCCACAATCCCCAACATCTCTTCTGTTACTATCATCCTAGATTTGAGTTATTCTTCTGGCTGAGTTTCATCTTCATTCCTGGTTTGCAACAGGTAAAATTATGGTCATCAGGAAGTGGCAAAAGTAACAGAAAATTCATTTTATTATGGCTTAAATGAAAAAGCAGTGCATTATATAATAAGAAATTTTATCATCTCCTTTGGACTGCTACATATGTTTTTCAAACAAAGCTCCTGGATTTTTTTTTTATTTTCATTTGTATCTTTTATCTTTAAACTTGGATTTTCATCATACTCATTTCAGACGAGTGTATGTACACACAAACACACACACACATACACACACACACAACACACACACGGGAGATCAGAGGATAACCTCAGGTATAGGTCCTCAGCTTCCAACAGTTTGACATTGTTTGCTCCCGTGTACCCTGACGAAGCTGGCACATGAGCTTCTTGAGATTTTTTTCTTCTCCAAGTCTCATGTGCAGGTTAGTAATAAATGAGGAATACAGATGTGTATTAACTACATCTGGTTTTACATTGGTTCTATGGATTTGAATTCAGGTTCCCACACCTGTGGCCAAGGGCTTCATCAACTGAGCCATCTCTCTCAGACCACACAACTCTTGCACTGACTGTAGTATTTTCATGTTTGTAATTAGAGCCTGAAGCTGGGAGACTGATATTTCTAAATCATCATTCAGTCCAGTTTCTGTAATTAATCCTGCTGCTTTCAGATGTACCATTTTGCTAGGGGTTGAGATTAATGTGAATTACTTGTATTATCTAGTCTCCTGCAAAAACACAGGCTACTACAAAGGCAAATTGGGCAATCATTTTTACTTTTTTTATATAGCATAAAAAACATATGGAATAAGGTTTTATGTCATCTTATTAAAGTCAAATTAAAATCTACATTTCTTAACTCTTTGTTTATCCAGTTTCTGATAAGTTTTCTCTCATACATTTAGCTTTCATTGTTTTTAAAATTATATTACTAATCTTTGTTAGGGCGTACATGTGATTTAAACAGTTAAAAATTCTTTTCTGTTCACCCTCATGTAGCATTGTTATGGCTTGACTCTGAACTTTTAAAGACTTGGCAATTTGCTTGGAGTTATTTTTTTCTCAAAAGGTGGGTATTGTTTACTTTAAGCAACAGCCCAGGACTAAGAAAAGGATGAGACTTTCTTCATGGTCAAGCACCAGCATCATGAACATGGAAGAGTTCTTCCGTTATGATGTCCCTGGGGGCTTGCACCTACAGCCTCACTCTGGGACAGCCTCCCTTGTGTGCTTCACCTCGCAATTCCAGGCAGCTTGCTTGTATACCTGAAGCCACCTTCTGTACTGGGTGGCTCTGCCCAGCAGCCGGCCAGTCACAGTGGCCATTGGCATCCTCAGGGTATGAAAGCAGTTCCTTTGCTTGGCAGGCAGTGGGATGTGAGGTGCAGCTGCTTTGATCACTGCACATGGCACAGGATGGTGCACTTAGCAAAGAGCACTGATGGTGGGGCAACAGCAAGGAGAGCGAAAGAGATGATGCCTAATTAGTAGAATTATATTTTGGGGGGTGAGATGTTGAAGTTCACACTTGATCCTGGTTCTGGACTCTTCTCAATATACTTATCTACTGGAGTGTGAATAGACTATATGTCTCATTTTGGAGTCAACTCATGAGTGAGCCACCCTACTTGCCTATCATGAAATCCTGAAGTCGCTCTGACACCAGGAGGTATAATTACTCTTTCTTTACTTTAGTTATATCTGTTTTAGCCAAACTAATATCAAAGCAACATATTTTTATTAAATGATTGCATAATTCACCTTTGAAAGCTCTCAGAGTCCCCAGGATAAATAATTCATGTTAAGGATTAAAATTAGTATTTGGATTTTATAGAGTAAAATGTAAAAGAAATTAATTTTCTGATGTGTCATTCAAAGTAAATAAAATCATGCACATTCTTATGTGTTTCAAAGATAGTCTTGTTATGAATAGGTCTTTATTATGCATATGTGCCAATGTCAAAAATAGTAACAATACAATAATGATGAAATATATTTCTACAACATGGTGGCATTGTAATAATTTCCTAACTAAAATTTAATAACCAATTCTCATGAGGAATTAAATCATTATGAATGACTTGGTAAATATTCCAGAGTCTTCTGTAGAGTGCTTTCTCTCCTGCTCTTGGTACATGCTACATGAAAACAGTTAATGTTTCTCATGAGGAACAAGAACAAACATCAAGATGACATTTATGCATTATAAAATCAAACAAAACAATTCCAGTTATTAGAAAGGTAATTATGTGAATTAAAATAGAAATGATGAAATGCTGTAAATCTTTTGTGTCCGAGGGTCAAGATGAGCTTGTATTCTTTTTATGCACTGAGAAAGTAGAAGTAGCATTATGAGAAGACTAACGAAAAGTAATTAACACTTTGATTTATCTAAAAATAAATATTCATTATTTTAGCTTTGAATGCAGGTGGAAAATAGCTGTAAGCAAATTGCTTTGAAGTATGAAAAATAATATCGTTTAAAATTTTAAATCCATTCATATTTATATTCAAATTTGTAAAAGAATACAATTGAACATTTTCTCCCATTTCGCTTGATAAAATGTGAATAATATACTGCAGATGTTAGACATCTGGGCTGAAGTGATATTGGTGTGGGAGAATCAGGCTCATAGGTATTAATATTTATGTAAAAGAAACTCCTCATTTTGTTCCTTGGGGTAGTATAAATGAACAGCAGCGAAGACCAGATCTTCAAGTGCTATTCCCACCAACACCACATGGTCAAGGCAGGCAAGAGTTTTAGCATCATTGCTGTGCTATGTCATTTGGCTTATTTCCCAATAAGTTCAGTTCTCATTGAAGAGTCTGGAACATGAGTTTAAGCAATAATTTATTTTTACAAATTGATTCTATAAGCTTATAGATAAAATGACTTTATTCAGTTAATATATGGATTTTATACATACATACCTTGCCTATGTACACTCCTGTGATGTTTTTATCACTTTGATGTATATCTAGAGCCTTTGTAAATCTGTGTTGTGCCTTTCCTATGTTAGCAATGTTTATCTCCTATTCCTTAGAACGAGCCTACATTCCAGGCCTGAAATTCTTTCTTATTTACCCAATCAGCAAGTCTTGGAGTTCATCTTTATGAAGACTTTAGTCTTGTTGTTTCTGCTATTTTTTTTAGTGCCAGATCAATTTAGTTTTAGAATCTATCTCTGTGATTTCCCAACTATAATTTAAGATTTTTAAGAGTAGGGAATTTGGTCTCTGTCATTACTATTCTTTATATTTCCATAGAACAGCAACCCTAGAAATATGTTCTGACACATCAATAAAACTTGACAGAAGAAAGAATACAGTGAATTTTAGCAAAAAAAAAAAAAAAATCTGACTTTCAAATATCAAGAATTAGCACTGAATGGGCTTTTAAAAACAACAGGCTGGACTTTACACACCACAGTTTTATAAGCCTAAAGGTCAAGCTCCTTCCTAATGTCACAGATATCAAATGGAAGAAAACCTCAGCATGTTATCATACAATATACTTTCACTGCTAATTTTCTTTCAAAATGATGTTTTTATTATTAGTCTATGTGAGCCTTTGTGAGTCAGCATGAAAATTTCTCATTTATTTATCTGTCTTATCTATTTTCTTAATGGTGGAATGGGGCATGGTTTATATAATTCAGAGGATGACTTTTGGGAGTCAGTTTTTTCCTTTGATCATGTGGCTTATAGGGTTTGTACTTAAATTATCAGACCTGGAAGTCGGCCCCTTTACCCACTGAGTCATCTTCTTGGCCTTTGCTTATTTTCTTGCCACTAAATACCTAAATACTGTTAAACTTCTCCCCTGTTAAAAATAGAGGACTTTTTTTTTTTTTTTTTTTTTTTTGGTTTTTTTTTTTTTGTTTTTTTGTTTTTTTGTTTTTCGAGACAGGGTTTCTCTGTATAGTCCTGGCTGTCCTGGAACTCACTCTGTAGACCAGGCTGGCCTTGAACTCAGAGATCTGCCTGCCTCTGCCTCCCAAGTGCTGGGATTAAAGGTGTGCGCCACCACCGCCCAGAGAGGACCTATTTTCGATGACCAGAGAAGTAGACAAAGATTTAGAAGCTTGTTACACTTACTATTTTATTTTGTTGATAATAAATATGAAGAAAGTAAAACATTGAAGAGCTAAATGTACATTCATTGTAATTATAGAGCAATTAAACACATAAGGTAAAAGCTTACTATCGATTTAGATTTGACAAAAGACAAAATTGAAGGAGTGGGAAGCAGTACTAACCACAATACCTTAAGGATTTTAGGGATAGGACTAAATTGAGTTAATTGATTTTAAACACATAATATAAAGATTTTGAAGAAGACAGTAGGGTGTATTAATGCATATAATCAGCTGACTAATAGAACATAGTAGTAGGAGCTAACTTAGAGTGTAATGGAAGAATAAATTGACCTCATGTATTGCTTATACTTTCACTAAACTACATCATTTCTCAAAGTTCCTGTGCTGCTGCTGCACACTGTTGTTCCTTAGATTTTTACAAAGCAATGTTAATAATGATAGGAGAAGTTAACGTTTTTAAAATGCTCATGGTAGATTTAAATACATGTTTGTATTTCGTTTGTTTTTATTTACGTGGATGAACGATTTACTTGAGTCTGTCAGTACACCATGTGTCTTCACTGCCCATGAGGCCAGAGACATTACTGGATCCCTGGGACTTGAGTTACAAACTGTACTGTGCCACGACAAATCCTTGCACTGTAGAGGAACAGTCAGTTCTCATTACCATTGAGTCATCATGTGTGTAGGGGTTATTTTGACAACATCTTGAGTATTACTCTAAAATATAAAATGTCTAGTTTGCCAAATATGAACGCTTTCTCCTTTAACATATATAATAAAGAAAATATTTCATGAAAAGAGTTTATGTTGGGGGGAAAGAATTAAAATGAAAGAGAGAGAGAGAGAGAGAGAGAGAGAGAGAGAGAGAGAGAGAGAGAGAGAGAGAAAGGAAGGTGGCATGGGGAGAGGATAGTGAAAGATAGGAGAAAATGAGAAAGACAGGGGAAAATACAACAACAAGTGGAAAAGGGGAATGAAGGAGAGAGGAGGGAGGGCACATCACACTGAAGTAAATTTGTCAATAAAGAGGTAGGTAAAATTTATATTTACCTGTAAGTTAACTTCAGGACATTTATTAGTTATTTAAGCCTTGTTTGTTTTAAAGACATAATCTTGATGTCTAAAACTTGTTACAGGTTTTTAAGTATTTTAATATTATTTACCAGTTTTATATGAAGATTGAATTCATAATATGCATATCTATTATTACAATGAAGAATGATTAGAGATACCCAAAGTGTAATTATAGTAGTATTTTCTCTTTATCTCACTGTAAGATATAATCTTGTAAGAGAGTGTAAGATGAGGAGATGGAGGGAAAAAGAGCATTAATGTTAATGAGCAACTTCAGCATTCCAAAACTTCTCTTGCAAACCTGAGTAACTGACAATTATCAATTTATTTGCTTTTGATTCTGTTATACAGGAAGACTGTGCAGATGTCGTAATTTATGATATTGATAGCTGACTAGAAAGATTAGACTATCGTAGAGGTATCCATGTGCTTAGACTCAAAGGACCATTACCCACTCACTTCTTAAGGCTTTGCACCTTCTCTTTCTCAATTAGAAGTTGGTCTATTTTATGATAAACTAGAGCAAAACAAATACTAACAAACAAAACCCACAAAACAAGTAAACAAACAAAAAATAGAAGCAACGGAGCCTCTTAAGCCTATTTTTACTTCTGCCCATTTCCATAATTCAAAGCAAGCCATGAGGCTTGCCCATGTGAAGAGTCAAATGAATACATTCTGTGCTTGGTAAGAGTAACAGTCTGTATGTTTGGAGGAGCAACATATTCTTTGGCCCTATCTGCAAACAAACAATGATGGGAAAAAAAGTAGAAGGGCAAATGAAAGAACACAAACTCTTGCAAAATGTTACTTCCTGAATAGTGTTACCTAAATTTGTGTCCTCTCTGTCTTCTAAGCATTTCCACATGGGAACCAATGTATTTCAGGTTCACTATCTTTCCTGTATTGTAAGTTCTTCCTTCTCTTTCTAAGTACCTGCCCTGTGACCTTCATGGATTCAACAGTTTAGCATGGCTCACACTGTTGACTTTCTTCTGCATGACCAAGATGTTCCTTTTTTTCCCTTCATGATATTTTTTTATAAAACTTCACAGTCATCTGTTTAAACAAAAATTAATGATACCTCCTTCTTTTTTTATTTTTTTAAACATTTTTTTACAGTCCAGACTTTATCCCCTTCCCAGTCCACCCTCTGATAGTTCCACATCCTGCACCTCCCCCATCTCCAAGAGGATGTCCACACTCCCTATCCCACCAGATCTCCCTACTCCCTGGGCCTCAAGTCTCTTGAAGGTTAGGTGCATCTTCTCTGGCTGAGTCAAAACTCCTGCTATATATGTGTTAGGGGTTGGTGTATGCTGGTTTGTGGCTCAGTGTCTGAGTGAGATCCTGGGGTCCAGGTTAGTTGAGACTGTTGGTCTTCCTATAAGGTCGCCCTCTTCCTCAGCTTCTTCCAGCTTTTCCCTAATCTAACCACAGGGTCAGCAGTTTGGGTGTAAATATCTGCATCTGACTCTTTTGTCTGCTTGTTGGGCCTTTCAGAGGGCAGTCATGATAGGCCTGTTTGTAAGCCATAGCATCAGTAATAGTGTCAGGCCTTGTGGCCTTCCCCTGAGCTGGATCCCAGTCAGGGGCTGGAACTCTTTTTCCTCTGGCTCTTCTTCCTTTTTGTTTCTGCAGTTCTTTCGAACAGGAACAATTCTGGGTCAGAGTTTTTGACTATGGAATAGATCAAATGCCCTACAATGATGAGAGGGAACTTGTAGAGTTCACCTCCAGTAGAAAGACAGGGCATCAAGTGGAGGAATACTTCCCTCTTTCAATGTCTTAAATAATACTGTATAAACTATGAGATGTAAATGTCTTCATTTCACATTAGGTACCCTCTAACCTGTTTCTTGTCTGCTATAACCCTTTGGTTCTAGATATTTCCTTACAAATATATAAGTTATTCATAGTTTCTCAAATGCCCTGTAGTCAATTTTATCTACCTATTTCTATGTGTTTCTAACTTTTTAGAAAACTTGCTTTATTCTGTAGGATTAGTCAAAGATTTTTTTATTCTCCGGAGCTCCCTTTAACATACAGAAGCTGAAATGCTAAGCATCAGGAAGGAAATTATTTCTATTTTAAAAAATTTTAGTGATTATCCTTGTAACTAATACATACCTTATCTTTGTTCACATTTAACAAATGTAAGCAAACAAAAAAATATTATCTTAAATGAGTCATTTCATAACATTCTTCTTAGGGTATATAAAACTCACTGTGCAATGAAAGCTATGATATAATGCTAGGTTTGTCTATAGCTAAACTGGGAAGAAACCAGCATTGCATAACCTATGTTAATATGAGTTAGAAATTTTATGGTATAAGTCATAAAATAGTGATGTAGTTGAATGCTTTCTATTCAGAATATTCTGGTAGTAAGAAAGCAAGACAACAGCAGAGTTGGTTAGCAGAAAATCTTATTACATGTAATCAACTGTCGTGCTTGTTGGGATTCCACCCCCTATTGCAAAATTTGTAAAAATCCATTATACCTATAAGCTGTTATTGAAAGATGAGATTTCTATTGCAATGTAATATCCATCCCAAATGCACACATTCTAAGAGATTATTTTAGCTAAGTAGCAATAAAATATTAGATTATAAAAATGAGTTTAATAAAAACGAGGTATTTTCCTATACCAAAGAATATAAGCTGCAGCAAATCATAAAGCACTATTGGCAAAAATAAACATGTGAATTTACAGAGAGGTTCAAAAGGCCAAATAACCTATTCAAAAAACGAAAAACCTATTTAAAAAATTCCTATTCAAAAAACCAATGGGGTGCAAAAATGAGTAGTAGAATATTTTATCTAGACATTGAGGCAGCAATGTTTTTAATTAAGATGATTTTCTTAGAGTTTATGCATGTTTTTGATACATAGAAATTTAATCCCTTGATGGTCGTATCTGAAGATTTAATGTTATGCATATTTTAGTAAATATTCTACTATTGATATTCCTGTTTCTGCTTCTGAATGTGTGTGTGTATGTTTGTAGTGTTATTATGGATATATATATACATATATATGTATATATATTATTTGTATATTTATAAGGAAATATCTAGAACCAAAGGGTTATAGCAGACAAGAAGCAGGTTAGAGGGTACCTAATGTGAAATGTTAATACATTTAGATTTCATAGTTTATACAGTATTATTAAAGACATTGAAAGAGGGAAGTATCCCTCCACTTGAGATATATATATATATATATATATATATATATATATATATATATATAGTTATTGCAGGAATGAAGTACTATTTCCTTAGTAGCAAGCATCTGCTAAGACTATGCTTGGCATTTTTGCATAAACTATTTTAGAGCATTTACAACAGCTAGCTAAATTTATTAGTACTATTCCAAGTTTACAAATAAATCTATAAATCACAAATATTAAAATAAAAGCCCTTGAAGACTGAAAGCCCTTGGAGACTCAGTGGTTAAAAATACTGGCTGATTTTTCCAGAAGTATTGAGTTCAATTCCCACACCCCACATAGTAGTTAAAAACCATCTATAATGGAATCTGATTTCCTCTTTTTGTGTCATTAGAATGGAGCACACATATACATGAAAAAATAAATGTTAAAATAAAAGCCCTTGAGCAAAGTTTCATCTTAGTAAGACATAGATAGGGGTTAGAATTAAAGCCAGTTCTTTCTGGTTCTGTTGGTTGGACCTCCAAAGAATTCTACTGAAGATTAAAAGTTTCTGCTATAATATCTACAGAGCAGTGACTTAGAACATGATATTCAAAATATGACATGTGAAAGTTGTATCTTCTTTATTTTTATTTTATTTTATTTTATTATTTAAAATTTAAAGGTAAGTACATAATTTCCTCCCCTTTTCATTTTTTTCCCTCAACCTCTCTAAGTTCTATCACCCAATACATGGCCTAATTCATGTAATTGTTATACAATTCCAGCAAACCCTAGAGAACATGGGTTGGCAAAACTGGAAGAGTCTGAGGAACAATAAATCTGCTGTGGGATTATGGCTTTTAGAAATTGAAAGGAAGCTTCATTTCAACAAGATGAATGCCTAAACCAGACCAGAACATGTATAGGAATTAAAATACTGGTATAAAAGGGGAAACATCATGGGGCCGCACTTCTGAACAAAGAACTACAAACATCTAAAAATGCTAAAAGTGGGAGAAAAAAATCTTCCCCAGAAGTGATCCGTCAATACTCAGCATAAATTTGTCAGCCCTGCAATCATATATATATACTAGAAACACTGAATGTACGAAGCAAGTCATAGTTATGTCTATTGATTACATAAGAGCAGTAGTAGCTGCAGACATTTTTTGAACACCACAAGTAGAAAATGTTTGTGGAGTAAATAATCAATTATTAAATCTAAAATTTGCTAGTAAATTGGTTGGTACAAGAAACCTTAGTGGAAAAGTTACTGTGGATTAGGGATTACCCAATTTGAGAATTTAGACTTATATCAATCAAGACCGGAAAACAGGTCCACCCCAAAATTGCTATTCTATCCTGTTTACTGTCTGACCTCTATTCCTTCCTGTATAATGGCTGACTCTAATTCTTCCTGTACACCAGCTGACTACTATTCTTTCCTGAACACTGGCGGACTCTATTTCTTCCTATAAATTGTCTGATTGCTGTTCCTTCCTGTATACTGGCTGAGTTCTACTGCTTCCTGTGCACTGAATGATTACTTACTTTGTATCACCCTCATCCCGATATCTTCATGCGGGGAAGCAGACATTGTTTATAGGTAAAGTTTTTGCCTTTGAAGTGACCCAGTAAACTCATGTTTAAATTCCTAAAAATAATGGTCATGATAGATTCATGGAAGTGGCGAAGTGAAACACCCCTTCTGCACTCTGAGGAGAGGAGAAAGAAACCCACAATAGTTACCTTTGAACATCTTTGTCTAATTTCATATAATCACAATCAGTAACTGAACTGGTTATAAATCAAGGCTTTTAAACTCTAGGACCAATAATAGTTTTTTTTTTTTTTTCTGAAGAAAGAATCAGCAAGGTAAAAGTGAATATATTAAAGGGGAAAATTATTTGCAAACCATATTTCTGATAAGAATTAATATTGAAAATGTGAATGATAAGGAAATGAGCATGTTTTTTAAAAATGGCCCGTGAATTTAAAAAAAAATATTATTAGTAAAATGTTTCATGTATGGATTGAACTGAAAGCAACTCAGGATAAGGAATTAGCCTATAGTTTTGAGTGTATCATTATACTGGATGTAATTTTGTCTTTAATTTTTTCCAGTGATTTTTGTTATAAAAAGACAAATGCAACCACTAAAAATACAGAAAGAAAATAAAATTGCTATTCCACAGAAAAAGAAATTTAAATAGCCAATAAGCAGGAATAAATAACACTTCAGAAAAAAAATCCAGTTCCTATGGTTAAGTTGGCATCATACGTGGTTTCCTATCATCTATCCCTCACACAATACCTACTGTTTGTCATCTTAAATCCCTTTGGGTTCCACTTTTATAGTTGAATTTTTTCCCTATTCTACAGTAAATTTTTTTTAAGGGACAAAATAAAAAAAGTCTATTTTTCTCTGCCTCATTAAAACTTGAGGCTCTACATAATTATATAAACATGGCAGACAATAAGAATAATGGATAACTGTACCAATTAAAACACATTTATTAAATAAGTGAATACAAATTTGTTTAATAATCTTAGTTATATGATTAAATTTTTAATAGGTTGTGAAGGTGGTTCAGTGATTAAAGTGCCATACAAATGTAAGAATCAGAACTCAGATCTCCAGAGCCAAAGTAAGGCTTGGCAGGCATGGTGGCCTTGAACTCTAGCCTATTGTGGGCTTGAACTTGCAAATTTTTGTGCCTTAACCTCCTGTGTTTTTTTGAGATTATGGACTTCTACCACTAGCTCAACTTCATGAAAATATATAGATAAAACTATACATTAGTTGCCTAATGACTATCTTCAAAAATTGGAGATAATCATCATCTTGAGCAATTCTAATTTCTCCTCTCATAGCCATATTGTTTTATACAATATTGTTCATTATAATTATTCTTTAGGATAGTAGTACATCTTGATTTTTTTTAAACCTTACCTGACTATATCTCTCATCTTAAGCAGTCTGTCTGCATCTTTCCCGTATTCCAGGATAAAAGTGAACTCTTGCGCTAGTAGACTTTCTATGCGTATTTTATTTCATTTAACATTATAATTAATGTTGACACACATGACAAGATATTTTTGAATACCATTGTGTGTGTGCATGTGTGTGTATGTGTGTGTGTGTTTACTAGATTGTATTTAATGACTTATACAATGCTAGGTGTTTAGGCTGATTCCATATTAGGCTATGTAATCTGCTTTACCAAATATTTTCACCAAGATATTTCAACACATTAAACTCTGCCAAGTCACCCCTTGACAGATAGGCTGACTATAAATCTTTCCATCTCCTTCAGCTCCTCTAGTCTTAACTCCCACCTGAACTTATGCTTAGCTATGTAGCAGAAATCCTGCTAAGGTCTCCCTTTCATTTCTGACCCCATCCCTAAGGGATAACAAGCATTTCCTATGCTCTACCTTCCTCCAACTCTTATCATTATTCCAACCTCCAACACCAGCAGACATTCTCTGCTGACAGACCTTCTGAGCAGGACAAGGAAACAAGGTAAGCTAATCGAAACCTCTATCAATCCCTCTTTTTTTTTTTTCCAAATCCAACCCCCAGTGCCATTCCTAACTCTACAACAGAACACATGCTAGAGCCACCTCTGCTCCACCCACCTCTCCTGTAGATTCTACAGACTTTCTTTTCCTAACTTCCTTGCCCTACTTGTTGCTACACTCCAGCCTCCAACTCAAGCAGGTGCACCCTGTTAACCCACGGGTCATTACTGTCCTGAAGTAGGTAGGGTATGATGACTATAGATCTTCCCCAACTCCTTTTGTTCCTTTAGATCCATTCTCTAAGTCTCATGGTCAGCTCTGTAGCAGATTTTCTGGGTTGATGTCTTTTTACCACCTAACTCTATTCCAAGGATACTAAACAAGCAGATCCTGGTGGGACACTCATCTTTCTTCTGTTCTGTCAACCCCCTAAAAGCACTACCCTATCCCCAATTTTAGGTATCAGCTGCTAATACCCAGAAAGACATTTTACCTGGAACTCCAATGGCCACATCTACAGAAAATTTCTGACCAGAAAACACACAGTCACCACACTCTCCTACAATATAGAGGAAACAGAAACCAAAAAACACAACACCTATCCCACAGAGACAAATCCAGAAATCAACACATAAACCTATAACCATCTTATCTTTATCCTAGATGCTAGCATAAAAATATCAATAACACCCAGGACAATACCGCTCCACTAGAAGCCAGCAACTCTACCACAGTTGATCTACAGCTGAAGAACAAGAACGAAGACTCTAAAATAGCCTGTATGAAAGTGATAGAGGTCCTTAAAGAAGAAACGAACAACCCACTTAAGGAAACACAGGAAAACACAAACACTGGATGGAAACAAATAAAACTGTTCAAAACCTAACATGGAAACAGAAGCAATAAAGAAGACACAAACTGGGGAGAGATCTGGAAATGAAAAATCGAATATTTAACCAAAACTATAGAGGCAGGCTTCACCAAAAGAATACAAGAGATGGAAGAGAGAACCTCAGGTGTTGAATGTATGACAGAAGAAGAAATGAATACACTGGTCACAGAAAATGTTAAATCTAAAATAACTTCTGATATGAAACATCCAAGAAATCTGGGACATTATGACAAGACCAAATATAATAAGAAGAATAGAGGAAAGTAAAGAAACCTAGTTCAAAAGCTCTGAAAATATTTTCAACAAAATCACAGAAGAAAAATTTCCTAACCTAAATTAGGCCATGAATATAAACATACAAAAAGCATACAGAACACCAAAATAATTGGATTGGAATAGAAAGTATCCTCAACACATAATAATCAAAACACAAAACATACAGAATAAAGAAAAAATATTAAAAGCTGCACGGGGAGAAGACTAAATAACATATAAAACAGACCTAATTGAATTACACCTGCCTTTTCAAGGAAACTATAAAAGACGGAAGAACCTCAACAGATGTCTTGCAAAATCTAAGAGACCAAAGATGCCACTCCAAAGTACTATAAACAATAAAGCTTTCAATCATCATAGACCAAAAAATAACATATGCCATGCTAAAGCAAAATTTAAAAGAAATATAATAAAACCCCTGAGGCCTATTTTGTGAAATTGTATTATTTTTAATTTATAAAAATTTTAACCTATAAAGTCTAATACTTTTAATGTATGTAAGATTCTTTATTCCAATGATGAGGAGTTTCATTTGTCCTACTTTATCCTTTTCTCTCATCAATATTTTCTCATTTCTGCTGAATTTTCTCATGCTTTTGTAAAAAAAATGAAGTACAAAACAAGAAAGGATACCTTCTGGGCCAGTCATTCTTCTCGATGAATCATGAAAAAGATGTAAAGTTTGTAACAGCCTTTCTTTTGTGTTTGTTTCTGTCAGAAAATAGATTATATAAATGCAAATATTTATTTTAGTAAAATAAAATTGTAAGTAAAATCAGTAAAATAAAATTGTAAAATTGGACACAATTGAACTTAACTCCATTTTCATTTTACATTTCTCTACATATTATGCTAAGTAAGCTTGTGGATTAGTGCTCAATAACAATTTATAGCTGTGGCTTAAATATAATTTACATTTCAAAAGACTTATTTTGATACTAGACTGAAGAAACCAACATGATAGCTGTCAGAAGTCACTAAAGGAAAAGATGAGACCCTGCTAGCCTAAAGATATAGTTAAATTGAATGCTTACATTCTTAAATATATCTATGTATGCATACATACATAATGTACATGCACACACACATACACACACATACATACTAATTTGAGCATATATTAAATTGATATAACTTATTTATTTAATCAAAATATCATTTCATTCAGCATGTGTGCATGCCATTCATGGTACATGTGTGGAGCTTACAGAACAACTTTTTCTACTGGGTTTTCAAAGATCAAATGCAGGCCATCAAGCTTTTAGTCACTGTGCCTTGTTAAAATGACAAGGAAAAAACACTTAAGTCCTTCATGTATATTTATTGACATAGTATCATTTACACTCAAATTAAATTCAAATGGTTTTTAAACTTTCATGAAAGAATATGATTCTGTGTTAAGATCTGTAGCTTCTACACATGCTGGATAATCTCCTACAGATAATTGGGATTACCACAATCTCTCTTTAAGACATTTTCTTGCCTGGTTAGGTAAAATTTCTTTAAGTTTGTGCAGTCTTCACTCTCAATCAAATATTTATTTTTATCCACATCAAACTAGGCTACTATGGATATTCTGGATAACCCATTCTATGAATGGCATATTTAGGTCAATAATACATGTGTTTAACAGTAACTGTATGGATCAACTGTAAGTCTGCTATTCATGAAGTTGGTAAAGAGTCACTAGGAACTGTACTGGAGAAAACATTTCAGTAGTGATTCATTGCCTGTGGGTTCATTTTATTTCATGTATTATACTATATTATCAATGTTATATTATAGCTGTAAGGTGCATATAAATTAAAAATGGGAGTCTTAAGTTCTGTGTTGCAAGCAAAGATATTGTTCTCCTCTCCTTTTTTTCTTAGAGGATTTACTTTTAAAAACCTGCAATTATAAGTCTTTTCTTTTCTTTTTGAAATGTATATAAAACTTTCTGTAAATTAGATAATCCCTTATGAACAACTCTTTCTCAAGCACCAGACATCCATTTCTTGTGATACATAACCAAATTAAGTCTGTTGGATGCTTATTCTATGTCAGGTACCATTGTATACATACATAATAGTTTGAAATAAAATAAACTTTTCTAAGAAAAGAGTCAGGGAAAAAATAGCAAAGTATAAAATTTACTATTTCTGCATTGAAATGTTATGACAAATGAACAGCCAGAAGGGTGAGACAAGACAGCTTCCATGAGAACACCAAAGAATGCTAATTCTTTTTCTAGGTGCCTTATTTTATCTTATTCTTTGTTAATTTGACTATTTAGTCACTTTACAGCCCAATCACAACCTCTTCCCTCCTTTCTCAGTCCCACTCTTACATCCTCTTCTTCTCCACTTTCCCATTCCTTTGACACTACTAATGATACTCTGACATGCTCACAGACAGGAGCCAGCACAGCTGTCTTCTGAGAGGCTTCATCCAGCAACTGATAGAAACAGATGCAGAGACCTAGAGCCAAACAATAGGCAGAGCTCAGAGAGTCTTGGAGAAGAATATGGGGAAGGAATGAGAAAGTTCAAGGGGTCAAGGACATCACATGAAGACCTACAGAGTAAAGAACTTTAATTTTAGTTGAGCTCTGCCTATGGTGCCTGGAAACCTTGTAAGCACCAAAGTATTATATTCTGTTTCACAAAGAAAAAGAGAAAGAGAAAGAGAAAGAGAAAGAGAAAGAGAAAGAGAAAGAGAAAGAGAAAGACAAAGAGAAAGAGAAAGAGAAAGACAAAGAGAAAGAGAAAGAGAAAGAGAGAAAGAGAATGAGAAAAGGAGAAAGAGAATGAGAAAAGGAGAAAGAGAAAGAAAGAAAGAAAGAAAGAAAGAAAGAAAGAAAGAAAGAAGGAAGGAAGGAAGGAAGGAAGGAAGGAAGAAAATATAGATTCAAAAGTCAGATTTAGGTTTGTCATATACTCAAGGATGTAGATAGCTCTAATCCAACACATCTGAGAATTCTTGAAAACATTAATAACAGGGCCTTGACTGATGGCTTCTGGCATGAATGGAAGAGAAAGACTCATCCTTCCTTGGGGGTGGGGGGATGGCTGCCCATTAGGAATTTGATAATGCTCCAGTGAATATGTGAAACATACAAAATGGACTTTGGTGCAAGGTTGGGGGTTAGCAAAGCAAAGAATAGGTCACAGGGGAAGGGAGTCATCAATGGGAAGGCTAAGTGGAGGGGCCAGCGCCAATGACAACAGACATTAACATGGATTCATCTGGCAGCCCCAAACATCCACATGAGTTTTGGTAGAAACATGGGCTATAGATATCAAGAAGACCCGTGGCCATATCAGTACCACTGATCCACTCATGGCACTCAGTGTCTGCATTAAACACAAACCTCAACATGGTCTTAGGTGGTTATACATGCCACTCACATCAGCATGGCTCCCTGAGCCACCAAAGCCCAAGGATAGCTCCAAGGAATCAGACAAGGCCTAAGCTACATAAGTACATATGGAGCTCTGGCTTCATTGCAGTTTGGAGCAGCAGCATAGACCATCACCAACATGTCCACCAGTGGTATGATGAACCACAGTGGTCCTTTAAATAGGTCCAATTTCAAAAGTAAACTTTTTCTCATTTTGGGCCTTATTTATTAGTCACAGCCAGGGTCATTTCTCTATCACATATCTGTACCTGAGGGTCCTGGTTTGTACTTGCTTGAGCCTAATTGTCTCTTTTTATAAGAAAAGTAATCAAATTGAGTAAGGATCTCTCTTAAGACCTAATCTTATTGTGATTATTTCTTTAAATTCAGTTGCATTATAAAAATACTGGATATGAGACTTGAAAATGTGAATTTGGAAAGATACGACTCAGCTTATTTTTATGTGCACATACTGATCTTTCATTACAATATAAACAATTATGCTACAAATTTGTTGTTTGTAAAAACAAATTATAGGCTGATAAGAGTGTTTGCAACATGTCTATGCTATGTGTAAAATCTTTTTACAGATTTATTTTTATTTTGTGTATGGCTGTTTTTCCTCCCTGGCCTCTCTAGATTCTCCTCATTTCTGCTTTCTTCTCCCTGTGTCTTAAGTAGCCTTGCTATTCTGTGTTGTTATCAGGAAAGCTGGGTGTATTCCTATCTTTGACTCATTCAGACAAATTCATCACTTTGTTTGACCCTCAATTAGATGCCACTTCAAACATTGCTGCTTCCTTCTATAAACTAACCTTCATTGTTATGGTATCTATATCTCTATCTCTCTATCTCTTTATCTCTCTATCTCTCTATCTCTATCTCTATCTCTATCTCTATCTCTATATATCTACATCTGCATCTATATATTGAATACAAGTTGTTATGATGTGTGTGTATACATATATATGTTTGTGTGTGCATACCTATGGCATACAAATGGTATGTGTGTATGTATATATATGTATATAGTATATATATATATGTATATAGTATATATATATGTATATAGTATATATATAATATAGTATGTAATAGTATATAGTATATAGTCATATATACCATATATATGTGTGTATATGTGTATATATATGCATATATATATATATATATGCACACACACCATAACAACTTGTATTCAACATACGGCAAAGATAATTGCTTTAAGTGGGAAATCAAAAACTGACAGGCAATACTACAAATTAGAATGGACTCTACTTTCAATCTACTCATCATGTTTCAGAGACAGAAAATCTTCAGAGATCCTTCTTGCCAACTTTAATTCTCAAGTAAGGTTTTCAATGCTGAAATCATGG
The DNA here is from genome assembly GCF_011762505.2 of Arvicanthis niloticus. Taxonomy (NCBI): domain Eukaryota; kingdom Metazoa; phylum Chordata; class Mammalia; order Rodentia; family Muridae; genus Arvicanthis; species Arvicanthis niloticus. The sequence goes on along the minus strand of NC_047663.1, from coordinate 30,456,767 downwards.
CATGTTTTCTCTCAGGGTATGTTCAGGTAAGAAGAAGGTCACAGTAAACTCTCATGTTTTATCTTGTATACACTCAGCCTTTCAAAGAAACAAAGAATAGAGTTTGCCTTAGAGAGAGGCTATGCTATAACCTGGAAAGACCCAGAATCCCCTATCACTTCCCTGATGTTCAGCCTTTAGCCCTCTCTGAAACATTTCAGGATGTGGAATGCTACTGATTGCTTCAATCGAGTTTCAGGTGGTTCATATAAATAAATTACTAGTGGTAGCCTAGAGTTTGTACTGATTTTTCCATTGCTTACTATCTGAAGGAAATAAGAGAAACATATGTTCCTAAGCCCATTGTTCAATATATTCACATAGTGAAGTTAAAATGTTTGGTTAGGAAATCAATATTGCTACACTAAGCATCACATATAGTAAACTAGAAGAATTGTGGGTAGCTGTGGACTTACTTAAAATCGATGTGTATTCAAACCGAGGAGTAACAAAATAGATAAAACTACAACTTTAAATGGTAACCCAGGGAGAGTTAAGCAGCATCTTAGCTTTTGCCACTGCAGGAAGAATCGATGAGCAACACAAACAAGTAATAAAAAGTAATACAATATTTGGGTTAGCATTAAGATTCATCTGCAGTAAATTTGAGGACAATGCCTGGTGTGCTGTATTGGCAACTATATCAAGAATCCTCTATGTAATGAGTACAGTATCAAGCACTGAAAATAAATGAGAAAATAGATTTAGAACTGCATCTGGCAAGAAGAGCAGGATTTAAATGTAATGTGGAAATATACTTTTCATTAGAGTGGCTTCTCCCAAAATATTATAAATAAGGCATAGGAGATTGTCCTCGAAAATTTAAACTTTAAAACAAGCAAACCATGGTTTATAGTGTAAATAGTCCAAGTATTTTGAGTTTGACCCTATAACCTAATAAAATTTACATCGTATTTATTGTGGAAATGTGTAGCTTAACAAAGAATGGCAGCCATTCAACAGCAGAAAGTACAGTGCATATTAAAACCATTGCTATAGATTGATCTATTACTGGCTCATCCATGTTCTACTGAAAGATGAGTTCAAAGTGCAGCTTCTTAAATGTGCTTTTTTGGAATCACATCACTCTGGGTTCAATTAATTAACTGTATGCTGCTTGGTGCCCTGTGATACTTGAAATTATTCAATCAATTTTCTGGGCCTTCAATATTTTTTCTTCTGTCATTGTCTTTCTATGAGAATTGAAGAGATGGAATACAAGCTGTAATAAATAGTATTATTATTAAAATACAAATTTTATTCAGAAGTGTATACAATATTTTACTTTAAAATTCTTTCATTTCTTTTAAATACCAAAGAGGAGACCTGACCAATCATTAGTAAATTAGAATTGATGGATATATGGTTCAGTGAATAAAACAGTAGCTGTGTAAGCCTGTGAAACAGAGTTTGGATGTTCAGATTCCATGTAAGCCTGTAAGGCCAACTTCAACCATAACAAACACATATACAATATAATACACAGGAAATTAACTCCATCTAACATTGCCATCCGATTAATGTCATTAGTTTATACCCAATATCTCTCTAATTAATTCTTTAATTTATTAGTATTATGCAGAACTTATTTTCTTTGCTTTTTCTTTATCTCATTTTATCCATTTGTTCTTCTTCCTAAGTTCCCTTCAGCACAGATTATGTCTTTGGATGGGGACTCAGCTCAAGAGTAGAACAATTCTATATCATTCCCATTGTCCTGGGTTTCATACATGACAAAGACAAGGAAGAAGGGGAAAAGTAGAAATAGAATGAAGAGGAGGAGGAGAAACAGGATAAGAAATAAGAATAAGAGCAAGATGAAGAGGAGAAGAAACAGGAAGGGGAGAAAAAGAAGAGCAGGAGGAGGAGATAAAGCACCAGTAAAAGTTGTGGTTATTTGAAAAAGAAATATTCACCAGAGTCTCAGATATTTGATTGCCTGGTCCCTCCTTGGTGGTGATGTTTGAGAAAATTTTTGAGATGTCATTTTGTTTGAGAAACTTTGTCACATGGGAACAGACTATGACAATTAAACTGACTCTTCGTTATTTTCTCTGTTGTCTTCTTGATATTTGAGAAATGAACTGTCAGCTGTTCTCCAGGGGTGCTCAGCATACTGCCTGCTGCCATAGTTCTTTGCCATGATGGAACCTTATCCCTCTAGAAGTGTCAGACAAAATAAACTATTCCTTCTCTAAGTTGCCTTGGTCATAGCAACAGAAAAGTAACAAGTTAAAAAACAAAACACTCTTCTATGTTCCTAAATCTAAACCCTCTAAATAGAAATTCTCAATCTGCTAATGGAAAGTACTAAATAAATAATAGAATGATCAAAGGCGCAATTTGCAGAAGCCAGGTAATTTATACATTTAAATATATTAAAATCACATTTATTTTGGAATTGAATTAACAGTCTAATACCAGTCCCCATCATAGAAGTTTTTTAAACCATAATACATAAACAACTAAGAGGTAACACTTTTGTTTTTTTAATTCCTCATTTTATAAAGTAATTTGTACAGGCAACATCCATGCTTCTGTATATCTGTTAGACTCAAAATAAAAAAGTAAAGAATTCATTTTTAATTTTTAATGTAGCCAGACAGAGGGTATTGAGTCATTTTATCCAATGAGGGTCAGTAACTATAATCTTGATGATATGCATGCTTTGTCCCTTAGAGAGAGTATTATAAACAAGACAGTGACAATGGGTTTCTGTAAAATAGTTTATAGTATGAAGTAGAATATGGCATTTTGACATATGGATGCATGGCATAATGATCAGATAAAGGTAATTGGAAAATCCACCTGAAGCAACACGGATGAAATTACAGGTCACATGTTAAGTTTGATAAACTGAGTGCAAGGTAAATATTGCAAGTGTGCAAGGTGTATTCTTCCCTAAATAGAGGTGTTGATATATTCATATTAGAAAAATGTAGTACAATAAACATAATCAGAAACTGGAGATGGTGTGAAAAGGGGAAATGAAGAGAGTTTAGCAGGTACAGGGGTGGAACATAGTAAAAGGAATAACTTACTGTGTTCTAGTACTGGATTGGTTCACTTGTTTGCTTGGTTGGATTTTTGTCGACATTGTGGAGGTTTGAATGTGCTTGGCACTATTAGGGCGTGTGGCCTTTTTGGAGTAGGTGTGTCCTTAAAGGAGGAAGTATGTGACTATAAGAATGGGCTTTGAGGTCCAATGCCCAAGTTCTGCCCAGTGTGGAAGAGAGACCCCTCCTCCTGGCTGTCTATAGATGACAGTCCTCTTCTGGCTGCCTTAAGATCAAGATGTAGAACTCTAGGATCTTCCAGCACTATGTCTGCCTGCATGCTGCCATGCTTCATGACATGATGATTATGGACTGAGCCTCTGAAACGGAAAGCCAGCCCCAGTTAAATGTTGTTTTTGATAAGATTTGTCTTGTTCATGTTGTCTTTTCATAGCAATAAAACCCAAATTAAGATATTTGTACAAACTAGAGTCATCTAAAAGGGGGAAAATTTGAATAAATGTTCCTGTAGAAAGTCCTAAAAGCAAGTCTGTGGGGGAATTTGATTAATACTTGACATGTAAGGGCAGAGATCTCAGTGGGTGGTACCACCATCAGGCAAGTGGTTCTGGATTTGTAAGAAAACAAAGAGAAAATCAGGGAGAATTGTCCAGTAACAGTGCTCCTCAATGCATTGTGATTCAGTGCCTGCTTCCAAGTTACATTTTTTTGGCCCTGATTCCTTCAATGATGGACTATGTTGTAGGAGGTATAAGCTAAACAAACCCTTTCATCCTCAATTTTCTTTTGGTTATGATGTTTTAAAAGTAACCCTAAGACAGTTATGTATTGTAGTAGAAGTGCAGTTGGCTAGTAACTGTATATTTTAAAATCACTAGCAAAGAGGAATCTTACTGTTCCTGACACAAAGAAATTGTCTGAAGTGGTAAACTTACACTTTATCTAGAGGAAAAGATGAAAAAGTGGTGAATGAACTACTAGTCTTTGAACTAAATCCAGCCTATTCATGGTTTTAGTTACCCATAGGCTAAGAAGGGTGTTCATATTGTGTAATCATATTTTAAAAATATGATTCAATAATTCATTCAAATATTCAAAATATTCAAAAGAACTATATCCTGTAGTGCAAGAAAGCTACACAAACTTAAATATGATTTACTGTAAATACCTTTATTGGTATATCACAATATTTTATATTCTGTGACTAATTTTGTGATACAACAGCAGGTTTGAATGATGGTAAACAACAGTCTTTGGTTAACAAGTACTAAAATATTTATTGTGTTTAATAAATATTTTTGGAAGAATTTTGTTGACCATTTGATTAATGCCATGTAAGGAAGATAATTATGGTAAGCAATATAGATCTAGAGTTCAGGGACACTTACAGTTCCTAATCATAGGCCCTTATAAAGATCTGGAACATTCTGCTATATGGCCATGATAAGACAGAAACAAGTAGTGGCAATAGAAGCCTATTTATGTACCAAAACCAAATAATAAATATATTTTCTTTCTATGTCAATTTTACTTCAGTCTATGTTGAAGTTCTATTATTCAGTGTGTATTTATTCACATGAATTATATTTTGAATTTGGAAATTTTTATCTTTGGTAGGTAACAAATTTATAACTAAAATGTAAGTAGCATAGATACTGATTTAGAAAACTTTCTTTCTTTCTTTCTTTCTTTCTTTCTTTCTTTCTTTCTTTCTTTCTTTTCTCCTCTACTCCTTCTTCCTTATCCCCTCCCATCCTCTCTCCTTCTTCCTTCCCTTCTTCTCCCCTCTATGTCATTCTTTTTCTCTCTTACTTTCTGTTTTTCTTTTTCCTCCCTTGTTTCCTTTCCTTTCCTGTTGAGTACTGAACTCAAACACTCTCCCCCTGTGCTGTATTCTCAGACTTGGTTTTCCTTTCAGTTTTGAAAAAAAATTCACCAGTTTGTATAGACAACTTTTAATTTGTGATCTGTGTTTGCTTTTCATCAGCTTGATATAAAGAGAACTATCTGAGAGGAAGGAAACTACTTCAATTGGCCAATCATCTCCATCAAATTGTCCTCTGAGTGAGTCAGCACACATTTTCTTGATGAAGGGCCTAGTTCACTGTGGGATGTATAAAAAATAAACTGAGCAGGTCCTGAGAAACTAGTAAATAGTCTTTTACAGTCAGTGAGTCAAACTAGCCTTGGTTTTGCTCAGTGCTGGACTATGATTGGACATATAAAACAAATAAACCCTTTTTATAAATTTGGTATTTATTACAGAAGCAGAAAGCTAGGACATGATACTTCCTGTTGTGAACTCCCTAGGAGATGAGATAGAGTGTGGATACTCAACATATTTGGATACTCAACAATAGATCACACATCTAAATAAGCAAGTCCATTTCTAACACTAAGAATTTCTTTTTTTCTTAATCTTTAAGGAATACCAAGCTTGTAAAAGTAGCAAAAATAAGTCAATAGTACTATGTTTTATGCAGTGATGATTTGCTTCTCTATGGCAACCATTTTACTCTCTATGTGCTTCTCATATTATTTATATCTTAATTATAAGCAATATAATTTACTTAATAAAGAATAGTAAAAAACAAAGAAAGATGTATAGTGGCATGCTTAACAAACAATTTAAATGATCTAATACCCATGAAGTTTGGAATTAAAAAACATAGTTTTCTAAATGAAATATGTTTTTTCCTCTGAAATATGAACACATCTTCAATCATATAACTTTGGTGAAAGTAAAAAAAAATCAAGGCTTTATTTTATTTTATATTTCATATTTTTATTATCTGACAATCTCCTATATGTATATACTAAACTTTGGTCATCTTAATCCTCCTTTCCTTTGTCATCTTTCTGTGTCCCATCCTAGAATTCTTCTTTCCACCAAGTCTCCTTATATTTTCATGTCTTAATTTTTGACCCCTTAAGTTAAATTAGCATTGCTTATATGATTATGTATGTGTTGGTTTGAGTGAGTATTTAACTACAACTTGAACAATTTATGAGTGGCTACCCCTTTGAAGAACATGACAACATTCATCTTAGTACACATTAAATACCAATTGTTCCTCTGGAGAAAGAAAGGACATGTGTTTCTGCTTCTGCGTGTACAGATACATGCGGGTCTCACAGCGTCTGAAATAGAATGGAGAATAGCCTGGAACTAGAATTACAGGCAGTTGTTTGCTGCTTAATGTGTGTTCTACAAACCCAACATGAGTCCTATGTATGAGTAGTATTCAGTCTTAACTGGTCAGAGCCACCATATTTGAGAGAGCATGTCTTGTTTCTCTTAGTTGTATTGCCTCACTCAGTATAATTTTTTTCAGGTGCATTAGTTTTTCTGCGAATTAAATTACGTATATGTGCCACAAGTTCATTATCCATTTATCAGCTGTTGACTGCTTACAGTCGCTGGCTGTTGTAAAGAAAGCAGCAATGATGTTGAACGTATAAATATCTCTGTATTAGACAATAGGAACCTTGTGATATTACCATGAATTGCATATTTGGGTGCTATTATGGATCTACTTTTTTTCTTTAAAAGAAAATTCCATGCTAATCAATTCAAAATTTTTTGAAAAACTCAAAACATTTCCATTAACATCAAAAAAGACAAGGATGTTCACTGTCTTCACTTCTATTTGATATAATTATTAAAGTCCTGGTTAGAATAATAAGGCAAAGGAGGGAAACAAAAGGAATACAAGTAGGAAAGAGAAGATACCAATTTACCAATATTTTCTAATGCTGTGATTTTATACATAAAATACCCTAAATACTTCACAGCAAGGATTTTATTGCTGATGGACACTTTCACCAAAGTGAAAGACTCAAAATTAGCATACATCACATTTCAGTAACCTTTCTTTTTTGTTTTCTTTACTATTCCTTTATTGAAAATTATTTTTATACAATGTATTCTGATACATTTCCAATTGTTTCTAATCTATAACTTCTCTGAGATCCTCCCCTAAGCTCCTGTGGCAAATTGATTAGAGTGCAGTAATTAGAGAGCAGTAAATTTTCTATATACCAATGACAAATATTACATGAAAAATCAGAACAAAAAAGCATCCAGAATACATATTTTAATGCTGAGGTATAAACCCAATAGAGGTAATGAAAATCTTCTATTATGAAAACATTAAAATAATGAAGAAGAAACTTGTAGAAGAAAGTAGAAGATAGAAAGATTTCCATATTCATGAGTTAGTAGAATTAAAAGTACAGACAGTCATCCTACTGTCTATAAAAATTTACTTATGTATGTATTAAAGCAATGTCAATCAAAATTGGAGTACCACTATTACAGAGCTAGAAAAAAAATCTTCAAATTTGCATGGAAGTGTAAAATATTCCAAATAGCTCAAATTCTTTTTCAATAGACATGAAGGCATGCATAAGAAGACTGGAATGTTGGAAAGTCTACCCTATTTATCTTAAAATTACCTCCTTCTTGTATCCTGATAGGTCTGTATCCTCTTTAACGTTCCAGTCTCCAAGCAAATTTCAATAAAACATTTTAGGAACACTCTAAAGTCTGCCAGTGTCTAATTCTAGAAATGCTATACATGGATGTATAACCAGTATAGACACAGCCTGTTCATTCTGTAAAGACTCACAGATCATTTTATTAAAAAGACTGGCAATTTACATTTTTGATTAAAATATTCTACTACACAGAGTGACAATGGATACATTACTATACACTTTGTAAATGATTTGTAGATTCTCAAAAAGCAATGTAGTCAAATATTGCTATAGGAATTATCAATTCTGTTCTGTCAGTTTTGCACTTAGTTAAATATTTTATGGAATTAATGATAAAATTAATCAGTCCAAGAAGTAATCGTTTTAGTCATTTAAAAATCAAAGTAATCTTTTTTTTAATAAATGAAATTCATACACATTCTGAAAAATGAATCAGGAAAAAGTAGAAATATTTTGGTTTTATTTTTGCTGTCAATTAAAGGTAATACCTAAGTGTTATATAAAAATTTCCTTTAAATAGGAGCAATTCTGGGTTAATATTTTTGAGATGGTTATGTGGCCCCATCCCTCAACTGGGGGCCATGCCTAACCTTTATGTATGTTCTCTAAAGGTTCTCTGTCCTTTATGTTGGGTATTTCAGCTAATGTCATCTCCACTGGGGCCTGAGAGCATCTTGCTTTCCTGGCATTTGGGGCTTTCTGGTGACTATCGCTAGCTCCTCATTCCACAATGTTGCACACCTCTCTTCAATTTCCTAACCCTTTGCACATCTCCCCCATCCCCTCCTCCACATCTGATCCTGCCACTCTTTTCCCTGTTACTCTCCTTTCTTCCTCCCAAGAACCTCCCTTCATTTTCCTCCTTCGATTATTTTGATCCCCTTTTAAGTACTACTGAGGAATCCTCTCTTTAGTCTTCCTTCTTTTTGAGCTTCATATGGCCTCTGAGTTGTATTGTAAGTATTCTGACCTTTTTTTCCTCAAATCCACTTATCAGTGAGTACATACCACATGTGTTCTTTTGTGACTGGGTCACCTCACTCAGGATGATATTTTCTAGTTCCATCCATGAACTTCATGAAGTCATTGTTTTTGATAGCTGAGTAGTACTCCATTGTGTAAATGTATCACATTCTTTGTATCCATTCTTCTGTTGAGGGACACCTGGGTTCTTTTCAGCTTCTTACTATTATAAATAAAGCTGCTATGAACATAGTGGAGCATGTGTCCTTGTTATATGCTGGAGCATCTTTTGAGTACATGCCCAGGAGGGAAACAGATCTGTTCAATATAATACTCCCAGTTCTAGCCAGAACAATTACATAGCAAAACTAGGTCAAAGGGATACATATTGGAATGGAAGAAGTCAAACTATCACTATTTGCAGATGATATAGTATACTTAAGTGACCCCAAAAATTCCTCCAGCGAAGTTCTTCAGCTGATAAACAACTTCTGCAAAGTGGCTAGATATAAAATTAACTCAAACAAAACAGTAGCCTTCCTCTACTCAGTGGATAAATGGGCAGAAAAAGATATTAAGGAAATGTCACCCTTCAAAATAGTAACAAATAATATAAAATATATTGGTGTGACTCTAAACAAGCAAGTAAAAGACCTATATGACAAGAACTTCAAGTCTCTAAAGAAAGAAATTAATTAGATACCCAGGATTTTCCCTTGGGTGTGTGAGACTTAAAGGTGTGTGAATTAAGGGTGTGACTTAGAGATCAGATTTAGAGACAAGACCTAAGGGCATGATTAAAGGCGTGACTTAGAGGCATGGCTTAGAAGTGAGACATATAAAAGTCGAGAGGCAGACAGGAGAGTTCAGAACAATTTGGAGAATAGAGAATCAGACACTTCAGAGAGTACAACTTGGAGTAGGAATTAGGCATTGAGGAAGAAGACACTTGGACTAGAGAACTTGGAAGAAGAACAATTATTATTAGGTAGTAGGCACTTGAGTCTTGGCACTTGGAGGAAGAACTTGGAATTAGACATTTGGCACTTAGCTTGGAAAGAAGCTTGGAACTTGGAGGAACTAGGGAATAGGAACTCAAGACTAGGGACTTGGAGAGAAGAAGAGAGACTGAAGAATAAACGGGATTGGATCACACTCTGCCTGGCCTCCATTCTTCCAGTCCATCCTCACTCTCTCTTTTGCTGAACCCCAACCCACGGACTAGAGCAGATTGGGGCAGTGAGGGCTAACAATTTAGCCCCCAAGCCCCTAAATCTTTTGGCAGTGCGGGTTCAAACATTGATAGAGTGGTCTGCTACATTTTGTCCCCCAAACGTGGGGCAGCTCAGGCTGCAACAAAAGAAGACCTAGAAGATGGAAAGACTTCTCATGCCTATGGATCAGCAGGATTAACATAGTAAAAATGGCCATTTTAACTAAAGCAATATACAGATTCAATGCAATCCCCATCAAAATTCCAACTCAATTCTCCATAAGGAATTGATTATATATTATGATTATATATTATTAATTGATTATATATTATAATCCATATAATACCACTTGTAATTCTCAAGTTCTTTTGGAACAACAAAAAACACAGGCTAGTGAAAACTATTCTCAACAATAAGAGAACTTCTGGGGGAATCACCATACATAACTTCAAGCTCGACTATAGGGCAATAGTAATAAAAAACCTCGTGGTATTGGTATAGAGACAGACAAGTAGATCAATGGAATAAAATTGAAGACCAGAAATAAACCCACACACTTATGGTCACTTGATCTTTGACAAAGGAGCTAAAACCATCCAGTAAGAAAAAAAGACAGCATATTCAACAAATGGTGCTGGGTTAAGTGGTGGGCAGCATGTAGAAGAATGCAAATTGACCCATTCTTATCACCTTCTACAAAGCTCAAGTACATGTGGATTAAAAACCTCCACATAAAACCAGATACATTGACTCTATTAGAAGAGAAATTAGGAAAGAGCCTTGAACACATCAGCATAGGAGGAAATCTCCTGAACCGAACACCAATGACTCAGTCTCTAAGATCAACTATCTACAAATGGGATCTCATAAAATTGAAAAGCTTCTGTAAGAAAAAGGATATTGTCATCAGGGGAAAAAATACCAGCAATCCACAGATTGGGCAATGATCTTTACTAGTCCTACATCCAATAGAGAGCTAATATCCAATATATTCAAAGAACTCAAGAAGTTAGACTCCAGAGAAACAAATAACCCTATTAAAAATGGGGTACAGAGCTAAACAAAAAATTCTCAACTGAGGAATCTAGAAAGGCAAAGAAGCATCTAAAGAAATGGTCAACATCTTTAGTCATCAGGGAAATGCAAATCAAAACAACCCTGAGATTCCACCTCACACCAGTCAGAAAGACTAAGGTCAAAAACTCAGGTGACAGCAGATGCTGGTGAGGATGTGGAGAAAGAGGAACATTCCTTCATTGCTGGTGGGATTGCAAGCTGGTACAATCATTCTGGAGGTTTCTCAGAAAATTGGACATAGTAATACCTGAGGATCCAGCTATTTTAAGTTTTATAATCCATATAATACCACTTGTAATTACTGAACTGTATAATTCAAGAGAAATTACAGATTACTTGGAAAAAATAAAATTTATTTGTCTTACTCTAATTAAGTTCTATGCTCTAAAAATGCCAAGTAAAATATGGTATCAGTTCAAATAGCAGACTAGTTAGAGAAAACATGTGTTTGGTAGAACAATACGACCATTAAGCAAAATCACAAAAAAAATTATTCAGAATTAAGGATGAGAATAACTTAAAAGCCATATGGGACCTTTAATTTTCCCAACGCAACATACCTCCCTGTACAAGTTTTAATTAGAAAAGTTCCATGCATTCCTAGTGTGTAAAACTGACCAAGTTTGAAGACCCAGGAAAATAAAACTTACCAGTCCAAAACTGTGTCCCCCTCTATTGACCTGTCTAAGGGCTGAGTGAAATCTAGTATTAGGTACTTTGTTTCCTCTAGGCTGGAATTCTTATTATAGCAACAACGGAGAATATACTTTCCAAACACTGTAAAGGAAAGAAACAACCCCACAGCACTTTCAGTGGATAAATGAGTTGAGAAAACAATAGAGAAGTTACTTCTAGGGGCTAAAATTGGAGGTTGTATTTATGAAATTGTGCCACCAAAAAGCACAGTATCAAAGGATTCAGTAGTAACTCATACTTTACATAAGAGACACTACATTCTACATGGTGGTACTGTTATGTAGATGAAAAAAGCTATCCGGTTTGAAGCTGAGATTGTGTAATACCATAAATGACATTTCCACAAGATAAGCAAGCAAGACTAATAATGTGCAGAAATGATGTTAAGAACTTGTAGCATTTCAGACATGGAGGTAAAAGGATCATGAGTTAGAGTATAGCCTGGGCTACATATTAAGGTTCTCTCTTAGAAAATCCAGGTTTAAAAAGATATAAAGAAACTCAGAGAAACAACTATAAAATGTTATTTTTTTTGTTACACCGATTCATCCTTATTGTTCAGAATAACTCAATATGAAGTCCTAGAAAGAATAGTATGCACCCTTAGTAAGTTTTGAAAAATACAAGAGTTTTTCTTCTTTTGCTTTTTTTCTTTCTACTTTACCTTTCCATCTTTTGACATTAGTTGATAAAGGAAATCTATATCAAAATATTGTGGATACTCAGAATTAAATCTGTGTAGTCAGCCAGAACAGCAAATTATCTTACTAAAACAAACAAACAAACAAACAAACAAACAAACAATGCTGGGCAGTGGTGGTGCACGCCTTTAATCCCAGCACTTGGGAGGCAGAAGCAGGAGGATTTCTGAGTTCCAGGCCAGCCTGGTCTACCGAGTGAGTTCCAGGAGAGCCTGGGCTATAACAGAGAAACCCTGTCTCAAACAAACAAACACCCAAAACAAAATAAAAAAACAAAAACAGAATCCTAATGTTATGTATGGCAAAGAACACTAACATTTTAAACACATTTTAAAGTCATTAAACAAATTGGTTCAAGCTGCAGCAAACAACCAAAAATCAAAGTGAAGTTTTTAAAAATAAAACATTGAAGGTTTTATGAAGACAGCATTTCAATATGCAAGAAACAACCAAAAATTTGCTCCACACTATTAAATTATCAGTTAAACCAAACCAAATTAAAACACTGTAACATATAGATTCACCCTGGAAATAACTAAAAGAATAAGACTCAGGAAAAAAAGAACTATTTTCACACTATTTGTATAAATTTGAGTAAGTATAGTCATTATGAAAAACAATATGGAAGTACCTGAAGGATTAATAACAAGGCTACCAAGTGGTCCTGACAATCTAGGTAGACAACTAAAGGAAACATAATCACTTTGATAAGGAGACATCTGTTCTCTCAGGCTACTCACAATACCTAAAAATGGAAATAGCTGATGTGCTCAAAGTTAACAAATGGACAAAAATGCGGTACATATATACAATGGAATAATATTCAGTCATAATAACTGATTGAATTCTATCATTTGTAGCAAGTTAGATAGATCTAAAGACTGTGATGCTACCTGAAATAAATCAAATGGTAAGAAAAAAGCTATATAGCTGGGCAGTAGTGGTACACGCCCTTAATCCCAGCACCTGGGAGGCAGAGGCAGGTGGATTTCTGAGTTCGAGGCCAGCCTGGTCTACAGAGTGAGTTCCAGGATAGCCAGGGCTACACAGAGAAACCTTGTCTTGAGAAACAAAAACAAAACAAACAAAAAGAAAGAAAGAAAAGAACTATATGAGCTTCCTAGTGAACAGCTTAGCTATGGTTGATATAGAGGCTGAAGATAGAAGGATTGTGTCCAGAGATTGGTGAGAGGGGCAGGAGATAATGGGGTGAGGCATAGCTTGATCAATGGGTACCTAGCTTACTAAATTTGTATTGAGGCATTTGGTACTCTGTTTTCCTGTAGAAATGGCAGTGATCATCCACATGTAAGAAAAGAACAAAGGGTTTTGGAAAACATGTTTAGTTCAATTGAACAATGAAACATCACTTAGAATAAAATTAATAGTCACAGTTACTCTATTTTCATGTATCAGCTAAAAAATTAAATTAAGATATGTTGATTAAGTTTAGTTTGTGACAAAAGTGGAAAACTCAAGTATAAAGAAAATCTCACCCATGCCCACAAAATACTAACAAACAATATCCTTGAGTAACTATGTGTGTGATTCTTACAATTTTAAAGTGTTTTAATCAGTGGCATGGAGTATGTTTATGTAAAGACAAATAGATGAAGTAAATGGAACAATGAATATATAAAAGTATAAAGTATTTTAAAAATTATAAAATGATGAATAAAAAAACTGAAATGACAAAACTTACTAGAAAATTTTAATGAAAGATTTGAAGATATGGAAGGATTTGAAGCCTGCTTCACAGAATCAGATTCATGCTTACTACTCTAACTCAAGTTTTTAAAAATATTTTAAAAATATTTACATTTGTACTCATAAAGTAATAGTATTTTCAGCCTCACCCAGAGAAGTGTACTTTTGCAATAAATTACAATAAATATAGACATCATTGATAGGCTAAGAATAAGTAAAAGATGGCTGAATGCTTAGCCCAAAAGAAATTTATACCAGCCACTGCAAGGATCAGGAAACACACCAGAAGAGAAGGCAAAAGGAAAATAAATAAGAACCAGGGGATATGGAGAAAGTTTGAGAAATGCCTCCATCTAGGCAGGAACGGTTGTTGAGATCATAATCTCATAGCAACTACAATTGCAAGTAATGATTGCACACAAAGTTAGGCCCATCACAAATCAATCATGGACTAGGGAGGGACTTTTAAGATCATAGCACTTTCTGATGTACTATCGGCTAGTTGTGGTTTATAGGAGAGAAACAGTCATTAAGCATACCCACAGGTAATTCCAACAGACTCAATAGATACATCAAAACTTATAAGCTCATAGATTGCTATGATATAGGTGTTTTCTGCTAAGACAAACCTAGAAGGTCATAAAACAGAGAAAAGACACATGAGAATGTGAGGACATGACATTAGTTTGTAGGGGCATGATCAGAATTACTGGAATATAACAAGGCAGCATTATATTGGAGTGCACTATATAGATTAATGCTTATACTCAGAATTAAAGACAACAAAGAAGAAAGTTAATAAAACTTTTCACACACACACAAGGATTTTAGGTCAGGCCAGATTTGTTATTTTATTATTAGTTAAACTATTTTAAGTGATATGGTAAAATCACATGATCCAGAATTATGAACTATGGACAGCAGGTCTTCTTCCAGTATTTGAGTCCTGAATTCTTCCAGTCACTGCTAGCAATTATCATGACTATTTTTCTTATTTATATTTTTAAATTAACTCATCAGAACTATGTCCACATTCCCTTGTTCACACAATGAGCCAATCTTAGCAAACAGTACTGCCAAATCTTTATGTTTTTCACTGAATTATGTATTATATACTCTTTCCTATTTTATATACTTTTACAATCTGCATGTTATTGCTCTTTTGCCTGCTTTTGTGACCCCTTTCTTCCCAGTTTTGCCTTGCTCAGCCCAGATATGAAGGCTTGTGCCTAGGCTTATTGTAACCTGCTATGCCATGCTCAATTGATATCCTAGGAAGCCTACATATTTCTGAGTTAAATCGAGTAGGAGTAGATCTGGGAAAGAAGGGAAGTGTGTGTAGGGGAACTGGGAAGGGTGAAGGGAAAAAAAGTAAAAAAAAAAATGTGATTTGGTTCTGAAGAGATGGCCCAGCAGTTAAGAATAAGAGCATATAATTCTCTTGCAAAATGGGATATATGTATAGATAGATAGATATGTATAGATAGATAGATAGATAGATAGATGTATATATATGTACACACACATATATATACACACATACATATACATATGTATAAATATATACATATTTATTTCCATGTTATATATATATATATATATATATATATATATATATATATATATCATACCTGGCTACAACTCTAAGAAATCCTATGATCCCTTTTGGGCTCATAGACACCTGAACACATGAACATATACTGCACCACACACATCTACCTATAGTTAAAACTAAATAAAACATTTTACATCTATGCTGTATTTCAATGCTATACTATTTTTATTAATTATCTTGTTTATTTACCTTTCAAATGTTGTCCCTCTTCCTGGTCCCCACTCCACAAATCCCCCACCCCTTTCCCCCTCTCCTTTGCCTCTAAAAGAGTGCTTCTTCACCCAGCCATTCCCACCTCACCCCTCAAGCATCCCCTTTCTCTGGGGCATCAAACCTCCACAGGGGCAATCACATCTCCTCTGACTGAGGCCAGATAAGTCAGTCCTCTGCTGCATATGGAGCAGGAGC
This sequence comes from Arvicanthis niloticus, assembly GCF_011762505.2. NCBI lineage: Eukaryota > Metazoa > Chordata > Mammalia > Rodentia > Muridae > Arvicanthis > Arvicanthis niloticus. The sequence goes on along the minus strand of NC_047663.1, from coordinate 30,440,830 downwards.
CATGACCAGCCCAAGTATGCTCTTTGATTGGTGGCTTAGTCCCTGGGAGCTCTGAGGGATCCTGTTGCTATATCTTTGAATTCCAATCCCTTTCTATCACTTCAGTCCTTCCCCTAACTTTTCCATTGGTCTCAGTCTAATGGTTGGATCTGAATATCTCCATCTGTCTTAGTCAAGTGTTGGCAGAGTCTCTCAGAGGACAGCCATGGCAGGCTCCTGTCTGCAACCACATCTTGGCATTAGCAATAGTGTCATGGTTTGGTGTCTGTGCATGAGATGGATCCCAAGTTGGGGACAGTCTCTAGATGGTCCTTTCTTCAGTCTCTGCTACATTTTTTTTTGTTCCTGGTTTTCCTTTAGACAGGAATAATTCTGAGTAGTGTATATTAGTCAAAAAGCTCAGAATACCCGTGATAAAACTCAAATATGGGGAACTGGGAAAATACTAAAAGTCCCAGACACCAGGGATGTGAGAGTCTCCCAGGACCCAATAGGGATGACATTAGCCAAAATGCCCAACAGTGAAGAAATAAAACCTGAAGAGACCACCTCAGTGTTACATTATTAATGAGTTTATACATGTACATTTTATTTAAATTTCAAACTTAATCATTAAAATTTATATTCAACAATTAAAATTGAATAACCTTCAATAAATAGCTTTAAAAACAAAAAAATAAAAAATAAAAATACAATAAAAGTCACAAGGGGTGTTAGAGGGAGGAACCATAGTATTATTCCATGTGGCAGAGAATTGTTGGCTGGCCTTAAGGGGATATAAGCCGGATGGACGCGGAAGGGGAGAGTGTGCTACTTTTGTATCAAAAGCCTGAATAAACTACTTGAGGAAGAAACTCAGGAGTTGCATTCACTTTCTGCTGGTCAGAGAGGAGTAACAGTGACAGGTATTGGGTGAGGGAAAAGGACTGAAGCCCTGAGGGCCAGCAAAAATAATGGAAACAGGGAACCTAGGGAGGTACGAGGTACGAGGTACGAGATTGGGGAGACCATCCAGAATGTACCAGAGGCCTGGGAGGTGAGAGACTCTCAGGACTCAAAGGGAGAGAGACCTTAGATGAAATGCCCAACAGTCGGGAGAGGGAACTTACAGAGCCCACCTCCAGCAGGAAGAAAATGCAACAAATGAGGAGGCGGTTGCCATCCCACAGTCAAAACTCTGACCCATAATTGTTCCGGTTTGAAAATACTACAGGGATGGAAATGGAGAGGAGCCTAAGGAAAAGAAGGTCCTGCAACAGGCCCAAAGTGGGATCCAGCTCAAGGGGAGGTCCCAAGGCCTATTACTAAGGCTATGGAGTGCTCACAAAAAAGGGAACTATCATGACTGCCCTCCAGAAGACCCAACAAGCAGCTGAAAGTTAGATGAAGATATTTGCACCCAAAAAATGGATAGAAGCCCTGTGCTTGAATTATGGAAATGCTGGAAGAAGCTGAGGAGGAGGGCGACCCTGTAGGAGGACCAGCAGTCTCAATTAGTCTGAACCCCAATATCTCTCAAACACTGTATCACCAAAATGGCAGCATACATCAGCTGATATGAGGCCCCAACCCATAGAGAGCAGAGGACTTCCAGGTCTGTGTTCAATCAGAGAAGATGCACGTAACCCTCAAGAGACTGGAGGCCCCAGGGAGTTTAGAGGTCAAGTGGGGAGGGGGTGGGGGTGGGAACATCCTGGTGGAGACAGGGGGTTGGATTGGAGGTATGAAATGTGGAACAACCAGAGGGTAGACAAGGGGGGCGGGAATAAAATCTGGAGTGCAAAAAATAAATCAATAAATAATAAAAAATTAAAAAGTTATAGTAGGAAAATTAAATTGATTAGAAACAGAGGGACCAAGTTTTTTTTTAAATATACAGAAAATATATAACAAATAAAAGACAAAAGGAAGTATGTGTTAACAATTTCACATTTCCTGCAAACCCATCAATCTTGCCAACTGAAAGAGACCAGATTGAAGAGTGAGTAAATTACAGTATATAACTATTTTAAGGGGCATTTTGAATGTCAATATATAAAATGATTGAAAGTTAGAGTATCATTGGTTTCTAAAAATAACCACAAAAGATCTGCGGTATGTATGTTAATTTAGAAACAGACTTAAATCCGAAAGCTCAATTTATTAAGAAAATATACACTGTAAAATTGAAGGAGAGATAATTTTACAATGATAGTGAAACATTTTATTAGTTCAGCTTTCACAGAACATAACAAAAGCTCAGTGGATAAAGAGAATTCCTGATGAATTTTAGAACCCAGCTGTTCCTATCAAAGAGTGTTCTGCTCCTGTATTGAAGGACATACACTTTTTGAAGATGGGGTGTTCTCCAGGATGAGTCCTGTGTTGTGTAAAGCAACATATCTCAGCATCAAAATACTAAAGTAGCCCAGGGTTTCTGCTACTAGTGAAACTGAATTGAATTACAAATTATAACAAAGGGAAGAATGACAAATTCATAAACAAGCAGAAATCATACAACACAGTCAATCAATGAATGGGTCAAAGAATAAATCAGGAAAGGTTTGAAAATATTTAAAGATGAATGATAGGAAAATGCCACATAGCAATGCTTATTCAATATTGGAAAAGTAGAACCTAGAGGGAAATTTGTATTTATAAATGTCTTCATTAACAAACAAAGATATATGTCAAATCAATACCTTGTCTTGGCACAGTAAAGAACCAGAAAAAAATATGAAGAAAATTATGGCCAAAGCCAAAAAGAAGTAAAGATAAAATGAAGATTAGAGCAAATGTTTTAAAATGACAGAGTAGCAAAACAATAGCTCGCATTTCAAATATTCTATGAAACTGAGAAACTTAAAGTAGATAAAATTTAAAAAAAAAAGTGTTTGAAGATACAAATAACCACACAGTCCAAGTGGATTATATATATACAAAAGGAAATAAAGTTCTCTCTCTCTCTCTCTCTCTCTCTCTCTCTCTCTCTCTCTCTCTCTCTCTCACACACACACACACACACACACACACACATTAGAACATGAAAAGCATAATACATGAAAGACGTCAGGAACAAAGTATACATTATGTAACTCTAAGTTTACTGAATATTTATTAGAAACTGTCCTTTATGAAAGAATCACATTTGTACATTGGTGACTATTGGGGTCTGGAGGGAACAGGAAGTTGGGAATAGTGACTGCTTGAAAAATCCTGGATTTTGTAAGTGGATAACCAAAATGTTTTAGGCTTGAAAGAAATTAATACCAGAAAGAAAACCTAGCAACATCATAAATTTTCTAAAATCCAGAGTTGCATATGGCTAAATGTATTTTGTGAATTTCAACTCAATAAGCAAAAGATTTAAATGATACAATGGAGAGTCATGGATTTGTTCCATAAGAGCGAGCTGATGACACTCTCCCATGTTAGCTGTGCGTGTGTATATATTACCTGAAAAATGTAGTTTTAGAACTATATATTTCAATATTTTTGTTCTTCATGCAATATTTGGACTTAGTTATTATCAGGAATAATCTTAAATTCTTTTTAAATGGCAATTAGTCTGGCTCTCCTTTTTTTTCTTTTATTGAAAATAGATTTTTTGCTCACATAATATATCCTGATTACAGGCTCTCCTCCTCCTTCTCCTACTTCCTCCCAGCGTCCTCCCATCAAGATGCACCACCTTTCTGTCTCTCATTAGAAATGTACATGTTTCTTTCTTTTAGTTTCTTTTGTTTTAATGCAACATGGTTTTGTTCCTATTTTCACAAAATTCGGTTTTCCATCTGAGAGACTTAGGTATTGACTGTACAGTGGGAAGTCTCCACAGAACACAGGGGAGTTCACAACTGTGGAGACAGTGGTGACTGTGGGTGGCATTTCTCTGCTGAGTCAGGTCCCCAGGCTACAGATTTTCTTACAAGATGTGAAAGCTCAAGTCTGTAGTTCTTGAAGCTCTTCAGTCATTTTCCCCTTTTCCTTGCAACTTTGGAGAATTTCCACTTAAGATCATATATTCTCCCCTGTCTTCCTCATAACTGTTAAACTTAAGAAGTTTTACACCAAATTCCTCCACATTTTCTATCATCTGGCTGTATGAAAATGGGGAAAAAACAACAAACAAACAAACAAACACCCAACAGCTTACTTAGCTGTGGCCAGGAAAGAAACCTTTAGGATGCATACAGTGCTCCTGGAAGTCCCACATCACTGCACAGAAATCATCAATTATTTGTTCTCAAAAGTACATATTTTTCTCTTTGTCTGGCCCAAGCCCTGCCAACCCAAACCTGTCCAGGCAAACAGAAGCAGAGAACTAAGCATTTATATAAACTGAAAAATATAGTTTCTCCCACAATAAATAATTAAACCATGTTTTTCTTAGTAACTGAAACTTTAGATTCTTAGGAGAAACATCTTAATAATTGCAGTAGACCTGTACTTGGCTGTACCCAGAAGGTCAGCCTGTGTGTCTTAGACCAGACTTTGCCTCAGTATTAGGAGCTGAAACAAATGCAGCCTTTCTTTCCCATCAGTTTAACCAGAGAAATATTAGATAAGGGGCTGTCCTGATCCAGTGACCATTGTAGTGTCAAAAGAGATAGGATTACTTGCCACAAAATAGATTTTATTACAGATATTTCCCTTGGTAGAAAAGAGTGATCAGGCAAATTGGTCTAAAGTTACATAGATATAATTTTTCACATTTTTTTGTATGTGCTTGGTTGAAGGATTCAACCCAGCTAAGTCCTTGTACATATTAGAGATGCACTTTATCATTGAGCTATGCCCTGCACCGCTACCCCAGGAGTCCTTATTCCGGAATGAGCTTGCAGAAACAACACAGTTCTGAAACAAACCACTTACTAAAACCTTGAAAGTAAGCAGTGCAGTTCACAGGCAGTTCATAAGCTTGCTTCTAGAGTTATTATCTCCAATTTATTTTCCTTAAATCACAATGTGCCTACTCATTGCCATCCATGGCATGGCAATTATAGTCGATGTGTAGTTGTGTAGATTTTATTAATTAATAATTTTATTTTTTAATCCCAAATAAATCTCCCCTTTGGTCCCCCTTCCCAGAGTTTTCCACCCCATCCTCTTCACACCTAAGAGGGTACTCCCTCTCTCTGGGCATCCCGCTTCCCTGAAGCATCAAGTCTCCACAGGTCTAAGCACATCCTCTTCCACTAAGGCCAGACAAGGCACCCCTCTGTTACATATGTTCCAGGGGTCGCAGACCAGCCCCTGTATGCTCCTTGGTCTGTGGTCCAAAATCTGGGAGCTCCCAGGGGTTCAAGTTAGTTGACATGTTTGTTATTCCTATAGGATTAACATTCCCTTCAGCTCTCCAATCCTTCCCCTAACTTCTCCATAAGGGCCCTGGCCTCATTCCAATGGTTGAATGTAAATATCTGCATTTGTTTCAGTTTCTCAGGGTAGAGACTAGGTAGAGTCTTTCAGAAGACAGCCACGCCAGGCTCCTGTCTGCAAGCAAAACACAGCATCAATAATAGTGTCAGGGTTCAGTGCTCACCCATGTGATGGAACCCAAGCCAGGCTGGTCACTGGACAGACTTTTCTTCAGTTTCTTCTCCATTCTTGTCCCTGTATTTCTTTTAGACAGGAACAATTTTGGTCAAAGATTTTGAAGGTGGGTTGGTGACTCCATCTATTTATTGGGGGCAGTGTTTATCTATTGGAGGTGGGCTCTTCAGGTTCCACCTCTCCACTATTGGGCATTTCATCTAATGTCACACACATTGAGTCCTGGATGCCCCCCCCCCCAGGTCCTCTAGACTTTGTAGAGACTCCTCTCACCCCCCACCTCCAGTAGACATACATCCCCATTCATTCTCCTGGCTCCCTGGTTCTCTCTCCTGTCTCCCTCTACACTCAATTGGAACCCCCCCCATCCCTCTCTCCCTCTACCTCCCCCAAAAGCATCTTTAACAAATGGTGCTAGTCTAACTGGCAATCTGCATGTAGAAGAATGCAAATTGATTCATATTTATCAACAGGCACAAAGCTCAAGTACAAGTGGACACAGGGCCTCCACATAAAACCAGATATACTGTATCTAATAGAAGGAAAAGTGGAAAATAGCCTCAGATACTTTGGCAGAGGGGAAATTTCCTGAACAGAACACAAATGGCTCAGGCTCTGAGATCAATAGTTCATAAATGTGACCTCATGAAGCTGAAAAGCTTCTGTAAGACAAAGGATACTGCCAATTGGACAAATAGCAACATACAAATTGGGAAAAAAAATCACCTCTTCCCAGATTCTGCCTGCCTCCCCCACCAACTTAAATTTATGTTTGTTCTTTTTCTATCTAAAAAAATCAATATCAAAACATATAAAAATGTGATATGACAAAAATTACCAACATACACACACGTGTGTAATACATTTTTGTTGACCAATTACTCCTGGGCATAGGGCCTATGTTGAAATGTTTTGATATCCAGTCAGTTTCCACTAGACAAAGTTCATTTTCCCTTTCCTAGTAGGTGTCAACTACAAATAGCATCTTTGTTAGTAATGAGATTCTTTGTTGGATTTGTATCTGTTTTGAACTTCTGCATGCTGTCCCTGTCTCTGTGAGTTCTATGTGTATCAATCCTATTGCATCTAGACTTCAACTTCAATGGACTTTTGTAAAGACTGCCCACACCAGCTTCATTCTTACTAGGCTACTAATATGAGGCAGAGTGAAAGGTCTTGTTTCCAATATCACTAGAAAAGGTAGGTGAATTTATTGGCTCAGCTGGGATCAAGATTGCTTTGCATTCCACTGTATTAAACTATAGACTCTAGTATATGGCCAGACCTAGGCTATATGACAACTTTTGTGTCCAGAATGTTAAACTCAGCCTCCTTGGGCTGCTAAGAACTGCCATACGGTTAGTGACTCCATACCAAAAATTAAGTTTCTGTTTCTAACAGTAAATGGGAATAGAAATGTGTCGGGCTCCATGAGTAATGACGTGTTTAGAGTTTTAAATATTCCCTTGACAGTGTTTTCAAATGAGACAGTTGGCCAAGGAGCCATTGAGCACACACCACATTATCTTGATTTTGCCAAATAAGAGAAAAGATTATATAGTAGAAAATGAATAAGAAAAATGCATAACTAAATTATGACTTAGCTACACATATATATTTACCCACAGGTCAAAATGACAAAATCAAACATAATTTATTCATTGAGCTAGTAGGTTTAATTGTATTGAGAAAAGATAGCTTATCTATAAAATATGTATGACATGATTTTGGAGCTCTAATTTATGCAGATGTGAGCTTCTTGTTATGAATAGTTCCCAAAATAGATTACATTTGGGTTTTAATCTTCATAACATATTCTAGCACCTCAATTGAATATACAAAGGATATAAGCTGGACGATCCTAAGCACTACTACTGTGAACCAGGCAGTACATTAAATGTTAAACAGAACTTGCTAGAATCCCAGAAAAGTTTTACCAGAGTCATTTTACCTTCTGAGTTAAATTTGTATTGAACTGCCTAATATATATTAGATTTTCCAAAAGAGTTATTTGCAACACACAATCACCAATTCACAAGACTTTGAAAATGTTGCTTGTTTAACATCAAAGGAATTAAAATTTCCACTATCAATCCTATAATGAACAATGCATCTCTGAAACACTGGCATTCTATTTCTTATGTATTCGGTAAATAGAGGAAGGCTTGCAAGTTATGTGTAGAAGTAAGACACTAAGAAGGGCTTTGCAAACTAAAATCAGATTTTTCAACAACTTCAATGATTCTGCTTTAAACACCCTTTTAAATGCTGTTACAAGATGTGCATCATATTAAAATTGTAATTATGTAAATGTATGTGAAATCACATAGTAAGTATTTCGCCAAGTGGACATAACTTACCACTGGTAACTGTGTTTCCAAAATTTCTAATGATCCTATCATATAAAGTCATTGAATACTGAATATTTTAACTTCTGATAGACATTTTATGAACCAACATAGATCAATCAGCAAAAGTCAAAGAACTTCTGATCTCTTACAGCATACACCTGCTGTAGTGAGAATGATAGTAAGTAGAGAAATAAAAGATGTAGTGTGCCAGGGAAATAAATCACCTGGGAACAATCTACAATCTAGGAAAATATTAATTTGTATACATACCAATACAAGAGGGAGAAGTAGTTCTCTCTCTCTCTCTCTCTCTCTCTCTCTCTCTCTCTCTTTCTCTCTCTCTCTTTCTCCCTCTCTCCTTCCCTTCCTCCTTCTCCCATCCTTCCATGTTAGTATAGATAGTACACATGTACTCCAGAAAACAACCTCATGTGTCAATTTTGAATTTTCATCAAATTCGATACAGGGTCCTTTTTTTTTTTTTTTTTTTTTTCAGCACTGTATGCCAGGCTCAGAGACTCTGGGAAGACATTTAAAGCCTACAGGCACTGAAGGGAAAACAGGAACACAGATGCCCTATGCCAGGCACTGCCACACTAATTCTAGTGTTGTGTCCCCTAGAATCCCTTATTAATGACAGAATGGGGCCCAAAAATTTATCTTGCTTAATGTGTAGGTACCTCATAACAGGCTCCCCCTGCTTTTCCCCACAGTCTGTACACTCTATTGACTTTTGCACTGTGTATCTTTTGACTAGCTCAATGAGGTTCATTTTCTTTAAATAAAATAACAAGAACCGAGACTAGGCAAGCAGACTACTTTAATATGCAATGTAAGTAACAACTCTACTTGTGTTGTTCCCTAAAGCAAAGCTTCACTCTGTGATTGCTGTTGACCACACTGTTGCTTCTCCCGCATATTCCCACGCTACTAGGATAAAACGATCCAATAACTTCTATTGGGTTTCCTACACTAACTTTTATGTTTAATTAATGCATATTGCATGTATTTTTGTCTGTGTGATACTGATGGTGCTTCCCTTTAATCTTTTGATGTAATAACAAAGTTAATATGTCTTCATGGAGTTTATACTAGACTTTATTGTCTATCTTCCTTTTATTGGGTGCTTTAATTACTTATGAGGTTTCAATGGCTTTGATTCTCATATTATAGTTAGTTGACATTCACTGGTAGTCTCATATTTAATACATTTCAAAATATGCTTCTGTATAATGCTGTAATCCTTATTTTGTAATCTCTGTGTGAGCATTTCCTCAGATTTCTTGAATTCTACTTAGGTATATATCCTACTCTAATCCCTAAAAGGTCCATGTAAACCGGTGATCATTTTCCTGTGTAAAAGTGCCAAGTGTTCACTAAAATGAAACTTAGAAATTTGTATTTTGATATTTATCTGTGCCAATAACATATACTATTTTGTGATTATTGTATGCTATATTAAATAATGGTAGCAAGATTAAGTTCACATTCAGAAATTAGACTTGATCAAGAGCATATATTCTACAACATTCCAAAAATTTCTCGAATTCTAAATACTTTATTACAATAGGTTTAATTTTAGGTGAAATCCCCAAATCGTTCCTTGATGTGACTTTTTAAAACACATTTAGCTATCCTAATTAATCAAGAAGGTAGCTCAATCAAATATGTTGTTGTTATAATAGTTTTCATTTGTAATTTGTTCATTAAGTTGTAGCCCATCCTGACAAAAAGTATGTTATATACGTGCACATTAATGAACAGACAAATCTAGTGTAAATGCATATGATATACATAAATACATGTGTGTGAAGTATATATAAATGTAGGTCAAGTGTATTGTATCTTATTTGCGTGTTAACGCATTGCAAGAAAATTTAACTCTGAATTTTGGAGTCATGTATAAAAAATGATTGTCTTCAAATTTTCATGAATTTACCCAGCAATTTTTCAATGCATGCCTGTGTACTTCCAACTAAATTTATAAACATAAAGGAGCTGTGTCACCTGATAAATGGATATAACATTGGCCAACTTTAAATTTTTAATATGTTCTAGCCTTATTCTAGCAAATTAAAATCAATTTTCAACTACCAATTAGTGAAAATTTTGTCTGAAGTTCTACAGTATTACATTATCTCAAAATATTTACAGTCTGAGTAAAACATTTTTCTTCTTCAGCCTTTTCACTTTCTTTCTCTGTTATTTGTTGTATTCATAATATTGGATAATAATGAGAACAGAATAAATGATAGTAGTTATAACATTCCTTTAAAATACCTCTAATAGTAATGTGTTTAAACACATTAAATACAAAACTGAGATAATTTTAAAAGAACTTATATACTAAATAATATTTGAAGAAAGAAGTGTAGGGATGAGATTTTTCTAGATGGAAACAGTGTTACACTTTAATATCAACATTAATCCTCATTAACTACCTCTAGTCTTTAAGCTAATAATGCCATTTTGAAGGTATTTGCTGTAGGGGAGGTATCTTAATAAAATAAGACTTCAGAACTTTCTTGAATTCAGCAAGTTTCAGCTCCACAGTCTATGAGATATGCTAGTGTTATAATTTATATATGTCTTATTAATCATTTCTGTTACAACAGTTGTGTTTGGTATCTCTGCTGCAAAGATCCTTTAGATCTTTACATTTATATGTCCATTTGCTTTTTCAACCCTGAACATATATCTATTTAATTACTCAACTAAAATATCTACCAGAAGTATTTGACAAATATGCTGAACATAGCACAGAGAAAGTCTTACAATGGATGATAAGTATATGTGTATATGTATATACAGATATATATGTATGTATATGTAATATGCATATATATTTCATATATGTTTATATAATATACATTTATATAAGACACACACACATACACACACATATATATCCATATATATATATATATTTTTTTTTTTTTTAATTTTCAGAAGAACCTATAACTCTTTATTTACATCATTAAAAAAACTACCCAGAGTTTAAGATAGAAAAATTCTAGGGATGATTTGTCCATGTTATGAGTATAAATAATATTGACATATGACATACTTATAGTGTTTAAATTATATGTTGTATGTCTATTACAAAAAATTAGATACAGGGCTTGAGAGGTTGATCATCATTTAAGAGTACTGGCTGTTCTGCCCGTGGACCTGTGTTCAGTTCTCAGCATGTACATAGTGGTTTACAACCATCTGTAATTCTAGCCCCAATGATCCAATGCCTGCTTTTAGCCTCCATGCATAGTCTACATGCACATTGTGGACATACAGCCATATAGATAAAACATCAACACACATAAAATATAATAACAGAATAATTAAAAACAATTAGATAGTAAAATTAATTGACAGAACCAATTATTGAAATGTCAATGCCACAATCTTTGATTATAGTTAACCTTAGTGAAACTCTTTTTCCATTGTACTTTATAAGTGAGTAAGTTCTTATTATAACAAACACAAAATCTTGCAGTGGGGTTTCCAGTAAGTAATAGTAAAAATGTTTCACAAAGTTCTGTCTTTAGAATTCCCACTTTATATTGAACGTACCTTATCTTCAAGTGGTATAAGTCTCTCCTACTACATCATAAAGTCATAAACCCCTCAGATACACAGTGCCATTAGTATTATTGCTGTTTCCCAGAACATGCATCTTGCTAATCGAATCTCAAATGCATTCAAGAATCCACTCTGCACACGTCAGAGTGAGGTCTTAGAAGACTCAGTATTTGAGTAGGACTCTGAAATGTCATGAGGTAGATAAGACCAGAAAGAAAAGAAGAAAATACAATAGACGTAAAGGACTTAAAGTTAAAATTATAAAAATCAGACCGCATAAAATATATTAAAGGGAATTAACTGCTCTATTTACTTAAAAGCAGGTTGAATTTAGATGTGCATTGGGAATAATATAATTTTCAACAAACTTAGACCAAGTGATCTTGATCCCATGGTTCAAAGAAATAACCAAGGTAGTTAATTAAGCAGACCATGAGTAGTAAATACCACTAATACTTCAAGATAAAGCATCTAAATGTGCTAACAGAATCTAACCAGAGAATTTACTCTGTCAAAGGTATTCCAGGAGGAGGTTATATAACATAGTAATTTATTATGATGATAAAAATGTTCCTCAAAGAAAAGTTAACCCTCTGAATATTTTATTTCACACACACAAACACACACACACACATATATGTTTGAGTCAGAATTATAGTAATATAGTCTATATAATTCCAAATGTAATTTTATATTATTTAAGGGAAACTGTCTGGGCAAATCTATTGTTTCTTAAATTTTGTGAAACAATAATGATTATTATATGTGTGCCATAAGATATATGTGGCAGTTTGTTTGATTTTTTTTGTTTCCTTTTGTGTTTGTTTGTTTGTTTTTTCACTTCACATCCCATTTGCAGCCCCACCTTCTTCCAGGCCTCACTCACACAGCCTTTCTCTCCATCACCCGGTCACTGAAGATCTAGGCACATTCTCACCCACTGAGGCTAGACAAGGCAGACCAGTTAGGGGAACAGGATCAGGATCCACAGGCAGGCAAGAGTTAGGGTATGCCCCTGCCCCAGTTCTTAGTAGATTTGAATGACATCTGCTACATGTGAGCAGGAGACCAAGCCCAGCCCTTGTATGCACATTGGTTGCTTTTTTAGTTTCTAGAAGCCCTCAAGGGTCCCTTCTGGGCTCCTCAATCATTTTCCCAACTTTTCCACAAGACATCCTGAGCTCTATCTAATATTTGGCTGTGGACTCTGCATCCATTTCAGTCAGCTGCTAGGTGGAACCTCTCAGAGTACAGTTAGGCTAGGCTACTGTCTGTGGATCCAGGCTGAAGCACACAAATATAGCCTGAGGCTCCAGGGTAGTTGAAGGAGGAGAGCAGGACTGCACTGTGTTCCTATTGAACTTCTAAGGGAAGCTCAGGACATTTCCCACTAAATTGGCAGAGGATGCCTGTGCAGTCATTTATGTCGGGTTCACACAAGGTATCAGTGTATCCAAGACAGCAGTGACAAGAATAGCTGTCAACAGTGTTTTCACATGTTGTACCATTGTGACAAGGTTTTGAACAAGAGGAATCAAAGTCTCACAGTGTGTCCCTATGAATCCACTATCTGCAGTCCCATTAGTAGTTGTTCCTCCATCTACACATAGACCTCCATGGAGATATGGCTGATTGGAACATTCAGAGTTGAGGTCACAGTGGTCTCCAAGCAATTCAGGTGCATAATCACAGAAGTAAGGCCCAAGAGCATCCTGACACAATGTAGACATGCTTGGGGTCCACATTCATCAATTTCCAACTTACAGTTCATACCAGAATTCGCTTAAGGACAGACACGTGTGTTTCTTATATTATTGATGCATCAGCCTCATTCCTGCAGTGTTCAGAAACAAATTCATCTACTTCCAAGTCACAGTGTCTGCCTTGGTATCCAGGAACAAAGGAGCAGGTGTAGCCATTGACTCTATCTTGGCACACAACCCCATTCTGGTTGGAGCTGGAAGCACACTCATTGTGATCTGTCTCACAGAACTTTCCAGCATATCCAGCAGGGTAGATACACACAAGATGCTCAGGGTCTTTATAGCAGGTGCCTCCTGGTTTGCAAACAGCCCATCCACAGAAATTAGTAGCAGTTTTACACGTTATCTCTCTGTACCAAGAGGACATTGGTCTTGTTTCCTGGGCAATTAGCACAAGTGGCAATTCCTTGGCAGAGACTGGAGAAGAAAGACTCTTTTAGATCTTTGTTCAAATTATTGGCTGTGTCTAAACAACATTCCATAGAGATGAATGTAGCATATAAGTACCTCACTTATCATTCTGAAAAATTCATATTTCAAATGTCATGAACATTGAACCTTCATTATATTTCTTCATTTTCATTATCTGAGATGTTCAAATGGGACTCAGGATATAAACTCATCTTTCAGCTCTGAAGATCATGACTTCATTTTCTTTTGTGGATAATTTGCTGCTAAGCTCCATATGGGTTATGTGAATTCTTTCTGAAATACCTACAGGATGTTCTTGACTATAATATATGCCATAATTCCATAATTATTAATTATGTATGGGTTTTGAAGTTGGTTAGTGCTTTAAAGTTTGGCTGCAGTACTTTTAGTTGACATTCAAAAGTTTAAAATTTTTAAAAAAGACATTGTGATCTATTATTAACGTGATACATCAGTAGCCAGTCTCAACATGCCTTGCTTTGTGTTCACATTTCAACGAGTGTGATGTATTTTAACTGGTGTCATCTCAGGACTTCAACTCCTAGAAACTATTGCTTGATATTTCTTTACATAAATAGTTCCTATAGATTCTCTTTTTCTCTGATTTATATTATATTGTGATAGCTATAAACATTGAGGTTCAGATTTTAATTAATAAAAAGAAACAAATCCAGATTATATTGGATATCAGAATTCTATAAAGAAAAATGAACCTTTAAACTTTTAATGACCTATTCAATAAGCTATAAGTACCTAATGGGAACTAAGAGGGATAAAGGAATCTTAAATGAAAACATTATAAAATCTTTGATCAGAGCAGTGTTATCTATAATGTGGCAATTATAATGTGGCAATTATTTATTACTCAATTAATAGTCCAATGGTCTTTCCAAAGTCTAATGAATGTTCCAGTAACCTCAGGCTAGAGGATGCGTTCTGAGTAATGGCCCAAGAGTAAAAATAACATGTAACTAAAAACTAAAGCGCAGAAGTTCTATGCCAGTTTAGTGTTCTGTCTTTCTCTGCTGAGAATCTAAAAGAAGCCTAATATTTCTAATAGTGTTGGTGCCAGATAAGAATGTTTTTCCTTAGATACCTTGTCACAGTGGGCAACAGAGACACACAGTGATCTGCTTAGATACAGAAAAGCAAGGAGCAAGACATACCAAAAAAAGTTAATATGTTTGGTCTTTCTTCACACTTTTTATCTGTGCATAGTCTAATCTAACATGATTAGAAAGAAAACCTCTAATGGTAGTTGGATGTTATATAAACAAAATCATACACAAATTTTCATGATTTTTGTTGTGCATTAGAATGATATGTGTTAAAATAGATGTGCCTGTGTCATCCTAGAAGACAGACATTTGTCTTTTTTAAAAGAGTAGAAGATGAAAACTGTCTGTTAGCAGTGTGGATCTGTGCTGATATGTGCAGTTAGAAGCACCAGTCAATGAAAAGGATGAACTAGGAGGGAGAATGGTGGTCAAGATACATTCAGAAATGAGAGATGTAAGGTGAAAACTTACATTTGCTTATTTCTTTTTTGGCTTCATTGATATGAGTCTAGTGCTTTCTTCTGTCTCCTTCAAGAGAATGACATCTTAAAACACTGTTCTCATGCAACACACCTCATGGTTTGAACGTTTAAGGATACAGAAATCATGGTTCATATAGTCACATATTTTCTGGAGGTCAATGTAGCAATGCCTCAGCAAAGATTCTCACCCCACGTTGTGCCACTGAATGGTGACATGTGTCTTAGAGGTATTCATTAGTTAGCATGGCTTTTAGAAGACCCAGAACCTATGAGAGATTCACAATCCTAGAATGGAGTTCCTTCTCTGACTAAGTGAGCATTCATTTTCTACTCCTTGAGAGAGTACAGTCAGGTCTGAGATTCTTGGACATTTTTTCTGAAACTGTAAAGGAAGAGAAGATTTCCAGGTGAAAAAAAAACTATTTGTCATTGCATAGGAGTTAGTTTTTATATTTCCTTCTATTTTATATTGTTTGTCTGATGTTGTGAAAAAAAAAAAACACTCCAAGAAAATCACATCAAGAAAGACAGAGTTTGTCTTGGCCTCTAATGACAGAGGACTTATACTCTATCATTTTCAAGAAAACTTGATAGTGTTCAGGAACAAAATTGTGGCTGGATATGTGGCTGGATATGGTAGCCTGTTGAGGGAATTTCATATGTAACTCCTAACAGTAGTCAGAGAACATAACTTATGCTTTAGTATTAGAGAAATCTGTTTCCGTGCTCTTGAAAACAATTTACAATTTCTTCTGTCACTTTATAGGATTCCTGAACCAATTTTGAGAGTTAACATACAGGAACACAATAATATTTACTATTAAGTATGCTGAGCATGGCTAACTAGCATGCTAGTACATAGCACCGTAATTACAATATGAAGATAAAACTAAGGGTTGACAGAGATTAAGAAATCTAACTAAGGTCACCTCATTACCAGTACTAGAGATTAATATTTCTTCAAGCTTGCCTCACTTCAGAATCCTATACACATTATGATATGTAGGCTTACCTGGGA
Source organism: Arvicanthis niloticus (assembly GCF_011762505.2). Taxonomy (NCBI): domain Eukaryota; kingdom Metazoa; phylum Chordata; class Mammalia; order Rodentia; family Muridae; genus Arvicanthis; species Arvicanthis niloticus. Next base: position 30,424,612 of record NC_047663.1, on the reverse strand, counting down.
AAAAAGGGGTTTATCATTTTTTTATTAAATTTTCTTTTTAATTTAATCTCTCTCTGTGTCTCTCTCTGTCTCTGTGTCTCTCTCTGTCTCTCTCTCTCTCTGTGTGGGTGTTTGTGTGTGTGTGTGTGTGTGTGTGTGTGTGTGTGTTTAAATTAGAGGACAATTTTTAGTTTTCTCCTGTGTTTAAGTCAGAGGACAATTTTGGTTTTCTCCTTCCAATCTAAGTTTCAAAGATGAAACTCAACCTGCCAAGCTTGCACATAAAGTGATTTCACCTGGTGAATAACTTTATAATAATCACTTTATTATTATTATTGTTTTTCTAATTACATCGTTTAAGAAGTATATCAATTAAAAATTCAAGAAGAAAGTAACTTTTTCAGTGTGCCCTCCTTATTTATTTTATTTTCCTGTAATATATATATATATATATTATATTTTATAAAAATATATATAGGGGGGATCCATAGACCCATAGCCAGCGCTAGCACGCCCCTTCCGCCGCTCGCCCCTCCTGCAGTCTGAGGCCTGCGGGTAAGTGCACCCAGGAGCCCCCCAGACATATTCTGGGGGATCCATAGACCCATAGCCAGCGCTAGCACTCCCCTTCCGCCGCTCGCCCCTCCTGCAGTCTGAGGCCTGCGGGTAAGTGCACCCAGGAGCCCCCCAGACACATTCTGGGGGATCCATAGACCCATAGCCAACCTAGCACGCCCCTTCCGCCGCCGCTCGCCCCTCCTGCAGTCTGAGGTCTGTGGATGAGTGCACCCAGGAGTCCCCCAGACACATTCTGGGGGATCCATAGAACCCATAGCCGGTGCTAGCACGCTCCTTCTGCTGCTCGCCCCCCCCTCCGGCCTGAGGCCTGCAGGGTCTGAGCCCCAGACCAGACCTCTACCAGGTCTGCAGTTGTGTGGACCCCGGATTCCACCTGAAACATACTGGAAGGTCCGCTCAACCCAGAGCCACAGAGGAACAACTGAACTCAGAGTGTCAGACAACATACCCTGAGATAGCCAAGAGGAGACACTGCGCCCAGAACAGCAGACATCTAGCTGGACTGCTACCTTGGAGGCACCATATCCTGAGGCATCCTAGAGATACCACTGTAATCAGGGCAGCTGGAAAAAAATCACAAAGACATCTGGACTCCTAGAAGACCAAACAAAAGCGAGACAACTGGAAAGACAGGCTTCAATCAGAGACAGAAGTACAGGTAACACTAGAATTAACCAGATGGCAAAAGGCAGGCGCAAGAACGTAAGCAACAGAAACCAAAGTTACATGGCATCATCAGAACCCAGTTTCCCCATCATAGCAAGCCCTGAACACCCCATCACACCAGAAAGGCAGGATTCAGAATTAAAATCACTTCTCATGATGATGATAGAGGACTTTAAGAAAGACATAAATAACACTCTCAAAGAACAGATAGAAACCCTTAGAGAGGAAACACAAAAATCCCTTAAGGAATTACAAGAAAATGCAACCAAACGGGAGAAGGAATTAAACAAAACCATGCAGGATCTAAAAACGGAAGTAGAAACAATAAAGAAATCACAAAGGGAGAACACCCTGGAGATAGAAAACTTAAAAAAACGATCAGGAGTCATAGATACAAGTATTACCAACAGAATACAAGAGATGGAAGAGAGAATCTCATGTGCAGAAGATACCATGGAAAACATTGACACAACTGTCAAAGAAAATGCAAAATACAAAAAGCTACTAACCCAAAATATACAAGAAATCTAAGACACAATGAGAAGGCCAAACCTAAGGATAATAGGAATAGATGAGGGGGAAGACTCCCAACTTAAAGGACCAGTAAATATTCTCAACAAAATTATAGAGGAAAACTTCCCTCACCTAAAGAAAGAGATGTCCATAAATATACAAGAAGCCTACAGAACTCCAAATAGTTTAGACCAGAAAAGAAATACTTCCCGCCACATAATAGTCAAAACATCAAATGTACAAAACAAAGAAAAAATACTAAAAGCAGTAAGGGAAAAAGGCAAAGTAACATATAAAGGCAGACCTATAAGAATTACACCAGACTTTTCACCAGAGACCATAAAAGCCAGAAGATCCTGGACTGATATCATACAGACCCTAAAAGAACATAAATGTCAGCCCAGACTACTATACCCAGCAAAACTCTCAATCATTATTGATGGAGAAACCAAAATATTCCATGACAAATCCAAATTTACACAGTATCTCAACACAAACCCAGCACTTCAACGGATAATTGGTGGAAAACTCCATCACAAGGAGGGAAACTACAACCTGGAAAAAGCAGGAAAGTAATCCTCCAAAAACCGTAAAAGAAGGTAGCTACACAAACATATCTCCATTGCCAATAACAAAAATAACAGGAAACAACACTCATTTTTCCTTAATATCTCTTAATATCAATGGACTCAATTCTCCAGTAAAAAGACATAGACTATCAGACTGGATACGTAAACAGGACCCAACATTTTGCTGCATTCAGGAAACGCACCTCTGTGGAAAGGACAGACACTACCTCAGAGTAAAAGGTTGGAAAACAATCTACCAAGCAAATGGTCCCAAGAAACAAGCTGGAGTAGCGATTCTAATATCAAATAAAATCAGTTTTCAACCAGAAGTAATCAAAAAAGATAAAGAAGGACACTTCATATTCATGAAAGGAAAAATGTACCAAGAGGAACTTGCAATTCTCAACATCTATGCCCCAAATGTAAGGGCACCCACATACATAAAAGACACATTACTAAAACTTAAAGCATACATTGCACCCTACACAATAATAGTGGGAGATTTCAACACCCCACTCTCAGCTATGGACAGATCATGGAAACAGAAACTAAATCGAGACACAATGAAACTAACAGAAGTTATGAACCAATTGGACTTAACTGACATCTATAGAACATTTCATCCTAAAACAAAAGAATATACCTTCTTCTCAGCACCTCATGGTACCTTCTCGAAAATAGACCATATAATTGGTCACAAAACAGGCCTCAACAGATACAAAAAGATTGAAATAATCCCCAGCACCTTATCAGACCACCATGGATTAAGACTTGTCTTTGACATGGACAAAAACATCAGAAAACTGACATACACTTGGCAACTGAACAATGCTCTACTCAATGATAACTTGGTCAAGGAAGAAATTAAGAAAGAAATTAAAGACTTTTTAGATTTAAATGAAAATGAGGACACATCATATCAAAACATGTGGGACTCATTGAAAGCAGTACTAAGAGGAAAAATCATAGCTCTAAGTGCTCACAAAAAGAAAGTGGAAAGAGCATACATCAACAACTTGACAGCAAACCTGAAAGCATTAGAACAAAAAGAAGCTAGTATACCCAAGAGGAGTAGACGGCAGGAAATAGTCAAACTCAGGGCTGAAATCAACCAAGTCGAAACAAAAAGAACTATACAAAATATCAACAAAACCAGGAGCTGGTTCTTTGAGAAAATCAACAAGATAGACAAACCCTTAGCCAGACTAACCAAAGGGCGCAGAGACAGCATTCAAATTAATAAAATCAGAACTGAAAAGGGAGACATAACAACAGAAACAGAGGAAATTAAAGAAATTATCAGATCCTACTACAAAGGCCTATACTCAACAAAATTGGAAAATCTGGAGGAAATGGACAATTTTCTAGATAGATACCAGGTACCAAAGTTAAACGAGGAGCAGATAATCCACCTAAACAGTCCCATAACGCCTAAAGAAATAGACACAGTCATTAAAAATCTTCCCACCAAAAAATGTCCGGGGCCAGATGGTTTCAGTGCAGAATTCTTTCAGACCTTCAAGGAAGACCTAATACCAATCCTCTTCAAGTTATTCCATCGAATAGAAACAGAAGGAACACTACCCAATTCATTCTATGAAGCTACCATTACACTCATACCTAAACCACAGAAAGACCCAACAAAGAAAGAGAACTACAGACCAATCTCTCTTATGAATATTGATGCAAAAATACTCAATAAAATTCTCGCAAACCGAATCCAACAACACATCAAAACAATTATCCATCAAGATCAAGTAGGCTTTATCCCAGGAATGCAGGGATGGTTCAATATTCGGAAATCCATCAATGTAATCCACTACATAAATAAACTCAAAGAGAAAAACCACATGGTCATATCACTAGATGCTGAGAAAGCATTTGACAAAATTCAACATCCCTTCATGTTAAAAGTCTTGGAAAGATCAGGAATTCAAGGCCCATACCTAAACATAGTAAAAGCAATATACAGCAAGCCAGTAGCCAACATCAAACTAAATGGAGAGAAACTTGAAGCAATCCCACTAAGATCAGGGACTAGGCAAGGCTGCCCACTCTCACCTTACCTATTCAATATAGTACTGGAAGTCTTAGCTAGAGCAATTAGACAACAAAAGGAAGTCAAAGGTATACAGATAGGAAAGGAAGAAGTCAAAATTTCACTATTTGCAGATGATATGATAGTATACTTAAGTGAACCTAAAACTTCCACCAGAGAACTCCTAAACCTGATAAACAACTTTAGCAATGTGGCTGGATATAAAATCAACTCAAACAAATCAGTAGCCTTCCTCTACTCAAAGGATAAACAGGCAGAGAAAGAAATCAGGGAAATGACACCCTTCACAATAGCCACGAATAAAATAAATTATCTTGGAGTGAATCTAACAAAGCAAGTGAAAGATCTGTATGACAAGAACTTCAAGTCTCTCAAGAAAGAAATTGAAGAACATCTCAGAAGGTGGAAAGATCTCCCATGCTCCTGGATTGGCAGGATTAACTTAGTAAAAATGGCTATCCTGCCAAAAGCAATCTATAGATTCAATGCAATACCCATCAAAATTCCAAATCAATTCTTCATAGAGATAGAAAGAGCAATTTACAAATTCATTTGGAATAACAAAAAACCTAGGATAGCGAGAACTATTCTCAACAATAAAAGAACCTCTGGGGGAATCACCATTCCGGACCTCAAACTGTACTACAGAGCAGTAGTGATAAAAACTGCTTGGTATTGGTACAGAGACAGAAAGGACGATCAATGGAACAGAATTGAAGACCCAGAAATGAACCCGCATACCTATGGTCACTTGATATTTGACAAGGGAGCTAAATTCATCCAGTGGAAAAAGGACAGCATTTTCAACAAGTGGTGCTGGCTCAACTGGAGGTCAACATGTAGAAGAATCCAAATTAATCCATTCTTATCCCCTTGCACAAAGCTCAACTCCAAGTGGATAAAGGACCTTCACATAAAGCCAGGTACACTGAAAATGTTAGAAGAGAAGTTGGGGAAGACCCTCGAATACCTAGGCACAGGGGAAAAGTTCCTGAACAGAACACCAATGGCTTATGCTCTAAGATCAAGAATCGACAAATGGGACCTCATCAAATTGCAAAGCTTCTGTAAGGCAAAGGACACTGTCAACAAGACAAAACGGCAACCAACAGATTGGGAAAAGATCATTACCAATCCTACATCTGATAGGGGGCTAATATCTAATATTTACAAAGAACTCAAGAAATTAGATGCCAAACAACAAAATAACCCCATTAAAAAATGGGGTACAGAGCTAAACAAAGAATTCTCAACTGAGGAAACTCGAATGGCCGAGAAGCACCTTAAGGAATGCTCAACATCCTTAGTCATCAGGGAAATGCAAATCAAAACAACACTGAGATACCACCTCACACCAGTCAGAATGGCTAAGATCAAAAACTCAGGTGATAGTAGATGTTGGCGAGGATGTGAAGAAAGAGGATCACTCCTGCATTGTTGGTGGGGTTGCAAGCTGGTACAACCACTTTGGAAGTCAGTCTGGCGGTTCCTCAGAAAATTGGACATAGCACTACCTGAGGACCCAGCTATACCACTCCTGGGTATATACCCAGAAAATGCCTCAACAAATAACAAAGACATATGCTCCACTATGTTCATAGCAGCCCTATTTATAATAGCCAGAAGCTGGAAAGAACCCAGATGCCCTTCAACAGAGGAATGGATACAAAAAATGTGGTACATTTATACAATGGAATATTACTCAGCTATTAAAAATAATGAATTCGAGAAATTCTTAGGTAAATGGATGGATCTAGAAAATATCATCCTGAGTGAGGTAACCCAATCACAAAAGAACACACATGGTATTTACTCACTGATAAGCGGAGATTAGCCCAAAAGTTTGAAACAACAAAGATTCAACTACCAGACGACATGAAGCTCATGAAGAAGAAAGAACAAGTGAGGATGCCTAGGTCTTTCTTAGAAGGAGTAACTAAATAACCAAGGGAGCAAATATGGAGACAAAGTGTGGGTCAGAATCTGAAGGGGGGGTTGTAGGGAGACCATTGTGTCTGGGTATTCATTCCATAGGCAGTCATCAAAAATAGACGCTGATAGGGATGTCAGGATGGGAAAGCTGACAGCAGCCTGATAAGGCTGTCTCCTTAGAGGTCTCTCAGAGTCGGACATACCCAGAGACAGGTACCCACAGCTATCCATTAATATGATCAAAGTTCCCAATGGAGGAGTCAGAGAGTAAATTGAAGGGACCGTGAACCATAAGGGCTGGTGGCCCTGTGAGGAGAGCAAGAATACCAACCAGCCAGAGCTCCCCAGGGTCTAAACCACCAGCCCAGGAGCACATAGGGAGAGACACATGACTCCAGCTGTATATGTAGGGGAGGATGGCCCTGTTTGGCATAGGTGGGAGACAAGATCATTGGTACCCTAAAGGCTGAGCACTGAGGGGGAGGAATCTGAGGGTGGGGAGGGAGGCTGGGGGTAGGTGGGTAAACACCTTCATAGAGGCAGGAGGAGGGAGGATGGGATAAGGGGTTCCTGGGTGGTGTGGGAAATATGGTAAGGGGATAAAATTTGAAATGTAAATATTATATCCAATAAAAGGGGAAAAATAGAAAAGCGGTTAGAACCAACATTCTTAATAAAATGTCAGCCCTCTTTAAAAAAAAAAAAAACCTATCTTGATACTAAAATTTGTTTTGAGAATTGTATATTGCAGAATGATCAACCTTGGTGTATCTACTCAACAAGCAAGCTGGGCAGACCTGCTCAAACCTCTGAGGTCCGTGAATTCTATCTGGAGGCAGCGAAGACACAGCATCAGAGGATTGTCAACTTGCACTCCCCCCACCCCTCTTCTAATATCTCAACGCCCATAATCAGCTTGAAGAAGCTAATGATGAGTCAGCGCCCCTATTCCCTGGGCATGGGGACTAAGGTGGTAAATGTTGGGCTGTCTCCCTAGGAAAAAGTAGTGGTTTTGTCGGAATAGAGAGGATTAGCTAGGGTTTATTGCATAGCCATAACCTATTAGTAGAAATCTGTATAATTAATATCAAGATGAAGATATAAATTCTTAAATGGCACCAATTTACTTTGTTTACAAATTTTAAGGTTTTCAGTGGCATGAGCTTTTTAGTGATATAAGAGTGAGATGAATATTGTTACTATCATAGGCATTGTACCAGTATAACACACTTAGGAATACAAAGCTTAGACCCAGTCCTTCTTTAACTTTTTTAACTGATTTGAGATGGTCAGCCTGTGAGTTAAGGGACTATAGCAAATTCATGACTTGGAGTTTATTATAAGGGTGTTCTCTATGTTTTATTTAGAAATAGCTGAGTGGAGTTAACAGGCAACACTCCAGATTACCTTACATGGATAGCTGGTTTTCAAAACATCAGAAATCCTTAGAATTGACATGACAAACATTTCAGTATTAATGTTCATTTTCATTAGAGACCTGTCTGCTCCGGACAGCTTCCTATGTTAAACTCTAAGAAGAAATTGAGCATCCTTGGAGTTACTCCAGTTGTGGTGAGACAGCCACTAGGCAAGAATTGCCACTTTCCTTCTACAGACAAATTACTGTCCAGAAAAGGACACACTTGCAGAATAGTCGACTGATTATATCTGCCTAGACAGAGTAATCAGCCCTTAATAATTCTGCAGCACTAAGGTCTGTCAGATGATCCTGGGCCAGAAGGCAGAAGAACAGATGCTCCAACGTTTCGAAGTAGAGCGAGTGTCCAGGTGTTCAGAGGTCTCTATAAATTGGCTAAGTTTTAGAAGCTATGCTTGGTGCTTCCCACAATTATAGTCAACTCAGTCATTCTGGATTTCTGATGGGGTTGAAAACTTATAGCTATTTACTTTGAGAGAAAAGATCTGAGTGTATGGTCATCAGCTGACATTCATCCTAAAGCCAAGGAAAAAGCCAGGTTCAGAACTAAGTGTTTTAATTAGGATAGATGACAGAGGTGCTGGTTAGTCAACAAAAGGATGGACTGGGTATTAGGACTATCTTGTACCTCACTGGTACAAATAGGCATAATTATGCTCTAATTGTATTTTGAGAGAAAAGTTTCATTTTAACAGGAAGGGTGATGTGTAGGAGGAGCTAAGGTGGGAGGAGTACTGAGAGGAAGAAAAGGAGTAAGAAGAGGAGAAGAAGAAGGAGAGGAGAAGCTAGGTGATGAAAGAGAGATAGAGGGGGGAAACAGGGAAGCAGATGTTTATGTATCTCCACCAGTCAAAGATAGTTGATATATCTAGGTTGGGTAGTGGGTTACACCTCTGATTGAACAATACCAAACTTATAAAGCCTATGATTAACATTTCTTAAAAAAATGTATAAATGCAAAAAGGAAAAGGGGGCATGGGATAGGGGTTTTCTAAGGGGGGGGGAATGGGGAAACGGGATGGTATCTGAAGTGTAAATGAAAGATCTAATAAAAAAAATAAAATAAAATAAAATAAAAAAGAAAGAGAAAAAAAAATATATAATATATATTTTTATATATTATAAATATAATAAATATTTTAATATAATAAATATTAATAAATAAATGTAATAAATATAAATATTATAAATATTTTATATATAATATATATAATATATATAATATATATATATATATCCCATCTCTTTGTTATGTTTAAAATTGAACATTCACAGTGACCCACTGCAAACTTCCTTAGAAGTAATTTAGATTCTCCATTTTTCGTTAAGTTTACCAGCCCTTTCAATAACCTGTTTCAGTTTGTTGTTGGTCTCTTTTTTCTCTTCTTATACATTGTTCTTGTGTTGTGAAGAAAAGACGTCTTGATGAACTTCATTGTGTTATTAGATCATTCAAAGTTGAGCTCCCTTATTAGAAACAAATGTGTTTGCATTAATGATGAAGTATTATTCTATTTTATTCTGAAGTTTAATGTGAAATATACATGTGATTAATAAACAAACTATTATGAAGCATTTCTTTAAAGAGGCCTTTGCCAAAACATGTTCCTGTGTACTCTGTTCTAAAATTTTTATTAAGGTCACTTCTGTTGCCCTATGAAATGCAGATTCCAGATTATCAGCATTTCCATGGAACTTTTTGTTTTATTTTTTTATTTTTATTTTTTAATTTTTGTTACTGATAGCTGAGATTGAGTTTCACTGGATAATCCAAGCTGGTCTGAAACTTATTTTTCTAATACTTCAACTTCCATCATGCTGGAGTTAAAGACAAATACTGACGTCCCTGGCTTCCATTTTGTGTTATCCCTGTGAATTATAAGAGAAAACAAATACAAATAGTTTTATTTTCTTTCCCTTTTAACCCCTGAAATGGAGAACTATATAATGTGCTTTCAATTCCTTTAAAAATATTGCTCCATGGTCACATTTTCCTGCATTTATTTTAATAATAATTGTTCCTATATTTATGATGGAGAATTTATCTTAGCTCTAACCTGTATTTGGTAGATCATAAAGATTATTTTAGACATAAATGTTCAAATCACACAGGCCATTTTATACTCACTTTGATTTTGTTTGTTATTTTTCTTTTTAGGTGATTTCTCACTTCTAGAATTAATGAATGAAAGATGACAACCAGTCTTAAACAGAACTAGTGCCCTGGTTTTAGGGAAAGGATTGGGCACATTTAAAACAAAGTTCTTTGATGGCTGGATGGGGTAGTACATACATTTTATCCAACCCAGCCCTCAGAAGGTAGAGGCAGGCAGATATCTGTGAGTTCAAGGCTAGCCTGGTATACATGAATTCAAGTACAGACAAGAAAATGTAGGATGTTGCTGATAGATAGATAGATAGATAGATAGATAGATAGATAGATAGATAGACAGATGATAGATAGATAGATGCATGCATGTGAATATATATAGATACATAGGTACATAGCAACAACAACAAAACCTAACTATAGAAAATAATCAGGGATATGACAGTCAAATATGTACTTCCCTATACATGTGAACTAAGTAATAACATCCAGAAGATGTTAGTTCCATAGAGAAGCTAAATTTTTTTAGAATCTAATGGCATGTACAATATTTACTCAGAAATTTTTAGAATGCTGACTAACCTCAGCAAGATGGAGTGCTTTTCTTTATATTATTGTAAATATGGGGACTCTGGAATGGATGGGCTTCCCAAGAATGTTTCTGTTCTACTCAGTGGTTTGAGCTAAATAGAAGCAGTCTTGGGGAAAGTGCACTTTGTCTATTCTTTAAAAAAAAAACACAATTTCTTTAATAAATTATGTGTATCATATAAATAAAATGATTACAAAATGATCTGGAGTATTATGAATAGTTTTCAACTTATTTTATAATCTGTATAATTACTGTCCCCACCTAAGGTATTGCTACAGAATAATGGTACCTAATAACAAAAGCCACCCATTGGTAGTTAATGGGCTCAGTTAAACATAAAGATAGAATTTTGAAAAAATAATTCTATTAAAATTTACTGATAATGACCTTTTTTATTTATTCACAATACTCTGAGAAGTATATTTTGAAAGAAATATCAAAAGAAACAATGTTTCTGAATGCTAAGTATTCTTTGTATAGTTCAGAGATGCTTATATTAATACTCATTTTGCTAGAAATTGATTCTATATACGTAGTAAATCCCTGGTGAGTTTGAGAAAATATAACATCTCTAAGTATAGAATTTTAATAAGTAATGCATGTCCTAGAAAGACCTCTGTGGTCAATGATATAAACCTCCAATAAGCAAAATCTTAGTGAACAAAAGTCTATTTCAAAAACTGGAGTTGTTTTTTGTTCCTTTCTAGAAAGATAGCCAAGTTTTATTCTTCTTTTTTAATTACTTTCATTTTTTTACAGTCTAGCCATTACCCCTTCCCAGTCCAGCCTCCCACAGTCCCTCATCCCATTCCTCCTCCATACTGTCTATAAGAGGATTCCCTCCCCCCTCCCCAAGCAGGCCCCCTCACTCCCTGGGGCCTCAAGTCTCTAGAGCATTCGAGTATCTTCTCTCACTGAGGCCAGACCAGGCAATCCTCTGCTGTATCAGGGGTCTTGGACCAGCTTTTGTATACTTCCTGGTTAGTGACTCATGTCTTAGAGATCTCAGGGATCTGGGTTAGGTGAGACTACTGCTCTTCCTATGGGGTAGCCCTCCTCCTCAGTTTCTTCCAGCCTTTCCTTAATTCAACCACAGCAATCTCTGACTTCAGTCCATTGGTTGGGTGTCAGTATCTGGGTCTGTTTCAGTATTTAAGCATGACTGAATCCTCAAATGAAGGACGATTTTAAGACACATTGCTCATTCCATTGCTGCCTAGAATAACAGCTTTTCTGTAATCCCAGATGACAAGAATAATGAAGTCAATTTCCCTCATTGCTAAGTTCTTTTTCTTTTAATACTCCGCTACATGATATTGTTTCTATTATCAGAGTTGTGTCTGCACAACCCTTAAATCCATTGAGAGTTGCAATTTTCCTATGTAAAATTGAGTCCTCTCAGTACAACTGTAGTTTCACACTTGCATTTGCAACAGCAATTTAAATGAATTGAGAGTATTTTATGTCTGTGCCATGTGTGCACACTCAAAATAATTCCATCCAGAGTTAATTAAAAAATATGAATAAACATTGATATATCCCTTAAATTTGTTGTTGATGTTACTAGTGGAGAAAAGGGTAAAGTGGTGGATGAATTACTGTGAGTATACATCATCCTGACCTCTGAACTGGCTGTGATAGTGATCAGAAATGGAACCCATGAGGTCAACAGTCATTTCTGGTAGTGCTGAGCTCTACCAGAAATCAAATCTACAAAGCAGAGAGACACCTTGAAAGTTTTCTATTCAGAAAACAAGATACACAAAGTGACACAGTTTTATCTTATTGATTTGTGTTGCATTCTGAAATGCAGAAAAAAAATTTCAGGTTAATGTTCTTTCCTGGAGGCTGTACTTTTTTTCATTTGTATCATGAAAGTTAAATTGTGACAAAAATGAAATCATTATTGTATAGAATAATCGGTAGGTGGCAGAAGAAGGAATATCTATCACTGAAAGCCATGAGCAATCTAGCCTGGCACAGAGTGGTAATTTGCTCCCTAAAATAAGGTGGAAAATTAGAATTGATACCCAAGTTTGCACTGTGGCTTCCACACATGTACAGTATACAATGTGTGCATCTTCACACACACACACACACACACACACACACACACACACACACATACACACACACACACCAGGTAGGAAATGTCTCTGATAAACTTTTAGTGCTACCCTTCTTATATTGAAATTGAAGCATTTTGAGGATGTGTGTGGATTCTTCTAACTTCATATTCAAGCAGAAAGATTTTGGAGAATGTTGGTGTTATAACAGTGAGACTCCTGAGGGTAGAAAACAATGCCTTTTAATTGAATCACAAATCCCACAATTAAAAAAGGCAAAACTAAAACTACTGAGAAATTCATTCTGTTTGTACTAAGCATTCACAGGTTAAGGAAGACTTGTATCTAGATGCTGAATCTATTTTACTTCAGTTCCAGTGTAAAAGATGATACTGTGTTTTCTAAAGTTCACAAAATGGGAATGCTTTTTTTATATCTGCTATTTTAACATAATCCTCAATGCTGATAGTGTTTCAGAAAAAAAATATGTTTTTGAGAAATTAGTTTCTTCGTAGATAAGATTTTGACAATGATTGATGTGTGATACTTCTAATACATTCATAAAGACTTTCAATGTCATTGGAAGTGATATTAAATCCCCAAAAGAGATATTTTTCATCCTTTGAAACAGTTCTTGGGCCTATAGTAGTAGATGCAACTCAATGGTCATTTGGTTTCAGTAACACAATGTCTAAAGCAGTGGTGACATTGTAATTCATATCAAAAGTTTATTGCACAAAAATACAATTTGATTACAATGTTTATCACTATTAAGCCTTATATAATTAGATATATAATTTAAATAAATGTTCTTTAGTTTATTGCATAATAATTAGATGTACAATTACTTAGATAGGTATAAATTTGATTTTAGATCTCAGATTAAAAGTCCTTACTTTTTTTGATTTATCATCCTTGTAGATCATATGATTTCACCTTAACTACACTAAAGTAGTCATGATTAAATGTTGTTATTGCTTTAGATATCCGTGTGTGCACACATGCATATAATTGATTCAATTCAGATTCATGCATGTATGCATGGGGGTTAGAGGTCAGTTAGTTTCTCCGCCTCAATTGCACCCCACCTTATTTTTAGTCAAAGATTTCCAGTGAATCTGGTGTTCACTGATTGAAATTGAAACTCAATAAGTTAAGGATCCAACACATGACATTCTGATCTTGTAAAAATTAACTGGCCATGTAGACAACAAGAAATGTGTTGAAATCTTTATGAGGTAAATAAGGACTTGCACTAATGGACATTATCAGGGAATGACAGATAACATTGAGGGATATCTGACTGAAGATGTTTTCATAGCATAGGAGAGCAGAAAAACAAAGAATGATCTATAAACATGTTAAGTTCATGAAATACACAAATGGTCACCACTGGACCCCAGAATACAAGATGGATATAAAAAATTAAAATCATTTCTTTATACGCTTTTAAGCAGGTGCCTAAGAAAAAGTAATTTTTATTTTTATTTTTGCTGATGGGAAATAAGAATTCCAGAAATCTCTGGAGAAATTTGCTTAGCTCTGTGGTTCTTAATCTGTGTAATAGCTACCCCTTTTTGGCTCAAACTAACTTTTCACGTGGCTCACCTAACACTATGGGAAACACAGATATTTACACTAGGATATACAACAGTAGTAAAATTATGATTATGAAGTAGCAACAAAAATGATTTTATGGTTGAAGGGGCCATCACAACATGAGGAACTGTTAAAGGGTAAAGACAGTAAGAAGGTCGAGAACCTCCAGAGTACCGGAAGGAAGTTGGAGGCTGAATTGGGAAGTGGGGCACAGGCAACTGCACAAAATCTAATGCTGATAACATTAAGGGTTTGGGAAACTGTGTAGCATTTCGTAGTTACTGAGAAAAAGTAAAGCAAGGATCAATGGTGTTTATACTGCTAGACACATTGTTACAAGTGAATGGTGCTTCTTGTGGGATTGCTCTGGGATTGGTAATAGTTACTTCTTTGATTCCTTTAAAAAATAAATAACAGGAAGAAAATTTGTCTAAGAAGATATGTTGGGAAATTTAGCAGAAGTATCAGTAACTCTCAGGTCTTTTACACAAGCATCCAGAGAAATCTTGGAACCTCCATGGAAAGCAATCTCAAACATGTGAAGCACAAATTGGTTGCTTCAAAATTTTCTAAGGGTATTGTGGAAGACACATGGACTTCAGAGAATATCTTATCTGCAAAGATTTTCATGTTCTGTTTGTATTGCTCAGGTATAACTCCAGGAGAATCCAAGAAGAGAGTAAATTTGTCCATATTGGGTCTGTGTCCCTGACTTATGCTGACTTACTGAAAATCTTGCATCTGGCCTGAAAGTGTGCACTGTTGATCTTCTTTCTGCCTTAAATACAGACTTCTGAAGTTATTATACCTTGTTCTGTGCCCAGGGTAGCTGATTCTCATTGAGTATGGACAACTAGCCTTGGTACAGGAAGAGAAAGGTGAGGCCAAGTCTTATTTCTCCTATTGATTTCTCTATAGACAATTTTTAATATTTTATATATTTATTATAAATACATAATACATATTATATAAAATGTATAATTATATAATTATATAATAATACAATATAACAGATGTAAAATTTTATGCAGGTGTCTATAAACAACTTTCTCATTTTTCATGTTTTGTTCATTGTCATTTTTCTGTTTGCTCCAAGACTGCAGATTGCTTCCTGTCTTTCATACTGTCTTCCCAAAACTTTGCAAGTAGCTCTCTCAAATAATATCATATGGATATAGTGATTCCTCTTAATAATAACAATTGCAATATTTAGGTCATTTTGAATTCCTATAACAGAATACCAAGGAGTGAGTATTCTATAATGAATTGTTTCTAATGGGTCAACATTTGTTGAGTAGATCAACATTTAATGAGTGACTGATTATGCAATTACATAATGTTTTTGGAAGGGTAAGAAAGAGAAAACCTGGGGTTGGGGAAAGAAGATTGATACATAGATAGATAGGTAGATAGATGGATAGATAAATAGATAGATAGATAGATAGATAGATAGATAGATAGACAAATGGATGGATGGATAGATGAAAAGAATAGTAACATGAGAGACCATGCAAAGCAGATAAAATGGATTCACCCCTATGGTAATATGTTCATTTCCTAGAAATTATTACCTCTTATGTAAGTCTGGAACTCTCATGGTTCATATATCCTCAATAATGTTACATGAGAACCACTTTTTGAACACAGAATAATTTATGGACTCAGACTCATTAAAGTTAAAGCACATAAAAATGTATTAGGATGTTCCTAAGAAACAACCTTGAATACAGAAAGAGAGAGAAAGAGAGAGAGAGAAAGAGAGAGAGAGAGAGAGAGAGAGAGAGAGAGAGAGAGTTTTATGTGATGGCTGCTTTTTTATTTTTTGAGAGATATCCAGAAAAATTATGGTGAAATGAGAATGAGCAATCTAGGTAGCACAGATATGTGTATGTGACGTGCAAGGAAGCCTAGTAGATTTCAGTGTTTGAAGGTCATGGGCTATGTGGTCTGTTACTGTAGCCTTAGGATTCATTATAGCTCTGGCATTGGCTGCCTTACTAAGAAGGCTATACAGGGGCAACCAACCTCTGACATACTGATGGTTTCTTATTAGATGGTCAATAAGGCTTGTTGAAGTAATTGCAAGTACACAGCTGTAATTACAAGGCAATCATTATCTTATCACTGATACTCTTAAATGTTCATTGCTTTAGGTAAAGAATTTTGTTGCTTAAATCTTTTAACTCTTAATATGTTCTGGAACCCCAATTAACCTCACTCACTTATGATATTATAAGTTAAATTAAGGTAGTTTATTATTATATAATCTATTATAAGTTAAATTAAGGTAGTTTATTATTATATAATCAAATGCTACCAACATATTCTATTGCTAATATATAAAAATGGAGTGTTTGCTTTGGATAACTTTGATTACTCAAGAAATTACTAGAGTGGATAGATTGGAATGCAATCAGATTCACTGAAAATAAATTGCTTATCATGCCATACATACTTTCCTTGGCTTTCTGAGTTCTCTGTGTGCCCATATTCTGGAGATTCAAATGATAAAGTTCAGGTAAGTTTTATTTTTTCTCATCTAAAACATGTGATAATTATGATGTCATCTCTAATGTTTTCATTAGAATAGGAAATGTTGTCATAGCTGAAGTCCAAGGAAATTTCTAACCCTCTCCCAAGTCATAATTACCTAAGATAAAGTCATATTGGATTGGTAGGGTGTCTTCAGTTATTGTTGGTTCCTATGTACACAGCTGGTATCTGTATATGATTGGTGATTGCATGCAATTCAGAGGGAGCATGACCCTGCCACCTCCTTAGTTTTAGACTTAGTATTTCTGAAACTATGAAAGACAAATTATCAAATATTTGCTGTTATAAGCCACTCAGATAGTGCTAGTTTGTTATGGCTGCCCTAGGGAACAAAATGGGACCTAACAGTGAGAGAGAAATTGTAAAAATCAGTAAGAAAGGAAAAAAAGAGCTCATGGCATTCTGCTTGGCTGTACAGAATCACTCCAAGGCAAGGCTTCAAATCGTTTAAGAAGGTGACAACTTCAAGCAAAAAAAATATTTCCTAGAGGGATGAGAGGACTTAACATTTATTTTATGGAGAAAATTCTGTATTTTCTCCCTTTATTGCTTAATGATTTTCCTCTATCATATAACCAAATGCATGCATGACATTTTCAACCATTTGTCCTTCAAGCATCATTATCAGTACAAATGATCATTCCAGTAGATTTGAGGTATTGATCATTGCTGCCTCAAAAGCAATGACTTAGAGATATTCCAACCCTTCAAATTCAGAATTTTGAGGAAATTTTTGTGGGTCATCACAAAGGTAAAATATATATTATTAATGAAAGTTGAACATTAGTTTCATAAAGTAGTCATTTTTAGAGAGTCATTTTTGCAGTTTTCTCTAGATCAAAATAAAAAACCCTAAAAGTCCACAAAGAAAGGGAATGAGTATCACCTTATTTGTAAAGTAAATTAACTTAAAATGATGTAAATTGATCATTATTGGCTCTGTGAATGTGGGGTTTGTTTGTGTGTGTGTTTGTTTGTGTGTGTGTGTGTATGTGTGCATGTAGCCATGTGGCATACAGTGTTTAGAGGATACCTTTGTGTATCATATTATCTTCTTTTTTTTTTTTTTTTTTTGGTTTTTCAAGACAGGGTTTCTCTGTGTAGCCCTGGCTGTCCTGGAACTCACTCTGTAGACCAAGCTGGCCTCGAACTCAGAAATCCGCCTGCCTCTGCCTAAGTGCTGGGATTAAAGGCATGCGCCACCACCACCCGGTGTGTATCATATTATCTATTTCCAAAGACTGAAAGAAGAATAGCAGGCTTATAGAGCAAATACATACACTTGATGATCTGATTCACTGACTCAAAATATTTTTTTTTTTAAAGTAAGGACATTTTGACACATCAGGTATGTGTCCACATAAAAATGTACTTAGAAAGTCTACAAAATTAGTTTTCACATGCTTACTGGGGAATAAAAATATCCCTTCCAGTGTGTAACTTACTAATTACATTCTTCAAGAAATACTGTTTTCAACTAAATCTTTGAATACCCATTTTGTATGTATTTTAGTTTTGCTTCACTATGAAGGCAGAATTTTAATTTCTGTATTTTAACTCAATTGTAACACATGGTCTTTCATTAATGAAGTTGATGGTGTTATTTTGACAATGTAAATATTATTTAGGTTGGAATGCATGGAAATGGAATAAATTTGAGATATGTATTAAGCCATCTTTCTAATTAGTTAAAGTATCTCTGAAGAAATGCAGTCTTTCTTCTACCACTGATGCTGATGATATTTTTATTTCATTTATTTTATTATTTTGTTTTCTTCAATGAAAAATAGCCTCAGGTAGGTATATTTTGGGGAAGATGCTCTAGCACACCACTGCTGAATTATTAAGGATTTAAGATACTTTCTATACAGCAGATAGTGTGCAGTTTTCTTTGCAAGAGTGTTTGGAAAAGCCAGGCAGAGTGGTAGATCTGCCTAGAAGTAAATCAGATTTGACATGGAAGCCACAGGAATCTACATTATTTAAGTATGGTTGCTTTATTTACAAATGGACTGAACAAAATATCTCATTAAATAAAAAGTAATTTTCCAAAGGAAAGATTAAGTAACATGGAATAAAAATAAAGACAACATACATCAAGCTTCTGGCCATAACAAACTAAAAATAGTTTTCCTTTGCTTAATGGAGAACAAAGAAGAGCCTTCTGCATTTGTTACTTATCAGTCACATTCCTCATGGAATACTTTTTCCAATTGAATCTTTGAATGACCATTTTGTATGTGTTTTAGCCTTGCCTCTGCCAAAAGACAGAATTCTGATTAATTCAATAATAACATGAGATCTTTCACTAATGGAGGGGATGAAGATATTTTTGCCAGTATTTTATAGAACAATGCAATCCTGAATGTGGTCTACACACAATAATGATTTTGTATAAACATTGCAAGTATTAATTTTTTTTTTAGAAATTTCACATTCATGTAACCACTGAGCTTGTAGACAATGGACATTTTTTGTTTTCTTTTTCTTTTTTCTTTTTTCATTAAAAGCCAATTCATGTTGTTGGGCCTGAATGATGAGCCACACAATCATTATGTGTAATTAGATCAAGTACCCATCTATAACTGAGAGAAAAACAAAACCTGCTCTTTATCACAAGGAATTTGAAAAAACAGTGATATATTTGGAACATTATGAAATTTAGAGTCAGAGTACGATTCTGATTCATCATTATATTCGTAAGCCTATGATATGCTGAGAATGCAGTTTCATTTAATAAGAAATAGAAATGGTAATTATTAGGTCAGGTGGTGAATGTTCCTGAGAACTTTAAGTGGAATCTGTTCACTGTGGATAGCAGAGTGACACACTAATGTTTCCCAACACCAGTGATGCTAAGGCATATATTTCTTTTCCCATGAGTAACGTTACCCTACCTTCCAAATCATTATCACATAGAATTAAAGTTACATGGTTTCTAATAAAATCAGTTATTAGCTTTACGATAAAAGTCCTCAGACAAAAATAGATTAAAGAAGATTTTATATATATATATATATATATATATATATATATATATATTCAGAATCCAGTAAGACTGACGATCATGTCATTTTAAATATTTAACATGTTTTGTTGGACTTAGTTTTTGTTTCCAGTCAGATTTTAAGTCTTACTGCTGCCATAGTATTAGCCCTTGCACGTCATGAGTAAGAACTCCTGCAAATAGCCGCATGTTGCTCAAAATTGCCCAGAATGATTAAAACCTAACAGACGCATTCTGTTTTCCATATAAATCCAGGTACATTTCAATATACACATACACTGTTCAGATATTTAGTTTTGTGTTTTGTAGTGTGTGTACAATAGTGCTTGTTAAGCATAGACATATATTTAAAATTGACTGGTTAAACCTTGGAATAACAGAGAAAGCTAGTACCTGTACAGTTTATTTCAGAAGTGCAAAATAGAGAGTAAACTAGCCCTGAATGGTGATTAGTGCAACTCTTAGTCCTCTGCAGAGAATTGTTTTTCAGCAGTAAATGATAGTTAACATAGAATCTAACAACTGGGCAAAGTCCAGAGAATAAGAGATTATGAAGTTCAGAGCTAAACTGGGACATTTTTATAATACTGCTTCTTCAAGGCTTAGGGGATCATCTCAGAAAATGGAGCAGAGAGAGTGTAAGAGCCAAAGATTGTAAAGAAATTGAGTCAAACCACCATCTGGACATGACAGGACCTCAGCACCCATGAACTCATGCAACTTTGGGTGCCTGCAAAAGATCAAGGCAGCCGACATTCCAGCAAGTAGTGGGAAGGTGTCCATAAGTCCCAACTTTAACAATGAAGCTATGAACAACTAATAAGTCCCAAGAGAGAATAAGTTTATCAAGTGCATAGCTTCGGGTACATCATCTGTACTTCATTGGATGCCCCTACATCAGCAGTGTGTGTACAGCACAAACTGGAACATATTGTATAAAGAATAAAACAAAAATAACAAGAACATGAAATTGGCATGTGAAGCAAAGTGAGATTGGATCTGAGACCTATAAGAAGAGAATTATCAGTGAATATAATTATTACACATTATATGAAATTCTTAGAGAAATATCTATACCCACCTATCTATCCATTACATATTATATATAAACTAATATATATATATATATATATTATCTTGATCTATACATTTTAATATATATATATATATATATATATATATATATATTAAAATGTATAGATCAAGAAACAAAAAAGAAGTTGGGAGAGTATCAGGGTAGATAATAAAATGACAGGAACAAAATAATTTATATATACAAATGAATACAATTTTCAAAATTGTATTTTGAAATAAAAAAAATATGCTAGAACTTATTGTCAAAATTTTACATTTTTTTCCAATTTGAGAGACATGGGTAATTATCTTTTCTCATATATAATTGTATTAATTTATTTCTCTGCCATCTCAGTAAGTTTAATCAACCATAATGAGAACATTGAATTGATGGTTTGACGATCATGTGTTTCTCTTGGATATGTATTTTTCAATATAAAAATTTTGTTCAGAAAGAACAAAATGAAAATATAATTTAAGAAAATTTAGCACAATTGTCTGAAGGATGATATGAGAGAATTTACATACATTGAACTTTGGTTGGCAATTTTAGATGAGGTCAAACATCAAGGTGAGTTTGAATCAGCAGATAAAACCATTGTGCCGCCACAATGGGTCAAGTTTTCAAACATAACTCAGAATCTTGAAGAAATAGAACAATAAATATATGTGACTTTAGTAAAAATCAAGAAGGCATTAAGGTTATTTACTTTCTCTATATACACTATTCTTTGATTAGAAAATAAATATCGCTGGGCAGTGGTGGTGCACACCTTTTATCTCAGCACTTGGGAGGCAGAGGCAGGCAGATTTTTGAGTTCGAGGTCAGCGTAGTCTATCTACAGAGTGAGTTCCAGGACAGCCTACATAGAGAAACCCTGTCTCGAAAAACAAAATAAAACAAAACAAAACAAACAAATAATAAAAAAAGAAAATAAATATCAAGACCCACCAAGTAAAGACTGTGGATAAGAACATTCTAGAAAAATTAATAACACTTACTCAATAAACAAACAATTAATGCATAATAGCCCATGTTCAGTGAGATAAACATTGTAATGACAATGGCATTTCTCTAATTTTCAATTTATGGAAGTTAAAATGTTGGATAAAATATTTGTGAATATATGTTTCAAATTTTCAATCTATAGCTACAGACAGTATTTCCTTGAAATTCACATGCTGAAGCAACACGTCTCAATTTGAGGGTGATAGCACGTATGACTTTGGTTGGGTGTTAAGAATTGAGCTTATTGTGAAGCAGATGAATGTTATTTCACATCGGATCCTCAGAGAATCTACTGTGGGAGTTTAGAACAAGAAGCTAGCAATCTATATGCCCACCAGAGGATACATTGATCTGAGGTTGCCCTTTAATACTCCACAATCAAAGAAACACACAGTCTTCACACCATCAGTTCACTGATGTTTTTCATTATGGGAGCCTAAATTCCATAGATGACAGAGATAAAATTAATGTACTACATATGAGGAAAAACAATTTCATGTCTTTCAAATTATGACAGCACTCCGGAAGACCCAACAAGCAGCTGAAAGAGTCAAATGCCAATATTTGTATCCAACCAATGAAGAGAAGCTGCTGACCCCTGTGGTTGAATTAGGGAAAGGCTGGAAGAAACTAAGGAGGAGGGAGACCCTGTAAGAGGACCAGCAGTCTCAATTAACCTGGACCCCCATGATCTCTCAAACACTGGACCACCAACCAGGCAGTGTACAGCAGCTGATATGAGGCCCCCAACATATACACAGCAGAGGACTGCTGGGTCTGAGTTCATTCAGAGAAGATGCATATAACCCTCAAGAGACTGAAGTCCCCAGGCTGTTTACAGTTCTGGTTGGGTTGATGGGTGGAGGATGAGGACATCTTCATGAAGACAGGAGGTAGGGAGGGGGTATGGGATGTGGAACAGTCAGAGAGTGGAAGGAGAAATAAAATCTTGGATGAAATAAATAAATAAATAACAAAAAAGAAAAAAACCATCCAAGCACATGACAATAAGATCTAATGTTAGAAACTTACAAAAATGCAATGATTTAGTAAAATTTTTAGATGAGGATGTGAATAATGTCATTTACTACAATTTTAGAATTCTCATAGTCAAAACACAAAATGAGAGAAAAATTACATTACATCATAAAAATTTTAAAGTAACATGGAGCTCACTATACAAGTAAAATTGAAAGTGTAAGCACTTGTTTGTTTGTGGTGTATACATGTATATGTGTTTTGTGAATGAGGAATTGAATGTAAGATTTTCATTAGGAAAAAGATGGGATATCCAAATTAGGATAAAATGAAGGCTATCCAATGAAAGGGCTTTTCATATAAGGAAATATAATGAAAGAAAATGTATCTCCAAAGACTAGTCTTTTCAAAATTCTTACATTCTGGGGACTGATTTAAGGTAGCAGGTAACAGTTATCATGACACAGAAGAGTTCTGCCATTAAACAGGGAGAAAACTAGAGAAATAAACTATCCACTCATCCTCTCATTCATTCTAACTTTCTTTGGTATCTTTAGACTGTCCCAATTCAATGGTAAGCTACATGTCACAGAAGATTATGGAGAACAGAGTTTAGAAGCAGAAGAGTATGGAGAAAATAAATACAGATGCATAGCAAAGCATTACATGATGTGTGTCTTAGGGTTTCTATTCCTGCACAAAGCATCATGACTAAGAAGCAAGTTGGTGAGGAAAGGGTGTATTCAGCTTACATTCCCAAATAGCTGTTCATCATCAAAGGAAGTCAGGACTGGAACTCAAGGCAAGTCAGGATACAAGAGCTGATGCAGAGGTCATGGAGGGATATTTCTTACTGGCTTGCTTTGCCTGTCTTGTTCAGCTTGCTTTCTATAGAACCCAAGAGTACAAGTCCAGGATGGTCCCCCCACACAATGGGTCTTTCCCCTTGATCACTAATTGAGAAAATGCCTTACAGCTGAATCTCATGAAGGCATTTCCTCAACTGAGGCTCCTTTCTCTGTGATAACTCCAGCTTATACCAAATTGACAAAAAAAAAAAAAAACATCCAGCACAATGTGCAAACACAAGCACATGTTAACATACATGT
This sequence comes from Arvicanthis niloticus, assembly GCF_011762505.2. Taxonomy (NCBI): domain Eukaryota; kingdom Metazoa; phylum Chordata; class Mammalia; order Rodentia; family Muridae; genus Arvicanthis; species Arvicanthis niloticus. The sequence goes on along the minus strand of NC_047663.1, from coordinate 30,400,780 downwards.
ACACACAAACTAACATGTACACATGCACATGTAAATATACTAACACAAATTAAAAACTAGAATAAAAATCCTTGCCTTTGAGATATGTAAGTACAGTTATATAATATTGTAACTTTAATACATGTTTATCTTCAGCTTTTGAACCCTAATTATTTCTATGCTTTTAAGTATTTTTGGTATGAGGAAGAGAAATGTCTTCATTCTGCCTTGTTTTGGAAACTTTGTCATAAAAACAGTTTTTTTTCTAGAATCAGCATTTTGAATTGCATTTAGTTATGAAAAGCCTTAGAAATAGAAGAATTGATACAATCATTCTAGTAAAAACGACATCTTTGGGGGCAATAAGTTACCCTAAGATGTTACAACTCACCGACACCTACATGCAAAAAGAAAATCTGAAGCATCCTTTCACATATTTGAGTGAAAAATTTTCTATACTACTGTAGTTTCTGTTTCTTCAGACTTCTCACTAGACCCAAAAATGATGGTAGAAAATGAGTTCTATCTTCACCTTCTGAATATACATAATATTTGTACATCAATTCCATAAAAAGATGACATTTGGGCTCTTCTTTGTGCTCTTCAGTCACTGTTGTTATCTGTCCCAGACCCACTTCACCAAGGATCACTGCAGTGGTTTGAATACGAAAAGAGCCCATAGGCTCATTTGAACACTTGATCCCCAGTTTGTGGGGCCTTGCCTGAAGTAAGTCACTGGGAATGGATTTTGAGACTTGAAAACCTTATGCCATTCTTTCTATGACCTTGACTGTCTTTCTCTCTCCCCTTCATACTCCCAGCCTTTCCTGTATGTGAAGGAGAACGTGACGTGACCTCTCAGCTTCCTGCTCTAGCTGCATTCTTCTAGACATGATGTTCTATCACAGCAACAAAGTAACAAATACAGGTACTTGTCATCAAAAGTGGGCTTCTGACTTCTCAAACTTTTGAGACACGGTAATAATAGAAAGATCTTTAGTGGTACATGCCTTATTATTTTTTACTTCCATTAAGTTATTTACATCCAGATCACAGCCCTCATTTTCCTTACAGTCCCCCACTCACATAGCCATCTTCTCCTTCCCTTTCTGCTCTGAGACAGGGGAGGCCACTTTTGGGTACTAACCCACTCTAACAAATCAAGACACTGTGGGACTAGAGATATCCTTTTCCACTAAGGCCAGACAAGGCATCCCAGTTAGGGAAACAAGATTCACAGACAGGCAGCAGATTCAAAGACAGCAGCCATTCCACTTGTTGGGGACCTTCATGAAGACCAAGCTGCACTTCTGTTTCATATGTGAGGGGTTCATAGAATCAGTCCATGTCTGCTTTTCGGTTTTTGGTTCAGTCTCTGGGAATGTCCAAATGTCCATGTTAGTTGACTTTGTCGGTTTTCCTGTAGAGTTCCTAACCCTTCTGGGACCCATAATCCTTCCCCCAGATGTTTCATAACAGTTTTGGGACTCTGTCCAATGTTTGTTTGTGTGTCTCTGAATTTGTTACAGTGAGTTTTTGGGTGGAGTCTTTCAGAGAAAAGTTATGCTAGGCTCATTACTACCATTAATAGTGTCAGGGGATTGGTGCTTGCTCATGGCATAGTTCTTAAGTTGGGCCAGTCATTGGTTGGCCATTCTGTCCATCTCTGCTCCATCTTTGTCTTTGCACTTCTTGTAGGAAGGACAAGGTATTGTGGGTGGGTTGGGGTCCTTATCTCTCCTGCCCGGCTACAGGAGGTGACCACTTCAGGTTCCATATCCCCCAGTGCTAGGAGCCTCACCTAGAGTTATTCTCATAGACTCCTTGGAGTTACATGATCTCAGGTGTCAAAAAATCTGGAACATTATGAAAAGACCAAATAAGAATAACAGAAATAGAAGAAAGAGAAGATTTTCATCTCAAAGACACAGAAAATATCTTAAACAAAATCCAAAATTATAAAAGAAAATTTCCCTAGCATATACAAAGAGATGCCTATAAATGTGCAATAAGCTTACAGAATGCCAAATAAGATTGTTCCAGAAAAATTACACTTCCTACATAATAACCAAAACATTAAATGTACAGAACAAAGAAAGAATATTAAAAGTTACAAGAGAAAAATGCCAAGTAACATCCATATGAAGACCTATTAGACTTACAACTGAATACTCACCAGACTCTAAAAGCAAGAAGGACCTAAGCCAATGTTTTGTAGACCCTAAGAGACCACAAATTTCAGCACAAACTACAATACACAGTAAAACTTTTAATCGTCACAGATAGAGAAAATAGAATATTTCATGACAAAACCAAATTTAGACAACATATTTCTGCTAACTTGGTCCTACAAAGAATACTGTAAGAATAACTCCAACATAAAGAGGGTAACCACATCCAGGAAAACACAAGACAAAATTAGTTGCTCACTGGGAAAAAACAAAAGAAGACAGACAGACAGACAGACAGACACACACACACACACACACACACACGCCACCACCACCACCCCCACTTCCACCACCACCACCATAAAAAAACCCAAGAATTAACAATCATTATTCATTAGTATCTCCTAACATCAATGAACTCAATTATCTTGTTCATTAATATCTCTTAACATCAATGAACTCAATTCTCTAGGACCTGGCACACACCTTTAATCCCAACACTCTGAAGGAAAAGGCAAGAAGATTGCTGAATTGAAGGCCAGACTGTTATACAAAGAAAGTTTCAGGACAGCCAGGACGATACAGAAAAATATTGTCCTGAAACAAAACAAACAAACAAACAAGAAAACAAAATAGTAGTATGATCTCTCATTCTAAGCTCTGACTTGCTACTAGCAATAACCATTTTAATTTTACCAAACATTTCAGACTCAGGGATATTTTAAGCTTCTGCTGATCATTCTAGTTCTTTCAGTTCTTCCTCTGATCAACCTTGATCTTACAGGTGTCTGAAAAGTACTTCTACTTTATAGGCCTTATTATTTTTCTAGAGTCATGAAGAACCATAAAACAAATACCAGTCTAACACCAAAATATTATATTCTTGCATAGTTCTGGAGAAATAAATGTAAAATCAGGTTGTTGGCTGGGTCATGCTTTTACTAAGGGGCCTTGGGAAAATATGCCAACACATTCTCTACCTTTTCACACTTGCTGACAATACTAGGCAACATTTAGCTTATAGAAACATCAATACAATTTCTGCTAAAAATGCACAGTTTTCTTGGGTTATGTGTCAGTTGTCAAACCCTCCTTTACTTATAAGAATACAATTTAGTATCCTTACTATAAACATTAACTTAGTATGACCTGTTCTTGGTTTTATAACACATGAAAAGTTCTCGTTTTTAGATAATATTACATCCACAGAAAGTTTGAGTTTGCATGTGGTCATACTGAGGGATGGTGCACAATCCAAACCACTACAGGATATTGCACTATTTCAGGTTTCCTCAGGGTCTATTCTATCATCTCCTGTCTTGCCTCCACCCCTCTCCCTTCTATCAATTGTTTTCATTCCAGCAACCCTCTTCTGGCATCCAGTGTCATCTCAGCTACTTGAATACTTAAAATAAGTGGGTTTTTTTTTTTTTTTTTTTTTAAGATGTGTGAGACACAGAGGCTTATGGAGAAAGAGCAGAACTACATCTCTTTCTTTTACAATTGGTTCTTTGACGAAAGTACAGAAGCTCTGCATCAGGGCATAAACAAATGTTCTTAGAATTTTTATAAGATGACTAGTCACGTTTAAAGCAATGAAGAGAACCATGGTGTTTTTCATTTACCCAAAGTCATAACTGATAGAGCTTAGACCAAGGACAGAGCTAGATGAAATTCCTGGTATGTACAAAAAGGAAAAAATAGGCAAATAATCAACTAATTCAAAAACATTTTGTGATTTGTGGTTTTTAAGAATCTAGATCTTGCTAGAGTCTATTGTCCAAAAGATGTTTCCAGGAAAATCTCAGTCTCTCTGACTGATGCAGGTTGTGATTTTGTACTTCATTTGTGCTAGTTGTTTATGTAATGGGGAGAGTCATCTTCTGCACAGGCAGCTACAAGTCACACTATCAGATCTGTTATTTGTTCCATGTCAATAGAAAATATCATGAAATTAGATAATGACCCGTTCACTCAATTCTTATTATATCAACTCTACTCCTCCAAAGACTAATGTTAGCAGTAACTAATGAGGACTTTATATTTTCTGGATTGTATCATGAATTTTATATATTTGTTATCTAAATTGATATTCATATGTGTAATTATATGTAGATTTGCATTGTTCTGACTATTATATAAATTAAAACTACCTATCATGTAAAACAATATTGCTGAAGATCACATGGTTAGAGCCATGATCTAACTTGTTTGCTTAGATATATTTTAATTTTAAATTGATATTGAAATATTTATTTATTTATTTATTTATTTATTCGTTCATTCATTCATTCATTGTGAACTCCAGATTTTATTCCCCTCCTGGTCCATCTTCCAACTGTTCCACATCCCATACCTCCTCCCCAACCCCTGTCTCCATGAGAATATTTCCATCCCCCACCCCAACCCCACCAGATATCTAAACTCTCTGGGGTCTCCAGTCTCTTGAGAGTTTGGTGCATCTTCTCTGACAAAACCCAGACCTGGCATTTCTCTGTTGTATATGTATTGGGGGCCTCATATCAATTGGTGTAGTATGCTGCCTGGTTGGTGTTCCAGTAACTGAGAAATCTCAGGGGTCAGGGTTAATTGAGATTGCTGGTCCATATTTTAATTTCACAATTATCATCTTGTAGCATAAACTACACGGGTCTATAAAAGACTCTTATGTGTTTTTACTAATTGATTATAAAGTTGATTCATAATCAATAAATAGAATGCAGATTTATTTCTTTAAGATGATACATGGAGTAGTGAAATAGTCCACTAAGTATGGCTTGCCACCAAACCTAGTAACCTGAATTTAATCCCAAGAAGCCACATGGTAGAATGGGAGAACTGATAACAGCAAGTTGTCGTTTGACCTTCCCTGTCCCTGTTCCTGTCCCTGTCCCTGTCCCTGTCCCTCTCCCTCTGCCTCTTTTTCCCTCCTCCTGTCTCTGGCTTCTATCAATAAGTGTTTGTGGCTTTCTACTCAAAGATTTTTAAAAATGTATAGTCAAATTCAAATCATAGTAGAAATTTAAATGCCATCAATATCTACACAGAAAGGAACAATTACTTCGAATAATACATTTGTTTGAGCATATAAGAAATGATAAATTATTTTAATATAATTTGATACATTAAAATATAATCATTTATATTAAATATGTAAGTATATAAAATATATAAATATACAATATATATGAATATATCATTTTAAAATATAGATATATACTATATTTGATGTATTTATAAATATATTAAATAAAATATAAATATAATTTATAAATTATTTTAATGCACTTGATGCTTTTATAATAAAATGATAGAGTATTTCACTGAGGAAATATTTTTATTCGATCTCTAAGATTGTGTTTTCTGCCTCTCTCTAGAAATCCTTTGGTATCTTTTTAGTTTCAGCCCTTGCTTGGGAAGAACAGAGGTGGAAACATCTGTGAGAATCTGATGGTTAATGAGCTCTTCCTACCAAATTAAGGAGAGACTGAGAAAGTAGCTAAGTAAGGCACAAGCCAAATCCACAAAGATAACCAGATTCAATTCCAAGGTGACATCTGTGGATCTGCACAGAAAGACCTCTTCACAGACACAATGAGAAACTTACAAGGAATATCTAGAGATAAAACTTAGTATGTTAAGCTCATTTACCACTGTGGCTGTCTGAGTTTATCAGGACTCAGAAAAGCACCCTTTATGCAAGAGTAACTTCCAGGAAAATGATTCATGATGAAAATGAATGAAGGTCTGTGTTCCAGCCAAGAGAAACATTTGCTCTGCGGGAAAGTCAGCCAAGTGGAATATACGCTTGTTCACCTCGAAATTTTCTCTTTTAGTCATCTTGCATTTAATTATATGATAACAGCAGGAAGTTCGTGCAAACCCAGCTATTGTACATCTTTACAATTTTGTATGCTTTCCTGAACTTGAAAATTATTCCTGCTCTTGATAAGTACTGTTCTTATTTGTTTTGCGCTTTATGGTTTCGACCCTTCCCTCCCTTCATCACCATTCATGAACAAATCATCAGTGAGGTTTATAAATAGACATTCTTCTAGCATATTAAATGCCACTGTTAGAGAGATTCAAAAAAGATTGTAATAACTATTCTTCCTCCTCCACATTTCTCTATGGCCAAAGAGAACACTACGATGTCCTTATATTGAAATTTTTGCCTTAGATAAGGCTTAAGATATAGATGAACTGCCCTCCCCTTCCCCCTGTTTTTTGTGTGTCATCTCTGTTTCCCTCTTAGATCCATGACAACTGTCTCTGGAAAAGATGAATAGAAATACATTATTTTGAGATTTCCAGAGGAAAAACAAAAACAGAAAGGGCAGAAAACAAGCAATAATACATTACATACAACACTTTTTAAACTTAATAAGCCATTCTCTCTTCATATCACTATTATTTTGATTCAGACTTTTAATTCCAGCAGAGATGTTCTCTCCAAAAGACCCAAATATCTTCTCATTTCTCAATCTGCATGTGTTCTTTATACAACTCAAACTTATGAACACATCTTTTTATTTTCACATAGGCTTCCTGCATGATTAAGGCCACAGGTCCTACCCAGTCCTGTTCTGACCTGTCAGGAAATCCCTCAATCCTTTTGTTTATCTATGATTACAAAATTTAGTCAGTGTTAGTGGAACAGACAGTTTTGTTCCTGAAAATTTTCAAACTTGTCATGAATGAAACAACGAAAGAATTTTAAAAGAATAAGTAAGTGTTGTCACAAGATAAATTTCCACCAGTTGTAGAAGAATAATACCGAGTCATCTAAACACATTTTTATCGAAAAGTAAAATTATACCTCAGAGTATTCCAATCAAAAATAGCTGTATGAACCCAAAGCCCTACTCATTCTGACTTTTGAGTCTCATGGTGACACAGGAGCTTTGACCCTGGAGCTCCTTGTATCTAATTTTCTACAAGTTAGAGTCCTCTTTCCAGGAACTGGTTACTTGTTGTGAAGTCTTGGGAAGGGGCCTTGTGATTCTCCTGTGTTTTGGGCTCTCCCAGGCAGGAGCTGATTGGCTGCTTTCATATTACTAATAAACCATATTGTTAATGAATATTGTAGGATGAAAATGAAATGTCTCGATCTGGAAGGAATTACAAACAGTTGATAAGAAAGTCAAGGCTTTGTTTTTCATGGTTCTCCCTTGAAAAATCCAGAATATGTCATGGGTGTGTGCCTTCATCTACACCATCAGGGACCAGAATCACTTTCTAGAAAATGAATCTATAGTTATTTCCTGAGATTTTATTTTGCAATGAAACAATATAATGATGACACTACTACCCAAGTAACTATTCTAGGCATCTTCCATTAGCACATTGTTAGCACTATTCTGGAATACTCCATTCCAAACTAAATGTTATTTATTCTGCTCACATGCAAGCAGCTGTTGGAAGCAAGATATGAGCATAGTTTCCCTTCTACTTAATTATGAAATGTCTTTATCACTGAGAAAATCAACCACCAGACCTTGCCTACATAGACTCCAATGTATTATATGGGGGTTACTTTATATAAAATGGAATCTAATCTGCATTTCCCACCTATATGGTACTAATTGTCTCTCCCCTGTAAACAATATGGGGTGGAGGTATAGGGTAAAAACAGAAGAGGAAAAAATAATAAATAAAAAGGTGAAATTTAGAGAAAAAAAAAAGGATAAAAGAAAGAAGACTTAAATTGACAGTATGAGACAAGAGAACTACAAAGATGCTACCTGACAATGATATTATAGTTTTCTGCGAGTAAGTTTCACTGAGGAAAGACAAACTACTCTTAATGGTAGGCCACATCGCAGAATTGTCAACAGAAAATGAACTCAGTGACATCTTTATAGATACCTCATCTCATAGTAACATGTCAAGTATTTATCATTTGGAGATAGCTTTTAGCATAAAGATGTTACATGTGTCTATTCTTTCTGCTATAGATCCTTGTCTGGTGCAGACCCTGTGCATGCTGCCTGCTTCTGTATGCTCACATGTACACTGATCCTGTTGATATAGAGGGCCTTGTTTCCTTGCAGTCTCCCATTCTTCTGGCCCTTGCAATCTTACTGTCTCCTATTATGTGGGGTTCCATGAGCCACTGTGTGGGATTTGATGGAGATGTGCTATGCAGGACTGAGTGTGCAAGATCCCTTACTCTCTGCATTGTGTTTGACTATAGTCCCTGTATTTGTTCTCATCCGTTACAGGAGGAAGCTTCTCTGATGGTGGCTAAGCAATGCACCAAACTCTTCATTTTATAATTTCACGTTTATCAAATGAACAAACCATACTGTATTTGTGGCATATCTGATTCCTAAAACATTATGAAACCTGAATGCAATCATGTTAGAATTTACAAAATAAATAAGGTAATCTTTAATTGTCCACTTTTTGGACTGTACATATATATTTGTTTATTTTTTTTAAAATAAATGTGCACTAAGATATAATTTAAAATTTTTTAAATACATTTTTTCAAATTTATGTGTATACTTCGTAGATATAGGTCTGTTTAATGGTCAGTCCTGAAAGCATACATACAAGCAATATTTTACAGATTGAGAGGTTATATTTAGAAGTATATATCTATACATATACATGTATGCATGTAACAAAATTTAATGAAGTTAGATAATATGAACTTGAAAGGGAACAAGGAGGGGTAAAAGGCAGAGTTAGAGGGAATGAAGAGTGATTTAATTATACTATAATTAAAAAAATAAAAATACAAAAATTACATTTTAAAAAGAAAATAAAAAGTCTTCCTACTGTTATAAAGCTCACTCAACTTCTTTCAGTAGACATCTGCCATGTTCTCCTTGTCTCATCTCTTCTAAGTAACATGACTGAGCATTTTAGTTATGCTCTAAATTAAGAAGTTTATCATTTAAAACATTACCTCTATCACCAGCCTCTACTCACTATCACATCTTTTTCCTTCACAAAGACATTTTTTCTCAGGGTAGTCTCTCATCATCTTTTTTTCTGTCTCATAAAATAATGTTTGAAATTCTTTTCACAAGTCTTTTGTTTTCCCTCCCAGCATGCATAACTCCAGGAAAATTACCACTCTGTAATACAGTTAGGTTATATGCATGTGCATTGGTATCAAAAAGCAAAAACATCTTTCTCTTAGATTCTGATTGCTCACTCAATTATTCCACATACAGCAGCCATGGAATACTCTTTATAATAACCATAATTATGATCTCAGACACATCTATCATGTTTCTGCAATAACTAACTTATTACTCTAATTTCATTTTCTATATTATTCTTGTCTTTTATCTGTAGATATACTTCGCAATGTCCCAGTCATCCTCGGTATCTCCCTCCAGTATGATCCCTTCTTCATGCAGTCTTACTGGATGAAAACCAGGAAGAACATCCATCTGAATACTAACAAGCCATGACTTGGCTCAGTTTTAGAAGTGGGTATGTTCAGGGTGACACTGTAAGCTTGATACAAGTATTGAAATCCTGTTCCCATCAGATGAGGATTCTTCTAATTTGCTTGCTCAAGACTGGCTGTACCATTATGCAATCAGGTCTTAGGCAGAAGATTACAGGGCCAGACTTCTGCTTGAATTATTGGCTGTTGATGGGTTCTGCATGAGAGGCATTCATTGTTGACAGTTGTTTCCTCACAGATGAACCTAAGAGGAGTCAATGAACACAAACTTGTGATCAAACAGATGAGCCTAGTTCAATTCAGTGCATTAAAAGAACAAAACTAAAGGCAGGTGAGCCTGACATTTTGAGAGCCTGGGGCATGGATTATCAAGGATGGGAGAGGAGTAAAAGAGGCACATTTGTGTAGGAGGTAAGAATAAGCAGAATGCATTGTAGACATGTATGAAATAGCTAAACAACAAATTTACTAAAATTCAAAATAAAAACACATAGAATTCACAATAAATTTTCTAATGTGTGTGTCTAAAATACTTCTCCCACTTCTCTGTTACAACAATGGTGTGAAGTGCCTCAAGTAAACACACAACCTCTTCAGAGAACTGAGTTGAGCAATTGCTGTAGTCTCCACAGGTCCCAGAACAGTGTTTTGTGTAAAGAACACAGCAAATATCTGAAGAATTCATTAAACAGAATCACTTGCTTTATGCTACTATAAATGGTGTAAGTAATAAATCTACATGACACTGACTAATTCTGTATCTTCCAAGGGATTTCCTTTGTGTGGTAAGGCTAGGTAAATTTTATGTTTCTTGTTTGTATGGTCGTTTATCATACTCATTAGTGTATTTGAAGTATGATGCTATTTTCTTTTTTTTGCTGCTATTGATGTTCTATTATTTTAAAAGTTAGTATGGTGAATGCATTTCAAATACATTCCCATCATATGGTCAGTCCTCCATATGTATCCATTGTCTGTAATTATGTATATTGAAATATATGTGTGAAATATTTTGCTGCAAATATTATCATTCTATTTGCATATCTATTACATAGATGATGTCAAAGAGATTAAGAAATATATTCAAGTTACTCTGTGGTACAGAAAGTTAAGAGCTGAAAAACACACAGATAAAATGTAATGCTTTCAAACATATACAAGTATGCACACATACATGTAGAAACATAGAGATAAATACACACATACACATTTTATACACATGTATATATACTAGGCATATGCACATATACACATACATGCACATATGTACATCTACCTCCATACATGTGCATGCACATACATATGTATGTGTGTCAGGAGCCATTTAGGATAGGCTAAGGGTATCAGGTGGCCTTTCTTGCACTGGCCCACTGTTTTAGGCATAGTCTGCAATTGGTGAGCTCAATGGTAAGGCCCAAAGAGACCTGATCTCCGAATTGCTGCTTGCAGCTCATTTGCCTTTTCTGTCATTATTAAATTAATATATTAATCCCTGGGAATTTTTCCATCCAACTGATCAGAATTCCTGCAAATCAACATAAAGATGAATGTTCATGAACTAATGATGTTTAGATGAATGATTCTATAGAAGTCCTTCTTTGGTTTAAATAAATTTTGGAAGAAATGTTTAAGAGATGATCTTAGCTGTTTTGCTAGAAAGATATAATAAAGTTAGAATCAAGAATAGAATGTGCCTACTCTTCATAATATGAAGCATAGGCTACATAATAAGAAATACAAGGAAATTTCATAATTCTCTAAAAAGAGAAATAGGCTTGGGTCAAACTTTTGTTCAAGGAAAAACATTTAGGTCCATGGATATAGCCATAGGTGTGCACTAAAATAAGGCAAGGCCAGATAAAAACTGTTGCTTTGAACTTATAATGAGCATATTAAAATGAAAGACTGTTTTGAACTTAAAATCAATACCCCTCTCTGACATCTAGTTATGTAACATTTTATCTCTAAGGTAATTTTCTATAAATCTTTTTGTCTAGGAAGGTACAAAAAGACCAGAGAAAAGAAAGTTGGTAAGACAGCTTGGCTTGAGGAACTCTGCTCTATCCACCCATCCATGCATCCACCCATTGACCCATCCATCCATCCATCCATCCATCCATCCATCCATCCACGCATCATATATACATAGATACATATATACAGACAGACAGACAGACAGACAGACAGACAAACAGACATCTGTCAATACATCCATCTATCCAAATATACACACATAGACATATATATGTGTGTATATATACATACACACATATATATGTCTATGTGTACATGTGTAAGCATATGTATGTATGTATGTAAAAATGCATGAATATTTGTGGAGTTAATTGAGAGAGTTGGACAGGCCTGGCAAGAGAGAGGTCATATGAATGTATATTTGTCTGTGAATATTTGCCTGTATAAAGCATTTTGGTTCTTTTTCTTTCCTTCCTCTTGGGTTCACAAAGAATTAAAAAGCCTAGTCAGAGAGATTTCTGGCTGCCTGGCTAGAAAATGGAGCCCTAGCAATAAATCCTTTCCGTAATCTCAATGCTGTTAACAACAAATGTCTATCGGTCCAGAGGCCTGCAACATTTGTTCTCAGAGTAACTTAAAGTCAAGATAGATATATGTTATAATAGAAAGCAACTCTACTGTCTCTTGAGACCAAACCTTGCCCCCTCTCTCACCATTGGTCTTCCCCCTACCTGCTTCAGAACAGATGCAGCCTAGGGCTAAGCACCTGGAAGGGGTTTTGGGTGTATATAAGGCAGAATCAATAGCAGTATTCAAAGGGAACTACCTATAAGACTCTCTGTGACATAATATCTTGTTATTATTATCATACCCACTTTGTAGGAAGAACCCTCATTGATGATTGACTCTAAAAACATTTCCTTAGCTACCTGGCAGAGGACTTTATTCCCATGTCTTTTTCTCACTGTTATTCTTGGTAGCTTTCTTCTAATCAGTACATATTTTAATAACTGTAATTTTTAACTCATGATTAATGAAACACCGCTCTAAATCTTATATTGAAGTAAGTTTTCTTTTCAAACCAGAAATATGATACTGACTGTTTTGCTTTATATTTTGACCCCACAGATTTTATCATAGTAGATTTTCCTAAGCACCAAGTTTCTAAATGGCTTGAGAAAAATGACCAAATTCTGTTCAGTTTTGAATCTTCATCACTCTTACGCTTACAGTATATAGGTAAGATTTATATTTTCCTATTGTTTTGTTTATTTTAGTTTACAATCAAGGATTAGAGTGACAGGTTTCATTTTCTCATGTTTAGCTGAGAAAACAGGAGTGTTCTGAGTAGTAACCTTTATTCCTCAACAGCACACATGTAGATGAGGTGTTGGGGACAGCTGCATTTTAGGACAGATGTGCAGCAGCTGCCATTGCACTCTACTCTCATCCCATCTGTATCAGTATCTTAAGGCTCAGTGTGGAAATCGTCACATTTTCATTTTGGGAACCTCAGTGCCTGCAAATCTCAAGCTTTCTGTTTCATACGCTACTGTGAAAATAATCTGATTACCCAAAGGGAAGGGTAGATCTTTACAGATTTCAAATGTGCAATAAAACATAATCATGTAGCAATTTTCACAGTTAGATTTAGTTGTCAACTTGGCATACATAGGAAAACAGAGACTCAAAAAGAAATGGCTGCCATCAGATTTGTCAGGGTGCATTTCCTTGAGCATTTATGTGAAAGGATCTAGATCACTGTACAGGTACCAAACTTAGGCTAAAAGACCTAGGCTATGTATGAAAGGTAGTTGAGTGTGAGCTAGGAATGAAGCAAGCGATCTTTCATAACCTCACTCCAGTTCTTGTCTCTAGGTTCCTGCTTTGAGTATCTGCTTCCCTTAACAAAGATGATAAGGAACTGAAATCAGAAAGCCAAATACTTTTTTCCAACTTGATTTTGATGAGTATTTTATCACAGCAACTGTTGATGCTATTATATTATTAACATATTTTTCTAAAAGAACAACTCAGGCACCAAGTTTAACAGGTAAACACTAAAGGTATCAGTGATTCTTGAGAGTTGTGCCTTATGTCCATTTGTTCTTTAAACAATTTGGAAAGTTATGCAATCTTCTTGAACTGCTTTCTCCACCAACTAAACTAGACTTCTAAGTTGTCAAATTTCTAACAGATGGCAAAAATCATAGGAATTGATAACCTAAAAAAAAGATTTTTGATGATGGATGTAGTATTGAAATCTTTTTTTATTTGTTTTTGAATAAGGGAAACACAGCTAAGCTTTCATGTGATGTTTGTCATACAATTTTTTAAGATTAGCTATATTGTATAACATAATACTCTGGTTTGGAAAAACAATCATGCATAATTCTGACTAGTGTTGTAACTCTACTAATTTAAATGTAATACAAGAGATGATTTTTTCCCAAACATAATTCTATTCTCTTGCCCGTTCTTTCATTGTATTTTCTGCTCCTTGCTGTAATAATTTGTTATCCTAATTAAATTCTTTTACCTGTAACAGTGTTTACATTGTAACAAATGTCTTAAACCCAATAACATATATTGTAACAGATAAACATCCAATCTTGTTTAAGTGATAAGGCTAGAATAAATAATATCTTCTCATCTAATGTTTAGCAACATCAATTATTTAGACTCTGACACAATTAAAATTGCAACATCATAGCACAGAAAGAGATTAATGGGATTCAGTAGGTAAACACTTTATGACAAATTGTAATCTTGTCAGTGAACATGATTTGCAAGTTAATCTAGAATCTGAAAACAGAAGACACACCATTGAAGATCATATTTAGCCTAAGGATGTCTAATGAAAGTGTTATCCTATGGCAAACCATCAAATCTGTAGGACTTTATACAGCTTTGGGCTGAAGTTACAGCTCTATAGTACACATTTATCTTGAATGTGAGAAGCCCTGGGTTCAACCCTCAGCACCAAAACGACCAAAGAAACCAAACTGTGAGTTTGTGATTAGGTTAAGTGTATATCATACAACTTTGACTTTTTCAAAAATTCATATTCTTCATGGTTTTTAAATATAAAGTCTAGAGTGGACAAAAATTGCAAGTTCAAATAAATTTTATCTAAATTCAATTGGAACTGTATTGTGTGAATAGGAGGCTAATGTTTAAACACTGAAGTATCATATGAATCTAAGTAGCAACAATTAGGAACAAGTTGATTTTAATAATACTATGATTTTATTGTCTTTTTCAAAGAACAAATAAGTTTATTCTGGTTATTTTATTTTAAATTAAAGAAAATAACAAAGAAAGAAAAACAACTAATTTATAAGGTTTATATTATTCTAATATATCCCAATGAAAAGAATTCCACAAATAAAAATCAGAAAAGCAAAAAAAAAAAAAAAAAAAAAAAAAAAAACCTAATCACAGACAACAATGATAATGTATATTTAAAGAATTAGAGTACTCCTAGAAGACAGGAAACTAATAAGGGGCCATGGTGCAGGGAGTGTTGAGTTCAGAGAAAGGAATATGAATGCATTTATTATATATATATATATATGGAAGAGGAGATTGAATAATTGAACAGGAATGGTTAAATTGAATGGAGTATAGAAGTGAGTATGAAGAGGTTTTAATAACACAAAATATCCTTGGAAAGTGTCCTATGTAATTCTCCTATTGCAGAAGCTTTCTAAATTAGATATTAACAAATGTGGCTTACATGGGGTATACTATTGATGAGCAGTGCTTGTGGGGTTCTGTAACCTGAAGTCAGAGGTGTGGTGTCAGGGAAAATGAGACACTAACCACCCATAAGTTTCAAGGAAGTGGCTGGGAATAGCTCGACCTGTCCTTATTTATAGAGTCACAAGCCTGCTCACTTGAGCAGGGACAACATTGGTTATTTTATTTAAAGAAATCATAGCATCATCATTATAAAAGCTCCATCATTGTAAAAGGTCCCAATCATTCTAAATATCCAGCCAGGCTTGTCCTGTAGACATGAGCCCAGGCTCAGTTGGTAACAAATGCAATTGGTTACACAGTTCGGCAGGGCCAGAGACAGACAAATCATTATTGAGTATAAGTCTATTTATCAGATAACATAATATTCTGTCATAGTATATTTTTTTAATTACAGAGACACGCTCATTGTACCAAGCATCTTTTTCTGATATGCACCTATTAATTTCTAGTACCACCTTTCCTGGAAACATTTTTAAGTCTCTATTGATAGGACACACCTTCCTCATTTTTTAAGCCTCTGATGATTAAACACAGCTTCCTCAGAGCAGGGATGCAAGCAGAACTCACTGTTCTCCACAGCTGCCACAAGCTTACTCAGTGTGTCTGTAGCTGTTTCCTAGGGACATGATAACCTGTCCTAAAATACCCAAGCTTAATAGGCACATCTGAAGGAATGATAGACGCAGAGAGAAGAGAAGAGAAGAGAAGAGGAGAGGAGAGGAGAGGAGAGGAGAGGAGAGGAGAGGAGAGGAGAGGAGAAGAGAAGAGAAGAGAAGAGAAGAGAAGAGAAGAGAAGAGAAGAGAAGAGAAGAGAAGAGAAGAGAAGAGAAGAGAAGAGAAGAGAAGAGAGGAGGACAGGGTATTACCCCTCAACGTACTGGGAAAAACAGAATCATCCATATGGATTTCAGTCTGCATAATCCCAGCCTTTCCCATGACAGGCAAAGTGAATCTAAATATTGCTATAAATATATACAGCATAGCAAAAGCAAGGAGAGCTCATAGCACATGCAATCTAGGAAATAAGCATAGAGACCATCAAAATTCACCACAGGTCCTTTCTAAGTGAGAAGGCCTTTCCATGGGACTTGCCACAGTAAAAGTCCCATCAGTGAAGCACTCACTTGTTGTTCAATGCAGATGATAGATGGGCACCACAATTATATGCTATGATGGGAGGAATGACTTTTCCAGACATGGTAGGTTGCCAAATAAAAAGCCAAGTACCAGGTATGAGTTACCTCTCATCTAGTTATTGTCAGTAGGTTCCATAAACCAGTCACTCAAACCTTAAAAGCTATTGTCATTGTTGTATGACTTCATAACTGAGAAGACTATACACCTGAATCATAAATCATGAAAAATATCAAGCTGTTACTAAAATAGAATCTTTATCCCTACTTAGCTTTCATAATGTTCTAAGTTTCTATGTATACTAATACAGAAGAAAAGCATCCAACAATCATACCTACCTATGAACTCTGGAATACAATAACAACTGGCTTTTAAAATATTCTCACTGGTGCAATAATGACACAATAACATAGGAATCAATCAATGATGAGTGTGTAGTTCAAATTTAGTTTAAATTTAAAGCTTGCTCTGTAAGATAGAGCTAATACTTAGTACTGTCCACTGGAGAACAAAAGAGAAATTGTAGGAGAGCAAAGGAGATGGAGATTTTATCAATCAATCAATCAATCGTGTGTGTGTGTGTGTGTGTGTGTGTGTGCATGCATGTGTGTGTGTACATGTATACATGTATATATGCATATAATGTTTTCCAAGACATATGGCTGTATTTAAACGACTGCTGTGCTATGTCTCTGTATGGATTTAGGCCAAGATAAATGTAGTTGTAACAACTGGTTATAAAATTGTCACTAAAATGAATTTTAACTTGTGATGATATTTTTATAATGTTTGAACTAGCTTTACTTATTGTAAAGAAACTAATAATTTTATTTGATGTGTTGGCCCAAAGCTCGTCAGTTTCAAGTTCTAGTGACTATGAAAATAAGAAACTCATGCTTATATTCTCCAGATCTATCTTTTACCTTGATTTATAAATCCAATTGTTAGAAAGGGCAGGAGTCACTTTTCTTTTTGTGCACACATGAAGATGAATATATATATATATATATATATATATATATATATATATATTAGTGAATCATATTCCAAACTTTTGAAGTTACTACAAATTAAGCCAGAATTCTATTCTTTATATCTTCACACAGCCAAACCTTCTGTTACCCTCCTCTCTAACCTCCAATAACTATAGAACTCTCCTTAGTTTATCAGAAGATAGTCTTTCTGGCTTTATTCCCTTTCCAGGTCAACTTAGCTCGATCTCATGATTAATCATCTCAGTGGCTCTTTGTGATGACTTCCAATTACTCCTTGCTCTTCCCTGCCACTAACATTGACCCATCCAAATATCTCCCCCCACCCAGCTGGCTGGCATGTTCTATTGCATAAAGCTTCATGCTCTCTATAATTACACTCATTACACATTTATGATGGTGATTTTCCTTAAGCTCTAAAGAAACTCAGCATTTATTTTTGCTTAGCTTTCTGTTAGCCTTCTCCACACACTCATTAGATGTTCTCAAAACTAAATTCACTTTTTCAATCCTACCCGCAACTCAGTTGTTTCTTATTATAAGAACACAACACCTTATTATATTGCTTTATTGAAACAATCGTCTTCATAAAAATATGGTTTTAAGGCGTATTTGTTGGAACACCTGACCTGTTGACACAGGGCCCCACACAACGTTCAATGTTTCTCAAAAAATTATGTGTGTATATAACTTGATTTCATCTTTACAATGATTCTCTCACCACATTAATAAAGTTATTAATCATGTTATTTATCATTCACTATGGTCTGCAAACTGTTGAGCTGTTGTAAATACCCTATTTTAACCAGTGGTTATCAGGAATGAGAGCATATGTTTTCTTTTCAACCAGATAATGTTAGTCTGCTCCCAATAATTTCTAAATAATAAATTTCAGAAATCACAAATTTTAAATATACGAGACTTTTACAGTTTATTTTTGTGGTTTTGTTTGAGAACTTTGTCTTTATCAGATGAGACATTTTCTCTAACCCTTTAATTTTATTTTTCATAATTGATTTGTAGGGCAAAGAACAATTGAAATATAATGAGATAAATTAGGTTGCTAATAAGAAGGTGAAAACTTTA
The DNA here is from genome assembly GCF_011762505.2 of Arvicanthis niloticus. NCBI lineage: Eukaryota > Metazoa > Chordata > Mammalia > Rodentia > Muridae > Arvicanthis > Arvicanthis niloticus. The sequence goes on along the minus strand of NC_047663.1, from coordinate 30,382,250 downwards.
CCTGAATAAGAAGCAAACAATATTACGGATAGTTCTCTATCCATTAATAATGTCATGTATAAAGTATGCTTATTCATTATAAAAGTAAATTTAAAATCTCTAATTTCAGTACTGTTAACATAACTAGATCTCAAAATTTCAAACTTGTCTCCATCTTTTAAAGGCTGTCATAACTCTGAAGGACAATATTATGTTGTCATTTTAAGTACATCCTCAGAGGACTGTGCTATAATAATCCAAAAGCTTTGCACAATTTTAATTAAAACAATATGGGATAAATTTGATATGTAAGCTAAGATATAGTAAAACCACACAGATATTTTTTAATATACTTTCTCTTGAAATTTCAAAAGAACACTGTTATTGAAAAAACAAACTTCTACATGTTGACCTCCAGTTGAGCCAGCACCATTTGTTGAAAATGCTGTCCTTTTTCCACTGGATGAATTTAGCTCCCTTGTCAAAGATCAAGTGACCATAGGTATGCGGGTTCATTTCTGGGTCTTCAATTCTGTTCCATTGATCGTCCTGTCTGTCTCTGTACCAATACCAAGCAGTTTTTATCACTACTGCTCTGTAGTACAGTTTGAGGTCCGGAATGGTGGTTCCCCCAGAGGTTCTTTTATTGTTGAGAATAGTTCTCGCTATCCTAGGTTTTTTGTTATTCCAAATGAATTTGTAAATTGCTCTTTCTATCTCTATGAAGAATTGATTTGGAATTTTGATGGGTATTGCATTGAATCTATAGATTGCTTTTGGCAGGATAGCCATTTTTATGAAATTAATCCTCCCAATCCAGGAGCATGGGAGATCTTTCCATCTTCTGAGATTTTCTTCGATTTCTTTCTTCAGAGACTTGAAGGTCTTGTCATACAGATCTTTCACTTGCTTTGTTAGATTCACTCCAAGATAATTTATTTTATTCGTGGCTATTGTGAAGGGTGTCATTTGCCTGATTTCTTTCTCTGCCTGTTTATCCTTTGAGTAGAGGAAGGCTACTGATTTGTTTGAGTTGATTTTATATCCAGCCACATTGCTAAAGTTGTTTATCAGGTTTAGGAGTTCTCTGGTGGAAGTTTTAGGTTCACTTAAGTATACTATCATATCATCTGCAAATAGTGAAATTTTGACTTCTTCCTTTCCTATCTGTATCCCTTTGACTTCCTTTTGTTGTCTAATTGCTCTAGCTAAGACTTCCAGTACTATATTGAATAGGTAAGGTGAGAGTGGGCAGCCTTGCCTAGTCCCTGATCTTAGTGGGATTGCTTCAAGTTTCTCTCCATTTAGTTTGATGTTGGCTATTGGCTTGCTGTATATTGCTTTTACTATGTTTAGATATGGGCCTTGAATTCCTGATCTTTCCAAGACTTTTAACATGAAGGGATGTTGAATTTTGTCAAATGATTTCTCAGCGTCTAGTGAGATGACCATGTGGTTTTTCTCTTTGAGTTTATTTATGTAGAAGAATGCAAATTAATCCATTCTTATCCCCTTGCACAAAGCTCAACTCCAAGTGGATAAAGGACCTTCACATAAAGCCAGGTATACTGAAACTATTAGAAGAGAAGTTGGGGAAGACCCTCGAATACCTAGGCACAGGAGAAAAGTTCCTGAACAGAACACCAATGGCTTATGCTCTAAGATCAAGAATCGACAAATGGGACCTCATCAAATTGCAAAGCTTCTGTAAGGCAAAGGACACTGTCAACAAGACAAAACGGCAACCAACAGATTGGGAAAAGATCATTACCAATCCTACATCTGATAGAGGGCTAATATCGAATATTAACAAAGAACTCAAGAAATTAGACGCCAAACAACAAAATAACCCCATTAAAAAATGGGGTACAGAGCTAAACAAAGAATTCTCAACTGAGGAAACTCGAATGGCCGAGAAGCACCTTAAGGAATGCTCAACATCCTTAGTCATCAGGGAAATGCAAATCAAAACAACACTGAGATACCACTTCATACCAGTCAGAATGGCTAAGATCAAAAACTCAGGTGATAGTAGATGCTGGCGAGGATGTGAAGAAAGAGGAACACTCCTGCATTGTTGGTGGGGTTGCAAGCTGGTACAACCACTTTGGAAGTCAGTCTGGCGGTTCCTCAGAAAATTGGACATAGCACTACCTGAGGACCCAGCTATACCACTTCTGGGCATATACCCAGAAAATGCCCCAACAAATAACAAAGACATATGCTCCACTATGTTCATAGCAGCCCTATTTATAATAGCCAGAAGCTGGAAAGAACCCAGATGCCCTTCAACAGAGGAATGGATACAAAAAATGTGGTACATTTACACAATGGAATATTACTCAGCTATTAAAAATAATGAATTTGAGAAATTCTTAGGTAAATGGATGGAACTAGAAAATATCATCCTGAGTGAGGTAACCCAATCACAAAAGAACACACATGGTATTTATTCACTGATAAGCGGAGATTAGCCCAAAAATTTGAAACAACAAAGATTCAACTACCAGACGACATGAAGCTCATGAAGAAGAAAGAACAAGTGAGGATGCCTAGGTCTTTCTTAGAAGGAGTAACTAAATACCCAAGGGAGCAAATATGGAGACAAAGTGTGGGTCAGAATCTGAAGGGGGGGTTGTAGGGAGACCATTCCGTCTGGGTATTCATTCCATGGGCAGTCACCAAAAATAGACGCTGATAGGGATGTCAGGATGGGAAAGCTGACAGCAGCCTGATAAGGCTGTCTCCTTAGAGGTCCCCCAGAGTCGGACATACCCAGAGACAGATACCCACAGCTATCCATTAATCTGATCAAAGGTTCCCAATGGAGGAGCTAGAGAGTAAATTGAAGGAACCTTAAGGGCTGGTGGCCCGGTAAGGAGAGCAATAATACCAACCAGCCAGAGCTCCCCAGGGTCTAAACCACCAGCCTAGGAGCACATATAGAGAGACACATGACTCCAGCAATATATGTAGGGGAGGATGGCCTTGTTGGACATAGGTGGGAGACAAGGTCAATGGTACCCTGAAGGCTGAGCACTGGGGGGGGGGGAATCTGAGGGTGGGGCGGGGGGCTGGGGGTAGGTGGATAAACACCTTCATGGAAGCAGGAGGAGGGGGGATGGGATAAGGGGTTCCTGGGTGGTGGGGGAAATATGGTAAGGGGATAAAATTTGAAATGTAAATATTATATCCAATAAAAGAGGGGAAAAATAGAAAAGCGAGTAGAACCAACAATCTTAATAAAATGTCAGCCCTCTTAAAAAAACTATCTTAATACTAAAATTTGTTTTGAGAATTGTATATTGCAGAATGATCAGCCTTGGTGTATCTACTCAACAAGCAAGCTGGGCAGACCTGCTCAAACCTCTGAGGTCTGGGAATTCCATCTGGAGGCAGCGAATACACAGCATCAGAGGATTGTCAATTTGCTCTCTCCCCCACTCCTCTTCTAATATCTCAATGCCCATAATCAGCTTGAAGAAGCTAATGAAGAGTCAGTGCCCCTATTCCCTGGGCTAGGGGACTAAGGTGGTAAATGTTGGGCTGTCTCTCTAGGGAAAAGTAGTGGTTTTGTCAGAATAGAGAGAATTAGCTAGGGTTTATTGCATAGCCATAACCTATTAGTAGAAATCTGTATAATTAATATCAAGATGAAGATATAAATTCTTAAATGGCACCAATTTACTTTGTTTACAAATTTTAAGGTTTTCATTGGCATGAGCTTCTTAATGATATAAGAGTGAGACAAATATTGTTACTCTCATAGGCATTGTACCATTATAACACATTTAGGAATACAAAGCTTAGACCCAGTCCTTCTTTAACTCTTTTTAACTGATTTCAGATGGTCAGCCTGTGAGTTAAGGAACTATAGCAAATTCATGACTTGGAGTTTATTATAAGGGTGTTCTCTAAGTTTTATGTAGAAATAGCTGAGTGGAGTTAACAGGCAACAGTCCAGATTACCTTACATGGATAGCTCGCTTTCAAAAATCAGAAATCCTTAGAATTGACATGACAAACATTTCAGTATTAATGTTCATTTTCATTAGAGACCTGTCTGCTCCGGACAGCTTCCTATGTTAAATTCTAAGAAGAAATTGAGCATCCTTGGAGTTACTCCAGTTGTGGTGAGACAGCCACTAGGCAAGAATTGCCACTTTCCTTCTACAGACAAATTACTGTCCAGAAAAGGACACACTTGCAGAATAGTCAACTGATTATATCTGCCTAGACAGAGTAATCAGTCCTTAATAATTCTTCAGCACTAAGGTCTGTCAGAAGATCCTGGACCAGAAGGCAGAAGAACAGATGCTCCAACGTTTTGAAGTAGAGCGAGTGTCCAGGTGGTCAGAGGTCTCTATAAATTGGCTAAGTTTTAGAAAGTACAATTTGTGCTTCCCACAACTATAGTTAACTCAGTCATTCTGGATTTCTGATGGGGTTGAAAACATATAGCTATTGACCTTAAGAGAAAAGATTTGAGTGGATGGTCGTCAGCTGACATTCATCCTAAAGCCAGGTTCAGAACTAAATGTTCTAGTTAGAATAGATGACAGAGGAGCTGGTTAGTCAACAAAAGGACAGACTGGGTATTAGGACTATTCTGTACCTCACTGGTACAAATTGGCATAATTATGCTCTAATTGTATTTTGAGAGAAAAGTTTCATTTTAACAGGAAGGGTGATGTGTAGAAGGAGATAAGGTAGGAGGAGTACTGAGAGGAAGAAAAGGAGTAAGAAGAGGAGAAGAAGAAGGAGAGGAGAAGCTAGGTGATGAAAGAGAGAAAGAGGGGGGAGACAGGGAGGCAGATATTCGTGTATCTCCACCAGTCAAAGATAGTTGTTATATCTAGGTTGGTCAGTGGGTTACACCTCTGATTGAACAATTCCAAACTTATACAGCCTATGATTAACATTCTTTTAAAAAATGTATAAATGCAAAAATGAAAAGGGGGCATGGGATATGGGTTTCCTAAGGGGGATGGGGGAGGAATGGGGATAGGGGATGCCATCTGAAGTGTAAATAAAATATCTAATAAAAAAAAAAGTCTGCTGATAAAGAATATTTAACCTAATTTAAAAAAAAGAGTAAAAAAAAAAAAAGAAAAGAAAAAACAAACTTTTGGTAGGTAAAAGCTTATGTAAACAGAATATAATGCATCTTAATTTTAGCAAACCCAACTAACAGGTATTTTGGTTCTCCAGCGTGGTTTATTTTTTTTCTTTCCCACTCTGGTGCTATTTACTAGTGAATCTTAAATCCCCACTCCCAAATATTAAAGAAAATCAATGGATTTTACATATAATCCCTAATATGCTTTTATTCAATATATATTGTTTGTTGTGTATGCAATATACCCAGTAGTCACAAAAGCTGATTTTTACCATTCAATACCACAGCACAATGATATTTTGAGTTTCTGTAGAAATCCATTTAAAGCACAAAGCTGTTGGTCCATGTTCCACACTCCAGGTGCCTACCTGTCACTTCTTGATTCAAAATGTTCCTTCAGGTTGGTCTTTCAACCTCTGAGTTTCCCTTTATACATAATCTAACATTAAGAGGAATGTACTAAAACTATTTGATAAACAGTGGGGTCAGATATTTTGTAAGACAGAGCTACATCTCTGGTATTCAGTTACAGTAGAGACATGAGAGAAAATACCACACTAATGGATTAAGTTTAAAGGCATGATGAAAACAATCATTGAGAATTCAGAAAACATACCTTATACAGAAATATACAAGCAAATAATTATAGTAATATATTAGAGAATGATATAAAATTCAATATACAAACGACAACAAAAGCAAACAAACGAAGAAGGAAACTGATAAATCCTGATTATTCTGGACAATCCTAAATGAAATGGTCTGAAGTAAAGATAGATGTTATCTGCATTTCGATAGATGAGAACATCTGTTAGACACTTTCTTCAGACCGGACATGGTGGAGCATAACTGTAATCCCAGTCTGGGAAGGGTATTATAGTTAAACTACTTAATTTTTGTGAGTTTCTGGTCAGCCTGGGCTACATTCTGAGTGTTAGGCAACCCTGGGCTTCAGATAAATATTTTTAACAAAACACAAAGAACAACATAGCCAAATTATACAAACAAATATGAAAGAAATTTTATTCCAGTCAGAGCACAGTAAATCTTAATCTAAGTTAAAATGAACAAAACCACCAGTTTTTAATATTTGAAAACCACAATATGAAATGATACTTGTGCCAGATTAGCAAATAAAAGTTACTATTTTAGCATTGTTTAAAATGTATTTATTTTACTTTGTGTGTATGAGAGTTTTTATCTGCATGTATATATGTGAACGATGTGCATAGTGTCCGAGGGTATCAGAAGAGGGCATGTAGTTGTTGGAAATAAAATGGCTTTCATAAGTTCACAGGGACTGGTACTATTAGGATGTGTGGCCTTGGTAGTGTAGATGTGGCTTTGTTGGAGGAAGTATGTCACTGGGTCAGTCTTTGAGGTCTCAGATGCTCATGCCAGGGCCAGTGTGGCATTGTTTGCCTCCTGCTCACTGATCTGGATGTAGAACTCTCAGCTCCTTTTCCAGCACCACATCTGTCTACGTGCCATTATGCCATGATGCTAATGAATTAAAACTCTAAAACTATAAACCAGCCCCAATTAAATGCATTCCTTTATAACAGTTGCCATGGTCATGGTATCTCTTCATAGCAATAGAAACCCTAACACCCTAACTAATACAAGGACTTAAATACTCTGAAACTGGAGTTCTACATGGCTGTAAGTCACTACATGGGTGCTTAGAACAGAGCCCTGGTAATTTGCAAAAGCAACAAAAACTCTTAACAGCTGGTCTCCTCAGCTTAGCATTATACTTTCTAAGTGAGTTTTCTCACATAGTGTCCTATTTATTTATTTATTTTAAACTCTAAGCTGAGTTTCTAACAGTTGTTATATTCTAAGCTGTCCCTATAAATGCGTTTCTTACTATGATGTCTTCTTTACTGTGTACCTGCTTTGCTTTTTTCACCAACCATAAGATGCAGGGATTACATTGTAATTCTTGAGAAATAAAAATCAAGAGCTGCTTCAGTGACAGGAAGGAGCTTCGTGACACACATGTGCCCTTGTCTAATTCATTGAGACACATATTGGCTTTATGTCAAAACTTCAGCTACGGAAGAGATTGACTCTTAGCAAGTCTCTTTAAGTCATGAAATCTTCTACCTCTGTTTTCAGCATTGACTTTTATAAATGCTTAGGAGTTTCTGTGATTACCTTATGTGTGGTCGTAATGTTCAAGGCTACAACCACCTTGGAAAACAAATTGGCAATTTCCTAACAATTAAATATATACATTTTAAATGATCTAGATTTTCAATTTAAGCATGTATTCCTCAGGAAAAAAATATATGCAATGGTATATTTATGACAGATTTACTTGGAATACATTAAATTATATGTAACCCAGTGCTCATTCTAGTGTGGTGCTTTAACAACTTTGATATATTCATACCATTTGTTAATATTGAATAATAAAGAAATAATAAACTTTTAATGCATGAATCATCAGGGATTATTTTCAATTAAATGAGTGATATATCGGCTAAGGAGATACACAGTACATAAATCTACTACCATATAAGCCTAAAATCTCAATAACTCTTGAATCACTGTAAAGGTAGGACAAGAGAACCAACTGCACAAATTTATTTTCTGTCTACTACTTGTGTTTGCCAGGATGCACCCATATGTGTAAGCATTCCACAAACACTCAGTAATAATGAATGAAATTTATTTTAGAGGAATAATACAAATCATTGACTGTATATTTTATACTATGGTCAGGAAAGAATAATTAGCTAATGATCTATATTAACATTACTAGAACGCTAATTGTTTTGAAGATAATGATGTATAAAACCAGGAACAGGAGAGACAAATTATAATTGGGCATAAAAAGATTTGCAGGATGTTAGGTGTGTGAATTAGTAATGAATTCATCATTGTATATTCCATACTATATGAATATCATACCATATAAACACTTAGATAACAGCACAGTAAATAAGATCATTTACATACAAAATTTTATTTCTTCTCTTTATTCAACTTTAGTGGAATAAACTGATATAAGTTAGTGGAAACTTTGATGACAACTGAAATTTGACTAAGGGAAGAAATTTGCGCTATTAACAGTAGCTATGAACATTAGAAGCCAAAATTCTAGAAAAATTGCCGTTACCTGAAAAGCATTTTTATCCTGAAAGAAGCAATTGAGCTTCATAAAGAAGAAAAAGTATTGCTTTCAAAAATTAATTAAAAAAATATACACCTTTCACATTATTATACAGAAATAGAAACACAGCAACTCTCACTGGTAATTTTATATTTTAAGATAGTAACAGAATTCAAAGCACATTGTTGTTGTGAATGCCTAATTACTGAACTCCATACACAGAGAAGGACTGTTTCCTTCTTCTTTATTTTTGTCAAAATTTGTTGTTTAACTGGAAAGGAAATACATTTCAAATGCATGAATTCAAAATGAAAATTCTAGTAACAGCTAAACAATTATCAATCCAATCCTGGATGAGTTAGCCTTCAGGAGACAGGAAGGTGCCTCAGACACACTGCTTTGAGTGACTTTGAGTCACTCTTAGACCATACTTCTGCATGATCAGAAATACTTGATAGAAGGAATTATATAGATGTGATGAATTATCCATTGATACAGGAGTCTTCTATTGTTAAATATCACCCTGGTGTCCATGTAGGCTTCCTGACATTTCTCTGATCTTGCAAAGTTTAGATATTGAAGGATTTCCCTTAAAATATATATAACAGACATTTTGATTATTTTCAGCTGCAATCATGTAGGGAGGTGAAATTCCATGATGGGCTACCTGGCTGGATTTTCCCAGCATGTAGTCAGCTGTGAGGGTTCTTTGGGGAGGATGTCTTATGTGTACCATGCATAGAAAATAATCTTGATCACCAGAGAGTGGTTACTGAGGCTGAACTAACTGCATCAATAAACTTGATGGTATTGTTTTGTGTCTTTATGGTGCAGTGTGTGCCCACTGTCATTATCAGATTATGCTTGTATTGCAGACACTAGAAGAAGACATTGTGTGTCTTCCTCTGTTGCTTTCTGATGCATTGCCTATAAATAAAATGTCTCATTGGATATGAAGGCCACCTTTTTAGGTTAGTCTAGATGAACATAAAACCCTACTAATTAGTCCTACTAATAACCCCAAAAGTTAGATACTTATAGTCATGCATGGCCATGTTTATGTGGGTACTGAGAACTTAAACCCAGCTCATACGGCATGGAAATTGTTCTCACTATTTCTCTACTACTGGTTCTATTACATATATATCTTTTATTTTATGTATATTTGCATGCATGTTTGTGTATATATCATGCATATATACCATGTGTTTATACACCTAATCAACCTAATCAAATCAGAAGGGGACACTGGATTTACTGAAACCAGACTGACAGACAGTTCTGAATCACCATGTGGATGTTGGGTATCAAGTCTGGGATCTCTGGAAGAGTAGCTAGTCCTCTTAACTGCCAATCCATCTCTCCAGAGTTTCTTATATATTTCTTAGCAGTATCCTTAGAATTTAGTATTATAGCCCATATATATATATATGTGTGTGTGTGTGTGTGTGTGTGTGTGTGTGTGTGTGTGTGTGATGTCTGTTCTTCTCTTTCCATTTCCAACTGTTGTTAAGATCCTCACACATTACTTAAAACTGTAATTATTTTATCTTTATTAATAATGTCTTATTTATTGAGTTTTTACCCAGAGAGTTCATACAACAATTAAACATCATAAAGGGTGGTTGTGGTTTTTTTTAGCTCCTATATTATTTCAAAGTTAGGTTGTTAAGGTGTTCATGATCATGGTTTTATGTCATCTATTGGTTTATTTCAATTGACATATTGATTGTGAGTTAAAAAATAACCATATATCACAAGGCAGTATATTGATCAAAAATAAACTTTAACACCCAATCATAATGCAGAGAAAAATCACCTAAAGTTATATAATATAATCATTAAAATGATGGTTATGAAGACAAAAATAATGTTTCTTGAAAATAGAAATATTTTCATGTAGCACGCTTTTAATTATGTCCAATTTAAAAAATGACTCAGTGGGAAAAAAACAAAATGTATTGGGGTGGTGGTAAAGTGTTTAATTATTTTCTCCTATTTTATTTTTTACATTTGAGTTTGTATGTGTCTGTGTATGCATATGTGGGTTTTGAGGTATATAAGTGTGTGTGGGGGGTTGGTGTGGGTACACGTGTGTGTGTGTGTGTGTGTGTGTGTGTGTGTGTGTGTGTGTGTGGGTGTGTTGTGGAGGTTAGATGATAGTCTCTGGTATCATTACCCAGGAACTAGAACCTTCTTTTATTGAGACAGGCTCTCTCACTTGTTAGAGCTGATCAGTTTGGTGAGATGTGTGCCTAGCAGGTCCCACAGTCCCTCCTGGTGTTTTCCTAGCCTTACATGTGTAAGGGACCATGCCTCCCTTTGGTCTCTGCATAGATTCTGGGATAGCCACACATAAGTACCTGTCCTTCCAAAGTAAACACTGAAAAAGCTACTTTTGTACTCCCTCCTCTATTTTTTTAATGAAGGAAACAGTTTTTTTTTTTTTAAGCTTCCAACTTACAAACCACACTGAAGCCTTTGAGCAACAATAAGTTGGCATATTTTTATCAATAATTAATTGACAAAAATAAAACAAAAATCTGTCCAGGTTATTATAAGGTACAAGGAGGTAGACAGTTAGGGGATGGCATATTTTGTAATTTATGTTTCATGGTTACTTAAAATAATCATACAAGTGAAATAACATTTATTGGAATCATCACAATGACATTTTATTCCTGAAGAAATCTAATTAGGATGTGTCAGAAATGCCATTTTTTAAAATGAGACAACCTATCCAGTGTCACCTAATTACTATAAGTAAAGGAAATCTTTACCTCCCTAAGTTGCTTTTTATCAAGGTGTATTATCACAGCAACAAAAACAAACTAAAGTAAGGCCTAATTGAGAATTAAGCAACACTTACTAAGAAGAAAATTACTTTCATAATTTTAAGCCCATTTAGAGGGGAATATCTCAGTATTTATTCATCAAGACAGAGTGTTGTATGCCACTTCAGTGAAAAGAAGCAGAGCTCTCTAAAAATCAGTAAGGAATCTATTCTGGGCCTGAACATTGTGGATGCTGGATAGTCCACGGTGTCAATAAAAAGCATAGCTGTATCTCAATGGATTTCCCTTTGTTGCTGTGCTCTGCAAATCTATGTGAAAGGCATAGAAAAGAACACAAACATGCCTGCTATACCACTGAAGGCACTTCCTAAGCTTCTTAAATGGTTTTTACTGAAATTATGATGAGACTCTATGCAGTTCTAGGTTTAAGTATAATTTCTACAAGTGGAATTTCCTCTGTTATTTTGACCCTAAAATGTTTATCATGCCAAGTGGACATAGATTTTGGAGAATGAAGGATTTGTAGCTCAAGGTATCTAATCTTTAAATCCCTACTGTTTCACTCTTCATATTTTTAGCACTATAGTAAATTCATATTCTATTGTGACAAGCAAGTTCTATTTTCAACAACCAAAGAGTAGAAACTGTGTATGTGATTGTTTGAATACATGTTAGATTAAACTAAAGAGCATGCATGGACTAACAGGAAAGGTTTATTCTGATACCTTAACTAAGTTTTCTAAGAGAAATATATTATTGAATATACCCATACAGATTTACACATACATAAAGCATTACCAGATGACTACACACATAATTGAGAGATGTAGCTCTATCACAATGCATGAAAGGCTTCATGTATAAACACATCATGTATAAATTATGACATCTCAAATCTCATTTTCCAACCTCAAATTAGTTTAAAATAAGTTTTCAACTGATCCCTAGTTTCTTGAAAATAAGAGCAACTTTATGTCAGAATGCTTTCATTGTTGTTGGCTTTAAACAATATCATCTCAAAAATTCAAAATCAAAGTAAATATGAAATCACATATTTCAAAGATAGTAAAGTTGTGTCTAATTAAAACATAATTCCAATAGGATTACATAGAAAGATTGTGCTCCTTCTTCTTTCTTCTTGGTCCTTATCTATCCTCTCCCTGCTTTGATTATAGAATTGATTTTTTACAGGATCTTGAATCACTAGATGTGTCTAACAGTGGAAAGAGATTGTTAGAAGAACTTGGAAAAAGGAAAATCATTAATCATTTATTTCAAACTGGAATATGATCAAGAAGTTAGTATGCAGAAGTTGGATCTTCAAAACATCCTATTTGTGAAATGATATGTTTAGCAACAAGAAATCTGATTCTCAAATAGGTTTTGCAATTAACACAAATTTTGCCTAGATAAATATGGTGAATACATGAACCTAGTTCTAGAATATTTGATTTTAGAAACCAAACCATTAAGCACCATAGTTTGTGCATACTGTTGGCTCTATTTATGACATCTGAACAATATATCTTTTTAAGAGGTTTGCATAATTTATTATTTATTTGTGGACTGAGTTAGCAGCCAAACACCCCTATTATAAGATATAGTGTACATAATTACATGAACAACATCAATGAGATTAAGATAATTCATTTTTGCTGTGCAATATCTATCAGTCATTAATTTGCTTGACAAGTATTTAGAAATGAATAAATTATAAAGGTCAAATACTACACCTTACATTTTCTATATTTTATTAAATAAATTTTATTTGTAGTTTACATATAGTCTTTTTTTTTTGTTTTGGTTTTTCGAGACAGGGTTTCTGTGTGAAGCCCAGGCTGTCCTAGAACTCACTCTGTATACCAGGCTGGCCTCAACCTCTACATATAGTCTTATACATGTATTATTTAACCATATTTTAATATCATCTCAGCTATGAATTATATGGTATGAGAAAAACTGTGAATTTTATTTTAATCCATAGCATTTGAAATAATATCCATTATTGTCTAAGTAAAATGGCAAGATAGAGTAAATCAATACATAAAGTATCATCTCCTTAAAAATTAATACATCATTTATAAAATCAAAGCTTCACCTGTTAAAGATTAGATTATTAAAACAAACATATTGATGAATTAGTCAATGTAGATAAAGACTAGAAACATTCTTTAAATGCAACTATTTAAAACCTGATTAATTATTATAATCATAATTGAACTTACCAAGTATTTGATTGAAATAAAATTACACTTTGTTCGCTTAACATATGTATTATAAATTCATACTTTTATACAACATCATAATCACAGTAATAGTTTAGAGAACACATATCAAATAATACTACCACATAGAGTAAGACATTAATAGTACATATTAAATTCCATGGTTCCATGATTGTTTACATGTCAAATTAACCAAAAATTTTCCTGTTCTTCCAAATACATAAACTACAAAAAATATATTAACAACTGATATTTATATTTCTAATGTTTCTGGCACGTGCTGCCAAATACATTATGTCTAACTATTATTACAACACGGAGTCATGTTTATTCAGGTTTCAAATTTAATATATCCGAGTAGTTTTTTCTCTTCAGATCATATAAATTCCTATCTTCTCTTTACTTTTCTGTGCAATAATAAACACCATGAGCAAAATCAATTTGGAGAGAAAAGAATAACATTTTTATTTCAATTTATATTTTATGCAGGAACTCATCCAGGGCCTTGAAGCAGAAATCAAAGGAGAAAGCAGCTTAGTTGTTGGCATTTAGTCTATTGTTAAGGTATCTTTCTTACACAGCCTGGATGCAATAGTCTAGGGTGGTGCAACACCATTGTGGGAAGAGTATTTCTAAACCAATTAGAAATCAAGAAAATTTCAGAGATATAATCATCATCTAATCTGATGGACATAATTTTTAATGTAAGTCCTGAAAGTTTCAAATGATTACCCATTAAAAGGTATTCTCTGTTGTTATTTATTTTTTATTTTAGACCTTCCCTTTATGTTTGAATATATTCGGTATTTTTAAAAAATTTTTATTTCTTCACTTTAGATACTTCTTATCATTACATGCAATGTATGTATATATGTATGTGTGTATATGTATAATGTATATGTAATAAAAAATCATTATATGGCCAATCTTGTAGGCTTTATACAATTAATGAATTTTCTCAGGTCTCCTAAAGTAAATAAAAGAGCAAATAGAAAACTGATAGGTGTATCAAATAATCTTGAAATTTTTTCTGTTAACTTACACTCATCCCATGGAAATTTATGGGAAACACCATGACACCCACATCCTTGTTCATATTGAATGTTAATTGTTTCTTATTCTCCTTATCTTATACTTATAAATAATGTATAATATTGCTATCTTAGTTTAGGTTTTTTTTTTTTTATATTTAGTTGATGTTATATCGTAATACTCATTTTAAATTCTATTTTAATTCTTTTTCCAAAATATTGTGTCTACCTTTTAATCAATGTTTTGTATATATGGAATATATTTGTATTGGAGACATTGATATTTATATTTTATTGTATCCTTATCATTTCCATTTATATTGTTGTGCCTATTTCAATGTTTACTACATTTAATTATATCATATTATCATACTTATTTTATTTAGAAAACAATTAGTAGTTGTCTGTTTTCTCCTTCAACCATATTGGGCCCAGGAATGGAGCTTATGTTGTGAGGCTTGACAAAGGCTCTTATTGAGTGAGCCATTTTCAGTTCATATTTGGGAATATTAACACATTTCTCTAAATGAACACCCTAATGCTTATATTATATTAACTGAAGATTTACTCCTTAGTACATAAAAATGCCTCAGGATTTATTTCATATATATATTCATACATTAATATATGAATTATGTATATATATATATATATATATATACACTAGTAGAGCTGTGAACAACTCATTGATATGTTTTTTAAAATTTTTATTCTATTATTTTACTTACAAACATTTTTGCCTACATCTACTTCTGTGTACCAGGTGCCAGCAGTGGTCTATGAGACCAGAAAAATACACCAGGTACCCTTGGGTTTGAGTTCTAGATGGTTGTAACCTGTCATGTAAGTGCTGAGTATTGAACCTTGTTCCTCTGGATCTTCAGATTGTGTTCTTAACCATTTAGCCCAATCTCCAGCCCCAAATGTCCTTTTTATATCCAATAAGTCTGCCTAGACCAATATTATATTATTATTTTTTCTTTTTTATAAACATGGCAGATTTTAATTATAATACTTCTGAGGGTACAACATACCTAAATTTTTTAAATGGTTACCATTTATAAGTTATTTTTAGATAATAATTTTTATCCCATATTTTGGAAAGATGTGCTCTGATCAATTCCATGTTTAGCCAAGGTGATTTTATAATTTTTGTTCTGAATAAAGAAATATCTTTGAGGTAATATCCTGCAACAGAACACATCCAAATTGACTGTACTAGTTGTAGGAATACTTGCTTAGGTAATTTAGACTTTTATGCTATTGAATATGGATTTTCTCTTGTTTTGAGAGTTGAAAGTTTTATTCATTTTACATTCAATTGATAATGAATATTTATCATTTAATATTACTTAAAATATGTTTTAAGCATCTTAGATTTCATTTCATTAATGAATAATCATTTTATTAGTATTATTTCATTACTTTCTCACTGTGTCTAGTGTGTGTGTACAAGAATACACACAAGTATATCATGCTGGCTTCTGGAGGTCACAGCAATACTAATAATTTGGAAAAGTTAGTTCTCTTCTTCCATAATGTATGCTCCCAGGTCTCACCTTGTCAAAGGTTAAGTTAAGCATTTCCATCTGGTGGCATTCCTGAAAAAATCATTTAATAGTAATTTCTGATTTGTGATTTTATATTTTCATTGTAAATATAGTAATATGAATTGAAGTAATAAAAGACAAACTTCAAAACTTCATCAATTGCCTAAATCAGATTATGATAGTTACTTATTTCATACATGTGTCTTTTTCTTGAATATTTTACTTAAGATGTTTTAATATAAAATCAAATTTATTATCCTCAGTTAAGTTTTACAAGCTCTACTGTCTCTTTAAAAATCACTATTGGTAATATATCTGCTTGCAGAACAAAGTTGTATGTGTAGTACCTTTGTTGATGCTGTGAAATATTTTGATAAATTACAAAACTTATGACTTCAAATTTTTAAATTTCTTATCTTCTGAAGTGCATTGAACATTAACAGGGTTTTGTCCTTATTTTACTGGTTTAATAGTATATGTTTTATTGCCCTGGCCAGCAATGACATATAATAAAATGCATCTCTAAAGGATAGAGGAAAGTTTGGATGAAAAAGAAGAGCCTAGACTTAGAGACTAGCGAAGAATGTTTGTGAGTTCCCTTTCTGGTTTAATTTTGTTTAATTAAACTTTCTTATACAGCCCAAGAATTCTCACCATTGGGCTGCAGGTACTCACACAAAAAAATCCCCCTAAGATGTGCCCACAGGACCATTTGATCATTTTCCCCATATTATCAAGATAGAAATAAGCTTTTCCAATAACTTTGATTGTTTTTCAATCCAGGAGAAGACCACTGTTGGGTGTATGGCTTAGAAACTGCCTTTTAGAGCAGAAAGAAACTCACTTTGCTTCCTATACATGAGAACATAAATTCTCTGATTATTCTTCCTTATCATAATATAAATTCCGCTTGATAGAATATTACTCAGCTTTTAATAGAAATTGTCATTATGGACTTTGCTGTAAAATGCATGTAAATTGAAAAAAATAATCATCCTTAGTGAGGTATCACATACCCAGAAAGATAAAAATGATATATATTCATTTACATGCAGATATTTGCATGTAAATACATGATAACCACCCTATAATTTATAGATTCAGAGAGGATAGGTATAGAGAAAAGAAATTGGGGGACACTTGGCTCTCCCTGGGTGGTAAAATAGGGGAAATTTTATGCATGAACTGGACTGAAGGCCAGCTGGGGGAAAGGGACAAGAAGATCAGGTGGGGACTGGGAGAGAAAATGGGGTTGAATGAGAGAATGCACATTGAAATAGCTGGAAATGAAGTGTATTTGAGCAATGGTATGGAAACAGAATGCAATGGAAACTTTCTAAGATATATGAAAAGGATCTTAATTAGATTTCTTAATAATGGGATAGAGTGAGTCCTAACTGGCCCATATCTGGGCACCGAAACAGGCTTCCAGTGCCATGACCGTGTTGTAGTCAATTAAACTATTAGTCAAGGGTATTGCATGGAAAACCTCCCAAAAAAGCTGTTATCATGATAGTGGATTACTCTTCCCAAACAGAAATCCAGGCCCCATTACTAAGGAAAATGCCCACACAACTCATTGAACATAGAGAAATTTAGCTGGTGCCTACATGGAGCCTTCAGTCCTATGTTCTAGCATCTTCAGTGTGTGAAGTTGTCTGCAGGCTACCGAAAGAGAAATATGAACAGCAATGCAGCCACAAAACATTGCCCTGCAGTTTGTTCTACTTGCAATATATGTTAGAGTAATGGTGGCACAAACTTATGGGAATAGACAACCAATGTGTGAATACATTTAAGGCAAAGTTCATGATATTGGAACCCTTACTTAACACAGCTTGGGTGTCCGAGACCAGAGACCTATGATAAAACCAAAAAATAAAAAATAAATTGAGTCCTAAGGATATGCTGCCATATTTATAGACCAGTGCCTTATTTAGTCTTCATCAGAGTAGTTTCCTCCTGCAGCAGACAAGAACAAACACAAAGACCTACAGCCAGAAATTATACAAAGAGCAACAGTACTTACAACACACAGCTCTAAATGGAATGTCTCCATAAAACCTCTCTCCACAGAACTCAGGGAACCAGTGGAAGAGGAAATGGAAAGAGTGTAAAAGTCAGAAGGAATGGAGATCACCAGAAGAACAAGGTTTCCTGAATCAACTGAGCAAGCCTCAGATGAACTCACTAAGACTGAAGCAGCAAGCACAAGGCTGATACAGGTCTGTACCAAATTCTCTACATATGTAGTATTAATTTCAGCTTAATATTTTTACAGGACATCTAAGTATATGAGGATGGTGGTTTCTTATGTTTGTGCCTCTTTGTGGGAATATGTTCCTTCTGTTGGGATAGCCAGCACGAATGTGATTGCTTTCATTTTATGCTTTATTTTATTTTGTGCTTGTGCTTTTCTTATGTGTAACATAAAAGGAGCACATCCAGAGCCAAGTCAGGTGGGGAGGAACTGGGTGAAGAAGAGGGAGGGGAAAAATCAGGATATATTATACAAGAAAAGGATTTACTTTTAATTAAACAAAAATAAATTAAATAAACTAAATCGAAATTCCAGAATTTTGACTATTGTGCCCATTTGTAATTAAGGGAAAGAAAGTAAAAATTTAATATAAAGAATAGCTAAGAGTGTTTTTTTTTTTCATTTAATGCAGTTTTACACACACACACACACACACACACACACACACACACACACATATATATATATATATATATATATATATATATCAAATTGCAAGTTTGAAATTCCATTGTTTTTTGACATAGTTAGGCTTTTATTCTCTGTATACTAATAGATTCAATTTCCTTCTCTATGTTATTAAAATAAAAACACACACCACTGAAAAATATTAGATATTTAATACTAGATTGGTGTAATATGGCCAAATTTAAAACCACTTCTATTCTGTTCTCCATTTTTTGTTTGTTTGTTTGTTTGTTTTAGTTCATTTTGAGTCATGTACTATGTGTTTTGTTCATATTTATTACCCCCAACTCTTTTCAGATAAAGTCCTCCTTTCCCTACAAAACTATCTTTTTGTCTTTGCTTAATCCTGAAGTTTAAGGGTTTTATTTCTTGCTCAAATATCATTTCAATGAGTGGACTTTTGCTGGAAAGTTGTCAACTTACCAGGGTTACACTCTGAGGAAACTATCTGTCCTTCTTACAGCTAATAATGGCCAACATGGACATGACTAAGAAACAGCACTATTCACAATAATCTAAAAGAGAGAAAAGTTGGGATAAATTTAATTGCAGAATAATCAAATTTCAAAGACAACTTACACTGCCATAATAAGACTCCATCATAAAAAAACAAACAAAAAGTGAAACACCACACACATGTACACACACACACACACACACACTCACTCACTCACACAGAGACACACAAACACACACAAAAAAATAAATCCCAAAAGGTGAAAATACCTGCGTCTACCATAGGTAAAATAGTAGTACAGAGATTACATTTCAATGAGTGATGACAAATGACTGACAAGGACTCAATATTGGCAAAATCATAAATATGGATGCTGCATCAAAGACCAATATAAAGAACAATGCAGACTGAAAAATGATGTAATGTGCTTTGAGCTGGAGGTGTGATTCTATAGCACAGAGATGGCCATGCATGTGTGAAAGGCACTATTTTGACATCAAGTTTTCAAATCTTAATAGAAAAATAAATAAAAACTAATATAGCAATAACATACCCTATAAAAGTGATTAAAATATACATAAAGGCGTGTCTTTAAAATGCCTTTTTAACTGATTGCATTTGTTAATATTTCAATGAAAATATGTATCCTAGCCAGCTTATTCATAATTGTCTTTGAAGTTTGGAATCAAGCTGTTATGAAAACCATTATAAAATGTTGGTTAAACAGAGAACATAGTGGTAGCAATTAAATGATAAAACCCAGGCACTACTATTGTGGTTTTGCATAAATTTTCCATGGGATTTAGAATCTTACACATTGCTGCGTTAACCTTCTCTCACAAGAACCATTTGGGGGAATAAATAAGCTTTCTATGCAGTTTTGAAATGTGCAGTTTAACTGATTTTGAATATCATTCCCCTTATACTATTTAGCAGAGAAAACAAATTATAAGTAACTGAAGGTTGTTGATTTAGATTATTTTTATTACAATCTTCTTTTAATCAGTGAAGACCCAATGAGTCCATTGATGATGGGTTTCAATCTAAGACCTTAGACAAGTCACAATAATTAGTGGAAATGGTGACAGAATCTCAGAACTATTCAATGATGTCATCACGGAATATTTATTAACTGTTCATGTCTTATATATAGTCACATATTGCTTAAACATATGGCTACTCTCTGGGAGATGCCTTGATAGGTAATTTTGTTGTTCTGGAAATATCATAAGACACAGTTACATAAGCACACATGTGATAGCCAACTTTGTAGCAGACTGCTCTGCCCCATGCTTGGGGGCCAAAATGTCGCAGACCACTCTATCAGTGTTGGAACCTGCACTGCCAAAAGCCTTGAGGGCTAAATTGTTAGAGCCCACACTGCCCCAAGCTGCTCCAGTTCGAGGGTCAGGGTTCAGCAAGAGAGAAAGAGTGAGGATGAACGTGAAGAATGGAGACCAGACAGAATGTGATTCGATGCGGTTTATTCTTCAGTCTCTCTTCTTCTCTCCAACTCCCTAGTTCCTAGTACCAAGTCTCAGGTCTCATCCCAGTCACTATGTTTTTACAAGTTCTTTTCCAAGTTTCTAGTTCCAATTCTGTCCTCTGTCTACCTCTCTCTTTTATATGTCTCACTTCTAAATCATGCCTTTAAGTCCTGTCTCTAAATTAAACCTTTAAGTCACGCCTTTAAGTCTCACACCTTAAGTCTCACACACTCAATGGAAGATCATGGGTATCTGAAACAAGATGTTATCAGAGTGTGCTCAACTGTTGTAGGCTGTTGTAAACAAGTCTCTTGTCAGGGTATATGGCTCAAGATGGCTGCAATGATGATAGCTGCCTTCTGTTGGCTTTCCACACAACTTCACACCTAGACTTGTACTCCTAAAATACACATCTGCTTACTATGCTGCTGTATTGATTACCATAAATTTTACCCAACTCTAGGTGTTTTTTCACTTAATTTACCTAAATATGGAACACTTGTAGTATAACATCTAAATTAGAGTCGATAAGGAATATTGCTCTATGATGAAACTCTTCTTAAGAATGCATAAGACACTGACATTAATCCCCAAAACATCAAAAAAGAATAATATTATGAAGAGTGGGGCCCTGTACAGATGCTTTTCATGGAGACAACAGGGGTCCTGTTTACTCTCAATGAGTTAAGTGAGACAGTGTCATGTGTTCACTACTGTTCATTGTAATAGCTTTAATTCTGTTCTGTTTGCATCTGGTCCGATCTGATCTTATCTGGTCCTGGTCTTATCTACTATGGTTAGGTCTGGCTTGATTTTAAGACAAATTTTTCTGTGTAGTTTAGGCTCAACCAGAACTCACTAATTCAGCTCATCTTAGTTTTCTATACAAGAACCACCTACTCCCTGCCTCTTGAGTACTGGTACTGTAAGTGTGCATCATTACATGCCATTCACTACTGTAGATTGTACAAATGCTATACTCCCAAACTGAACTACATTAGTTTTTAAAACATTTTCTTTCTTCAATAATAATTTCACATTAATTTTCTATAATACTTTAACTTCCTAAACATCTTTTTTATCAAATTTGGTAATAACATTCAGCTTAAAATAAAAACATGGTGCAACTGTAAAATATCATTACTTATATTCAAAACATTTTTTGTCTAATAAGTGTGTGTGTGAGTGTGTGTGTGTATGTGTGTGATTATGTCCAAGAGAAGTCAGTGCCTTGTCCATGTTAAACACAAGTTTTACCATTAACTCCCTGCCTCCTATATGTTTTTAGTTTTAGACATTTTTCATTGAATAATTCACCAAAACCACACATATTAACTTCATCCCACATATGACCAGGATCTCCAGTATCACTGACCTCTGGCTGGAAAATATTCACTAGTAATGAAAATGGAGCTGTCATCTTCTCTGATAACACTGTCTTCCTTAGAAGACCCCTAGGATGACCAGCCTAGAGCTGGTGGGGGTGGTATGGCCCACCATCTCAAACAAGAAGGGCTGGGGACTCTGTTAGGGGAGGGATCAAGACTGGGAGCAGCATTTAGGATGTAAATAAATAAATAAATAAATAAATGTTTTTAAAAATAATTAGGAAAATGGAAGAGAGAGGGAGGAATAAGAGAGAGTCCCAGGACCAATTCAGGTGACCTTAGCATAGATATATAACAGTGAGGATATGGAACCTAAGAAATGTGAAGAGGTCACCTCCTGCAGCTGGGCAGGGCTCCCAGTGGAGGGATGAGGACAGTAACCCACTCATAAAAATTCTTACCCAAAATTTGACCTGTCTACCAAAACTGCAGGGAAAAAAATGGAACAGAGATTGAGAGAATGACCAATTAATAACTAGCTCATCTTGAGACCCATGCCATGGGCAAGCACCAATCTATGACACTCTGAATGAGACTCTGTTATGCTTCCAGACAGGAACCTAGTATAAGTGTTCCCTGAGAGGCTTACCTAACAGATGATTGAAACTGATGCGAGACCCACAGACAAATATTAGATAGAGTTCATGGACTCTTATGGAAGAGAGGAGGAAGGATTGAAGGGCCTGAAGGTGAATGGAACTCCATAGGAAGACCAATAGAGTCAACTAACCTGAACACTTAGGGGCTGTGAGAGACTGAACCACCAACCAAGAGCATAAAGGAGCTAGACTGAGACCCTAGCATATATGTAACAGATATGCAGTTCAGTCTCCATGTGGTTCCCCAACAACTAGAGCAGGGGTTGTCCTTGAGGCTGTTGCTTGTCTATAGAATTAGTTCTCCATCAAAGTTGATTTGTCTGGCCTCAGTGAGAGATGTGCCTAACCATCCAGAGACTTGGTGCACCAGGATCTGGGAATGAACAGAGTGCTCCACCCTCTCAGAGGAGAAAGTAAGTGGGAGATGAGGGAAGGACTCTGTGTAAGGTGATGTTGGAAGCAGTGATTGGAATGACAAAAATGATAAATTAAATAAATAAATAAACAAAATATAGATAAATGCCAAAAAAGTTTAAGAAGGACTCTCAATGAAAATGCTATAGTAAAGAGACTAATACTCTCTATAAGGTTAGAGTGGAAATATCGATCAAGATACATAAGATCTTTATTGGTATAGGGACAAATTCTATGGGTTTGGCCTTTGAAAATTTTAATAAAATTTACGTAGTTTTTATTAGCAATAAGGTATCTGTTTTAATCTATGTATTTTACTTTGCATCATAATTATCTAAATAATCAGTTAAATATCCTTCAATAAATGCCTTTGTTATAAGGTGAGAGACCTCCAAGAGATCATGATTTGTATTATATTTGAGAGCTGTAAGTAGCTGCAGTATGCTCCTAGTTTCAGTAAGTAACAGAAATCCCTTCTAAGCAAATTTAGGGTAAGATAGAATTACTTGACCTGCCACACAAAGTTTTGGGGGACATAGACTAGTTTCTAATTTATTGTGGATTGCATGCACTGTGATTTTTTAAAAATGGTAAAAGAAGGGAGAGATAGAAAGAATGAGAAATGGCAGGGTGGGGGTGGTGGTGGGGAGAATGGTCTGGTACCCTTGAGACACATGCTTGAGAAAACTCAAACCCACATTTTCTCCTTAAGCTGCTTTTGCAGAGTCAGCAAGTATAGCCCAGTCTTAAAATTATTTTGTGAGAGCTTTACATCCTGACAAATGCTGAGTCATAACATCAAAATGATTTTCCCATGTTGACTGCAAGATAAATCAGGTAGACTCTTTGGTAGTGGTATTGATTCAACATTAATCATTCAATTCCCTGTGCATCACAGCAAGTTTTTAAAAGTATGAGCCTGACAATTGTTCTTACAGAGGGATGGATTAGGGATGAATGCCTTTTTGATACTAAAATAATACTGGAAAATCTAATGCCTCAAAAGTGCAAATGTGATATATCCATTTTGATGTGGCTTGTTTTGTTTCACTACATAGTGATTGTTTCTAGGATGTACAATGTTCCAAATTTATGTACTCAACTGCATCCCACACTTTTTTTTAAAGTGTTCCACTCAGCTGAGTACAAACTCTAATTAGTGCTTGGATCTCTTTCTTCTTTTTTTTTTTTTTTTTTTTTGGTACCAACCATCCTAAAGAGTATACATTTCAAATTGTATTATAGATTCAACATATATAAGTGGTTGGGGCAGGAGAGATAGCTCAGTAGTTAAGAACCAGTAATGCTCTTACAGATGACCTGAATTCATTTCAGACAACAAAACCGGCAGCTGCAGGATAGATGAAATAATTTTCTGACCTTTGTGGTCATATGCACTCATGTGAACATACCCATGTAGAGATACACACATACACATGTAATTAAGTATAAACATAATAAATATTAAAATCCAGACAAGTCTTTGGCAGAATGATTAGATAATGAATAATAGGCAAATAATGGGAACAGAGAGACCAAATCTAATCATTATAATTCCTTTAAAAATATTTAATTTTAACATTGTGCTTGAATGTGTATGTATGCTTATGGGAATGTAAGTGCATGTGCAACTGTCCAAGGTCATCAGAGGAACCAGATCTCACTAGAGCTGGTGTTTGTGAGGACAGTGATGGTTATACAAATCCCATCCTCTGCAAGAGCAGAATGTGCTCTTGAGCCATCTCTCCATGCCCAAATATTCAAATTATTATAATACATGTATGAGATTTTGTGGGTATTTTGCACACCATGAGCATATATATATATATATATATATATATATATATATAATACAAAACAAACTTGGGTATCAATTAAGAGGCATGTAGTCTACTTATTAAAAAATAATAAGTCCTTGGTCTGGAAGTTGCTGAGTAGCCTATTTGGCTGGCCAGTAAGTTCCTGCATCTTCCTGTCTCTAACTACCCATTGTATTGTTTGCAAACATACACTTGCACTCACAGAGGGACTGCTGTTTATGTAGGGGGCACAATCTGAGTACTGAACTCGGTTTTTGTTTAAAATACAAACCCTTTAGCAACTGTACCATCTTTTCAATCTTCTTAAATAGGTTAAGAGACTTATTTGTGCTTTTGTGAAAAGTAGGAGTATAGGACAGCTTACAACAAGGACACATATTCAGTGGTTTTCTAGTTCTTCCCATAGAATTCATTAATTTTAGAAAACAGTATGATTAAAGGACAGATTGTAGGAGTGAAGAAAGAGCTTGTTTCCTTGTGAACACATTTCCATTTATATAGAAAACCACATATAAAAATTATGAACCTGTAGTGTACCTAAGATTAAATTAGAAGAGTATACCTACTTCTGATGATATCTTTTAAGAAACTGGGTACAGAGGAGATTTTTTTCAATCTGGTTAAATAGTATCTGTAAATCCCTACAACCCTCATCTTAGAGAATAATGAAAGACTATCTTTTCCTCTTATCAACTGAAAGATATCTCTTTCCATGGCTTATCTTCAGTTTTGTATCAAAAGATCCCTAGAGGAAAAATAGTGATAACTTATATCATGCTGGTCATCAACAGCTGTTTTTTACTCATCAGAAGGGAAATAATGCCTGGTAGTAGAAATCTACCAAATACCCAGAGCTAGTGAGGTCAAACATCTTAGAGGAGATCCTATTTCTGACACTTTGATAAAGTGGCATAATTACTATCTGCATTTCTTTATTATTATTATTAATTACTATTATTATTTTGTTTAGTTGGTCAGTCTATTTTGTTTTCTAATTGTGTGTGTGTGTGTGTGTGTGAGAGAGAGAGAGAGAGAGAGAGAGAGAGAGAGAGAGAGAGAGAGAACTTACAACTTTAAGGCCAGGAGGATGTGATTTCCTGGGAGAATTTGTAGAAGGAGAAAATCAAAATACATGAAAACAAATAAATCAAAGAATAAATTAAAAAAATAAAGCTATCAGGAAAAGACTACATCAAGTTGGTTTGATGCAGCTACATTCTTACTATTTATAGTTCAATGTTTGCTCCTGTCTCAATCACTGTTCTATTGCTGTGAAGAGACACCATGACAATAGCAACTCTTATAAAGGAAAGCATTTATTTGGGGCTTGCTTACAGTTTCTATGGTCCAGTCCATTGTGATCATGGAGCAGAGAATAGCAGCATACAGAAATACATGGTGCTGGAAAAGTAACGAAGTTCTGTATCTAAAGATTTAGGCAGAGAGAGAGAGAGAGAGAGAGAGAGAGAGAGAGAGAGAGAGAGAGAGAGAGAAAGATTAGACCTGCTATCACTAGTGATTCATTTCTGCCAATGAGCTTATACCTATTCCAACAAAAACACACATCCAAAACCCTCTCAAGTACTGACATTTCCTGATGGTTAACCCTTCAAACACATGAGTCTACGATGGCCATTCTCATTCACCTGATTGACCAAAGTCATGGCTGAGCAAGACAGAAGAATGTAGGGGATTTCTCTATTAACTTCGATTTTTCAGTGGAGTGTACATAGTAGGGTGTGAAAAAAAGTGATGCATAAATTCTCGTATATAAAAACACGAATACTGCCCCTTCATTCAGTTCCCTTTTTTAAAAAAAAAAGGAGGGGGTGGGGGAGATGCTTTTCAAAAGTAAAAGACTGGTTTGCTTCCTATGACACAAAACGAACAAGGCAAGCATATAACTTTCAATGGGTGTTTTGTTTATTTTACAACATTATAATTCAAAATTCAGTTCTTCATCAAGCTGCATTCAGATCCACAATATGTCTTTCAGAAATATCCCAAGACTGTGCTTGAATGTGTATCCACTGGTACAGCAGCAGTAGTTCTGGGATCTTTGAAGCAGCTACCATGTGCTTTCTGCATAAGTCCAGCGAGAACAATAGAGTCATCTTTTCTGAATGGCTCTAGACACACATCTGAAGTACCACAACATTATATGATGATGCCACAGAAAAACAGAGTTCTTTGAAGAAAAAGAGACATTTGGGGAGAGCAAAACAAACATGTTTTGATATCTGTCTAGTGTAATAGAGTATAAACATGTACTTTATTTTTTTCAGCTTCCTAAATCTAAGCAGTATTTTATTACCACCCAATACAAGTTTAAGTCTTGTATTCTAGTGTATAGTCTTTTCGTAGTGTATAGGACACTGCAATATATAGCAGAGAGTGACTAAAATATGCTAAAATTACTAATGACTATTCCAGAGGGTAAAAATATGGAACTTAACTATTTTTCCTTCCTTTTCAAATTTCTAAGCTATGTATACTTTCAGATTCAAAGTTATCCTACTTTTTCTCTGTATTGTCTACCACATTGAATATCCTGTGGGTTCTTAAACACAATATATACCTTCCCTTCAGTAAACAACAATACCATTTTACAGTCATAATAAGCAGGTAAAATAAATGAGTTGACAGTGTAACCCACATTTTCTATAACCCTATGTGAGAAAATTTATAGCTGTAATTTAAATTTAGTCTGCTATTTTCTAAAATATTTTAGTCATAATATAAATAATGTCTATAAATAAACATATAATAGATAATGTCTGACTTTACCACTCATACTAAATATAGAGAATTCTCAGCTCCAACACATTAAATGATGTCATCTTAGAGAATTTTAATATTATTCTAATGATATCACATTAAAAACATCTTTGTGTACTATGTAGACCACATAGAAACGTTAAATCCATCTGTGATGAGGTTGAATAGGGTTTATTGAAAGCACTGGACCTATTATGATCTATGTGAGGAGAATTCAACTTATTAAAAATATATTGTATGTCTTTCCCTGGGAATCTATGAATAAATATCTATTTATCCCAAAATATGTACCACTGGAAGTCCAAAGAAATGATCCCACTAAAGTACAACTCTGAGAACCAATGGAGTTATCAGTATTTCTTACATTCTTATGAGAGGATTCTAGAAGGAGCACAGATGACTCAAAATTGTATCACCAAGAAAGTCCAAACTCTCTGTCCTTGGGATTTCCCTGAAGGACTTGCAGGCAGCTTAAAAGGTCAGAAGTTTCTTTCAACACTTTTCTTACTGTCTCTATAATATTGAGGAGAGTCTTTTAACTTTCATACTCTGGGGGCTTGTGAGATTTCCTTTCCTTCCTGAGTCTCATGTATTTCCCTCTTCTTTGGTTCTGTCAGAAGGCCCACAGAATATGAAGATATTAGTAGATGGGAGGAGCTACAAAAGCTACACTATGCAACAAAGTAAGACAGCTGTGTGAGCAATATATCTACTATAGTGTATGGTCCCTGAGCCTGACCCCAGTACATAGTAGTTGTTGCCTCTCCTTAGAAAAGTTCACTTCTCCTGACCCTAACAAAGAACTAAATTTGTGGAAAACAGAATAAGCTCAGGGAATTTATCGGTTGACAACAACTCACATAGATGGGCATGTTAGGATAGCAAATATTGAATCAAATTTCCAAAATATAATGTTCAGGACTAAATAAATTTAATTATTCATATTTATTTTGTACTAAAATAATTTTGAAAACCTTTGCTATTCAAATTCTGGGAATCAATCAGTTCATGTAATGTTCAATATGCACAAATAGAATAATACAGTTAATTATTTTAATAAACTTTATAGCATCATTAACCAGAATCTCAGTTGCTTTTTATAGATTTATTTGTTCATAAGAAAATTGTAAATATTTTTAAACACTCACACACACAGGTGTGTGTGTCTGTATATATATATATATATATATATATATATATATATATATATATATTATAAAGGCATAAAACAGTACTTGTCACCAAATAATTTTATAGGAAATACATAACGCAGTATGTTAAGTAAGATATTTAATATGTTAGAAATAAGCAATCTTATTTTGTGGAGTATTCAAAAGTAATTGAAGAAGACAGAATTGAAAACCATTCATAATCAAGCATATTCAGCTTAACCAAAATTATAGTAATTATTTGTCAAAGGTAGAAAGATCTGAAACAGACACCCAAAGGTTTGTCTTCAGTGAGTGTCAAATAATTAAAATTATAATAATGATGGCAATAAAATACTAACATTTATTAAACCAAACATAGTTGGAAAATTTTAAAATTCAGAGTGCTGCCAAATAGAAAAATATCTTCATAGTCTAAATTTTAATATGAAAAAATATCTATTTTGAACCTTCTTGGTACTTTTAGAAGTTTCCCATTGAGATTTATGGAAGCTACAGAATTATCCTTTGAAAATGCAGTCAGATTTAGACATACTAAAGGATTACATTTCAGAAAGGATAAGCCTCATTTTAGTATTTCCTTATCTTTTCCGATTTTCACTGGCATTCAAAGTCAAGCCAGTCACCAACGTGCCTGGTATGTAAATGTGTTACTGACAATTTCAAGTGGAGAAATAACTCTCTGAATGTCTTGAAGTGTCCATTGTGATTTGAGTAAACAGGCATTAGAAGTTTGTTTTATGCTCCACATAGGTGCTGGAGGAAGATTCCAGTTAGTTGGTTTCCCTGTTCTTAAAGAACTTAAGGTTTGGAGTAGAGTGAAGATGAGCCATTGCCTATAGATCCTAAAAGGGAAGAAGTATACATTGTTTTGATATATAGTAGGAACCTGATGGGTATCCAACTTGGACAATGATATGAAAGACAGTTTTCTAGGGAAGACCATAATGAAATATATTTGAAATATCAGCAGACTTAAGGTAGAGTCTCTTGATAGAAAATTTAGTACAAAAAAACACCATGAGCCAAGAAACAAATAGACAAGCAGTAAGTTTTAGATTGGTGAAAGTAAAGTGGGAAACAGGATGGTGGGGTTCTATGGGGTATTACTGATGTGGCCCTATGTTAGCATAATTTCAGTATTCATGTTCTAGAAATAATAATGGTTTAAAGAGCATTCACTGTCAAGAGATGTAAGAGCTGGGAAATGGGGAGCAGAGAGGTGAGATGGTATCTTCTTGACATGACATGGCTGATGTACACTTCAACTCACACAGCCATCTTTGCTTACAGAATATGAGCACAAGATCAAGCCAGTCAAAATCCCAGTATGGATAAATAAAGGTCTCCCAAAGACAGACCTCATCAATTGGAGTAACTAAAAACAATTCATGGCTGAGGAAGGAAGGAGAGTCTCTTTTTCTTGGTTATTTGGCTACTTGTAGGTTGTACATGTAACACTGGATGTTCCTATGCCTAATTTTCACATGATCATTACCCACTGAATCCAGGGGTAATGGTGATGGTGATGGTGATGATGATGGTGGTGGTGGTGGTGGTGGTGATGACAATGACAATAATGATGAAATGGATTGGTGACAATGATAAAAATGATGTTGCAGCCACTAATGATGATTGATGAGATTATAATGATTAAAGATGATATAAAGTTGAAAAGTAGGTGGATTGACAGGTCCCGATGGAAGCTGGCAGGAGGTAGAAGTGTGATTATAATTAAACACATTGTATGCATATGTAAAAATTTAAAAAAACAATAAAAATTACTTTAAAAGATGATTGCCACATGAGTGAATGAAGCGCTCCCTGACTGAGAGTTCAGTTCAATGATGTTGACAAACTATGGACAGTGACTATTATTGCCATTTCTCTTGCCCTGTTTTTTCCATCAAAAGCATATAGATTTCAGGATAGTCTAAACTTCTATGAAGGGCATCAAAGATAATGTTAAAATCCTAAGGGGTCTTATCATAGTTTACAGCAGAATATATGATAAACAGGACAAGCAATGGAGAAAAATGAGGAAACTAGACAAGATCAAAACATGGGGTTGGTAGTGTTACTGACAGGTATTTCCAACAAATTATCTCCTGAGACATTCTTCAACCTGTTAGCATGGCAAAGACACATGTATTAGAATCTCCTTACTCATCAGAAAAACTGGGCTACAATTTATGCACTTTTAAGAGAGGTTAAATGTTCTGTTGCTGTTGTACAATTGGAAATAAACTACACACAGATTATCACTGTGGGCACATTACTTGCAACTTCGACTTCATTAGCAGTGTGATCATAATACTGGAAAAACACTATCAGATTCCCAACACAGTAGAACATATACCCATCATCCTAAGGTCTAGCATATATATCTCCAGATAAAAAGAAAGGTAGAGGTTGTGAAAGGGAGTTGCTTTCGATGGTCCAGCTTTATAAATACTTATGCACATCTGAGACTTTCTAGGCTGCGATGCACATAAAGAAAACCATGGTCTAGAGAGTTGGTAATTCCCCTGTTTCAGGTGGCATAATGCCATGGAAGAGATCTTACAGAAAATCTTAGAAGGTCTCCAAGAAGAAACTATGGAATTCCAGTGAGAGTATCTAAGGCTCCTGGCAAATTAGACTTCATTCTTTGCTGAGAAACATTGCTCTGAGTTTAAATTTGGGACATGTAAATAAAACAGAAACTGAGAACAAAACAGTCTCCTTTGTGTCTTGTCTATACTCAGTCTCCGAGTAGAGGATGGTGGTTAAACGGCCACTGCCAATATAAATGTTTAACAGGAAAATACAGGCAGAATTTCAACTTTACTTTTCCAAGAATTTGGGGACTGATTAATAGATGACAAGTGCAAACACCATGAAAAATATAAGACTTCAGAATAGTAGATTACACTGCAGCTTTGAGAAATTTTTCTTTCCTAGTGAAGCTTTCTTCTTGCCTCTCCCTTGCTCAGTACTGTACACTCGCCTATGCCTTGACTTGGAGAACTGACAAACAGAAAAGTAGTAGACATGATGAGAACAAACACGGATAGGTATTTGAGGTGGTAGGGGGTACATAAAAGAGTGAACTTTACAAGCTGAATGGTATATATCCTAGCATTAAAAATCAGTGAGGCTGCACTAGTGAGGTAAAGGCAGGCTGATAGTATAAGATCATTCCTGGAGGTTTTGCACATTTAAAGGAACCCCCTTTAAGCCCAAATTTCCAGAAGCAAGCCAGGTTCCAACCGTATATGCAGACTTACTTGTATTACTCTCGTTAGCTCTGCCATATGCCAGTCACCTTCATCCAAATGACATAAACTGTATTCAAACGTGATGTGGGGAAGTACTGCACAGTAGCTCAGCTGTATACAGAATTTCTGCTAGAGGAGTCTCAATAAATGTAATTAATCTTAGACATAGATATGAATGCATTAAACAGCTAAAAATTGAGATTTTCTAACACAGCAGCTTTATATTTTATTTCAGCACTATTATTTTGATACAGGTTCTCATATAAAACTGTAAAATGTGTTTTGTACTGACTGTGAGCTTCCCATCTGGAACTGTGGAATTTTAGTACATCTTACATAGAAGGTACATGGTTAAGTTGCCCACAAGTTAAAATAAGTTGAACATCAGGTCTCAAATGAGCTTCTTAGTAGACAACCTTGCACTTACATCATCACAACTTGATGCTGGAGACACAAAGAAGATCCTGTGTGTGGATGCACTGCTGGAAGCTTGGACTGTTTTTACTGAGCTTGAATTACTCAGGTTCAGTCTTTGCCAGGAGTTTTTCTATTTATCCCTTCCTACAGAGAATCCCATGCTGAGTTTGTGGATCGTTCTATCATGTCATCGAACACACTGTAGGTTTGGTCTTCCCAACTAAACATTTTAAAAGATTTGTGAGTTAAAAAAAAATCATAACCATAAAGAGAACTTTGTCACAAATAAATTTTTATTTGGAAATTTTCAGTCTTTTTCTGAAGCTTAAAGCTGTTATTTTTCTTTCATTAAATAGTTTAAACATTTGTAATGTACATTTTTATTTTACAGAGGTATCTGTGCAAATAAATTAAGCATGTTTAAGGTTACATATATGATGTCTTGACTTAATTATACATTAAAGTCAACATTCCCCATCACTTGAAATACTTGGCTTTTACAAATTAAATCCTCATTCTTATGGTTTAATTTACAATATCAAAGAATTAGAGATTTCAATTGATCCTCATCTTGTGTCTCTGAATATCTTTACTTTTTGATAGCGAGTTGTAGCTGGTGAATTTGGTTCCATTTTAATGCATATAAAACTGAACCTCTATAAGACAGTCTTGTTATTTTTAATCAGAGACAGTGTGCACATCTTTTAATATATTTACAGAATAATGAGCTTATGGGAAAACAGCTATAAATAATCTTCAAAACTAAACATAAAATAGGGTGAGTATAGAAACTGGCATGCATAATTCATTGGTAAGAAGGTATTATGCAAGTTCCATGAGCTATAGAGTAGCTATATAAAATTTTAATGAAAACTTCCCCATCCTAAATTTTATCTATGCTCTTGAGTAAGGAAAGGAAAGATCAGTGTCCCCGAAGGTGGTTCCGGGCATCCATATCAAGTGTTGAAGATGGTTCCGGGCAGCCACATCAAGCGTTCTTGAGGACATAGGCTCGTCAAACTTCTTAAGAAAGTATAGAAATATTAGACAGAGTTTTCATTATTCTACAGTACCAGCTATTATCTTTCTAAAATATGAGCTGTTTGAAAGAGTGAATCTGGTATTTCTCAAAGATAATAGTATGTACACTCAAGTTAGTCATTAATGCCAACATATTGTGAAATATCCAATTATGCTGGACTTCACGGATGATAGGGATCATATTTGTTTAATACTATTCAGAGTAGTTGTTTTTAAATAGTACCTAGAATTCTAGAACATATTATAGAAAACATGGTAAATATTGCTAATAGTCCATTGGCATGAACAGTTTATTGGTGAGAATAAGATCTTTCATACCCACAACAGAGAAAATTAGTTTTTGAGCCTTTAAAGTTACATGTTGCATATAAAACTCAGTATAGATTTTTGACTATTATGAAAATGCATACATTTTAGTAGTTTTATTCTGTTTTGCTTTTATCCATATTAACATGTAGTTTAGAAAAATCAAAATTTGAAAAATTATAGGAGACTCCATAATTCATGGTATTGATATATTATCAAGGCTGTATCTAAGGCAAACCTATGCTCAGTGCCATGCACATGGAAACCCAAGCCAGATGCCTGTCACAAAACCTGTGGTTAAAAGTAAAGTCTAGTTTTTATTTTGGTAGTATTTTCCCCTTGGCTTTATTGAGAAACTTTATTTGTTGCAGCAAAAAGGTTTTCTGACCATGGCATTGCCCTTGGTTGTGAATTTGTGTAGCTGGCTTTGACTGGTTACTGTCAAAGTTCATGCATCTTTCAGTGATATCATTTGAAAGTAAGATGGTACTTTTACAAGGTCCCATTAAAATCTCTAAGATCTTGAATTTCCACTGTAGCCCTTGAGCTTTCTATGTAGCTGAGATCCGAAACCTGGGCCTCCATGACTAAGACTTTGTCATTATAACTTCAAATGCAAGACATGCAATGCTAAAAGAGCTATTTGCAGTTTGTATTTTCCCAAACCTGCTGGTGAACTCCTCATCTCATGTAAATATACAATAGTCAACTCATCTCATGAATCTAGGAACAGTTTAAAATTTTAAAAATTACCACAATAAAACCACAACAAATTATGGAAGATTCGTTGATGAGGGTATTAAAAGAAAGTTTTCTGAAAATCTAAAATTTGATATGAGGTATGCTATGCATTTTTCTCAAGACCTAGAAATGCATTTGGAGTCAACATTTATACACAAACCATAAAGGTCCTTGTTTTATGAACCCAACATGGAGTAATGTGGAGATGGGTGATGTTTGGCAATAGAAAAATGTTTTTGAATCGCTACTGATAAAAATTTAGTTGCAAACATATGATAAATCTGATGTACAGTACAGATTCATGGTGTATAACCTGGCTTCATTGCAATCTTGGTTGAACAAACATCATGAGAACTTTGTACTATGGGTGCCATCATATGTGATACCAGTGAACCCTGCTTGAAATGCTTAGCATTGACAGTACAGTGTATTTATGAATCCCAAGGGTTTCGCTATATATTGGATGTTTCTAGGAATACACAATGGCTTTCTTCTGAAAAAAAAAAAGTGTCGAATATTTTCTACCATTATTCAGGATACAACAATCAAATCAACACACTTGGGAATTACACTGTGTTATGAAGTGTTTACAGCCGTGGAATCTGATATAGCTGTCTCCTGAGAGGCTCTGCCAGAGCTTGACATATACAGAGGCAGATGCTCACAGCTCACCATTGAACTGATCTGGGTTTCCAAAGGAGGAGTTAGAGAAAAGACTGAAAGAGCTGAAAGGGTTTGCAGCCCCATGTGGAGAGTGACAATATCAAGCAACCAGAACTCCCAGGGTCTAAACTGCCAGCCTGGGAACACATTTTGAGAGACCCATGGCCCCAGCTGTGTATGGAGGATGGCCTTGTCAGGCATCTGTGGTAGAGGAGGTACTTGGTTCACTGAAGGCTAGATGCCCCAATGTAGGGTAATTTGAGGGCAGGGAGGTGGGAGTGGGTGGGTGGGGGCACAACCTCATAGAAGCAAGATAAGGGAAGATGGGATAGGGGAGTTCTGGGGGGGGATGAGTAAAGGAGATAACACTGAAATGTTAATAAATAAAATATCCAATAAAAATCAGGGAGAGCAGTCAGGCTAAATATGCTCAAAACACCTTGTATGAAATTCTCAAAGAATGAATAAAAATATTACAGTAAAAAAAGTAGTGTTTACAGCACTGACAATTATAAAATGAAATATTTATCAACTCTTGAAAATGTTCAAGGTGCTCTCTGTCCTGAATCAAATTACATTAAATAGTTATTTTTTGTTTTTCTTTTATTGTTGGAGACCGTTTTACATGAAAATATGGATTTTGATCACAATTATCTCCCAATGTTTTCCTCTCCAATTCTTTTCCTTCCAGATGTTCAGTCTTTTTTATTTTCATTTTTCTTCCTTTCTTAATATTTTTATAGCACAATTATTTCACTTGGAAACTAACTGTATCTGTTTATGCATAGATGTAGGACAATTTACTGGAGCATAACTAGAAAATACATAAACACCTTAGTATCTTTATTTCATTAAGCAAATTGTTTTCATTAAAGTTGAAGTTATATATATATATTAATTCAATATGTACACCTAAAATTGTTAAAAATTTTTATGAATTATAATTAGTATTTGTTTTGTCTATACCTAAATATACATATATAGACACATATATACATACACACATATGTATATATACATACACACATATACATATTTTGGGCCTAACACGAGGTCTAATCTCCATTCCACCTCCACCCTTCAGTCATGTACACAGGTGGAGGGCGCTAACAGGCCCTAGAGAGATTTACATACTAATGAGGTACCTGAAGGCCAGAGGTGGAGCCGATTAAACATTTCTCCCAGCCTCTCCCCCCTTCTCCCCTCCCCTTATAACTCCTGGGTTTGGGGGGTATGCATCCAGATCCATCCACGATCCGCCATGTGAATAAATCAGTTTTGGAAACCCAAGGGCTTCCTCGTGTGTTGGGGCTGTGCTGCTATGAGGAACCGTGAGGAGCCAGGGAGAGGCTTTTAGTTAATGAACAGCCGGGCCCAACTTCCAGCTGGAGGAACCCAGAGCGTTCCCAGCATGGCGGGAGGAACCCTGGGATCCCCAAGCCTTTTTTCCCCCCACATACATACATTCAATTAACATATAATCTATTAGGCAAAAAGTAATCACAAGTGAAAAATGTTTTCGTAAACCAACTCCCTCTGTAATTAAACCATAATGTTACATATGTAGAAGGAATAAACAAACTACTTCATGCACTACGTTTTATTAATTGTTTATTGAAGACGGCACTGACTAGTTAAGTGAGTGCAATCAAACTATGGGATTTCCTTTTTTATTTTCCTGTAGAGGGCCATAAAAAAATGAAGGTAATTGTTTTAAATTACAGAAGGAGTTTGTATTTCATTTTCTTTGCTCTGTCCTGCTGATGAAATGAGAAAAATCACAGGTTTGCCACTTGCTCATAAACATGCTTGAATGTCTGATGCTTCAGCATGAACTGAAAAGTCTCAAACCTTTGAAAACAACAGCTACATCCTCAAGGGGAGGAGGAAGAGTTTAGCCTGTGATACATTTTAATTTAATTTGTGATGCTCATGATTCAATGAAACTATTATAACCATGTTGTTGCCCTTCTACACTGAGTCTAAAATGCTACTTTTGCTCAATTTGCATCAATGTGAGATACTTGTGTTTCCAAAAGTTCTTGACATTTTGGTCTGTCAGTGTTGGCTATGCTTAAAATTAACCTAGAACTTATTTGTTGTAAGTGTTTCAAAACAGAATGTATACTTTTATGGGATATATTTAGCTGTAATTTTTTTTCTTTTTAAGAACACATAAACTACTAAAAGAACCATAAATAATTCTCGGAATTACACAAATATATCATATCTCCATCCAACTGTGAAAGCTTTGGGGTATCATCCTAGAATAAATCAGGTTAGGAAACATCAATACACTACAGATGGAAAATTAAAGTTTAAAATATTTATAGTTAACAAAGACAGTCAAGCATAAGAAAGTCAGTCTGGAGATTTCTCATAAAAAAATTAAACTGATAACGTTGGATTTGGTGACAGACTGCTTATCATCGCAATTACATGCACATTATTTTGGCAGCTTATTCTCATGTGTGACACTATTTTTTCTCTGTACTGGTAGTTTTTGAGGCATTGCTATTTACACTAACAAGGCATATTAATACAGCAGCTCTGACTGCGACAAACCAAACACATGTCTAATGGCCAGGAGATTCAGCTGGGGCCAAGCTGGCAGTTCAATTACCCAAACAGGTTACAAATGATTGCATTGAAGACAAATGCCTATGAATTTCCCACCGCAAGCACAACTCAGTAAGACTGAAAAATGTCAGAAACTATGTCATCTCCCCAGGTAGCTGTGTGTTTGTAAAATAAATATTCTCTCTCTCTCTCTCTCTCTCTCTCTCTCTCTCTCTCTCTCTCTCTCTCTCTCTCTCTGTGTGTGTGTGTGTGTGTGTGTGTGTCTTATGTTAATGATTAAGAGAATACAGATTTTGCAGATTTTTAAAAAGCAAACTGTAATTCACAACTCCTAAGAAAACATTTGTTACCTCATGATGTTACAGAGAAATTTGTTGTCCTTGTAGATACTTTTAATTTTCCCAGTATTATGAACTCTTGGAATTCCCACATGCATTAGTGTAGTCAGTGTGATTCGTGACTATAGCTACTTTACTGGTTTTGTTTGCCTGTTTGTTTGTTGTTCGAAATCACCAAAGGATACTTAGGCCAATTATGATCCATAATATCTTATTAACTAAATATTTCAGGCTAGCAGGTGTGGTCCAGTGAGTTTAGCTCAGAGTAGAGCAATTGTCGGGACAAAATGGAAGCCTTACCTCAGGTTGAATATTAGATTACTACAATTTAGCTAAAAACAAAAGGCAAGTTAGATGACACAGTGTGAGTGTGGTCCTCCTGTTGATTGAATTGAAGCTGTGTGCCATAGTTATGTATTATTTGGATTAATGTTTTATTTTTAAAAAACTCTATTCTACAGCCTATTGCATCTTTCCTGTTTTATAGACACATGCATGTCTGGATTATACGCATTGATTTTATGAAACAACAATAAAAGTAGATCCCACAACATTATGTAAAAAGAACAATTAATTTTCTTCATCTGTTCCTATTTATTTTCTATTTATGTGTACTGTGTGTGTGTGTGTGTGTGTGTGTACACATGTGTGTATATGTGTGTCTATGGATCATTTGTGGAGTTCTGAGGGCAGCTCTCAGAAATAGCTATGTGTT
This sequence comes from Arvicanthis niloticus, assembly GCF_011762505.2. NCBI lineage: Eukaryota > Metazoa > Chordata > Mammalia > Rodentia > Muridae > Arvicanthis > Arvicanthis niloticus. Next base: position 30,343,529 of record NC_047663.1, on the reverse strand, counting down.
TATACCATGAAGGTTTCAGCGACCAAGTTTAGGTAGTCGGGTATAACAACAAGAACTGAGAAATCCTCCCAGGCCCCAAACACATTTTATTCAGCCAGAAACCCTTGTGCTCCAAGTAGTTATTGCTGTCTTGAGCTTCTCATTTAATGTCACTAAGCTGAATTTCATTTGTCTCTAATATACAATATATATGTATATATATATATAAACATATATACATATATACACATATATATACATATACACACATATGTATATGTATATATATACACATATATACATATATATGTGTGTATCCATAGGAATAGTACAATAATAATGCTTATTAATTTCCAGGAACAATGAGAGAACAGTGGACGAGTTGAATTCACCAATGCTGCCACAATAACATGGGCAGAAAGCTATGTGAAAAATGATTGGATATAAGTGGCATGTGCTCCATCTCTTTTTTAGGTTATCAGTTCCAGATACTGTCAGAAATTTACTGAACGGTGATTCTGTTTAGATGCTGGCTGATGCCTGAGTTTGAAATACATATACATAAAAAGCAATTTAAAGAATCATGTTCTGTTGAAATAGAGTTCTATTGTTGTCATCATTGTAGTTATGAAAAAGCAAGCACTGCTGCTTATGTAGCAGAGAGGCACAAGGCACCCAGTCTTCTGCATTTACTAAACAAAGGCTTCCTTCTATGTATAGTGGAGCATGTAATCCCAGAAACCCAGGAGGGTGGTGCAAGAGAATCACAAATCCAAGGTTGGCCTGGGCTACAGAGTGAGTTTAAAGGCAGACCATACAACTGAGAAAGACCTTATTTTAAAAGAACAACAAAAAGTCAAAAAGGAGGATAGGTGTGTTGCTAAGGAATCAGAGCACTGTCTAAGTCTTGTGATCAATCTTCATTAATTAGAACAGCCAAACAACAACAAAACAAGCATAGCTTCAAATGACTAAAAGAACGTTGGAGTGAACAAAAGTGTACAGCCAACAGTGATGTGATGGAATAGTAAGTTAGGAGACCTCTTGGAAAGAGGATTTCTGAAGTCCCTTGGAGATTACGGAAAGTATAGGTTATCTAACAATTAAACTATAAAAAACTGTGAGTACATAATTAAGTATCCACACTTATAGATAGAGAACTAAAGAATATATACTGTTGGAAATTCCACAAATTATTTTTTACTCAAGATCTGAACATAGAATCATTACCTGCACTACTACATGCTTTTAAATATATTCATTAATATAAAAAAGAGTTGTGTAATTTTATTTTTGAAAATAAATAGCATCAGATCTAAATTATTTGAGAAAACTTTATGAAAGTAATAGAAAGCATGTATGCCAAGATGCTAGATACAGTTCTGCACAGACCTTGCTCTGTTCTCCCAGTCATTTAGCAAGAAATGAAAATGAAGTCTTTTTGAGGTGTACCAGTGAAATTTTGTTTCATGTATACAGTGTGAGAAAAAAATCTATACCCAAGGTAATTAACATATATATCAATGATATGGTTTCAGTTTTGTTTAATTTTGTTTTTGGGCTTTTGGGAATTTCATACAATGTATTTTGGTGATGTTCACACTCCTAAGTCGATCACTACTCACCTTCCTTCCCTCCCTGTCCTTTTATTTATTCCCATTTTTAAAAAAGTCATCAAGTGCATTTCTGTTCCCTGTATTAGCTGGTGTGTGTGAACAGAGATGTGATTCTAATAAAAATGGGCATCACATTATGCTCCACTATCCTGAGAATTTATATGTGTGTTTCTGTGATCCGATGCTTTGCTTAAATACTGTTGCCTATAGCAGTTATTCAGATCATCTGTATTGGAATCAGCCATAGCTGACTGTAATTGTTTTGTTATAGTTGTTTTGCTTTATAAGAACAAATACTGACTTCTGCTCATCCTTTTTTTACAGTTCTCATTGATCCTAAAACCACTGTACTACTATTGTTACTATAGTCTAAGGCATCAAAATATCACTAAAATAAACTACCCACAGCCACTTTTGTACACAGCATTTTGAGAACTCTATGAAAATAAAAAAGAAAACAATTGAAATAAGCAGAGAGTTTGTTTGATATCTTTGTTCTGGAACATACGATTAAATAATAGTTCCACTTAGCAGGAATTATATTGATATGTAGGTTGTGGGTAATAAGTAGGAAGATTCTGAGAAGAAAACATTAAATTGATGTTCCTTGGATATCATTTGGTGCTATCATTATGTAGATGGATTTTCTGGAGTCTCTCATCACCATTTATAAGTCATTTATAGACTTATGTTATTAGCTTAGGAGCCCATTACAGCCTACCTCAAACTCATTTCAGTCGTTATAATGTAGTACTTTATTAAAACCACTAAGTATCATTTTGAAGAATGAATTCATTTGAAGCAAGAGTTCATATTTAATTCATTAACATCACTCCTACTTCCACTCAAAATGCTTAAATAAAGCAATTAAATTGCTTTTTACAGTCATGAGAAATTCACATTAGAAATATAATTTAATTTAAATGCTGTGGAGTCTAAATTTGTTTGATTTCTAAATCACTACCTTTCTGTTCCCAAGTTTTATCTCTGTTTTTCTTCCCTTTGTACAACACATTTACTTCTACTCTTAGATTTGACACAAGTCGACTAATTGCCAACAATCTATAGGGCTCCTAATATTCAAATACAACATTGTGAATGGATCTGGACGGGTGAACATAAAATTGAAGTTTGAAACTGGAAAAATAATCAATAATAATCAAAATTGCAAAACCTTTGTTCTGAATACTATAACATTTTTCCCACACCAGGAAGATGGATCTTTTTACAATCTACTTATTAAGAAAAAAACATAAAGGAGCAAAACCCATGGGCATAGCAATGCCATTATGAACCATTTTATTGGCATGTTCCTTTTGCATATCAGTAGTGAGTTTTCACTTGGGCTCATAATCTATCTTAGCTAATGTATCCACATTTGACGTTGGTCCCATCGCACAGAATAGGCCTTAAATCTAAAAAATTTCCTCCAATAACATTTGTGCCACTATTGCACTTGTGCGTCTTGCAAGCAGATTGCTGTTGTAGGTTTCTGGGAGTTGTAGCTGTGGTTTTGTTTACTTTTATTTGTTTGCTTGTTTGTGTTTTGAGAGATGACAGAGAGACAGATACATAGATAGATACGGACAGACAGATAGATGATAGATAGATTGAGATTGGGAGTTTATTCACTCGGGAGTGAAGTGGAAGCTTCTGCTTGTGTCATGTGATGCAGACTCATGTGGTGTTTTGCTGAATCAAGACATGTGATGTTTGGAGAGAATATAAGTGGGACTCAAGAGCAGTGAAGCTAACCTTACAACACTTTGTTGATGTCTTGTCTTCACTTTGCAGAGAGAGGCATGGTGAAGAACGTTCTTTTGGCCACCCAGCTGGTTTTGGTTGTTCCTGATGACTCTGGCTAATGCAGATAGGATTTGTCTGTTTCTGTTGGATTTTGCCTTTGGTGCTGATTCATATTTGGTATTGTGACACTACTGAATTGGACTGCCAGTATCCTGACAAGTGGCTATTGGAATCACTCCCCTCCCCTCCCGCCAAAAAACCATCTAAACAGGCCCACATCTCCTTCTTCTATTTACCATCCTTTCTCCCCTATCTTTGGACAGTGAGCTAGAAGGATGGGTCAAAGTGTTTGAGAAACCTTATTAAAATAAGATTTAAAAACAATCTAAGTATACATGGGAGAGCTCAGATCACTGTAGGGGTGCCAACAATAGACAGGTGGTCCTGTGTTGTATAAGATAAAAAGCTGAATAAGCCATGAATTACAAGCCAGTATTCCTCCACAGCCTATGCTTCAGCTCCTACTTCCAGGTTTCTGCTTCGTATTCTTGCTTGGACTTCCCTCAGTAAACAACTATATATGTCTGTAAGATAAAATTAATCCTGTCTACCACAAGTTGCTTATTGGTCAGGGTATTGGTCACAGCAATAGAAAGCAAATTACATGTCTCTTATTTGTCTCTGGATGTCAGAGTACTTTTTATCCTTTGTATTACTTCGGCCACTGTGATCAAATTGATTATTTTGGTCTGAAGTGAAGGCAGCAATTTCTTTCCTTTGATTGTTTTTTTTAATCATAGACACTGACATGCAGAAAATTTGAAAATATTAGAAAGGGTAGATAATCAAATACAACTGGTTCACTCAGAGTTCAGATGGAAAGTTGGTATAGAAATACCAATTCATGTGGAGTAAATGTTCTGTAGTTTCCTGAATTTCCTATAATGTTCTTTTAACAAGATTGGTGTGACATACTTCCATTTTCTCAGTAGTACTTTGGTATCCCAGAACAGGTACTGGATATGTGTAATGTAGTTCTTAAATCTGTTTCATGAACTGATCTTGAAATACAAAGTGGTAAAGACACTCAAATCCTATCAGTAAATTTCTTCTGGGACACAGTGAAAGAAAATAATTTATGGAATCACCATAAATTTTAGATGCATTATAAATATGTAAATAGTCTTAATTGAAGGAATAACAAATAGTGACATAGAGTCTAAGACTTTTCCTAGACTTTCTCATTTCAGTTTTGTCTATAATAAAGATTCTATAGATACAGTTGTAAAGATTTAACTTCTAGGGCAAGAAATCCCTTGAACTCTCTAAAATACTTCAGTTTTGCAGCTGATAGTCATCATTAGTATTTTTTGTTTCCTTTTCTTGTTGTCTTATCTGTTTTTCCTGCCTCCCTCCCTTCCATCCCTCCTTCCTTCCTTCCTTCCTTCCTTCCTTCCTTCCTTCCTTCCTTCCTTCCTTCCTTCTTCATGTGAGCTAAAGCCATTTAAAACTTTAACTAAAGGTTAAATGCTAACCACTTTAATAATTAATTTTTCTCTTCTCTGGAACATTTGCTGATGATCTATCACTTCGGTCAAACCTCTTTCTTCTTAGATAGGTCTGAAGTCTCTCAGCCATAGAACAATTGTAAAATTCAATTAGTTTGTCTTTCATTTCATCTAGACATTTATACTCTCTTGTGAGACATTTTTAACTCAGTGACTATTTGAGTCTCACTCCAATGTCATAAAATACCTTCAGTGTTTACCAAGCCCTACAGACAAATTTCTAAAATTTTCTCAGAGTATTCAGGAAAAGATACATACACTTTATTATTTCTATCAGCATATATTTATTGTTATTTTACTTAATTTTCTGTGCTCTCTTGATAGTAGGTTTCTATGTAACTATTTAATCACCCATTCTCCTACTGAAACAGAAGCTCACTCTCCCAGAAAGCCTATTGCATTTAGTTAAATAAAAGGCAAACCACCTGAGAGACAAAATATATCTAATGACCTGGTATTTATTGATGTGAACTATCGTGTTCTATAATGACTTTCATTCCTGAATATTCTGTCTTTTCCAAATAGTTATACTTGTGCCTGCTACCATTCAGATGCAAGATTAGGGTCCTAAACCTTGTGTATACAGGGGCTCTACTGATATTGAGAACAGTATCAACAATAAGCAAAGCAAATGTTCCCAAAAAAAGAGAACTTTGAAGCACCTCAAATGGAAAGCTTATGAAACATGTGCTGATTGCTGAGTTTTAAGTAACATTTTCTATTTTATCTTTAGTATGAATCTCCTTAGACTTTATTTACATTCTAATCAAGCATCATATTTTCTGAGACATATCCTTCTTCATAAGGACCTATAGATGTACCCCATATATCACTGAGAAAAAAAGTTTGGACATTCTGCATGGGTAGTGACTGATTTTTAATTCCATCAGAATCATTATAGCAACTATATACAGTGAAGAAAAATCATATGGAAAAGAAAATATAATTTCAGCTAACTTGAATGTGTCTAATGAACCAGATGGTATTTCATTGTTACTATTTTTAGTTTGATTTATTGTTTGTTTTATTTTGTGTGTAGTGATATTTTGCCTGTATGAAGGTCTTTGAATAATATGAGTGAAGTGACTGCAGAGAGCAAAAGTGGGCATCCAATCCCTTGGAATTGGAGTCACAGAAGGTTGTTAGCTAATATATGGGTGCAGATAATTGAACTTGGGTCTTTTAGAAGAACAACTGGTGCTCATACCGTAGAGTCATCATTCCAGCCACTATGTACTGTTTTTGTCAGAGTTGAAACATTAATCATGACTATAAGATAACCATGCTTCCTTAGTCTTATCTTATAGTATGTTCTCTAAAGCCCAGCCTCTTTTTATTTTTTATCTTTTTCTAAACTGAATGATATGACACCATGACAGTTTGATGAATTAATGTCAGATTTCTTTGTGAGATATATTTCTATGTGTCAGATGGCTTCCAAGCAGGGGGATATAGAAGGGTGGTTTTGAGGACACCTAATAACAGCTAATTATAGGAAGAGAGGAAATATTTTCCCTGCAGCAATTCAGCTGGAGCCAAGTAGTTTTCACAGTGTGATTGTTTGAATAGTCCACCCCCCCCCCAGATTCATTTGTTTCAATGCTTGGCTATAGGAAGTGGCCTCATTAGAAGGTGTGGCCTTATTGGAATAGGCATAGTCTTGATGTAGGAAGTGCTTTGAAGTCTCCTATGCTCAAGCTCTGCCCAGTGTAGAATCAAAGCGTCTCCTGGGTGCCTTCAGAAGAAGACAGTCCCTTTCTGCTGTCTGGGGCTCAATATATTTATAACTCACAACTCTTTCAGCCATATGTATGCCTGCATGTTTCTATGCTTCCCGTCATGATGATAATGGACTGAATTTCAAAAACCATAAGCTAGCTCCAATTAAATCATTTCCGTTATAATAGTTGCCTTGGTCATGTAGTCCATTCTGAGCAATGAAATCCTAAGACATATAGAATTCCTAAGAATGGCTAATTTGAATAAAGCAATAATCCTGGGCAGCAGAAGCATCTTTTCTTGTCTAGAACTTGGTCTCTCAGTATTTAGAGCAAGTGCAGATTAGCTCAAGAGTGTGGAAATCCAAAACAGAAAGTAGTAGGGTGTAGATTTATTTGAGTGTTAAAAATATGAACTAGTCAGCACCAGGTACAAGCTGAAAACTAGGTCAAAGCAGAATTTAATAATAGATACAAAACAAGTTTATACCATATGTCATCACATACCAGGTGATTTTCAGGATAGCAACACTTAGAAAGAAAATCAAAAAATGGGGCTCCAGTGAGCAAACTTCAGTGTGCTTGGCATTGTTAGTGAACTTACCCAGCACAAACTAGGATACAAAAAAAGGCTAAGGAAATCTTGAGAATGCAGTTACATTCTTTGCAGTTCTATGCTCTTGGTAACAGAATCCACACAATACACATGATTTCCACTAACAAGTTAGAGGTTCCTCTCCTTAGAGAAATTAAAATTTAAGCAAGAGTTAGAGAGAAGGAGCTATACATACAGTTTTGTCATTTTGATGTCTTTAAACCCAATTAGAAATGACTTTAATATTCCCAATCCTAGAGATTGTTCTGAAGGCTCTGAATGCCTGCAACTCTCTAATCTGGCTTGCATGTTCATCCGTGGCCTAGCTTTCAGATATTGGTTTTCTTTTACAAAGGCACCTTCATATCACCCGCTTTAAAGCTTGCACTTGAAATGCTGAATAAAGAATGAGAGCAAGGTCACAGAGCTGAGAAAATGTCCTAAAGAATCTTAGACCTTGCATCCCCTTGAACGGAATGCTCACTGAACTATGTGCTGTTTACTGGGTTTTTAAATATTATTCTGTATTTTTACTTTGGAATGGGTCTGCTTGGACTTAACATTCTGATCAAGCATCACTTTTCCTGAGACATGTCCTTCCTCATCGGGATCCACAGGTATGCCATTGTTTAGAGAGCATCTCGATGACAGGGCTCAGCCTCATCTCATCTATAAGTCTGCAATGCATTGTATACAATACAGGAAAATCTTCACACATAACTTTAAGGTTAAACAAAAGGTAATATAGTTTATAGGTGACTTTTTTCTAACAGACACCTACTAGTTTCTTATTGTCTTAAACAAATATATGTTTATCAATCATATGTATTTTTTTTATTTTCAAAGGTTGTAAATCACTTTAAGGACAATCTATTTAAGTATCTTTTCTGTCAATTTATCATGATTTAAGAAAAATCTGATTTTATCTTGTCATCCCATAGTCTTTTGTATGCAAGAAAATTTGTTTTGTAGATAGAGTAAGTAATTGTAGGGAGGACAAATCACATGCCTAGAATCTGGGAGTTGCATGTATGATTCTAAACCATATTTCACTTCAAGAACTAGAAGCATCTGGTCTCCTAGCAAGACAGTTTTGGAAATGCATAAAACATTGTGGGTATTATTAATCACTAGTAATCCCTAGTATAGGATCTCACAATAGGAAGAGAATGAGAGAGGAGATGAAAACTATTGGTTACATATGACTATAGATCAGAAATAAACAAAAGGTCTTAGAATGGACAAGTGGTCACAGTACGTGCAATCAGTGACTTACTCTTACTAAGTTTTCTGTGAGAGAGGCTAGGAATATCCATGTTTTATGCATGCAAATAAAAACCACAGTATGAAGGCACACAGCTAAACAAACATTGTGTGCATTTTGTGAAGCTATTAAGTATCAGTAGCTTTACAGAATTTAAATACTGTTTTAAAACTGCCATTTTATGGCAAAGTTTAGGTGCTATATTATTGTGAACCTTCCTTCTCATTTTGATACAGGGTAAAGATTTATTTTAGGGATGTTTCTCTATGACGCAGTATTAGACTGCTTATTATTCAGAAGTGTTAAGAGTACTGCTTGTGTAACAGAGATCTACATCTGCTTTTTGTAGTGACTTTATGCAGTACAGGTCCTATAATTCACAGTGTGAATTTTATAGGAGTATGAACCTTGGACTCAGACTGTATGATTACTATGCAAAATATTTAGCTCATTATCCACTTGTAACTGTCCATTCTGACAGATTTATTTTGGAAATTTATTCACAAACATAAAACAAGATTTTCCTTACTTGATTTTATGGCAAAGTGGTCATATTCACAATGTTAAATGAGGAGTGTGTTCATTATTAAAACTTTACCTCTAGAATTTCACATTAGTAAACTTGTCTGTGTTTTCTAGGTGTGACAGTGACAGGGGTGATGTGTCATCATCTAAAACAACCAAGGATGGCAATAAGTGAGTAGATTTAGGAGAAAATATAAAACAAAGTACTGTAAGATTATTTTGCCACTTTAGGAGTTTGGGTAATTGACAGGGAGTAGTCTATCAAAACCATTATTCTAATTATCAATAATTATTTAAGATCCTCCTTTTAAAAAAATCTTATTTAATGCACAGATTGTTTTGATTGTGAGTCTGGCAATATCTAAGAAGAAGATTCAAAATACTATCAGTTGTTAAAATAAACCCTAATTATCAAACCCTTCACAGCAGTGACTGCCCAGGGAGAAGTTGAGAGGATCACATAAAAAGCAAGATTGACTGTCATATGTCCGTTTACAATGTTTCTATCATGTTGGCAGACGAAAATCAGAAGCTCAGAAATTTTGGTACAAATAAGACATTATTGTGATATTTGAATAATTTTTAAATTGCTACCATAATTTAGGGAGAATTGTATCTTATGTATTGCATTTGTATCTTATTTGTAGGTGAATCGATTTATAACGTCGCTTTTAAAAAGTCCTGTGTCGTCTTTTCAATTTGTTGAGGTAGCTGTATGTAGTAGCTTGAAGAACATTTTTCGTATTTGTCTTTTGAGATAATACAAGAATTTTCAGATTCTTCAAGTTGTGCTAAATTGCATATAAAATCATAGTGGCTGTAACTATGTCTGTAAAAAAACAATGTATTTAATGCTTGTATTTAATTTATTTAGTGATTAGTGACCCATTTAGGTTTACTATTTGAGTCAGTTTTTAAAAATAGTTACCCTTTAAAGTTATTGTTCATTTGTTTAAGTGATTTTTATATTGATAATCCCTTGAATTGGTGAGGGTCGGGTGTTAAAGCCACCCACTCACAGCATGTGAGAGTCAATAAGTGATTTAAGATGTAAGTGCTTCTTTTGTGAACTTAGGTGCCCTTGGTGTGGTGAAAAGATGTTAAGATCTGAACTGTTCTCTTAGTGGATCTCTTCTTTGTTGAGAATGTGGTGTCCCACTCTGTCTCTTAGTCTAATGAGGTTTGGGGTTGAGTTTAAGTTGCAGGTAGTAAAATGGCTACATCAGCTTTCTCTAGGTCCATCTTCTGGAGATACAATTTTCCGTCTTTTTACCCTGAGACGATATCTACACTAGATATGGTGTTTCTTGGATGCGGCAGAAAGATGGATCCTCGTTTCACATACATTCTGTTAGTGCCTTTTTAATTGGCGAATTGTTGTTAAGATACCAGTGAGAAGTGTTCATTGATTCCTATTATTTTGTTTTTGTGTTGTGCAGTTTTTGCCCTTCTTTTGGATATGTTGGTTAGAATTATTTATTCCTTGTGTTTGCTTGGATGTGGTTAACCTCTTTAAAGTTTTTCTTCTAGCTTTTTCTGTATGTCTGGAATTGTAGGTGCTGCTTAAACTCGGTTTTATCTTGGGATGCCATTCTCCATCTATTTTGATTGAAAGTTTTGCTGGATAAAGTAGTTTAGAATCACATGTATAGCTTTTTAGAGTCTATGAAACATCTATTCAGGCACTTCTGGCTTTTTAAGTTTCCACTGAGAAAATGTGTTTTTCTAATAGGTCTGTCTTTGTATGTTACGTGGTCTTTTACCTTGAAGCATTTAATATTCTTTCTTTATTCTGTAAATTTAGTGTTTGATTATAATGTAGCAGGGGGGATTTTTCCCTTTTCAGTCTATGTGACATTCTGTACCCTTCTTGTACTCAAGGCACCACTTTCTTTAAGTTAAGGAAATTTTCTTTTATGATTTCATTGAAAATATGTTTTGTACTTTTGACCTGGGCTTCCTCTCCTACCTCTCCTCTTATTATTCTTTTCATAGTGTCCCAGAAATTCTGGGTGTTTTGTGCTTGGCTTCTTTGGAATTGTGGTTTCTTGGGTGATATGTCCATTTCTGCTAAGTTGTCATAGATGCTGTGCATAACTCTTCTATCTCTTCTATTCTGTTCAGAAGGCTTGCCTCTGAGATTCCTGTTCGAGTTCCTTTTTTTTTTTTTTTTTCATTTCCAGGTTTCTGTTAATTTGGATTTCTTTCCCTGATTCTGTTTCTTGAGTCCTTCTAGGTGTAGCTATAGAGTTTCCTGGGTATAATATGTTTCTAGGTATTGACAGCTGATACTATGAAATAGATGAGCACTTAAAGGAGATTGAGAAGGGGATCCAGGGGAGGAACAGAAACAGAGTGTTCAACTAGGAGGTGCTTACTTAGTCTTCTGGGCATGGGGATAGTGAGTGAGTAAGGACCACAGCAGATAGTGTGCCATGGTACTGGTATTAAAACTTGAGTCTGAATTTGGAACAAAGAAAGAAGAGTGAAGACCTGAAGCTCACCTGTCTGCCTTGCTGGCCTACTTAGTTCTCTTGCAGAACTAAGCAGTAAGTTCCCAGGGAATGCCTTTTGGAGTTGGGGGCTGAGACAAAGAAATGAGTGAGCAAGAAGCCAGGAGAAGAAGATCTGCAAATGATTCTCTGGAGATAATGGCATTTCATGGGACATAGGGATTTGAACTCTAGACTTTAGTTGCATGGCAAGCAATTTGCTCACTCAATCATCTCCCCAGTCCTTTTCATCTATCTCTTTGAAGACTAGTATGTACATGTTTTCACAGAGGTGTCAAAGTAAAAATACATAAATATCAATCTGCAAGTAATTTCCAAAACTACTGTTTCTGTGTAATATGCTAATAATCTCCTGGCTAAATAATATATGGGACTCAAGCTCCATTTGTACTAAGAGCATATCAGTAGAAGACAGGGGCATGGACATATGTTAAAACTTGAAGCTTGCAATCAATCACCAGATTTATTTACTAACTGGTTTATTATTATCATTATTATTATTATTATTGTTATTATTATTTTATTATTATTTTATAAGCTGCTTTGCAAACTTACAACAATAATAGTTACATTCTAACTCACAGTTCCTGAGAGAAAACAATAATATAAAACCCTTCAAAAGCACACAGCCACAATAGGTGAATCTTAGGTTTTTAGTAAGTAAAGATTTTATGATTTAAACTCTCAATTTATTTTCTATTTACCATTCTTCATTCTCTTTCCATACTTCATATACTTGTTATCTTTTGTTTTAGGATGATAAGTTTCTTCGCACCACAATTATAGTTCTATATTACAGGCTGGAATGATGAATCAATATTTCTAAGCAGAAGTACCAGACAAAATTCACTGGTTTTATTTACTGTCTGTAGGATATATGCTAATGTTTTCTTTCTGATAGCATTTCAGGGCATTACTTTCCTGTTACAAATATCACATTACAGCAGTAAGTGATGTGAATCATTCTCTCATTTTACATTTTCACTTTATATAATTTAAGAAAATTTGGACACCTATTCTGTCTTTACATAAAATTTACAAAAATTGATGTCAATTCTTTACATTAGATTAAAAAATTGAAGCTATTTTTTCTTAGCACCTTTGTATTTATTTACAGTGTAAGCATCTTCTGGTAATATGAATAAAACTTACTGCTTAAATCATGGTTAGGTCATTGAGAACCACATCCAATTTGCTTTGGTGTTTTCAATTTAAGGAGCTTCTTATTTAACTAGAGTCATTATTGCTTTGTTTGGGCTATTTGAAGTGTATTATGTTATGATTAAACTAATGTAAGGTTCTTGAATGTACTGCTGTGAGAATCTTAGAACAACTGGGCCATGATTCTCCCTCAAACCACATTATATTCACAAGTTTGAATGCATCTCTCTGTCACGCTTCTTAGTGTCAAAGGTCATAATCTGTGAAATTTTAATACGCTCACATTTTTATCTAGATACAACTCATAAATACTTCCAAAAACTTTGTAAGCTTATAAACACAATATTTGTACACTAACTAATATACAAACTGACTAAAGATCGTTTCTCTCCCCATCTTAGATGATGATAGATATTCTTTATAAACCTGGTGATTTCTGATTTTTGTAAGGAAAAATCATACCAATTCTTTACTTGACAACTCCAATACTGTATAAGATTTATAGGTTTTGTTCACTAAAACATTTACCTATCATCTTCACCATTCTTCCTTTAGTTCCACATTGGTCCTTGCTTATATAATTGCACCCATCTTAATTTCAAGAGCAGGTTCCACTTTACAGTGAAAGGATGTAACAAAGTATTCCAAGATGATATGGCTAGGGAATAAGCAGGTATCACCATATTAATATATGACAAAATAGACATCAAGCTAAAATCAATCAGAAGAGAGAAAAGACACTTTGTGGACCAAAGAGAACAATTAACCAAGACAACATCATAAACATATAAGCATCAATCTCTGGCTCATCATTTCATTATGAGCATACTACTGTACTTAGTGATCCATATTAACTCCACTTTCTTCAATAAAAATATCATCAGAACAAAAATAAAATGTGAAATGTAACACTTAAATAGCATTATACAACAAGTAGATCTAACATATCTACAGAATACTTACAATAGATATCTATAGAATACTGCATTCAAATACCAAATAATATATATTATACTCTGGAATGCATAAAAATTTCTTTAAAATAGACCACACACTAGGATAAAAACAAATCTCAACTAGACAGGAAAAATAAAAGTAATTTCACATGTTATTTCTGATTGCAATGCAATTAAACTTAAAATCATCAGCCAAAGAATCATAATCAATGGTATACAGTGATAGATTAAACAGTACATTCCTGAATGATGAATGGTCCAAAGAAGAACTCAAGAAATAAATCAAATTCTGGAATTATATGAAAATGAGAACATAGTACAGCAAAACCTCTGACATATGTTAAGAGCAGTCCTAAGAGTAAAATTTATAACTCTAAATACTTACATTTAAAATTCAGAAAGAGAACAAATAAATAATTTATGGCAAAACTCAAGAATTAGGGGAAAATCTAAACCTAAATTCAATAGACAGTAAACAAGAGTAAAATATCAGAGTAGAAGTTAATAAAGTAAAAACAAAGAGAACAAAACAAAGAATTAATATACAGTTTTTTTTTTCAGTTCTCTGATGTTTCAGCTTATCTGTCTGGTCCAAATCTTCAAATTTTCCCTTGTTGCTTTGTAACAGGAAAACTGCACTTTGTTTATTTTTAAACAGTCTATATGCAGATATCAGCTTCTCCAACTAATTGGTAAGAACGAGCTGTCACCTGTGCCTATTTAACAAGCAAACGTAAAATAAACAAGCTGCTCTTTTTGTATGAAGAAAAAAAGTTGACAGTGATGTTCTTTGTCTATATTTCCACAAATTAGAACTGTGTTCAACTTAGAAATATCATCATAGTGAGGAAAAAAGCATAAGAAATGAAAAAAAAGAGTAAATTCCATAAGCACGTATGGCTGTAAATAAGCAAAGAAGGCAAGACCTGCAGAACTGTGGAGAATGGAGTTGGAAATGAAGAGATGTTTTGAGGACTTCTGATACCATGCCATGCATAAAACATAAAACAGTTTATGAGTCCTCACTGGTAATTGTTTTAAATCAGTATGAGTTAGAAGTCAATGACACTCAGTGCAAATGAACTACTCAGAAGAACAAACTGGACTCAATGACATCTCCAAAGTAGACAATCAAAGCTCCCTGGCAGGACAAAGCAATCATTTGAAGAGGCACCATAGGATAGAGAGTCAGACTTACAAAACAGGGAAAACTGTTTAAATGGCATGGGGTGGGAGAGAAATAAGTAACAACAAATTGTAGAGGTGCTATGGAAATGCTTCCCAAAGACAGTATAAGAGGAAGGTTAACAGCTGTGAAAACATAGCAAACTGCAGATAAAGAGAAAGTGCTCTTGCCATAGTTTAGTGGGGACCACAGAGAGCTACTGCCACAGAGATGAAACAGAAAAGCTTGAACCACATTGCCAAAGATGGGTATGCAGTTGTTCTTATAGTCAAAATCACATGTATATAGATATTGATAAATCATTATATTTACTGTAGAAAATCTAATGCAAAAAATTATATTCAAAAAAAATTCACATTATTAACTAACCTTCAGACTTTGTTTTTATAGATTAAAAGGCATTCACTTTTCTTTTTTTTTTTCCCTGTGTTGCTGAGGACATTACCAACAATTTGTTCTTACAGTGTGTTGAGAGACTTCTTTATAAATTTTTATTACAAATTATGTGATGGGAGAAATCAAATTCTGTAGTCAAGGTTGTTTCCTAAGTAAAAAATAGAAGTAGGATATTTAGGGTTCCATGTGTGAAGATATTTGAAGTTTCTTGATTTATAATATACTTGTAGTACATGAATCTCTATTCCTTTCCCCTCTATCTTGACTACAGTGGGCATTATCATTTGAAAAAAATGCTGTGCTGTATTATAGGGGAAAGTTTTCAACATTATGCAATTTGTAGTCATCTTTACATAAAGACAATGCTAGCATCTTGTAGTCATGAAAATGATATTGAGCTAATAAAAATTCAAACCTTATAGAATCATGTAAGCCTAGGTGAGGGATGGAGGGAGGTAAACACCCTCCAAGAAACTTTGGCTGTATGGATGTTTTCTGAAGAAGAGACATATTCATGTTGGCACACTGGCCTGCCTTATTTTTGAAAGAACTTGGTAAGGAGTAGCCTGCTGCTGTGCACTTCTGGGAATCTGCTTACTTTGCTCTTTGATTTCTCTCTCACGAGATGAAGTTAATTTATATGTCCATATAATTGGGCTCATAGGCATTGAACATCATTCAGCAACTGTGAAGGAAAGGCTATGAATATAAACCTGTGCTGCTCTACAAAGCCATAGATTAAAAAACTGTCTGATTCCATTAGGAAGCTTATTTTTTTTTAAATTAGTCAGAATATATACCTTTGTGCCTATGACTATGTGTAAGAATTTGGGTGGAAAAGACATTGTGAAAATGTAGTTATTTTACTTACATATGTTATTATGTGCAATAAAAAGATGCTAATTATCACAAAATATTAGAATTGCCATATAATATAGCATATTAATTTGCCAATAAAAATGATGCTGAGAAGGAGTCAAGAGGATGCATTTCTCCTATGATCCAGATTAAAATTCTGCATGTTTTCTCAAATTTAAACAATGTGTATATTCTTCTTATCCATCTTAGAGAAAACTTTGTAGCTTCTCTGTATTCTCAGTATCTTCTCCATTCCTTGCTGTGCAAGAGTTACAGGGAAAGTGTTATAAAATATTCAGATTATCCAGTAAGTGGAAACAGCTCAGTTTTTAACTCGATGTATCAGTAACATCTCAAGAGTCAAGAGGATGCATTTCTCCTATGATCCAGATTAAAATTCTGCATGTTTTCTCAAATTTAGACAATGTGTATATTCTTCTTATCCATCTTAGAGAAAACTTTGTAGCTTCTCTGTATTCTCAGTATCTTCTCCATCCCTTGCTGTGCAAGAGTTACAGGGAAAGTGTTATAAAATATTCAGATTATCCAGTAAGTGGAAACAGCTCAGTTTTTAACTCGATGTATCAGTAACATCTCTCTACTGACCATTATTATTTTATGATATTTTTGATGGCCAGTAGGCTTCCTGTGCTTTATCTGAAGATGTATGTTGGCCATCTTAATATCACTTTAACAAAATATCTAAGACAATCTTTAAAAAAGGAAAGATTTCTTCTAAGTAAGAGCTTTGGGTATTCTAATCCATTACTTGCCAGCCCCTCTGCTTTGCCTGTGGAAGGCAGTATTTCCCAGAGGAAATAGCTGGCAGAGAAATCTCAAAATCCCTGCTGAAAGCATACATTAGTGACTTAAAGAATTCTCATGCTCACTTTTCTGGAATTTTATGCTAGTTGACTGTCTTCTTCATTTTCCCCAGATAAATTTTCTTCCCTTGGTGCTGTGTCTCCTTTAGTCCACCTGGTTTCCATGACAAGCCAAGCCACAACAGGCTGTTGGGAACTGAACTTGGAACTCCGTAAGAGAAACGTGTTCTTAAATGTTGAGACAAATCTCCTGTCTGCAGTATGTCATTTTAGGTGGTAAATGAGTGATCTTTTGAAGTTCAGCAAATGTACTTATTCTCAAAAATGCTGAAAAATGATTTGTTTGTTGGAGCATGTAAGAGTGGTACAGAATAGTATGTGTATAAAAACATACATATACGCATTTATTATAGGTATACCCATATATTCTGTTACCAATAATTATAAATTTAGCTTAAAATTACAGCTAATTTTCCTAAATGGCATATTTTAGTTGATATGATTAAATTTGCAATGTACAAAATTAACATCCTAGAGCTTCTAAATGCAAACTAGAGTAACTGAATCTCACTTGTTATGAAATGTTGAAAACTGGCTTCTAACAACAACATTGAAATACATTGAGTTGTTGACTATTAGGAGAAAGACGTAATAACGAAAGTTCAAAGTGTCTGATAAAGCCATATTTGGGTGGCAGAAAGGGTAATTATTGTTGACTCTATGAATAGAAACCAACTGAGCAGTGTGACTAGAGAAACTGTTTTATGTAATAATCTGTAGAAAAAAAAAAATCTAAATAACAGATGAGATAGAATCACCACCAAAGTTGCCAAACAAACTCTAGTGTCGTCTTTGATTGCAGAACCATAAATTTTGTTCAGTTTGGTTAATTGCCCCAACTTGAAAATATCTCATATATATATATATATATATATATATATATATATATATATATATATATATATTTTCCTTACAAAACCTGAAATGTGCATGTTCAAAGAGTAAATACAAATAGTTAGAATTATTGTTATACTTTAAAATGCAATGTTTATAAAATAGCATATTATTAGCAGCGATGTATATCTGATAGCTTAGTGAGCTCTTGTGTTGTCCTTATTAAAGCACTTAAATTACTCTCTTTATTTGCTAAAATTAAAATTACCAAATTTCATTAATTTGCTAATTCACTCATTTTAGCAAAGTGTTTACCAGTAAGATGGGAGCTGGCAGCATTACCATGTAGCAATGTGAATTTTAGTAATTTGATTTGGTGAATTTATTGTCAGCAAGTTGGCTTGGTTTCATGAATGGCTGAGAAACAATTTGAATTCCCAGGCATGTTTCTACTCTGAGGTCCTATATCTTGCCAGCAGTAAAGTGAATACAGATGACACTTTGAAAAGCACCAACTCTGGTGTCCTATATAATACTTCCTTCTTAGTGGTAAAAAGGAAACTGAAACTGCATTTGGGGGTTCTGTTTCTCCCCTTTACAGCTAGTCCAGTTTTTGCTTCATTTACATTCTGATTCTATCAGTGTCACAAGCCCCAGTAGCCTGTGAACATAGCCAGGCCTCTTTTGGATGCCAGTGCTTCTATAGCTTGCATCAAACACTGACATAGCTGTGTCTGTAGTACCACAGAGGTGCTTAACACGCCTTTAAGAAATCACATGAGTGATGATGTATATTTGCATCACAGCCGCATATCCACAGAGACAGCCTCAAGTTAATAAGTATAAGTAATATAGAACACATACACACACACACACACACAGAGAGAGAGAGAGAGAGAGAGAGAGAGAGAGAGAGAGAGAGAGACTTTACTCATTGTTTCATACAGTGTTAAGTATACATTAAATGTACATATAATATTTGGCCCGGCAAAATAAAACGTGGAGAATTAAAAGTCATCTAAATTTGAGAAAGCAACACTTTAAAGGTTACTATTGACTAGTTTGGTGGCTTTAGGTGTTAAACTATCATATGAAATCATCAGTTAAAACCACTCACATATATAATGGAGTTAAAACAGTGAGAAAATTGCAGATCTTGTCTTAATAAGCTCTCACATGAGTGAGAGAAAAGACCAATGCTAAAAAGAATCAAACTAAAACAAATGACATATGAAAAGCTGTTACATGTTAATAAAACCGCAGTGGTACAATAGCATCTCTTATATCTTGGTGACAAACAGCAGCTATCTAATTGGAATCAAGGCCCTGGTACTAGGATGACATTTCTTCCAATAGTGTAATACTAACCACCTGCACATTGCTGGAGAGGATGTGAGCCCTAGAGGAGAGAGAATCTACTACAGCCACTTTTCTAAACTAGTAAAATTTCTAATTGCATTCTAAATATTTATCTTTATACACATTACTTGCAGTTTCTATCCCTCACCATAGAAACATATTTTTTGTAACAGATGAAAACAATTACTGTTCTACAACTAGTGAAATGCAGCAAACTGCCTATGATATGCCCAAACCCATTTGATACATTCACAACACAAACAACTCATATAACTAAGCCTTAGGGAAGACTGCAGAAGGAACCGAAATATTGTCAGAATTAGAGGGCCAAAATATCTAGCTTAAAAGATAATGTGTTCTGCATATAGTAGGAAAGTGGTACCCATTTGATCTCAACTGTATGGTTACCCATACAAGAACATCACAGTGATAACCTCAGTTGACATACCAATGTGGATGGGAAAAATTCCACATAATAGATGAAGAGCTATATTAATAGCTCTGGTAATGTGATAGAATGATAACTACTCTTCTCTGGGATCAATCCTCTGATAGATTATGTAACCCCAAGTGGTCAACCTTAAACGCACAGCCTTAAACGCACAACCTTAAACGCACACGCATAATCCTAAATAGATTTAAGGCTATACATACATACATACATACATACATACATACATACACACACGCACATAAGCATACATACACACATATCTAGATCTAGATCTAGATAAATGTTTTTGTGTAAGGTTCTCACTCACTGACAACTCACATCAACAATATGGCTGCTGTTCATACATACTGCATTTGAATCAGCTAAGAGTTTCAACTCAAAATCAGGAATCAGTACCTTTGAGCTCAAATGGAATATTGTATTTTTTATAACTTAATAACATTTAGGTATCACATTTTTCATCTATGGGTTGGACTTATGTGTTACCAAGGATTTCCTGGGCTTGACTTTATATTGCATATGCAGTGTATTATTCTGCCTCTAGATATTTCCAGGGGGAAAGACTCATGAGACCATTTGGCTTCTCCTAGCCGAGGTATCAAGGTACTTGGTAATAGGAACAATAGCTGAGATTGTGACTGGCAGCAAATTTTTAATGCTGTGAATCCTAGACTTAGAGTGCTTGATACTAACAAGTGACATAAAAGTCCATGTGAAAGGTAAGTTTAAGAAAATTGTCAAGCTTATTATGTTATTGCAAAGATTATCCCTAGGCCTGTCATGTTATGTGTTCTCAATAAAGTCTAGCCTTTGTGGGAATTATAAACCATGTGCACAGGTGAGAAAATACCTCATGCTGTGAGGGATGAAGGGAAAATCATGCAGTTAACACACAATCATCAGAAATGGGAACTTTTTTGATAATAGGAAAGGGTTGTAAGATAGTTAGCTTTTTTTCAGTGTTAACTATGGGTGATCATAGTTTGGAAACACAGATTTACATTCCATCTAATACCTGGTTCCAACATGGTTGCAGTTTCAAGAAACTTTCATAGTACCAGAACAAACATCACAAATCAAGACTCCTCAGATGCATAAATAGGGGTATCAGATAGGTGGGCCACAGCAAAGTGTAGAAATATCTACTGAAGGCTTCAGAGGACTCCTGACAACATTCTTAGACAATGCAGTGGTCAAGGCAAAGTGCTTTGTTAATATATTCAAAAATATTTCTCATGAAAGCCATAAGGTGACTTAGCAGCAAATGTTCACATAAAAGCCAGTACATTCCACATCAGTCTTTCTGGGTCTAAGATATCTCACTCAAAATGATATTTTTGTCTAATTCCGTCTATTTACCTGCAAATTTCATAATGCTATTTTTCTTTTTTTAAAGGCTGAGTAATACTCCATTGTGTAAATGTACACTTCAAAATTTCCATTAATTTTAGCTGCCTCTCCCTGTGTTCCCTCCCACACAACCTCTTTCCCTCTCAGTCACCACTTGAGCATCCTATTCTAGTTTCCTCATCCATTCATAATTACCTACTCTATTTTCCTTTCCTAATGAGATCTACCTGTCTCCTTTAGTCCCTTACTCTATATCAAACCTCGGTGGTTTTACGGATTGTAGCTTGGTTATCATTGATTTAACAGCTAATATCCACATATATGTGAAACCTACGTATCTGTCCTTTTAAGTTAGGGTTATCTCATTCAGGGTGATCTTTTTTGTTTGTTTGTTTGTTCCATCATTTTCTTGCAAGTTTCACAGTTATTTTTTTTTCTTTAATGGCTGAAAAATACTCCATTGTGTAAATGTAACAAATTTTCTTTATCCATTTTCTGTTGAGGAATACTAAGTGTATTTCAAGTTTCTGGGTATTATTAATAGAACAGCAATGAACATGCTTGAACAAGTGTCCTTGTGGAAGGACAAGATGCCATATATACACATGTATGCATGTACATCCATCCATCCTAGATTTTCAGGTTGATTTATTTCCATCTTCCTGATGAACTGCTACATTGATTTCCAAAGTGGCTGTGAATGTTGGCACTCACATCAGCAATGGATGAGTGTTTCTCTTACTCCACATCCTTGCCACCATAAGCTGTCACTTATGTTTTGCTGAACTTAGCCATCCTGACAGGTACAAGTTAAAATCTCAAAGTAGTTTTGATTTGTATTTTCCTGGTGGCTAAAAATGTTGAACATTTCCTTAACTGGTTCTAAGCCATTTGATTTTCCTCTATTGTGAATTCTCTGGTTAGATCTGTACCTCACTTTTAATCAGATTGTTATTTAGTTATTTGGTGGTCTTTATATTTTGAGTATTAGCCATCAACCAGATTTGTAGTTGTTAAAAACATTTTCCCATTCTGTAGGATGCATTTTTTTCAAATGTTAGTATCCTTTACTTTTCAGAAGCTTCTCAGTTTCATGACACATGACATCCCATTTATTAATAATTGTTTCAAGAGAAATATAAACACTTATTCAACTATCCCACCCACCCCCCAAAAAGGCCCAGGGTCAGATGATTTTAGCACAGTATTCTAAAAGATCTTCAAAGAAATGTTAATGCCAATATTCCTCAAGTTAATCTACAAATGAAAAAGAGAAGGAATATTGTCCAATTCATTTTATGAGGAAAATTGTCCAATACATTTATTTTGATGCCTAAACAACCTACAGATCCAACAAAGAAAAAGAATTATAGACTAATTTCCTTTATGCACATAGATATGAAAATACTTGGTAAAATACTTGCAAATAAGTTGAATTATGTATCAAAGAGATCACCCACCATGATCATATATGCTTCAACCCAGCCATGCAGAAGTGGTTCACCATATGTAAATTTAAAAATGTTATCCACCATATCAATTAACTGAAAGACATATCTGACCTTCTAACTTCACCCTGGCAAGAAAAAAAAAATGAAATATTTCTTTCAAGTCACCCTCATTACAATGCAAACTAAAACCACATCTCCCAGATTTAATACTGAGGTCATCAAGAAAAGCCAAAACATACAACTATTTTTTGAGTCTACATCCTGCATCTTCTCTCTGTAATGCCTTTTTTTTTTTTTTTTTTTTTTTTTTTTTTTTTTACAATCACTTAGCTTTTCTAGTCTCAGGGTTCCTTCAGCGATGGTGACATGTTCTTAAAAAGATAGAAGTCCTGGTGGGTACTATTGGTCTTTAAGATGTTCCAGCCTTCATCTACATTTTTAAAAAAGATGAATAGTATAAAGATTGTGTATGTTATAAAGAATAATCCCAGAATAAGCAGAGGCATAGCATTGGTTCATTGAATATAACCCAGAACCAGAGTCAAGAGAGGTCTCTGGGGGTAATATAGAAGATATGCTGACCTAACAAACACACAGTCTCAGTCTTTGCTAAATATCCTGGCAAATCAGTAATGCTTAGAATTAGTGTTAGCATAAAAGAGAGTGTATCTGGTGAATTTTGAATTTTATTTCATAATTCAATTCTACCCATAACTTAGTACACCAAAATTATTACTTGAGAATATATATATATATATATATATATATATATATATATATATATAATATCCTGTAGACTCCCCTCCCTGGAGTCTACAGGATATAATAGAGCTCAATAAGTTTTTGCTGAATGAATTAATGCTTAATCCTCAGTTCCTCTTGGCAATCAATATTTTAATTACATTGGTGGCAGTTATGGTTAATTCATGAAGCACTAATGGGAGACAAGCACATTCCACAGAAAGAAAATATAGAACAGAATACAACAAATAGCACCATGGATACCATTAGGCAAATATATTGATCGCTCTCCTCTCCTCTCCTGTCTATGTCCTAGAATCTGAATCCCACATGAAATAAAACAACAGTGCTTCATACAGTATGTTCATATCTGTTTATTTTATAATGCTTTGTGCTAGCTTTCAAACTTAAAATGTGTCAGTTTCATCCACATTTTAATGTTTCTTATTAATTTAATTAATCCATATTCACTGAGCTTCTTCTACACAGTAGGCAAGCAGTCATGTGTAATGATAACAATCATAAAATAGAATATATTTATAGTCAATATGTTTCAGGGTTGTTCCAAAATCGCTATGGGGAGAGAAACAGAAATGCAAAAATAACAAGTCTAACTTTTGGGCAAGAACTTTGAGGATATAGAAGGTAGCACTGGGCTAAACATTGTGGGAGGAATCAAGTAATAACTGAAATTGCAGATATTTGTAGCATAGTTCTATTTATCATTACAGGTGTATTATATCTCATGGTACCACTCAGAGTAGCTAACCCGGAGTAGCATCACGGGGGTTAAGATAGAAAAACCAATTGTAGCCTTGATGGGAAAATCCTGATTTATACCTGCTGCTACCCATGTAATAATGATTGTTTTTCTTTTATTTCAAAAGGATTTTGACTCAGCTCAATATAGACTGGTACAGCTGGCTTTCCTTTTTCTTCCAGAGTGATTCATTTTGCATGGGCTTGTATGTGTCTGTGGTCTCCAAACATTTTTGTTGGTCCTGATTATGGGAAACAAGACCATCATTCTGTATGAACAAATTCAAGAGATTAGGGAAATCAAGTCAGTGTTTAATATATCATCTTTCAGAAAGGACTGTGGGTATAGGTAAAAGGGACAAAGGTTAGAACGCTCATTTAACACAAGATAGTGGGATATAAGTCCCCACATGTGAGGAATTTTTACCATCTTCACCAACTTCTCTTCCCCCTCCAAGATAGGATTTTTAATTCACATGTAAGCTTTTGACTCATTCACAGTGTGACATTTGCTATACCTGTTGCATGCAGTTTTATGTACCATGACCTGTGTCCATGTCTTAAATATCCTGAAAAAGATATTTAATAGTAGGACAGTAGAATTGAAGATATTGACCTAGCAAGCTTCATTGCCCCTGTGGCCGGGCTGAGAGCACTAAAAGATTTTAGTAGACATCAGCGGGTTTTTGTTTTGTTTTGTTTTGTTTTGTTTTGTTTTGTTTTGTTTTTTGTGGAGTTCTTTACTTCACATGCCAGATGTAAGGCTTTGTACATTTGGATTTGGATTTTCCAAATTCAAAGTGCCAATGTCCACATTCTTCCAAACAAAAGCATTGTTAGACCTATCATAGGAATACTCCAGTCCCTGGTACAAATTTATGTCCTAGTTAGGGTTTTACTGATGTGAACAGACACCATCACCAAGGCAACTATTATAAGGACAAAATTTAATTGGGGCTAACTTACAGGTTCATGGGTTCAGTCAATTATCACCAAAGCAGGAGCATGGCAGCATCCAGGCAGGCATGGTGCAGGTAGGAGGAGCTGAGAGTTTCTACATCTTGTTCTGAAGGCAAACAGAAGAAACGTAGCTTCCAGGGAGCTAGGATGAGGGTCTCAAAGCCCATGTCCACAGAGATACGCCCTCTCTAAAAAGTCCAAACTTCTAAATAGTGCTACTCCCTAGACTAACAATATGAACCATCACACACTCTATACATATAATTGAGCAAGTCACATTTAGGATGGGTCTTCCTATACTAACAAACCATAATCTGTAAAAATCATTTGCATAAATGCTCAAAGGTTGTTTTTTTGTAGTTATTCCAAGTTGACACTCAATATTAATCACTGAAGCTATAACAAAGTCTCCAGAGACTTGGTATTTGATACATAGATTGAAAACTCCTGGCTTAAAGAACTCTGGTGGTTTGTGGAATGTCCACTATTTGCATAGTATTTTATTTCTTTCCCATTTATTGAAATATATTTTTCTCATATAATATATCCTGCTCATGATTTCTCCTTCCTTTGTTTATTTCAATATTTCCTCCCACACCCTACCTCATTCTTTTCTGCAAAGCAATGGAGCTGCCAACTTCTTAATTTGAAGATGGATATTATTGATTATATAATTACAACAAAAAATTAGTTTGGATTGAATTTCTTTGCCAAAGCTTTTAGTGTGGGGGTGTCTGCCACAAAACTTTTCTGTATCCAGTTGACTAAGATGAAACAAAAGATGAAACAGAAAACTAGTTGAGAGTATAGATTAAATTATTTGAAAAATTTGCATTTGTGATGAGTTTAATGATATTAACTCAGATCATAGAATAAATGATGAGAGTAGAGGGTAATATTTTGATTGATAACAAATAAGTCTAAGGAGATACATTCTATCACCACAAAGAAATTCTTTATGATAATTGGGATTGTTAACAGAGATAAGTGTCTTAGTCACATGGTTATTACTGACTTCTAACTTAATCAAATGACAGTTACAAAAAATTCTATACCTACCTTTTTTCTTAGAATTGGAGTTTAACCATATTTTCTTTAATATTTTTAGGTCCTCTATATTTTTACCTTTAACAGTAAAGTCTGTGAAGAGAAGAAAGATATTTCTTACAAGAACATACTGAAAAATTCATAAAATATATTACCATTAAAGGAACAATTTCTAGAGTTGATTCATATAACGAGAAACCAATGATTAACATCTCTCTCAAAAGTATCTTATTATTTTTCTTTCAGTCCAATTTCCAATGGAAGAATTGGTGTTGCACTCTAGAGTCACAAATCCCATGGATAAGCTCCATAATTTACATCACATATTGACTAGTAGAAAAATAATATATTTGAATACCTTTATCAGCTAACATTAAATATGAATGATGTGTTTATTGCTAGAGTGTGTAAAATGTGGGCTTCCTTTTTACATATGTGTTACATGTGCTTACTTTGATGAAACATTGCAATGCTTCCTATTCAAAGACACTTCACTCATATCATGTTAAAAAGAAAAGAGACTTGAGGGAACTTCTGTCAAGAACCATTCTATTCTGGGAAAGAATACTCTCAGAAATGGCTCAGAGAACATAGAGTAAACACTTATTCCTGTACTATGCTACCTTCTTCCTGAGATATTCAGAAACTGTAGAAGCCCACCAATGGCCCTATTCAGCCTGGATACCTTCTCCCATCATCTAGAAAGCAGGCACAAATTAGTTATTGATACTTAGTTTATCAGTGGGGATAATTTCAACTCTACAGTGACTACAGCTTCATCTAAAAGTGAAGATGAAGACATACATTAGGTTATAATAAGTAGAGAAAACATGTTACTAAGACAATAATCTTACTGCATTTTAGGTCCTCCAGAAGACTCATTTCTTTCTGTTTAATTCGACCATAAATCTCCAGTTTTCAAGATTGAAAATAGATATTTTTTATGCAGTATATTCTAATTGGTTCTCCTTCCCCCTACTCTTAGCAGATCCATTCAATCCACCCAAATTCACACTTTTTCTTTCTCTCAGGAGAAGCAGGCAACTGAAAAAATTTTAAAGTAGCACAAAACAAGCAAACAAATAAACAAAAAGAAATACATATAGATGCAGTGTCACATCCCGGAATCCCATAAAAACACAAAACCAAAACCCATAATATATATGTAGAAGACCTAGGAGATGAAAAAGATCCCCAGACAAAGCATTACAAGAAAAAAAAAAGGCAAAACAAAGCAAAAGAACAAGAACCACAAAAAAATCTCTCTAAAAATATCATTGTTTTTGTTATGTGTTGGCCAGCTAATGCTGGACATGGGGCCTGCCATTAAGTGTGACTTATGTACCTAATGAGACTCCATTGGAGACAACTGTTTTTTTGTTTTTCATTTGCAAAGAGGTGGGTTAGATAAGGGAACGTGTGTGTTTTTTTCTGAGTTCTAGGGCTTCATCTGGCTTATACCTGGGTAGACCACAGTCTCTGTGACTTCCTATGTGTGTCATCATGCTTTGTCTAGAAGACCTTGTTCCCTTGCTATTCTCTCCTCCATGGTTGTCATTAGACATTGTGTGCAAGTAGTGTACTGCTGGCTGTCACTTATGTGTGCTTCTCACTGATGTTTCTATTGCAGTTTTGTTTTCTCACTCTATCTTTCTGTTACTCTCACATTCATACTTATATAAGCACAAGTAATGATATTGACTATTACAGTAAAGTTGAAGGCACACAACACAGAGCATAATTGTTACTAGGTCTAGTGAGTTTGAAGCTATAGGTGAGTCAATTATGATCACCATTTATCTAGGGTATTCCTGTCATGATGGCACCATCTCATGTTCCATAAAAATGTAATGCAGTACTCACTCACTTTTTCTATACTGTTTACATGCAATTGAAGATGGGTGCATGCACAATTAGTATTTTAAAATGAAGAATATGACTCTCTGGTACTTTAAGAAGTTATATTAGAGTAAATAGTAGTAGATTGAGTTACTATGACACACTACAGTTTACTTCTAAGGATATATTTAAAGAAAATGGAGTACATGTCTCTGTAAACTTGTCTAAAATGTTCATATCGTATTGGTAGCAAAGGTGTATGCTAGATAAATCTAAATGTCCATTAAATGGTAAATAGAAAAAAAAGGTGATCTATTCATACCATGGAATACTACCATATTATGAATACATTTTAAAATCACAGAGTGAATGAAGACATCACACAGGACAACATATTGAATCACAATTTTATGAGAAATGTATAGGCAAATCATTAGGTGAGTGATTGCTTGGAGATGGAAGTACAGATGATGATTGAGAGAAAACAAGTACTAAGTGTTAACAGTTACCTTCCTTGGCTGTTAGCATGCTAAAATTACATTTTGATGATAGTGGCATAATTCTGAGATATTAGGATTAGTGTAATAGTTTAAGCAAGTGAATTTTAGAGTATTTAAACTTGATCTCTCGATTTTAAATGGCAAAGCTAAATGTGTACCCTGAATGTTGTCTTGCATTGGGATCTAATATGCTAACCAATATCTTTCTTATATACGAGATTTATTACCATCAGCTGCTCACTTTCATTTCCAAAGATGCACTAGTATGATAACTGAATGGCACAGAATCCTAACCTAATAAACTTTACTACTGCCCCCATCTTTTCTTAGATAAAACATCTATTCTTCTTCTAAGTAAGAGTTTTCCACTTAAGCTTCCAGGTTCTAACCTCTTCTGTTACTCTATGATGTTGGCCAAACATTGATTATACTTGTGAAAGTGTCTCATCTTATTGATTATCCTCTGACTCTAAACATTCTCGGGTGATCTTATTCTTCAAAGAAAAACACCATAAAATGACATTCTATCAGTGCCTTCTCTTTCTCCCCAAACTATCAACTTATACCTTGTTTTATGGTTTTTAAATTTCTTACAAGATGCTACTTGACTCTTCCATTTATCTACATTCCAAGTAGATACAATCTTATGTTGGGACAATGTTTCATTTACCTTTTTTGTTCCTGTATTCTATAAATTCAAACCTTGATTAACTCTTAATCTCTTAAACTTTCAAAATCTCCAAAATGGAAGCAAAACATAGTCTTCAATTTACTTAGATGTTAGGTTTTATTCCTTTAATATTGGACTTGCCAGTATCTGAAAGTTCATTTTTTAAAAATAATTATTGTAATTAAGTTAGACAAAAAAAAAAAACCTGATCAATGACAAAAAACATTGTGTAGTGTTAAAAACATTCATCAACCATAAAAATGTCAGACATGAGCTCTAAAATGTTTAGCAATCTAAGTTAACACACTGGATTTTGGTAATAAATAAACTAACTTAATCCTGATGTCATTATAATATTGTGTAAATATTTGAGGTAAAATAATGATACTCTTTTCAAGAAAAGTTTAAAAAATTATAATTTTAATTTAGTTCAGTTTTAAATATTCTTATAAGAATATCACAAATCACTTTCTAATTATTTAATCTGTTTTTGGTACTTCTTACAATCAGTCTTTTGTCATTATATTTGCATTTGAACAAAACATAGTATCCTTCTATTTATAAATAACATTTTAAACAAAATTTGTTGGAGTGAGTTTTCTCACTGCTTTCCTTAAGGTCAATGGCTTTGAAAAATGAACTTCCATGAAGTGTTTCATGCAGTCATTAACAAATTTAAGTTATGATGTCTAAATAAACCCAGTGACATAACAAAGACTTCAAGTGATCTTCCTAGAAAAGTATAAAAGATAAATGTTTTTAATATCAAGCCCAATACCCTAAGAACATTTCTTCTTTTGGGTTAGAATTGTCTTTCTGAAGATTAGATGATATAGAAATGGGCCAAGGTATAAACATAGTAAACTTAATATTCATTTAACTCAATTCTTGGAATCAACTGGATATTAAGGCAGAAATTTTTAAAAACCATGGAAAAATAGTTGCTTAATATAGGTTATTTTCATTTTATATTAAGAACTTGGAGAAAGAATTTTCACAGAATTTATTTTGATACTACATGAATTTCACATTGAATATTAGATATTATAAGTTTTTTCTACTTGTAAACTGTCCCCATATTCATATACATGTTGCCTTGTAGGGAGAATTGAAAGATGTCTTTAGGTGCTAGAGTAACTATGTTTTGTGTTATACACCCTTCTGTATAGATGAAACAAAAACATGTCCTAGCTGGATGTATGATGATGTTACATTTTAGACTTAAGAGATAAAGACACACTCCTGATTGAAGCACACTTTGAATTCAATTTTATAATACAGAGCACTAAGGTACTCTTGCAGTTAAAGAAATCAAGCTTGGTCTTTAGTGTGTTAATTCTGTGAATGTACCCAATATAAAACTGCTGATATGAAAATAATTCTTTCATCCAGAAGAAATGGTAGAAGAATTTGAATGGTTTCAATTATTTCTCAATGTGTTAAGCCCTAGCTATGTAACTGAGAAATATAATCTTTTCAGACCCTAAAATATCACATACAGTAGTTGAATCTGAATAAAAGTTTAAGGAATTGCTTAAAGAGCTGGTAGCTACATGATTTGATTTTGTACTCACAGAACAATATCAAGAGCTTTGTCCAAGGAAGGTTTACAAACACAATCATTCTGATTTTAAAGTATTGTTACCTGAAAGACAGGGATAGTGTTTTATATCTGGGCACTGTGTGTTTATGAGAGAACAAAGTATAAAGAAACTGAAACATTCTCATTAAAACATAAGTCCAGATGCTTGGAAATCAGATCTGTTAAATGTTGTCAAAAAAGCTTTCTGATGAGAGAAGTCGTAGAAATGTGGATAAGAATGGGGAAAAAATTACAAAATGTGTATAGTTTGTGGGCAATGAATTTCCACATCACAAGCCTGTGATGTTCCTGTTGTTATTAGCAAACAGACTAATGTATAAGTGAAACAAAAAGTAATTTTCCAAGATGATTACATGGAGTTAAGCTAGTTTATAGTCAAATTGATCTCTGGTGGAAACAGAAATAGATAAGCACCCATTCAGCAGGTGCTTTTCAACTCAATCTGGTGTAATATGCAAAGGTCAGACAAATGAGAAACAGAACTTTGAAAAAGAGAACTTTACCCTTGGACAAAGTTCTTGAATGGAAGAAGAAAAGATGAAGCATGAACAAACACAAACATGACAGAATATAAAAATGCAGTTACTTGGGAACAAGGAAGAGGGATGTTCAGGAGAGACAGAAAGTAGTTTAACAGAGCTGTTTGCTAGTGATTTCAAAGAGAATGAAACAGACTGGCAAACATCAGCTGTACTAGGAAGCATTTCATTACAGATGCTTAATAGACCACATTGAAAGGCCATAATAATTACAAAGACTCTAGAGTCAGCAAGTCTAAACTTATGTAGTGTCTAAAATAAATAACTACTCACTCAGTACTTCATATATATTGGTCCAATTAAATCAAAATACAAGAAAAGTAGTCTGGATGTATCTCAGTACATTCAAATGGCTACTGACAATGCCAAAGGAGCATTATGTTTGTTTTTTATACTTTATTTTCTTTAAAAAATTAACATTACAAAACAATAATTAAGATGGATTTCTGGGTATGATATAAATAATATGGGATAAATGCCATTTTACAATAAAGAGTCTTCCAAAATATTCTAAAGACAAACTTATATGATCTACTATTGTGCCAGCAGGTGGATTATGACTGGCAGACTGGTGTTAGAGCTAGCTGCTAGGGTAGTGTTTGGCTTTGATTTCTATATTTTTTTCCTAATACAATGTATGCATGTCTTAGTATGAAATGTGGGTTTAAATAAGTGCAAGAGCTGATGCCATCCATCATCTCAATTGCCATACATAAAAGCACCTTGTCAATTTCTGTGCCTGGCATTTCTATTATTCCTTAAACTGCTGAAGCAACGCTGCAGGAGTGCCCTGGAGAAGAAGTAAGTGATAAAGTAGATATTTCTATGGCCCATTGGTCTAGCAGCAAATATATCAATGATGTGTCACAGGGATTTGAGAATCTTTCTGGATTACATTTCAATTGGCCTTACTGTAGAATACATAAGAGGAACCAATGCATATAGTTGGCCGTGTTTCTTCTCTTATGAAAAAATAGTCAAGGTTCTTGTTTTCTTCAAATGTTATACTGTCTTGGAAAATTAAATGTTTCTGTCATGATGGACATAACAGAGTGGTACTTAAAATAATGAAAAAGCAACATCTTGGTGTGTGTGTGTGTATATGTGTGTGTGTGTGTGTGTGTGTGTGTGTGTGAATGCCACTTAGAGAAACAATGTCCCATAAAAATAAAAATTTCTAGCAAAATACTCATTGTCAGGCTTGGTAAACTTTCTTTCTAATTCTTGGTCAGGGAAGCCCAAGATATTGCTAAAACCATATAGGGTGTTTTGCCTATATTGGCTATGTATGCTAAATTGCTCTATGAATTTTTGCCTTTCTGAATAAGGAAGGTAAGGTGCTATTACAAAAGGTACCACAGACTTCAGACAAAGAACTTGGAATAATCAAGCTGTGTCTGACTTCAAATCTTCTTCTGTTTGACTTTCTCTTACAGGATCAGAAAGAGCTGCCAAGGGAGCAAAGCATTTGATATTCCTATCCATCTATAATCTCCAAGTCTTAGTTAGGGTTTCTATTGTTGTGAAGATACACCATGACTAAGGCAACTTTTGTAAATAAATAAATAAACTATTTAATTTTGTACTTGCTTATAGTTTCAGAGATTAAGTTCATTATCATAATTTTGGGGCGATTGTGGGCAGTAAGGTAGGTATGCTGCTGCAGCAGTAGCTAAGAGCTTGACATACTGATCCACACAGGATCAAGTAGAGGTACAGGCAGCAGGTAGAGAAAAATAGATGATTGATAGATGGTACACAGACAGAGAGAGAGAGAAAGAGAGAAAGAGACAGAGAGAGACAGAGAGAGAAGAGAGAGATATGAGAGAGAGAAATTGCACTTGGTATGAGCTTTCAAAACCTCAAAGTCCACCCCTAGTGACACATCTCCTCCAACAAGGATACATCTACTCCAATAATGACACGCCTCCTAATCTTTCCAAACACTTAATTAACTGGGGACTAAGCATGCAAATTTATAAGGCTCTGTTGATATTTTCATTCAAGCCACCACAAACTATAAACCATAAAAATTACCAGAATGGCAAGATTTTCTGAAAGGTATAACAGTGCCACATATCCTAAAGGTAATCAACAGCCACCTCATTAGACTTAAAGCCTGCTTAATAGGCAGAAATTCATTCCTGAAACTGCAAAATTAGCCAACTGCCCATGGCTAGAGAGGTAATAGAACTAGAAAAGTGTATATGCTCTGATTGAGTTCTAAATCCTTGTCCCTACATCCATAGATAATTGTAGCTTTAACCAAGCCATGAAACAAGCTTTCTTTTTTGAAGCATACACAGATTATTACTGAAAGTCACTACATCCAATGCAAGCTGCCCATATCCAGCTAATACAGTTTCAACACAACCCTTATATCTAAGCCTCCGAGAACATCTGAAGGGAGCAAACCAAAGGATTACAAGATCCAGAGGACCAGCACAATTGCTGAAGAATGTTTTATTCTAAAATAAGAAAAAGAGGACTGGGAATGAAGGTATGGATAGAAAGACAGATGTAGAAGGAGTTCAGGTTAGAATATAAGTGAATGTGGTTGAGATATTTTGTGTGGTATTCTCAGAGAAAAATAATATTATTATCTTACTGAAATCAAGATTTTTGCCACCAGCCAACCTCTTTTAATAATGGCATGAGAATAATAAGACAGGGATGAACATGGCTCTATGGAATAATAAATTTTAACTCATTTAATTTCTTAATACTGTATTCACAGACAGTTTTAAGAAGGGGCATGTGAAAATTGGTCCTTTGATATTATAACCAAATATTTGTAACAATTAAGTTGTACAAGAAAGAGCTTGTATTGATTTATTGGTTTAAAGGTTCCAGATCATTGTTGACTTGCTGTATTGCTTTAAAGATTTGGAGAGTTTGTAACAGAACAAGCTACTCAGTAATAGCAGGAAGTTAAATTAGGAAGAAGGTAGAGATTGGTGCCCCAAATTCACAAGCATTCTTTCAATAACCAAATGATCTCTCACAAGGATATACCCTCTAAATATTGCTTAAAGTCCTGATAGCGCCACATGGTAAGTCAACCCTTTAGGGACACTTACCCAAACCATAGCACTGCTTTATGATATTGTTGCAAATTTTCAATGATTACAGAACCCCGATCTTGAAAGCATTCATACATTCCAAGGTCTGGTTTGCTCATAGAAAAATTAGTGAATTGTCATTACTAAAAAGGATATATATCTATATCTTCTACATGAATACTATATTATATGTATAAGTACATGTATAATATATATATATATATATAATATATATATATATATATATATATATATATATATATATAGAGAGAGAGAGAGAGAGAGAGATGAATAGAGGCAATAAAGAAGAGGTCAATAAAATCTTCCACGTTGCTTTAGAAAGCTTCAATTTTACTTTTTATTTATTCTTATGCATCAGATTATATTTTAAAATGGCTTGTCACATTTACATGTTTAGAAAATGTCCATAATGTGTTAGGATATTTGAATACTTGAATTCTAAGGTTGTGTTGTTTACTAAAAAGGGCTGTTTCTATTTGTATTGTGGCTCAGTCCTTGGCACACACCTTTAATGCCTTTGACTGGAGTACAGACACACCCTTAGTATACTATACACATGTAATCCCAAACAATGGAAGTAAAGTTAGTTTGTAGAAGGAAGTGATGTCTAATTGAGTTGCAAACAAAGTGACAAATCAGGGAATTTTTTGACAGACTAGGATATGACTATCTCTGTCAGAAGAAGACAGAGGGAAGAAAAGCTACTTAAGAAAGGAAAAAGGAGCCAGTTTTACTGGGAGAGTTATACAGAGACAGGATGAAGAGAGTGAACCAGCTAGACACGGATGAAGACAGAATGAGTCAGGGAATGAGCAGCTAGAAGATTAGAGCATACTGCCAAAGCTAGTATAAAGCCAAGCAGAGAAATTCAGGAGAAGCCCCCACAAAAGCCAGAATGAATCAGAGGAGTTTGGAGCCAGAACAGCTGAATTGAACCATCCAGAAATCAGAAAGAACTTGGAAGGGGTGAGGTCAATCAGCAGCTAGTCTCAGAGGCTGAAATCATTCTAGGGCTAGATAAAATTGTACAGATGCTGGAAGATTCTAGGTCTAGACCTAGGTTAGCCAAATGAGCCAGTAAACCTCTGAGATGACAATTACATCAGGAGAATAAAACATATTTCACACCATAATGCTGAAGGAATGTTCGGATTGGAGGAGAGGAGGTGCTAGGTCAGTTGAGAGGATATTGTGAGAATGTCAGCTAGGAAGAATAGAAACTTTGAAAAGCATCACTAAACATGAAGAACATCCCAAACTTTGACCATGAGAGAGAAATTAAAGTCAGACTAGAAAGCACAACACACTCCCAAACTCTGTGAAACTTTTTTGGGGAAATCCTTTTAGTTTTTGTGGAAGAACAACTATTGCCAACAGTCAAAGGCAG
This sequence comes from Arvicanthis niloticus, assembly GCF_011762505.2. Lineage (NCBI taxonomy): Eukaryota > Metazoa > Chordata > Mammalia > Rodentia > Muridae > Arvicanthis > Arvicanthis niloticus. Next base: position 30,307,988 of record NC_047663.1, on the reverse strand, counting down.
ATCTGCTTAGAATACATACTTGCATTTATGCTTCCCTATTGTGGAATATGGAATGTAAATCTGGAAGCCACTAGGACACCAAAAATAACTAATACGTTTCTGCATAGTATCTTTGGTGCATGTTTCCCCTGAGAGTGGCTGGGGTATAATGGCATTCTAAAGTTAATATATGAAAGAATAAGTTATATTTACATCCAGATCTCATTTTGGTGCAGTAAAGGAGAAAATGATTTTAAACTTCTTGCCAATAATTCTGCATTTTGCCTTTTTTATAGAGTTTCAGAGAGAAAAATTAGAGTATTAGCAGAAAAAAAAAAAAGAAAAGAAAAAAGAAATTAAATTGCCCTGGTGTGATATCTTCTTGTGGTTTGTGTTGTTGGTTTTTTTTTTTTCAAAGTTTCATTCTGTAAGTGAGGATACAATGAACAACAAAAATGTGCAGAGATCCAATATTCTTCTTCCCTCCAGGAATTCATTTACTAATAAAATGGCTATTCTGTCAAGAATTATCATCATGAAAAGAGATATCACTTTCTCTTTTGCTATTCCAGAAAATTGTATGTGCTGTTCTTTCATGAGGCACTACTGTAGAACAAAGCTCATACTTAAGATTATATTCCTGGCCATTCAATATCTCAGGATTATGGCTGGTCGATCCTATTGTACTGAGATATTTAAATATTTATAATGGAAATGTTAGATGTGAAAAAATATGCATTCTCTGAAAAAAAATACAGATTTCAATTCTTGAGAAGGGAAGAAAGGAAACCCTAAGAAGATTCCCCTGTTTTTCAAGGTATTTAAAATACTACTAGGTAATTTTTGAATCATGGTGATGGGTACCTACATGAGCCACCATTGTAAATAGGTAGCTAGGTGAGCTATTGTTGTAAATAGGCCACTATTAAGTGAGCCACTATTGTAATGGGTACCTAGATGCACCACTTAGTACAGTAACCACAACATTCACACTTGTCAAATTAGTTTTATCAAAGAATGTTTCTCTCTTCTGCTTGTTGATTCCTTTCCTTCAATATTTTATTATGTCTATGATTAAAATCATTACAACAGCCCCTTTCATCTCAATGTAATATCTTGTTCATATCATCTATGTTTTTAGGAATTTTTGTTCCTATTGAAGTTTTACTTGCAAGCACTGATTGACAAGACAAAATAATATTCGATAGTGATAAGCAATAAGAAAAAATATTACTGATACTTTCTCTATTTCCTCACATCTCTCTCCTTACTAGATAGTCTCATAAATGAAGCATCTTTATATGCCTAGGATTTTTCTTTTCTTTCTGCAAAACAGGCTTAAGTGTTTTGGGGCCACTGAATTGCTATGCAAAAAAATAACTCTTATAAACAGCACATGGGGGCTTCTCATCTGTTGAGCAGCTGGACTAATAGTTTGGAAACTATTCTTTTTTTTTTAATTTTCTTTTGAGTTTGGGGGAATTTTTCATTTCACAAGTATTTATCTTCTTTTATGAATTATAAAGTTAAAATAGTTTTAAGTACTTGATTAATTATATCTATATATACATACTTGTTATACATTTTTCTAAGAAGCCCAAACTCATTTAGCAACACTCTGTTGCTCTCATGATGTTTTGTACACAATGTAATCTACAATGTTTTCTAAAAGTTTGGTATGCAAAATTAATTACATTTTACAATAAATACTGAATTAAATGCACAAATATATTTCTGTATTTGTACATTGTGTTATTGTACCCATGCCTACAGATCAGTTTCTTCCTTATATTGAAGTGTCTCTTTTAGCATATTGGCACGAAATACAGGAGTATTGGGGTAACTCTGAGAACAACTGGGCCTTTCTCTGTTCTGATATGCTTAGCTTTATAAGCTAATGTCTCAGAAACTCGAAGGCCACCAAAGCCAACCCAAGTCAAAAACATATGTGTTCTTGTCTCTTGGTTGGAAGAATAAAATTCAATGACCACAGAAGATAACTTAGAAAAACAGATTTTATTATGAAAGCTTAAGGAAGAGAAAGATGGAAGAGCTGCTACATAGAAGGAGTGATCTCTGGGAGTGGGGATTCCCTGAGAATCACTGTTGTGACACTCATACAGTTTTAGTGGATGGGGTAAGGAACGAGATAAGTTCTCAGTCCAGTTTTCATTTCAGGTGTGGATGTCCTCACGGTTTTCAGTCATATTCTCAGCATGATATCAACAAAAGCGTAGTCCTTTAGGAAAAAGAGATAAGGGAAAATTAGACATATTTTTTGTATCTCCAGACTTTGGCCATGGTGAAATCAGAGAGAATTTTGGCTTAGAAATGTCTGACATCTCTGGCTTCTCCTAAGAAAACAATGAGCATTTTCAAGGACATTTCTAGCTTTTAGTCAATAAATTGGTAATTCTAATTTGAGGGTCTTTTATTCCATCACTTTTTATTATTGGAGATAGTAACTTAATAACCAACTTTATGTTATGTTATACATTATAGATATCATTAAAGCATTATGTTATGATTATATTCTAGATAACTTAGCACTTTGTTCTGAGTCTGAAATGCTATTCTGTGATATTATACCTAGGATGATATGAACAATTATTGATTCACACAGAGAGAACCACCAATAAATGAAATTTGGTGAGTTCAGAGTCTCTTCTTCTTCTTCTTCTTCTTCTTCTTCTTCTTCTTCTTCTTCTTCTTCTTCTTCTTCTTCTTCTTCTTCTTCTTCTTCCTCTTCCTCTTCCTCTTCCTCTTCCTCTTCCTCTTCCTTCTCCTCCTTCTTTTTCTACTACATTTCTTCCTTTATTTTTTGTTTCTTCTTTATTTTTTCATATCCCCTCCATCTTTTTCTCCTAGTTCCTCCTTTCCACTTCTCCTCCTCCACCTTTCAACCACTCCTTCATTTCTTTTCAGAAAAGGGGAGGGCTCCCATGGCATATTAAGCAACCATGGCATATGAAGTTGCAGCAAGACTAGGTACCGCCCCTTGTATTGAGGCTAGACTATACAAACCGATATGAGGAAAGGGTCCAGATATCAGGCAAACAACTCAGAGACAGCCCATGCTCCCACTGTAAGAAAACCAAGATATACAACTGTTCACATATATGCAGAGACCCTATGTTAGTCCTACTCAGGCTCCCTGGTTATCAGTTGAGTCTCCGTGTACTCCTGTATGACAGGTTGGTCGAACCTGTGAGGTTTGTTGTGGTGTCCTTCATCCTTCTGGCTCCAATACTCTTCCTCCCTCTTTCACAGAATTCCCTGAATTCCACCAAATGTATGTCTGTGGCTCTCTGCATCTATTTTCATCAGTTGCTAGATGAAGCTTTTCTATTGATAACTGGATGAAGCACCAGTCTATGAGTAAACCAGAATAATTTTCATTAAGAATTATTTTGTTCTAACAGATTTTATGAGGTTACTTATAGAAATATGAGTGAGGTGTTGCTTACATAAAAATAAATGACTCAAAGACAGATGCACCAGCAAAGTCCAGCCTAGCATGGGTAGCAGCTCATAAAAGATGAAAACACAGCACTCACTGAACAGTCTGCAGGCAATTGAACAGGATGGGGACTGTGCTTTCCACAGAGCTCACTGGATCTGAGCTTTTTCCAAGCAGCTAAGAGGGACTCTGTTCTTTCTAGGTAGTACAGAACCACTCACAGCTTCTTCTTGGGTGCTTGCCTAATCTGGTTTTTCTAGGCATTTCTGCTGGTCAGAGCTACTTCTATGCAGCACAGCTTGCCTTAAAGTGTCCTTCAAAATACCTTGGATATTACATATGCTTTGGGAAACATAGGCCTATTGAATCTTGTCAGTTTAAAAGACCTCCTGAAGTCTGTGTTGGTTTGCTCCCTGAGCTCAGGGAGCTTGATTATAGAAGGAAATTTTTGGCTTTAGAATACACTGGGACTCAAACCTCAGGTGACATTTGTTGGCAAGGATGTGGAAAAAGAGGAACATTACTCCATTGCTGGTGGGATTGCAAACTGGTGCAACCACTCCAGAAATCAATCTGGAAGTTCCTCAGAAAATTGGAAAAGATCTACCTGAAGACCCAGCAATACCACTCTTGGGATATACAAAGAAGATGCCCCACCATGCCACAGGGGCACATGTTCCATTATGTTCATAGCAAACTTATTTCTGATAGCCAGAAGCTGGAAACAACCCAGATGTCTTATGACAGAAGAATGGATACAGAAAATGTGGTTTGTTTACACAATGAAATACTACTCAGCTATTACAAATGAGGACATTATGACTTTTGCAGAAAATGAATGGAACTAGAAAATATCATCCTGAGTGAGGTAACTCAGACACAAAAGGACATGAATGGTATCTACTCACTAAGTGGATATTAGCCAAAAAAAAAAAAAAATAAAAAAAAATAAAAAAAATAAAAAAAAATAAAACCATACAGAATACCCAAGATACAGCTCACAGAACTCAAAAAGTTCAGCAAGCTGAAGGGCCCCAGTGAGGATGCCTGTCTCAGTAGGAGGGAGAAGAAAGCAACCACAAGGGGGAAGGAGGGAGGAACTTGGGAGTGGAAGGGGACAAAGTAATGGGGGGGGGGGGGAAGAAGGGAACATAATCTGGTATAGGGTGGGGGAAAAGGACTGAAGCTCTGAGGCCAGCAGAAAGAATGAAAACAGGCAACCTCAGGAGGTTGGAGGTTGAGGGAACCCTTCAGAATGTACCTGAGACCTGAGAGGTGAGAGACTCTCAGGACTCAAAGGGAGGAACCCTAGATGAAATGCCCTACAGTGGGGAGAAGGAACTTATAGAGTCCACCTCACGCAGAAAAGCAGGGCATCAAGTGAGGAATGAGATTGCTATCCCACAGTCAAAACTCTCACCCATAATTGTTCCTGTTTAAAAGAACTACAGGGATGGAAATGCAGAGAAGCCTAAGGAAAAGAAGGTCCAGCAACAGGCCCAAAGTAAGACCCAGCTCAAGGGGAGGTCCCAAAGCCTGACTCTATGACTGAGGCTATGGAGCGCTTACAAAAAGGGACCTATCATGACTACCCCTTCCCCCCCCCCAAAGACCCAATAAGCAACTGAAAGAGATAGATGCAGATATTTATACCCAACCAATGGACATAAGCTGCTAACTCCTGTGGTTGAATTAGAGAAAAGCTGGAAGAAACTGAAGAGGACAGTGACCCTGTAAGAGGACCAGCAGTCTCGATTAACCTGGACCTCTGAGATAGCTCAAAAACTGGATTATCAACCAGTCAGCATACACCAGCTGATATGAGGTCCCTAACATGTGAGGAAGAGAGAGAGAGAAAAACAGAGAGAGAGAGAGAGAGAGAGAGAGAGAGAGAGACAGAGAGAGAGAGAGAGAGAGAATATACCGGGATTCAAAGAGCCTCCTTAAAGAATGGGTCGTTCTCTCTCCCTTTTAACATCCTATTACCCAATTTCCAGCCAAGATAAAAGATTTTTCTTGGAGAATATTAATATGCAACAAATGCCCATCAAAAACTCATATTGAGAGGTCTTAGCCCCCAGTTTAGGATATTACTTTGAAGACAATGCGTCCTTTGGGACAGTTGTCATCAACTTATGGGTTGCAACTCCCATGGAGTCACATATCAGATATCCTGCATATCTGATATTTATATTACAATTCATAACTGTAGCAGAATTACAGTTCTGCAGTTAAAAACTTTTTTTGGTTTTAATGCGAATATTTATTTTGCTCTTGTATTTTGTTAATTAATAAACACCAAATTAAAAATAAATTTTATCAAAGATGATTAATTTAATGAGACTAGTTTCATGTGAGCATAAATCTTCTATAAGTCTTTTAAATGTAGCAATATTTTGGTCAATGTCGTTTTTCATCACTGATTGCTAAATGGCAGATAAATCCTTTAATCCCCCATTCCTTTTTTTTTCCTCAGTAATTTATCTTTTTATTCACCTTATTCCTGATCGAAACTCCCCCTCCTTCAACTCCTCTCAGTTCTGCCATTACAAATCCCTTCCCCATTATGTCTTCCCCTTGTTCTTAGAGATGGGGAAACCCTGCCTTGGGTACCATATCACTCTGGGACATCTAGTGCAAGAAAGACTAGGCATATTCTCTCTTGATGAGGCCCAAATAGTTACTCCAGGTAGGGGATCCAATGGGAGGTAACTGAGTCTGAGCCCCTGTTCCAATTGTTAAAGGACCACATGAATTCCAATGTGCATATCTGCTACAAATGTGTTGCGTGCCTAGGTCCACCCCATGCATGCTCTTTTGTTGCTTGTTCAGTCTCTATGACACCCCCATGGGCCTAGATTAATTGACTCTGTAGGTCTTGTGGTCTCCTTGACCTTCCTGGTTCACTCAATTCTATCCCCAACTCTTCCACAAGACTCCCAGGCTCGGCCAATGTTTGTCTGTATGTTTTTGCATCTGTTTCTATCTATCTCCACCACAGGATGGAGCCTCTCAGGAGAAAGTTAAACTAGGCTCTTGCTCATAAGCATAACAGAGTTACATTAATAATATCAGGGGTTGGTTTTCTCTCATGTGTTGGGTCTCAAGTTGGGGCATTCATTGGTTGGCTGTTCTCTAAGTCTTTGCTCCAACCCTGAGCATCTTGTAGGAAGGACAAATTTTGGCTTTAAAGCTTTGTGGGCAGCTTGATATCCCCCTCTCTCCACTGAAAGTCCTGCCCAGTTATAGGAGGTAGCATCTTCATGCTCCATATCCCTTGCTGGTAGAAATCTCAACTAGGGTCACACACATAGACTGACAGTAGCCTTCTCCATCCCAGGCCTCAAACTAGTCCCAGAGATTCCCCCATTGCACTTCCAGCTTTCTCCCACCTCCCCTCTCCCAACACTTGATCACCATCCCAGTTCTCCTCCTCACTCCCTCTCCCACTCAGTTTTCTCTCTCCATCTACCTCCTATGAGTATTTTGTTTCCACTTCTCAGTGAGATTCAAACATTCTTCCTAGTACCTTCCTTATTACCCAGTTGCTTTGGGTCTTGTATTGTAGCATGAATATCCTGCATTTTAAGGGTAAAGTACACTTCTAAGTGAGTGCATGCCATACGTGTCTTTCTGGGTCTGTGTTACTTCCCTCAAGTTGATATTCTCAAGTTCCATCTATTTGCTTGAAAATTTTATTATGTCTTTGTTTTTCAATAGCTGAATAGTATTCTGTGGCATAGATATAGCATATTTTCTTTATGCATTCTTTAGTTGAGAGATATCTAGGTTGTTTTCAGTTTCTGGTTATGATGAAGAAAGCTTCTATAAACATAGCTGAGCAAGTATCCCTGTGGTATACTGTGGAATCTTTTGGATATGTGCCCAGGAGTGGTATAAAAGGATTCTATGGTAGAATTATTTCCAATTTTCTGGGAGAATTCCACACTATAACTATTTGGTCCTAGGCTCTTTTGTTTTATTTTGTTTTGGTTATGTTTGGGAAGCATTTAACGACTGCTGGTATTTCCTTAGGGGTTACAAGACTATAAACAGTTTACCTGGTCTTGATTTAAGTGTGTTAAGTGGTTTCTATCTTAAAAAGTAATCCATTTTCTACACATTTCCAATTTTGTGGAGTCCAGGTTTTTAAAGTAACACCTATTGATTCTTTGACTTTCCTCAGCATCTGTTGTTATGGCTCTCTTTTCATTTCAGATTTTGTTAATTTAGATAATGTCTCTCTGCCTTTTACTTAGTTTGGGTAAGGGAGTGTCTATCTTGTTGATTTTCTCAAAGAACTAGCTCTTGGTTTCATTGAGTTTTTTGTATTGTTCTCTTTGTTTCTAATTGATTGATTTCAGCCCCAAGTTTGATTATTTTCAGCTGTCTACTTATCTTGGGTATGATTGCTTCTTTTTTTCCTAGAGTGTTAACGTTTGCTAACTACTCATATGAGATCTTTTCAATTATAAAGGCATTAATGCTGTGAACATTTTTCATAGCACAGCTTTTTTTGTGTCCCATAATTTGGGTATGTTTTGTTTTCATTTTCATTGAATTCTAGGAAGCCTTTAATTTCTATCTTTAATTCTTCCCTGATCATCACTGAGTAGAGCATTGCTCAGTCTTCATGTGTTTGTAGGCTTTCTATTGCTTCTGTTGTTGTTGAAGTTTAGCTTTATTTCAAAGTGGTCTGATAAAATACTAGCAGTTGTTTCAACTTTCTTGTATCTGTAGAGGCTTGTTTTGTGACCAACTATACAGTAACTTTTGAAGAAGGTCCTGAGAAGAAGGTATATTCTTTTGCTTTAAGGTGGAATGTTCTGTAGATATCTGTTAGGTTTGTTTGATTCATGACCTCTGTTACTTTCTCTATTTCTCTGTTGAGTTTCTGTCTCTATGACCTGTCCATTGGTGACAGTGAAATATTGCTGTCTTCCACTATTAATGTGTGGGTTTTGTTACGTGATTTAAGCTTCAGAAATGTTTCTTTTACAAATATGGATGCCCTTGTATTAAGGGCATAGATATTCAGAATTGAGATGTTATCTTGGTGGATTTCTCCTTTGATGAATATAAAGTGTCACTCCCCGTCTCTTTTGATTAACTTTGGTTGAAAGTCTATTTTATTAAATATTAGAATGACTGTCCCAGCTTGATTCTTGGATCCATTTGCTTGGAATAGTTTTGTCCAGCCCTTCACTCAGAGGTAATGGCTGTCTTTATTGCTGAGGTGTATTTCATGTATGTAGCAGCAAAATGGTGGATTCTGCTTTCAGACACATTCTGTTTAGCCTGTGATTTTTTTTTAAATTAGGCAACTGAGTCCATTGATGTTGAAAAATATTAGTGACTAATGACCATTAATTACTGTTATTTTGATGTAGATGAAATCAGTGTATGTTTGTGTGTGAGTGTGTGTGTGTGAGTGTGTATGTGTGAGTGTGTGTGTGAGTGTGTGTGTGAGTGTGTGAGTGTGTGTGTGTGTGAGTGTGTGACTGTGTGTGTGTGTGAGTGTGTGTGTGACTGTGTGTGTAAGAGAGAGAGAGAAAGAGAGAGAGAGAGAGAAAGAGAGAGAGAGAAATTGTGTGTGCTCCCCTTATTTTCTTTTTGCTGGTATGTAATAATTAATATTTTGTATTTTCTTGGGTACAATTAACCTCCTTGGGTTGGAGTTTTCCTTCTGGTATTTTCTGTCCTCTGCTGTATATGTGTTGGGAGCCTCATATCAGCTGGTGTATGCTGCCTGGTTGGTGATACACTGTTTGAGAGATCTCAGTCATCCAGTTAATTGAGACTACTGGTCCTCCTATAGGGTTGTTGTCCTCCTCAGCTTCTTCCAGCTTTTCCCTAACTTAACCACAGTGGTCAGCAGCTTCTGTCCATTGGTTGGGTGCAAATATCTGCACCTGACTCTTTCAGCTGCTTGTTAGGTCTTCTGGAGGGTAGTCATGATAGGTCCCTTTTTGAGAGCGCTCCATAGCCTCAGTCATTATGTCAGGCCTTGGGACTGCCCCTTGAGCTGGGTCTCACTTTGGGCCTGTTGCTGGATCTTCTTTTCCTTAGGCTCCTTTCCATTTCCATCCCTGCAGTTCTTTCATACAGGAACAATTAAGCATCAGATTTTGATTGTTGGATGGCAAGCCCCTCTCTCATTTGATACACTGTCTTCTTGCTGGAGGTGGGCTCTATAAGTTCCCTCTCCCTACTGTCAGGCAATTCACCTAAGGTCCCTCCGTTTGATTCCTGAGAGTCTCTTACCTCCTAGGTCTGTGGCACATTCTGGTGGGTTGCTCCAACCTCATATCACCCTAGATTGCCTGTTTTCATTCTTTCTGCTCGCCCTCAGAGCTTCAGTCCTTTTCCCTCACCCAATACCAGATCAGGTTCCCCTCTCCTTCCACCATCTACTTTCCCTCCCAGGTAACTCCCTTCTTCCCCACCTTTTCACCTTTCAGTGGGACTGAAGTGTCCTCACTTGGTCCCTTCAGCTTGTTGACCTTTTTGAGTTCTGTAAACTGTATCTTGAGTATTCTGTATGGTTTTTGTTTTGTTTTGTTTTGTTTTCCTTTTGTTTTTTGGGTTTTTAGGCTTTTTCTTTTCTTTCTTTCTTCTTTCTTTTTTTTTCTATATGGCTAATATTCACTTATTAGTAAGTACATACCATGAATGCACTTTTGGGTCTGAGTTACCTCACTCAGGATGATATTTTCTAGTTTAATACATTTGCCTGCAAAAGTCAGGATGTCCTCATTCTTAATAGCTGAGTTGTATTCCATTATGTAAACAAGCCACATTTTCTGTATCCATTCTTCTGTTGTTGGACATCTGGGTTGTTTCCAGCTTCTGGCTATCACAAATAAGTTTCCTATGAACACAGTGGAGCATGTGTCCTTGTGGCATGGTAGGGCATCTTTTGGGTATATTCCCAAGAATTGTATTGCTGGGTCTTCATGTAGATCTATTTCCAATTTTAAGAGAAACCTTCAGATTATTTTCCAGAGTGGTTGTACCAGTTTGCATTCCCACCAGGAATGAAGGAGTGTTCCTTATCTCCATGTCCTGGACAACATGTGATGTCACCTGAGATTTTTTTTATCTTAACCATTCTGATTCGTGTAAAGTAGAATCTCATGGTCATTTTGATCTGCATTTCTCTGACCCCGAAGGACTTTGAGCATTTCTTTAGATGTTTCTCAGCCATTCAAGATTCCTCTGTTGTGAATTCTGAGTTTAGTTCTATACCCCATTTTTTGATTGGATTGTTTGTTTTGTTGATGGTTAGCTTCTTGAGTTCATTATATATTTTGGATATTAGCCCTCTGTCTGATGTAGGGTAGTGAAGATGGTTTTTCCCAATGTGTACATTGCTGATTTGTCCTATTGACACTGTCCTTTGCATTATAGAAGCTTCTCAGTTTCATGATATTTCATTTATCAATTATCTATCTTACAGCCAGGGCCATTAGTGTTCTGTTCAGGAAATTTTCCCATGTTCCAGTGAGTTCGAAGCTCTTTCCCACTTTATCTTCTATTAGATTCAGTGTATCTGATTTTACATTGAGGTCCTTGATCCACTTGAACTTGAGTTTTGTGCAAGGTGACAAATATGGGTCTATTTTCATTTTTCTTCATACAGATATCCAGTTAGACTAGCACCATGTATTGGAGATGCTTTTTTCCCATTGTCTATTCATCAAAGATCATGTGTCTGTAAGTGTGTGATTTTATTTCTGTGCCTTCAGTTCTATTTCATTGATGAATGTGTCTCTCTCTGTACCAATACCATGCAGTTTTTAATCATTATCACTCTGTAGTAAAACTTGAGGTCAGGGATGGTGATTCCCCCAGGTATTATTTTACTGTTAAGAATTGTTTTTGCTATTCTTGGGGTTTTTGCGTTTCCAGATGAATTTGAGAATTGATATTTCCATGTTTTTAAAGAATTGTGTTGGGATTTTGATGAGGATTGCATTGAATATGTAGATCGCCTTTGGTAGGATGGCCATTTTTACTATATTAATTCTGACAATCCATGAGCATAGAACTCTCCATTTTCTGATATCTTTTTGATTTCTTTCTTGAGAGACTTAAAGTTATTGTCATACAGGTCTTCTTTCACTTGTTTGGTTTGAATACTGCAAGATATTTTATATTATTTGTGGCTATTGTAGAAGGTGTTGTTTTCCTAATTTCTTTCTCAGCCTGGTTATCATTTGTATAAAGAAAGGCTACTGGTTTATTTGAGTTAATTTTATATTGAGTCTCTTTGCTAAAGTTGTTTATCAGCTGAAGAAATTCTCTGGTAGAATTTTGGGGGTTGCTTATGTATACTATCATATCATCTGCAAATAGTGATACCTTTATTTCTTCTTTGCTAATTTGTATTCCCTTGATATATTTTTGTTGTCTTATTGTTCTAGCTAGCACTTCGAGTACTATATTGAATAAATTTGGGGAGAGTGTGCATCCTTGTCTTGTTCCCAATTTTAGTGGGATTGCTTCAAGTATGTCTCCACTAATTTTATATTGGCTGTTCTTTTGCAGTAAATTGTTTTTATTATGTTTATGGATGGGCTTTGAATTCCTGATTTCTCTAATACTTTTAAACTGAAGGGGTGTTGTATTTTGTCAAATGCTTTTTCTGCATCTAAGGAGTTGATCGTGTGATTTTTTTTCCTTTGAGTTTGTTTATATAGTGGATTACATTAATTGATTTTTGTATATTGAACCAACCTTGCATCCCTGGGATGAAGCCTACTTGATCACAGTGAATGATGGTTTTGATGTGTTCTTGGATTCAGTTTGCAAGAATTTTATTGAGTATTTTTGCATCTATATTCATAAGTGAAATTGGTCTGAAGTCCTTTTTTGGTGTGGTCCTTGTGTGGTTTAGGTATCAGAGTAATTGTGGCTTCATAGAACGAGTTAGGTAGTGTTCCTTCTGTCTCTATTTTATGGAATAGTTTGAGGAATTTTGGTATCAGCTGAATAGTATTCCATTATGTAAATAAATCACATTTTCTGTACCCATTCTTCTGCTGAGGGACATCTAGATCATTTTCAGCTTCTGGCTATTACAAATAAGTTTGCTCAGATAAGGCAGCATGTGTCCTTGTGGTATGGTGGGGCATCTTTTGTGTCTTCAGGTAGAACAATTTCCAGTTTTTTGAGGAACCACTATATTGGTTTCCAGAATGGTTGTACCAATTTACATTCTCACCAGCAGTAGAGGAATGTTCCTCTTTCTCCTCATCTTTACCAGCATGTGGTATCACTTGGGTTTTTGATCTTAGCTATTCTGATTGGAATAAAATGGAATTTCATGGTTGCCATCTTTGTAAGATTGAATGTAATGCCCTTTCCTTGTTCAGTTGTAATAGGATATCTAGGGCTTGCTGTAGTAGGTGCTTTGAAGGTGCCATCTTGCCATAGCATATGTTGATTATATTCTTATGCTGGCCTTTAGCCATCTGTTTGTCCCTGGATGTTCTTGATATAGCAGATATTAAGGAGCTAGGCCTAACCTACATGTTTCTGGTGCATCAGGCCTCTAATGGACAGCCTTGTTCTTAAAAATGGAACTCAAGGGAAAATGCAAGTCTCCCGCCAGCTGGGCATGCTACAGAAGTCTCAAGAATTGTGTTAAGGGAAAGATTCTGACCTACCTCTCTCAGGTTTTGCAGGTATAATGAAGGTAGGCAGAGAGGTGGCTGAACAATGGAGTGCAGAGACTGGATGGCAGCATGCTGCTCAGGGCAGCTGGATGTGCCCCAGGGACACAGTGAAATAATTTTATGGTTGTTGGTCATCACAATATGAGAAACTGAATTAAAGGGCTACAGCATTAGAAAGATGGAGAACCACTGTTTTAGCAAGTGGAACTAGCTGGTGGAAGTAGTTCATCAATAGAAGTAGAGAACTAGATTGCTAATTCCTGAGTGCTCTTTATTTTCCATATAATCTGAAACTCTCTGACATGTGTTTCTGCTGCATGAACAGAGTCTCTTCTGATTGCTTTTCTATCCCACCTTGATGGACAGATACCATGATGGACAGATGTTTCTGCAACCAAGAGCCAAGTCAGCCTTTTTTTCCCATATGTTGTTTCCATAAAATATTTTGGTCTTAGCAATGTAAGGGTAACTAACATACCATGTCCAAATACCACACTGACTCAGCTGAGCTGAGAGAAATCACAAATTAGTCCACATATGATTCCAAATATTTAGTTTTACAAGTGACCTTCAACAATTGTCTTTAATCAAATGACTAAAAAGAACAAATCATTTTGATGAACTGATTATTGAGAACCTAATTGTTTCCGTCATCCTATTTCACAATTGTTTTTAAATCAATAGTAAAAAAATTATCTCTAAAGAGATAATTAATGAGATAAAATATGATATATTGACACAGGCCTATACTACTGTGTTATAGTCATATCAGAATAAATATAAAATATTTAGCATTTTGTGGTGAAGTTTTTCTTTTTTTTCTTTTCTTCTTTTGTTTAATCTTGCCTAAAACCTTGCCTACAATAACTTTCAACTTCCATTCCTCATTCCTTTATTTCTCAAGTGATGTTATGGTCACATTTGCCACCTACCTAGTTTTTTGTGGTGTTGGGTATCAAACTTTGGACTTCCTGAATGGTGAAAATGCACTTGATAAAGTCACAATTCTAGCCAGTACCATTTTGATTCTTTTATGTTTAGCTAAATGTAGAGTTTGAAGGTTGCCTTCACTCAGTCTAAAAATCCCCTACTCTATATTATACTCCTTCGTGGAAGTTATTTTTCATAACTTGTATATAGATGCAATTTTTATTACCTGTTAGTATTTCTTTCAGTGTTTTGTCTTTCCTCTTAATATTCTGTGGTTCTACTATAATGTATGATATAATATATACAATTCACCTACTCTGATTTCTATAAAATCTCTTGTAATACAGCACTTTTCTCATCTCTTATAGTATAGCTCTTTTCTCATCTTCTAAATGCCCAGGGAATAAAACATAGTTCTGGTAATTCTATTCTTTCTAGCAACAAATAACATTTCATCTTTCAAAAGATGCCATATGCCTTCTGGGTGAGCACTAGGTTCCAATGCTAGTATTTTCTAGATGCTTCTGCTTACACTTCCAGGTTCATTTTTATGAGAGTATCTCCTCTTTATATTTTCTAGAAATTAAGAGAACATTACTTAAATATGACCCTGGATATTGTTTTTATTATCTGTTTTTCACTATGATGGGTTCCTTATTTTTTTCTTTTTCTTTTTCAAAATTATCATGTTGGGACTTTTCTTCTGCTTTTGCATGGTTCCTTTTACTCGGATTTATCTTGTTGGTTTTGAAGCCTCCCTTATAAAAGCCCCCAAGTCTGGTATAACAACAATGGTATGACCTAGATGATTAGGACATGTGACTGTTGACACAGTGGAGCGTCATGACTGAAGTCACTAAATCTTAGTACAGCACAACCTGACTAGGAGAAGCTATAAGGCATCAAGTTCTTCCTTCAAATTGCTTGGCAATCTGATGATGAGGACTTATGTCCACTACTGAGTGTTCTTACACTTGATTTTAGCCTTAGTCTGACAGCTGAAACCTCCTGTATAATCCTCATGTTAAAAAAAAATTATTCATGCTTCTTTGTGTCTATGAGCTCTTATTAATCAATTATTTAAAAATTAACACATTCATTTATTTCATTGGATAGAAAGGCTAGAGAAACTGTGGAGGTCAGAGGATAACGTGCTAAAGCTTGGTGACAAGCATAGTATATCCTTAGGACCATTGTTCTAGCTCAACTCTTTCTAGCTTTAATTGTATTGATTATTTCACATTCCTCTTGGAGTAAAGACAAGTCGATTCCAAATTTTAGCCCTTTTCCTTCAAGTTCTTTTCTGTTATGTTGTGATACATGTGATTTGAAGCAAATAAGACTATTGTGTTTTTTTAATTTCTATCTAAAAATTTTGTTTGTTGTCATTGTCATTCTTAACACTTGTACATGAGAGTGAACACATGTGCATTCATAGACACATACCCATTCACAAACTCATATCTGACAGACAGATAATAACTGCGAACACATAAGAACAGTTGAGATGGAACACAGATGGCTCCTAATAGTAGGCTATTGTGCTGATAGTTGAGTTTTTGCTGCCTCTGTTTTATTTTATTTTGTTTGCTTGTTTGTTTGTTTTTTTGTTTCTGTTTGTTTTCTTTTGTGGATGTGTGTTTTTCTTTACTCTATGGCAATGCATCCCTCCAAAAGTAACATTTCCTTTAATCAGACACAATATTCTGGAAGATAGCCCATGAGAATGTAGCTGATGATTTAAATTCCCATAGCTTTCAAAATGCTCTTTTTCCCTCACTGAGCTGTCAGATCTTAAAAGCAGAGACTACAGATGGTAAATCCATGGTTACAGTCTAAGGGGCATGGCATTTTTCTTGGTCTTGAAGAAATTGAAAAAGAAATCCCAAACTACCTGTAGCTTTGTGTTCAGAAATCAAGAGGAATTTCCAAGTGGAAAATGCATTCCTGGAGGAACCTTACCAGAGATGCTGAAGCTTATCTGGAAAACTGAACAAATCTTAAGGGAAAGTCTTATCCAAGACTATATATTTTACAGCTTAGTCTTGGCTACATTTCAGTGTTAACAAAGCACAGTAAAAGGCTGCCTTTCCTTTACCCAGGACTACTTAAATTGCTCTTATCTCAAGTGTGAGTAAGAACTAGTTATTAATGGGTTTCTATGTTCATGCCCTGCAATTTCTCTTTTATACTTTTTATTTTATGTCAATGTCATGGCATTTATCTTGCTCTTTTCAATTATCTTTTAAATCATGACTTGATTATTCATTTCTTTGAATGATAATAGTTGACTCTCTGCATTCATCTGCTTATCTGGATGTAAGAAATTTGGGACACTGATATGCTTGAAATTTGATATGTGTGAATAAAGATGTCACAAAAAATT
This sequence comes from Arvicanthis niloticus, assembly GCF_011762505.2. Taxonomy (NCBI): domain Eukaryota; kingdom Metazoa; phylum Chordata; class Mammalia; order Rodentia; family Muridae; genus Arvicanthis; species Arvicanthis niloticus. Next base: position 30,291,553 of record NC_047663.1, on the reverse strand, counting down.
CACATGCATGCTTTGTGTGTACCTACTTTTTCAACTTCTCTGGGGAAATATCAAGATGCTGTGCTATGTAATAAGTTTATTATTTTTTTAATCTTTGTGAGGGACTTTCTAATTGTCTTCAAAATTGACTGTACCATTTTGCATTCTAAACAGTCATAAATGGGACTTGCTGTTGCTTTACATTTTGCTAATGTTCTTTACTAAGTTATGGAGATGACACCTTATTTCTAGTTCACAGAGTTCTTATCTTGATTATAATATGAGTTAAATTTTAATAATTATGTTAAATTTAATATTTGCATGGATGTGTAATTTTATATTTTAACCAGCTTTCATGACAAATTATAGATATTAAATTTCTAATGTGCAGCAAATTTTGCATTCGTGGAATTTGTTCCATTTGGTCACATTGTATATATTTTTTTAGCATATGGTTAGCTATTTTTTTAACATTCATACATACTTTTCTTACATTCACAGACTACTTTCATATCTATATTCATTGAGGGTTTTTTGCTTCTATATCTCTTTCCTTTAATGCATTGCCTTTTGTTTTAGAGCAATGCCAGTGTCACACAATAACTAAAAAACATTCCTTGTACGTACTCTAGGAGAAATTACTTAGTATTAGTACAATTTCTTTTTTACATATTTGCCAGAACTCTGAATTTAGACAAATTTAAATGAAGAATACAAGTATTAAAAATATTTTTGCCCTTATGTTTTTGGTGGAGGTGATCAAAAACAACTCATCTGCATTTTATTAACTTGTTCTTCTTCTTCACACTTTGAAACACAGTTTTATTTTCCTGCTTACCATTTTTATCTAATTGAGACAACAAACTACCCTTGAAGTGGGCAGAACTAATAGGTCTCTATTGAAGTACATAAACTCTATAGCAAAAGGCATCACTAGTGACTCATCGAAGTAATAAATTAATCTTGGGTTTGTTTCAGTTTTACATTAGCAAATACTATTAGGATACATGGCCTAAGTGGAGCTTCTATGGGAAACATGTCTTGCTGTTTATTGGTCATAACATGATGTGTGGAGATTGATGAAAACATACTCACAAATATTTTAATACCTGTTAGATGCTTATAACACAGTGCTTAGCAGTTGTATCTGCCTACCTTCTCAGTTCCACAAATTTAGCATTTTCTTTTTTGTTTCTTTCAGTGATTTTTTTTATCTGCCCTGATTTTAAATTTTTATTGGATATTTTATTTATTTACATTTAAGATGTCATCCACTTTCCTCATTTCCCTTCCCTAGAACTCCATTCTATCCTCCCTCCTCCTTTTTGCTTTTGTACCATTTTAATTACATGCAAGTATTAAGGTCAGCTCTAGGTTGAGAAACTAGCAATAAAATAGATGCAATAAGGTAAGGTACAAGCAAGACAATAAACACAAATAGTCAAAGAACAAACAAGGCATTAAACACAATTACATGAACACTTCCACAATTACTGTTTCTAAGGGCTTATAAGGATGACCAAAGTAATCTGAGCCTACTTCCCTGTCCTAGCCCAAAGTCATTTTCATGTCTGAAGCCTACTTCCTTGTTCTAACCTAAAATTTAGATTTCTTTCTGAAATTACTTTTTTCTAGCTTAATGTCTGATTCCTGCCCTAAACCTACTTCCTTGTCCTTGACCAATGTCATAGTCCAATGCAGTAGATACTGAAGATAAAATTACCCATAACCTGATGTCAGTATTTCTATTTTGGTCAATCTTCAAGAATGGCATATATAGCTTGATCATGCTAGCCCTTTTTTGTCCTGGGAATATTTTTATTCCTGCCCATCATGTTAAATCTTTTCTTTAACAACATCAATATGTTGGCAGCCAAAGTACATAGCTTGAACCTGAAAATGGACCTCCTGACAGAATTTTTAATTTAACAGGCTGGCAAGCCTAGGATGGGTAAGATTCTGCACAAAGCCTTACCAACCTAAGACATAAATGCATTGCTTTGGATAATGTATATTCCATGATGGGTAAGGAAGGCATTCTTGTCAGAATGACCTAAGACAGGCTCAGTCTTGCTAATGAAAAAAAGGGGGAGGGGGAAGAGGCAGAGAGCATTTGGGGCTGCTTGGCAAGAATCTGACATGGGCTGATGACAAGGAAATGGGCTGCTTGGCAGGGATATGACATTGGCCAAGGACAAGGAAGTAGGCTTCAGGCAGGAATCTGACATTAGGCTAGAACAAAGAAGTAATTTCAGCAGGAATCTAAAGATTAGGCTAGAACAAAGAAGTAATTTCAGAAAGAAATCCAAATTTTAGGCTAGAACACGGAAGTAGGCTTCAGATATGAAAATGACTTTGGGCTAGGGCAGGGATGTAGGCTCAGATACATTGATCATCCTGATAAGCCCTTAGAAACAATGATCACGGGAATGTTCAAGTAATTGGGATTAATGCCTTACTTGTTCTTTTGTATTGCTTGTTTCTTGCCTATTTGCATCTATTGGATTGCTAGTTCCTCAACCTAGAAATGACCTTAATACATGCATGTAATTAAAATGGTATAAAAGCAAAAAGGAGAAGAGGGATGGGATAGGGGGTTCTAGGGAGGGGAAAAGGGGAAAGTGTATGATATCTGAAATGTAAATAAATAAAATATCCAATAAAATATTTTTTTAAAAAGTAAAATGGAAAAAAATAAAAAATAACAAGAAATAAAAACCACCTTATGCTTTGTGTTTGGACTTTACAGTTGAACTTAGTGGCCACTGCCATTTATTAATTAAAAAAAAAAGAGAGAGAGAGAAATGGGACATAAAATTGCACTATGGATCATTAATTGCCAAGTTGCAGACAGTATTTAGTAAATCACAATGAACTAGCATTGAAATCAGTGATTTTTTTACTACCTTTCTAATGAAGCAAAACTTTAATACAGTCCCTCACATTGTGGTGACCTCCAATCATAAAATTATTTTGTTGCTACTTCATACTGTAATTTGTCCTGTTTTGAATTGATATGGAATATCAGATATGCAGAATATTTTATATGTAACCCCCAAAGTGGTCAGGACTCACAGGTTGAGACCCAATGCTCAATGAAATAATAACATTTTCTACCACAAAATGTGGATTGCTACCAGAGTCATGATGCATCATTTGACTAGAGATAGCAATTCTCTCTATTCCTTCTCTGTTTCCTTATAAAGGCTTTTGTGTGTCAATATGTTGACCTATATGCTCATAAACTTTATCTGATCCTCATTTTCTAATCCCAAAGGTCTCATCCTAAGCACTACAGTGGAATTAAGTTCTGCCCTCCTAATGCCTCACCATAGAGCTTAGATTCTAGCACTAAACCCTTGAAAGGCAGACCCACTTTTCCTATATCTCTATACTACAACAAATGAGATGTTTTAGTGCTACCTCTCAGGTGAAAAGACATAAATGGGAAAAGGAATGATGGGGAGATGTTTTCAAGTTACTAAGAAAGGAAGACTCCTACTATAAAGACAAGCTTAAAGGGACCATGCTACACCATCTGAAACCAGAATGATAGGAACATAGATGCTATGAAGTAAGAGGTTCATATTTGTGTTTTATGTACTTCCGTAGAGATCTGCATTTTGGTATAGCTGTTGTAGAGTGAGAGCAAACACAATATCAAAGATAGAAAAAAATTTACACAGAAATATTGCTGGACTCTTGAAGAGAATGAAAAGACTGAAAACTTATAGTTTTTCAAGAAAAGAAAAAAGAAAAAAAAGAAAAAAGAAATCATCAGGACTTAGGAAAGACTTCAACCAAAAGAAGTCATAGAATAAAGCCAAGCAAACATTTATATCTTTATCTGTATTATAATTGATACAGTTATATGTATTAAGTTCAAATCAGTCATTCCCAGGACTTCAGGGACTTAACAAATACATCCTGTTTTTTGTTTGTTTTTTTCTTTCCCTTTTACCCAATGTTTCCTGTCAGATTTCTTGTTGCAGAACTTTCATGATTTCTGTTTTCAAGCTTCATACTCCAAATTGCTTTTTGGGGTGAGGATCTTTAAGAAGATGAATGTCTTGCTTGTAATCCCACCGAGTGACTTGGGGATTGGAGTTCTGCATGAAGTTGCTTTTTTATATTCCTTATAGCTTGTAAGAGGAAACTTTGCAATAGCCAAATTTCATCTGTGTTGGTGATGCTAGATAACAACTCTGTGCCTGTTGGTCAGGTGTCATTTGGTTGCTTTGCCACTGACTGAATCCTGACAATCCAATACAGAGCGGTTTTGTTTTTGAGTTACATCTTTCCTTCGATAATCTTTAAGAAAAAGTTAAAATTAAAATATAATTATGTCATTTCCTCCTTCCCTTTCCTTTCTCCAGTTCCTCCATTGGAGGAAATTTTTTTTCTCTCTAAATCATGATCTCTTTTATTCTTAAAATTGTTCTCTCTCTCTCTCTCTCTCTCTCTCTCTCTCTCTCTCTCTCTCTCTCTCACACACACACACACACACACACAGAGACACAAACCTAAATATATAAATATACCCTGCTCAATCTGTATAAGGTTAGTTGCATGTATATGAATATGATTATTAGGTATTGCCTAATTAATTGATGTTATTCCCTAGGGAAGACTATTTTTTACTTCTCCCAGCTTTCCTTATTGCCCATTAGTCCTTTGTTTAGGGTTGGGGCCTAAGAGACTTTCCCTTTCCGTGTCATCATGTTTAATGATGTTATTCTTTTATAGGGAGCCATGTTGAGGAGACTTTATGTTTTTTAAGTGATTTCATTCTGGAATGACTTGGTAGGGTCAATAAAATATATATTTGGGTCCCAATTGTTCAATTAAATTCTCCTAAGGATTGTTAAGTGACAGGTATACAATAATGTAAAGAATAGACCAGGAGGTGTTCAAAGAAAGGTAGGTTAGTAATACTTATGCTTAAGAGTACAGTACAGGGTACAGAATTTAGGTGTGATCATTAGAATTTGACTTTGACCCAGACCATAAATTATGTTAATGGTTTCTCTGTAAAGTTCTTAAACATATTTGAGAGACTTCTGATGTGTCAGTGTCATTTACTTAAGGTCTAATTGGACAGTGCTAATTCTCATGTCTGATTCCTGGATATTGGAGTGTTCACACCATGTAAAGGGTTCTTAACCTAAAAGCCTTAGGTAGGCTGAGAATCTCTGGAGTGTAATGTTGACATGATCATTGGGATATTCAGACACAGGAAGCCTCTGATAAGAAGATCAATCCAACATGCCAATCAATCTCCCTGGCTTCTTACAACTTTGAGACTGTAGGGTTGGCTACCTACCTGCAGATGGAAATTTCCATCTCAACAGCTCCCTTTTCCACCCTCTAAGAATACTTCCATGAAGTACCCAGTTTCATCAAAGCACAGTTGTCTCTTGGTCAAAGAATACTTTTTCTCAACTATTCGGATTAAAGAAAAATTGTGTCTCTAATGACGTTGGTCAATCCTGCCTTTATGCCCCTGACTAAATTTATGTACTTGTCAGGTTTTGACTATTGGAATGTGAGGCATGGTAGTCTGAATTTCATCTTTCTGCTCAGAAGAATGTTAGCTGGAGCTTGGATTTGGGGTAGTTTCTTTGGACTTTATGATTAAGCCTTCAGTAATTCAAAGATTGTGCTTTGGTTCTTACATGTTGTCTTTTAGCTCATTTTCTTCATGTCATCATCTGGAATTATCCTGTTCCTCCAGCCTCTGGAAGCTCCCTAGTTTTGCTTCTCCTTCGTCAGAGGTATAACTCTCATAGCTCATTGATTGTGGGTCTGCCCCACCTCAAAAGATTTCTGACAGGAGACTTACAGATGTGGCATCCAGACAGTAGGTAATGAGTAAAGTTATGGCAAGAGTTTGGCTTGATGTCATTCCCTGGTGAGTCACGAAGAATGCCATTCACTTCTAATTCCTCTTGGACCCACATGAAATAAATATGAGCAACACTGCCAGAGGAGAACTCTGCATCCTTAATAATGGCTCCCTGATGTGAGAAATCACCTTTCCTTTCCCCTCTTGATAGAAGAGCCCTGTTAATTTATCTCTGAGGCAGAATTTAGGGTGAATAGGTTTTTTTTATATCCTTGCTGTTGCTTGGGGAACAAAGGTCTCCAGAGGATGTTTCCACTGGGAAAGGTTTTAGCTAACAGAGAAAGTCTGATGATCTTATACTTAATTTACATGCAATGTAAAGGCTACTTCCTTCTGTTGCTAATTGGCATGTGGTCCATTAACACTGTGAGTAGAAGAACAGCCTTACCCCTGGTCAGTCACTTAAAGAAGCATTGCCTAGGGAAATGCAAATTTCCACTGAGCTCTGTGGAGTAATGAAACTGCAGGGGAAGTAATGAACTGGGGACTTGTACATACACAGTTCTAAGAATGAATTTTAATTTGGTTGCATATCCATAATATGTCTGTTAATTTAATCCTTATTCTGTTCACTCTGTCAGGTTTTTGAATGAATTCTTAAATTTTAACATCTGAGTGAACACAAACCATTTGAATTTCATCCTGTTTGCAGTATATGCTATATTATCTTACTTTTTTAGTTGTAAAAGTAAAATGTATAAAAGCTACAGTATTGTCTGAAAATCTTGACAAACAAGTAGTCTACTTTTTTGAGGTTTGCGCCCTCCATGAACACTATTGTTTGTTATGATGCCTCTAATCTTAAAACCACTTCAAAGTGGGTAAACTTAAACTGACTATGCAGGGGCCTTTGTGATTATATCGCCCCAGCTTTTCTTGTTCAAATATGTAAGGTTTACATTAGTTGATATTTTGATTTTTTTATAGTCTCCTTCCCCTACAGTAATGATATCAGTGGATTCTGAATTTCAGTGGGCATTTGCCTCAACTTTCACATTGATATGTCTTGGAACTGGTGATTTAAAAGAAATGTGTGCGTAGAAGCAAAAACAGGGGCTGTTGATTAGAAAATTATATTCTTCCAAGAGAAGAGGCAGGCCAGAGCAGGAAGAAAGTTTGGAAGTTCAAAGGTATCTGGTGCAGGAAGGATAAAATTTTAAATCATGTGGAAGAAATATTCTTCATCATTTCCATAGTGAGATATGAGAGATGTTTACATAGTAGGGACTTTGTCCTATAGTAGGGACATGCTCTGCAAGTTGGAGTTTTATTAAAACAAATAACACAGAGGCATTGTGTGTTTCATTACTGTTAGATAGTCTTTAAGATCTTACTTACATAACCATGTTATGATCTGCTTGCACCTACACTCATGCACTTCTCTCTCTCTCTCTCTCTCTCTCTCTCTCTCTCTCTCTCTCTCTCTCGCTTTTGCTCTCATTTTCGCTCACTCCCACTATCTTTCTCTCAGTATGTGATTTTCTCTCCAGCCTTAGATAGATGCAAGTGCATTAAACAAAAATGACACAGTATGTGGAGATTTATATATGATGGAGTTTCAAAGGGAATGAGAAGCTTTCCTTTACAACCTGAAAAGGAACTTCATTAAAGACAAATAACAGAGACACAGACAGATACCAGCCATGAGAAGGATACCAGAAAGAGGGCAGAGGAGCCACATCAGGGAGCTGGCCTTAAAGCACCTCCTTGGTCTGCTGTACCTAAAGGTTCTCCATCTGAATGTCCAGAATGAAGGAGAAATCAGAGTTTTGTGAGAGTAAGCACTTGTGAAAAGTTTCACATTATGTGATGTAGTTCAACATGGCATAGATAGCAGACAGCAGAGAGGAGTCCGGTGCCAGTTGTGATAATGAATTGACGGCTGTTAGGCCAGAGAACAGACACCTTAACTCTAAGTCACAGGGAAAACTTTAGGGAGCTGTGGCCTGAATCAGACTGTGGGATCTTGTTTAAAGGTAGTGGTGCATCTCTTAACAGTTTGGAGTTCCTGGTCACCCTGAAAAGGAGTTTTCCCTTGTTCAGAAAGTGTCCTACTAAAGACTTTCCCTTGACCTGCCCAGTCACCCTGCATATTTATGAGTTTGAAAAGGAGTCCTAAGTAAGGCTGGGGCTGGAGAGATGGTCCAGTGGATAAAAGTACTTGCTGTTTTTACAGGAAACCCAGGTTCTGTTTCTGAACCCACATTAGGTATCTCACAACCATCTGTAACTCAAGTTCCAAATGATCTGATACTTTTCATAGGCTCCTGCACTCATGTGTTGAAATATATATTTAAATATATATATATATATATATATAATTATTTATTTAGACACAAATACATACACATAAAATACATTTAAAACATATTTCCTTAAAAGATACCAATCATGTTGTTTCTAATATAATGCTCTGACCCTTGTAAATGCTAATCTACCTCAAAAACGTATCGTTTCTGCTTGCTTTTCTAGTAAAATTCATTCATGAAGATAATTTTAGGACAAGTTTGTCTATTTGTTTTGTTAATTTGTTTTGTTTTGTTTTTTGTTTGTTTGGTTGGTTTGTTTTCCCCAAATCCACTGCCTTCACCCTTTGATTGAAATAAATTAGGTATTAAATATTTACATCAAAGTTTTCTCTGTAGATGGTAATTAACCACAGGTCAGTTTCAGACACTCTGAAATGTCTCTGTTTCTGGATTAATCGCACCCCACCAGTTCTCATGCTTCTTGTGAGAAATGGGATTCCAAGCCTTTCTATTTTGAAGACAGGTGGTTTTTCTCATGTGCTAACTTGGTGGCCACTACAGCAAACCTTGTCGACCTTTCCCTTTGTCAAAACCACTGCCTCAGTATCTTATGTCTCTATTTTTAAAATTTTTCTAGATGATTCTTTCAACAATATCTGTATTGTGAAATGGACACCTTAGTTGAGTTAATAAAACAGATTAATATCATTACCTATATTTGTGGTAAGAACACTTAAGATTTACTTTCTTAGAAAAATTCAGGTATCCAAAACATATGCTTAAAAACAATAAAATTACCATGAATGCAATTTCCAGGACTTTCTCATTCTGAATCATTGAATATGTTCTTTCAACCATTTCTTCCTAGCTTTCTTCTAGCCTTTGAAAAAAAAAAAAAAACTATTGTCTTCTCTTGTTTTTAGTTTCCCTACATTAGGTTAATATATGTGATTTTTATCTTTCGATATCTGTCTTATTCCTGTTCGTGACACATGCAATCGAATATATACAACCGTATTCAAGAGACTATAACTACTAGGGATTTCTTAAATAATACTTGTCAGCATTTCTTTGTGTTTGGACTTCGGACTAAGTGAACATGTATGGATGTGCTGTTTTCTTCCTTTTTTTCATTGGTTGATTGACGTGCTTTCTTATCTTGGTTATTCTGAATAATGCTGAATTATTATAGCTGCAGATTATCTCTGTAATACCCTGATTTCACATTGTTTTGGGGAATGCACAGAGTTGGATGGCTGCATCACATGATCTTCATTCACAGATGTTTTACTCTCCATGCCTCCTTTAAATAGATGGTTTGAAATAACTTGTATTTCAGCTGGATGATTCTCCTGCTTAAGTAGCTATTGAAGTTCCCCGTTTCATTATCCATATAATTTTCTGTATCCTTCAGCTCAGAAATCTCTGCCCTGATTCCTTTTGAAGATTTCTCTCTGCTCAACATCTTTTGTTCGTATATTACTTTCCTGATGACAAGCTGTCTTATTTAGGGTACTTGTGTTTCCTGGGTGTGTGTTTGTTTGTTTTTTTAAATAAATATGTTGAATTGTAGGCATCTAATACGTTATTATGTCTTTGGGATAGGCAACTTATTGCATTCATTGTAGTATCATTTTTCTTTAATTTTATTCTCCTTTCTATAGCTTTGTTTAGATAATTGAAGTTATTTCTTCATGATTTATGAATTGGCTTTAATGGTAAAGAAACTACAGGTTTCACATGTAGTATTCTACAGCATTTGTTCTACAGTTGTAGAATATGACAACACTTGTTGTAGAGTACTAAAATAGGCTTGGTTCAAACACATGGGGATTATAGGGGAAGATCAGGCACAGAAAGAGGAACAGGGCCAAAGATCAAGCTGATGGAGGCACAGCAATAAAGGAATATCTGTTAGCTGGATTGCATATCAACAAGCACCTTTGAGTTCTCAGTCGATTGCATGCAGAGGTCTGCACATGTGACAGTGAGGATGGCTTGGGTTTTCAGTGCAGTTGGTTGAGTCCTCTTTTCCTTGTGCGGCTGTAAATGTCCCCATGTGTACAACCATGTGGGAATTAGAGGACAACCATTTATGTGGGTTCAAGTGATGACACTCAGGTCATCAAGTTTGGCAGGGAGGGAAGTTATTCGCCGAGTTACACTCATGTTTGATGTAAAAACACTGGTTAGGCAGTGCTAATGCTTGTGGTGATTTTTACTTTTGGTAGGCTGCCATTCTCGTGGAGTGTGTTATTGTTTGATTATACCATTGCTTGCCTCCAGCTTCCAAGCTGTTTTTGTGTGTAGACCATCAAACTTGTTATGAGGGGATGACGAATGGAAACGAAATGTCTTTTATGAAACCTTGTTGGTGTCACTTTGTAAATGCATTTTTAGAGAATACAGTTATAAGAAAAGAAAATCTCGTTTTAACTAAATGAAAGCCCACATGCCACAGATACAGTACTCAAGTCTGAAGCCTAGCTAAGTAGTTTAAAATTAAATAACAACTTGCAACCAAATAAGAATGATTCTCAATTTGTGTACTTATATTGTATATTAGAATTATTGTTGAATGTGATGTTTAGATGTCTTGCTACAAGCTTAAGATCATGTAGTATGACCTTAAAAGGTACTAGAGAGATGAAGAAAAATATTAAGATCATCTATTAAAGTTCCAGAAATGGCTATTGACTGGGAGGGTGTTAGAAAGAATGTTCTTAGAATTTCCATGTCACTATGTAGCTGTTTTGAATCACTCTATGCTTAGACTTGAGTCTGTTAACTATGTAACAGTTATGTTAACAGGGAAATATGATCTGTATAATTTTCCATCTTAAACCTGTGTTTTCTGAACACAACTTTATCGTTTAATTGTTCTGATTTCAATGGCTTCTTAATAAAAGTTTCATTCTCATTAAAAACAGTATATTTGTGGAATGCATAAAAAAGTATGTGCAGGTGGAGAACAACTCATGGCCTAGATTAAGAAGAAAGGTTTTAAATATAGATTTCTTTGACTTTACTGTGTTTCCAATGTAGAAAACACTGAAACCAAAATTTTAAAAACCCCAGACAAAACATGAAGTCATAAAGTAACATAGATATGTATATGGTTTTAATATAGTTTAATATATTCTTAGAAAAATGATTAATATTTAGTTTACCAGATTTAATGTCTGTAGGAGAGCTCATCACAGAACAGACTCAGCAATAGCTAATCACCAAAAACCAACAGCCTACCCTCTTTCAGTAGTTCATCTGTATAGAACAGACCCCCTGGGCTACTTCCAGTTTAGTGACTGATTGTTTACAAGATAAGTTTAGTGTGACCCAGGGTGTGTAACCACACCTGCTGCTACTTAGTGAGCAGACACTTTTATGTAGAACTTAATATTGAATAGATAGATGTCCTGGCCTCTACCCTTCCCAATAGGATTCATTCCTGATGTACCTTCCACCCTCTTAATGGTACCACTGGCTTCCAATGAATATCAGGTTATTTCCGGATATAGAGACAATGAACAAAAATGGAAAGCCACACAGACTATAGAGTGAAATAGAGACACTATTTCCTATCCTCATCATGTTAAAATAACTACTTGGGGTTTTATATTATAAGTGCACCTTCCTTTCTTTCTTTGAACTATAAGGCATAATCGCTGAAGTTTTAAAATGGGCCTCTTTTACTATCAACCCTTAACCTTCTATACATATTGTATGGAGGACTGGAAACAGAATGGCAGGAAGAATGAGAAAAGTAACCCTATTCCTTCAAGGAACATCCCCTCACTCACCATGGAATAAGACCAACTATAGAGAGTCAATATTCCTACATTTATTGTAATCTAGAAGTCTTCATATTCAGAAGGACCTCTTTTGGTTGAAAATCGATTGATGTGACAGTTGCCACTTTCTGGAGGACTGCTAGACACTAGGTACAGATCCATGAATACACGTTAAGGGTTAGCCCTTCTTTTAGTGATTTGTGAAACACGGGATGCAAAGAAATCCATATATTCCCACTTCAGCCCTACTGTGTCTTCTGTAGATTTAGGTACTATCAGGGTTAGAAGATCAAAGACTGAGCTCCAATATGTGCTATATGTAGCTTTAGCCCAAGAGTCAGCCTGAAATATGTCACTGGTGGCCTTTCACTTAGCCTGTGTGATATGAAACTAGCTCCAAAGCAGCAGAGCAGTGCCATTCTGTCAACTGTCAACGCAATATTAGATAACCTCGTGACACAAAATTGCTATACACTATCCAGTGAGGATAAGGGGGTGATGCAATCAGTGTGCTTTCACTGGGGGCTGAGGAGAAACATTAAGTTTTTCTGGCCAAAAATCAATATGTATTCATTATAAAATATCTGACAAGGGCTAAGAATGCAAGAATGTGGGTAATGAGAGGGCATTTGCCTAACATGGGCAAGGCAGAAATTTGATTCCCTGAGCAAAAAGAAAGAGAAAAGAAAATAGATTTTGTATACAGAAATTGAAAAAAAGATGTCAGCAATAATGACAGAATTGATTTAGTGTCCATAGAAGGCTTGGTTAAAATACAACAGATATCAGAAATGCTGCCTTGCTGCCCACAGAACAGAATAAATACATGCTAGAGATCATACCAATAGAGAGACAAGTGAATAAATGATTGTAAGTAGACTCCATCTTTACAGAATCATTCCAAACATTGTGTATAGACATAAGATACCCTAAGTACACTGAGTGATGCAGGCAGGTACATCACCAGAAATGTGTGCTCTGCTTACTTTAAACAAATTGAATATTAAAGTAGAAAAATTATGACTTAAGTTATAGAAACCTGACAGGTTCTACCTCAATGAGAGATCATATTAATGAGTGAAATGATGTGTCATTTTGTTATCCTGTTCCTCCGTTACGATGTTACAAGAGAGGCACTTCTCCTCTTGGTAGTATTTCAAAAATCTGCAAACCCAGTTTAATCTTAATTATTCCTATTAATTTATTTATAATTATATTCTTTACTACTAAGTTTAAATAAATATATCATTTTTTAAAACTACTTTGTTGAAAATATATTTTTCATACAATATTCTGATCATTGATTCCCCTCACCCAGCTCCTCTCAGGTCCTCCCCACCCAACCCCATGCCTTCGTAGAAAACAAACAGGGCACAATACAAAACAAACAAACAAACAAACAAAACGAACAAGCAAAACAAACTCCAGAATGAAAACAAACACATGAAACATACACACACACAGACACAAAGCAAAAAACAAAAAAATAAAATTGAAAAGCATATTTGTGAGCAAAAGTTCAGTGAGGTGAAAGAAACTGTCCATTATTCTTCATAGTCATCAAGGACTTTAAAAATTAAACAAAAAATATATAATAAAAACCAAAATAGCTATGAACTAGAGACGCCTTGTGAAATACTGGCACGCATGGTAGCATGACATTCTGGCTTAAATCATAAATGCACCTAAGATCATCATGGAGTGGCATGAATGATACCCACAGCATGGAAGATGGTCTGTGCTGATAAGAGGTCAATTTGTTTGAACATTTCCTCTCTTTTTTCCCTGTGCTTCTATAAAGTTTACTTTAAACAAATGATCATGTTCTAAAGTGGTGGCACATCACAAAAACAAAAGTCATAATTTTAGCATAACCCTAATACTTCTAGAGCAAGTTGGCACTCTGTATCTAAGTGAAATACTGTAAGATACATTGTAGCTTGGTAAAATTTGTCAGGTTAACTCAGTTTTCTCTCCTGTCTTGTTTGACTTTATGACTCATCCCCAGTCTTTGCATAACATATTGTACTGTTTTGGGTTTTGTTTGTTTGTTTGTTTGATTTTTGAACACTGAAACTTCATCTGCATGCCTCTACCTTAGATTTATGAAGCATAAAAACAGCCCTGTATTTGTTAACATGGGACTGGATGCTGAAGTCAGCAGGAAGGCAGTGTGTAAAAGTGCACTTTGAATTGTGTTTTAATGGTGTCTAACAGAGTGAAATTACACATTACTCATCTGGTGTTGATTGCTAATTATAGTATCATTTGCTTTAGGCTACCTAGTTTCCTAAAACACCCAAATACCATATTACTACAATAACCAAATAAATTAACTTTGAGTAGTGGATATCCACACTTATTGTCTTTAGGAATAATAATCTCATTTTTATCCTGCTTATAGTGAATCCTGAATCCTGAATTTTGTCTCTGTCAGAGGTAGGATCTCAAGTACAAGTACGAACTAGGATGCTCCAGTAATGCGCTAGTCACATTTTTTTGTTTGTTTGTTTGTTTGTTTGTTTTTTTCCAGTAGACTGAACTACTTAAGCCAGTTCCATCTGGATAGGATATGCGTTTTCCTGGACAAAGGCACACTTCCTTGCTTTGTAGGAGCAGAGGGATCTACATCAAAGTGGTACAATTGTTAAAAACAGCTAAATCTTCTTTATGTTTATCCCAAAAGTTTAATCTTTAAATCTTTTACCTCAGTTACAAAAGACAATCCCCTTTGTGGAGAGAGTCTAAAATAACAAAGGAATCTGAGCGCATTAAACGAATTATTTCCTCGTATTTGAGGCTCCTAGTCAGAAATGGTGAAGCCCTCACTACAGTAGTTTCATAAACACTCTTATTATACTTCTGGTGTTATTGCCTGCTCTTTCAAACAACACAACAATAATAGAAGTTAATAAAACTGAGAGAAAAATTGTAAAACAAACAGCAGATGGGGGAGGGAGTCATATTGCAAAACCGATTCTTTCAGCTTGTCAAGAAATGTATAAAAGTCCCAAAAGCAAAAAAGCAAAGAGTGGAAATAACTTAGAGGATTTAAAACATTGTTAGAATATAAATAATACAGCCAAGTCAGGTATAACCAGAAGCTTATACATTCAGTTACTATAGATAACTTTTAGTAACCAAAGTGGCAAGATTTGAAGAAGGGAAAAAAGTTTTATTGACCAGAATTAGGGGGGA
The DNA here is from genome assembly GCF_011762505.2 of Arvicanthis niloticus. Taxonomy (NCBI): domain Eukaryota; kingdom Metazoa; phylum Chordata; class Mammalia; order Rodentia; family Muridae; genus Arvicanthis; species Arvicanthis niloticus. The sequence goes on along the minus strand of NC_047663.1, from coordinate 30,276,431 downwards.
AAATTATACTTTCATGAATTTTTCTAACTAGGATAACCTAGTGTGTGTGACTTATGCATGTGTGTGTGAGTGGTGAGCTCACTTGTGTGTGCTTGCAGAGACCAGTGGAGGATGTCAGGTGTTCTGTTCTATTGCCCTCTGCCTTGCTCCCATTAGACAGAATCTCTCACTGAAACTGGATCTAGGTCCATGGTCCTCCTGTCTCTATGTCCCAGTTCTCCTCCCTGTCTAGAATTTTGTTTACAAATCTATGTGCAATCATGCTTGACTTTTATTTATATTTCAGGGATTTGAGCTTACATTCCTATGCTTATATAACAAACATTCTTACTTGGTGAGAGATCTTCCCAGTTAGGCTAATATATTTTCTCTTAGCAACATTAATATTTATAATATTTGAAATTCAGAAATTCCATCTTGGATAACTTATGCCAAAGAGATAAAATTGATACCCAGGCTTTACTCATGCAAATATTTAGTAAACCCTTGTTTATAATGGAAATAGATAAGCATCAAGATGGAAAGAACCATGCACACTTTTAATATAGAACACCATTAAAATATAGAATCTTAACAGTAGATGCAGAGCCATTTTTATAGGTTACTAATCAACAAAAATATCAAAAAATTACTTTACCATACTTCACTAAAATTCTAAATATATAAATCTGTAGACAGGTAATGTTAGTTATATTACTTAGCCTGAATCTCTCTAAATGTATACATTTTAAACATTGTATATGTTTACATGTGCTGGGAATAAAAAGAAATAGTGCCATGATAAACAGTAATTATTGAAAGTGTTTACCAGTGATGCCTGACATGGTGGTACATGGTTCAAGGTACACAAGAGGCCCAGGTGGGAAAATACAGAATACAGTCTTAGTCTGGGATACACAGCAAGTTGGAAGCCCAACTATGCACTTTACGAGGATACCTTAAGTGAAAAAGAAGAGAAAGAGCCTAGTGGTCATGTCTCACTAGTAGAGTGATACTTGCGTAACATGCACAGTCATAAGTTCAATTCTTAGTAACAGCATAGGACAGTGATGCTACTAGTGAGAGAAGAGTGTAGTTGTTGAAAAGAGCCAACGAGAGAAAAAGAAGGATCTGAAAAGTAATAAAGACAAACTATGAAAATAAAGTACAAAGCATTAATATAATACCATAAAGTAAATGGTGTTTATAGAGTTAAAATAATTAGAAAAATAGTTAACCAATATCTAATGAATGGTTTATATTATGTATCATCAAGTTAGTAAAATAATGAGTTGGTTTTTTTTTAATTGGATATTTTCTTTATGTACATTTCAAAAGTTATCCCCTTTCCCGGTTGCCCTCCCGAAACTCCCTATCCCATTCCCCGTCCCCTGCTTCTATGAGGGTGTTCCCCCACCGATCCACCCACTCCCTCCTCCCTGCCCTGGAATTCCCCTACACTGGGGCATTGAGCCTTCACAGGATGAGGCCATCTTTGGGGAGAAATATAGCTATATATTATAGCTGCATCTAAACAAACATATGAAGTAAATTATGCAATTGAAGAACAGTAAATACTCCAAAGCTATCAACTGAGTTATACTATTGTAGTTTTAATGATTTTACGTATATATGTGAGTATATACCAAGTGTGTACAGGTGCTGATGGAGGACAGAAGAGTCATAGCTACTAAAGCTGCTATTACAGATGGTTATAAGCAGTCCTATGTGGACGCTAGGAACCTATGCTCTCTGCAGAAGTACCAGGTAGTGTTTGTAATTATTGAGCCATCTCTTCACATCTCTTCAGCTGAACACTGCAGTGCTTGTATGCTGTATTTTTTTTTACAACATGCTATTTGCATGCTTGTGTATGCAACATGCAATGTAATATTAGGGTACATTTTACGTGTTAAATAAAAGCAATATGTAAGTAGTGTGTGTAACTATTTTTTAAACAGAAACAAAATTTGGAACACAGATATATCCTTATGTAGAGGCAGCATCTATGAGAAGTACAGATGTATAGTTAATATGTGACACATGAACACATAAAATATTTACAATGAATCTAGCAAACTTGAGTGTCTAAACAGAGTTTAAGAATAAATGTGTTGTTCTGTTATTATAATATATATACATATATATACATGTATATATATACATGTATATATATGTATATATGTATATGTATATCAATACTGCAATGTATGTTGCAATCTAAAAAACAGAATAAAAATTTATATAATGTTTATAATAAATGGAAGTGAATAATCAGAGATCAGAGTTATATACTTAGCTAAAAGACCTATGCACTCTAAATTTATTTAACATACCATCTTTAAAACAGCCTTCTTTCCTTCATCTTAGATGGTTTTAGACTTTCTCCTTGTCATTCACTACATTAGACCATATATTGATCACAATTATCATCACCTTCTATTGTAACAGTTTTTTGCACTAGAGATAGTAGTTGAGCATTTGTAAGGTTATTATTTTTTTAATTTTTTTATATTTTATTTACATTTCAGATGCCATCCCCTTTCCCCACTTCCCCTCCCTAGAAAACCCCTATCCCATCCCCCCTTTTCCTTTTTGCTTTTATACATTTTTTGTTATCATTATTGTTGTTCTTAGGGTCTATCAGAGTCTAAGAGTTCTTTTAGGAGTATAACATCTTCCTGAAGAATGTCATTGTTGCTGCTATTTAATGTTATTATCAAATAAAATAATAATCAGTAAATTTTGTAAAATAATATTTAAAACATGGCAGGATATTAAGCTCAATACTACCATACAGAACTATGCACAATGAAGCGTAAAATAAGGTTCAGAGATTTAATATTTATATTCCTGGGATTGTAGGGAAAAATGATCTACAATGTTTCAAAAGCTAGTGGTGAAATTTGTTGAATTATCAGGTTCAACATTCTATGAGAATAACTTACATCTGTCACATTTTTTTATTTCTGAATATATATGTGTGTGTACGTGTGTGTGTGTGTGTGTATGTATGTATGTATGTATGTAAGTATGTATGTATGCATGCATATATGTGTGCAAGTTTCCTTGATTTGTTCATTTGGAAGCCAGAGGTAGACATAAGGCTTCTTTCTCTATTGGTATCTTACATAAGATACCAATATCTTATATCTTATCTTTATAAGCCTGGAAATCACTATCTTGGCTAGATTGGCTGGCCAATGAGATCTCAAGTTACTCCTGACACCCTATGCAGTGCTGAGTTTCCAGACATGGTCACCACATCTGACTTTTATTTCAGTTTTGAGGATGTGAACTTGAGGCCCCGGGCTTGCAGAGTTAGCACTTTACCCATTGAGAGCTCTTCCCAGTTTGGCATCTCTACTTCAGGATATTCTCAGGAGTTCTGTTATGTTGCCATCCTTGTGCTGCATACGCTCGGTTTATTCCCATAATTCCCTGACTCCTGCTTCTTCCCATCCCTTGCTTTCACTCCAGTAGCCTCTCAACATATCCTAGTCAGCTGACTTCCCTCAAGAACATAAGAGGTATGTTGTAGTCTTTGAAGTATTCTTTATGCTAAACTAGATACATAAATATTGAATTTTCTCACTATGTATGCATGTCTGTATACTTTAGGTGTTCCTCACACCTACACAGCATCTGTGTGCTTAAGAAGTTCGCCTTCTGTGTTTCCTCATGCCACCCAGAGGCAACTTGACAAGGATACAGAGAAAACTCATTCACAGGAGGTGACTGCTCAGCTCGGTTATGAATAATGCCACTTCTTTTATTCGTGTGTTTATTCTTTTATTCACTACATATGCAGGTTTTGTAAGCCAGTTTTTGTATTGGCGATTGTCTCACACACACACACAAACAAAATAGAACACAAACCATTTGTCCTTAAGGAATTCACAAATGGAAGTACATGGGCTACATATTATAATGGACTCATAAAGCGTAGTCAAGAGAGTTTAAATAATGTTTGTAGAAAGCAGATTTGTCCTGCTTTCCTCATTTCAACCACATAGTGTACAGCACCAAGAAGACACTAAAGGCACGTTTTATAGATGAAAGCACCTATTGTCTTCCAACAACACATAATGTATGTCTATGATGTTTTCTTCTCCTCTATCGACTTTAATGCTCTCTTTCATTTTGACCATTGCTGCAAGGACATTCTGGTGGAGTAGGGTTTATGCCAAGGATAATATAATATACAATAATATAACATCAAACCCTCAAAACCAAATTCAATTCTCCATCATCATGTTTCTGTGTTAGGAGAACACATTTACACATTTACATTTTCTGGGAAAAGGTAACAACCCAGCTCCCAGGGAGACAAGATCTTATGTGAGTGTGTGTGTGTGCGTGTGCATGTGTGTGTGTGTGTGTGTGTGTGTGTGTGTTTGTGTTTGTGTGTCCCAGACTTCATAGTTATAAATAAATATCAGGAAGATACTTTTTTATTGTACTTTTGAAATCTCTGAAATGATATTTTTCTTAGCATTCTGTATGAGTCAGGTGTGTTTAAGTATGTAAAGGCATTGTTGGTATTATTGGTTGATTTAAGAATAAAATGAATTCTTTAAAATGATTGTGGATGCATTGTGAAATTGCAAGGAAAAGATCCGTATTAAATTATGTAAATGAGTAAAAGAAACAAGCTTCTTGGCAGTCTGAGTCACAACCAAAATCAAAGAACAAAAGCTTTCAAGTAGAAATAGCACTACCCAGGACAGTGTACAAGAGTGTACAAGTGTGCATGGGACCACAGTGAAGCAAAGGGTCACAGCGCTTGTACTACTGCATTGTATTCCAGTCTTCCCGTCGCACAGTGGCACTCCCTATGATGCCCAGCACGGCCAGCTGTAATCTCGTGGAACTGTCTGGACTGGTCACTTGTTTTACGGATGTTCTCATGTCAAGCAACTGAGTTACACCCTTCTCCAGATTTGAAAGTGTGTAGAGATAGCAAAAAAAAAAAAAAAAAAAAAAAAAAAAAAAAAAAAAAAAAAAAAAAAAAAAAAAAAACTGGGCTCATATGTTGTAATTAAACTCTGTAATATTAAACAGAAAGGTGATAGTTCTTAGTCATAATTGTATAAGAAAATATGGATTAAAATAGTCTACAACAAGTGTGATATATTTCTAGGTTAGGTCAATGTCAGTATAACCAAATATACAGAACTATCTTTCCAGGATGGTGTCCTATGGCGCATTTTCTGCTTGTAACCCATTTCCACAAACCTCATGATAATGCTCACTTTGTATTAGCTATAGAAAGCTGTGGAGCACATTTTATAATGTAATTTTTATTATTGAAGGTAGGAGAGATTCAGTTTAATGAATAGGCCTGACTAATGATGAATAATCTCACCAGACTCAAACACTGATGGTTAGAGGGTGATGTCTTATTCCTCTCCAGCTACATAGGTCCATATATGTGCGTGTGTGTGCACGCGCACACACACACACACTGTGCACTATAAGTGTAATACAAAGAACGTTTGCATGTGTGTTTGTGTACTTAAGGCTTATGTTATCAAGTATACAAGCTTTGTATACCTGCTTCTCCAAATTAACAATTTATTGTTAATTGATAAGAGAAGATTCAGCCAGTCCCTTGGCAATGAGTCTGAAGAGTATAGGGAAAGGAACAAGCAAGCGCCCAAGCACCCGTGACTTTCTTTTTTCTCTCCTTTTGGCTATAAATAGGATGCATTATATTCCTACTTTGACTTCCTCACAAAGAGACACCGTAATCTGGAACTGCAAACCAAATAAACCATTATTCCTTTAAACTGCTCTGTGTTAAAGCATTTTATCGCTGCAACAGAAGAAAAAGGAGAGTAAGATAGTGCTCTCCTATTCTACCTGTGTGGGATGCGTGTGTTTTTGCTCATATGTGTGATATTATGTGCAAGAATACACGTCTATGGAGGCCAGGTGCTTGCGCTGAACAGTCTGCTTCAAGTGTTCTCTAACATAACGTTTTGGTGATGTTTGTTCCCCTCTAATTTCCTTTTATTGATATTTTAATTAGTTTTAATTTTATTTATGAATTTATTCGTTTTCTTGTGTGTATGTCTATGTATGTATCAGGTGCATGACTGATGCCCATGGAGTCCAGAACACACCATCAGATCCTTCGTCCTGGAGTTCTGTATGTCTGTGATCCACCATGTGGTAATTGAAACCAGGTTTTCTGGAAGAGGAACACAGGCTCTTAACCATCTAGCCACCCCCTCTAATAAGTAATCTTTTAAAGCAGTTGACATCATACCTGTCTGCAATGCATTATGATTACATTAATGACCTCTTATGTTTTCTCATCTCTATCCTACTCCTTCCAACCTCCTTTGTCTTCCCAAATGGTACCCTGTTCTATCTTATTTTAAGACAGAGTCTTTTACTGAACCAGTAGCTTGTGATTTCAGCTATGTTGGGCTTATTTTGACTGGCCAGTAAACCACAGTGAAACTCCTGCGTCTACCTTGCCCATAGTGGCATTACAGTGCCTGCCACTGTGTCCAATGTATTAGGTGGGTTCTGAGAATATGAACTCACTTTCTCTTGCTTGGGCAACAAGCCCCTTACTGACTGAGACACTTTTTTAGTGCCCCCAATTTCGTTTTTAATTCCATACCCTTAAAAATTTTTAAATCACTCTGCTTCCTTTGAAAATGAATCTATTCTATTTTTTTCATCATGTATGGTTTTAGTCTGCTGTCTGTAGACATTTTTCTCTACATGTGTGATATTACTCAAATAAGGTATGGGGACCAGTTGACAGTTTCACATAATTGGTGAGTTCCTCAGGCAAGGAGACAAATATAACCCATTCCCTGCAGACCGCTGCAATATCTCCCTTAGTGTTCATAGCTCCAGGGTATTGAGAGGGACTCTATGAGCCGCTTGTTAACCAGCAGCAAACCTACCTAATCACTGCTGCAGAGAGTAGCTGGCTTTTGACACTTTGAAACCCTTTTGAGTTTCTAGCTACTTGGGTACATTGGGAGACTGAAGTTTTGCCTCCCCACCCCTCCTTCATTACTAATCTCTTTTAATGGGAGTCAGCTGGTTTCCTTAACAGAACAGTGAAGACAGGAGCTTAGAAACCACTATCCCTATCACAGTTCGACAGAAATTTCGAGAAGAATAGATGGAGTGGAATGAGCCAATTTCAAGAGAGAGCTAAATGTCAATGCAGACATTCCCACAGGCTAATCTGATGGTGATAATTCCTGGATTGATATTCGCTCTTCTCAGGTTGCTGAGGATGGGCCAAGTCAATAAAAACTAAAAAACTAACCATGACAAAGATATGTCTGCTGTTTTCTTTCCTGGGTAGTTAAAGTTGACTATATGGGTTCATAATGGAACAACCAACTTTATATCATAGAATAGATTTTCTTTTGACATTCAATTAAATCATTTTATAATTATGTTCAACATAACATTTTTTTCTTTGCTTCATGCCTTCCTTGGTTTTGGTATTTGGCTGTTTGATCTGGGAAAATTTATGCCTTTGCATTCTAATATATGTACATTTTAAGCACAAATTTATATCTGCTACTACTATTAGATTAAGTTATGTAGTATCCCTATTAAATAACTGTACCTCAAATATAGCTTACTTACTTTCCAATAATTTAGTAAACTAAGCAACTAGATTAAATGAAATCTATGAGAAAAATCTTTATAGTGCTTTTGAGATTTTCATGGGTCTCTGAGATTTCCTTGGCCAGCAAGCAGATACTTTGGAGGCAGGAAGGCAGTTCAGTTCAACTCAACTAAGTAGCTAGTGTTGACTCAAACTGAGTCTGACTTGGAATAGTTTATTTTAGGCATATTTAGCACAGCACAATTTGGTGAAAACTTTCATGGTGATAAATAGCTCAATCTTATGTGCATAATAAAGTAAACATTAATATCTTTGAGGACCAAACTAAGCTAAATAAAGATCAGACATGACTACATCAAAAGTCTTTGAGAAGCACTAGGGTAACCTGAAATACTAGCCCGTCTTTGTACAAGGTGTTCTGAAGATTGACTGACAAAACAAAACTTATGATGAGGATCTGAGGGAGGATCAGGTGAGGTCTCTGGCCACGCAGACAGTGCAACAATCCTCAGACTAACATGTACATCTGCTGCCAGCTTTTCAGTGTATAAAAGGTGTAATATTCCTTCCTTTGAAGGATCAATCTTCTGGGTTAACATTCCAGGTTTTGCTAGTGCTTTTCTGTGAGCATGTAGAGTTCTGTACCTTCTATAAAGTTTATTCTCAGCTTGAGAAAACACTCTACCTTGTGCACAAAATCATAGTCAAAATGTAAAGACCCCTCAGATTTGTTCCACGGATGATCACCAGAATTTTTATTTCTAAATTAAGTATTTTAATTGTTTGAGCATTTTAAACAATAAATGACTGATATTACATTATAGGTGTATTTAAAATATTATGTGACATGTTCACTTTCTAATCCAGTGCTAATATCTCAGATGTCCTAGGATCTTTTAAAATTTTTCTCTTCATATATCTTCTATATTATTTCCTGGAAGGTCTCTTTGATTATAACAATATTTATGTATTCATCGCATCATTTTTTTTCACCTTACTTTGTAAGATCCATAGGGGGAAAAGTTTTGACTACTATTGTATTCTCAGTGATAATATACAGCAGAAAAAAATAGAAGTTATCAACACAGTTGAAAAATAAAAGAAATAATTAAAATATAAATATGTACCAAAGAGTACATTTTAATAATTTTAGTCTAATAAGTATGAATATAGTAAAGATTTCAATTGCAGATATTAATTCCTTAACATTTCTCTGGGTACTTTAGAAACATAGTTCTTTTAATCCCTTATCATGTTGGTGCATTTGTCATCTCATGTTACATTTAAATATTAAGTCATCTTCAAAAACAAAAGCTGGAAATTTGAAATGGTATTGGACACACTTTGCATCTAAATCTAGAAACTTTGTAAAAAAAATGGCTGTGCGCATGTATACAAGGTTGTTAAGTTCCTGAATTATCCTTGAGTAGAATTTTTTTGAATCATATCTTTAATCTTCACTAAATATGCAGATATACCCTAATCAAGGCAGGGCATTATGCATTTGTGCTTTTCTGGCTGTGTGTGAAAGATCATAGATGCACACGTAACTGGTAATACAGACAGGTCTAACATATGACAAGTGATCCAGAGCCCACTGAGCCTAGATAGGATTATGGCTCAAAGGTGGAGCACAGCTTACTTGAAGTACTGTGTATTTTTTTCCCGTGGTTCTTTTTTATTTTTTATTTTTTGAATGTTTTATCCCAACTATGTAAATGTGGTTTTTTTTTGTTTTTTGTTTTTGTTTTTTTTGTTTGTTTTTATTAGATATTTTATTTACACTTCAGATGCCATCCCCTTTCCCCATTCCCCCCCCTTAGAAAACCCCTATCCCATGCCCCCTTTTCCTTTTTGCATTTATACATTTTTTTTAAATAATGTTAATCATAAGCATTATAAGTTTGGAATTGTTCAATCAGAGGTGTAACCCACTGACCGACCTAGATATAACAACTATCTTTGACTGGTGGAGATACATGAATATCTGCCTCCCTGTCTCCCCCCTTTCTCTCTTTCATCACCTAGCTTCTCTTCTCCTCCTTCTCCTCTTCTTACTCCTTTTCTTCCTCTCAGTACTCCTCCCACCTTAGCTCCTCCTACACATCACCCTTCCTGTTAAAAGGAAACTTTTCTCTCAAAATACAATTAGAGCATAATTATGCCAATTTGTACCAGTGAGGTACAAGATAGTCCTAATACCCCATCCATCCTTTTGTTGAATAACCAGCACCTCTGTCATTTATCCTAACTAAAACATTTAGTTCTGAACCTGGCTTTAGGATGAATGTCAGCTGCCAACCATCCACTCAAATCTTTTCTCTTATGGTAAATAGCTGTAAGTTTTCAACCCCATCAGAAATCCAGAATGACTGAGTTAACTATAATTGTGGGAAGCACAAAGCATAGCTTCTAAAACTTAGCCAATTTATAGAGACCTCTGAACACCTGAAAAGCCCCTATACTACCGAATGTTGGAGCATCAAATCTTCAGCCTTCTGGCCCAGAATCATCTGACAGACCTTGGTGATGCAGGATTATTAAGGACTGATTACTCTGTCTAGGCAGATATAATCAGTCGACTATTCTGCATGTGTGTCCTTTTCTGGAAAATAATTTGTCTGTAGATGGAGAGAGGCAATTCTTGCCTAGTGGCTGTTACCACACAACTGGAGTAACTCCAAGGATGCTCAATTTCTTCTTAGAATCCACGACAGGAAGCTGTCAGGAGCAGACAGGTCTCTAATCAATATGAACATTAATATATAAATATTTGTAGCGTCAGTTCTATGGACTTCTGATGTTTTGAAAACCAACTATCCATGCAAGGTAACCTGGACTGTTGTCTGTTCACTCCTCTCAGCTATATCTAAATAAAATATGGGAAACACCCGAACAATAATCTCAAAAATATGAATTTGCTATAGTCCCTTAACTCATAGGTTAAGCGTCCCAAATCAGTTAAAAAGGTTAAAAAAGGGTTGGGTCTAGGCATTGTATTCCTAAATGTGTTATACAGGCACAATGCCCATGAGCTTATCAATATTCATCTCATTTTTATATTAATAAGAGGCTCGTACCAATGAAAACCTTAAATTTGAGATCAAAGTAAATTTTGTACCATTTAAGAAATTATAACTTCATCTTGATAATAATTATACAGATTTCTACCGATAGGTTATGGCTATGTAATAAGTCCTAGCTAATCCCCCCTGTTCCAACAAAACCACTACTTGTCCCTAGAAAGACAGACCATTATTAACCACATTAGTCCCCAAGCTCAGGGAATAGGGGCGCTGACTCTTCTTTAACTTCTTCATGCTGATTAAGGGCCTTGAGATTTTAGAAGAGGGGTTGGGGGGAAGAGTAAGTTGATAAGCCTCTAATGCTGTGTCTTCACTGAATCCAGATGGAATTCCAGGACATCAGAGGTTTGGGCAGGTCTGCTCAGTATGCTTGATGAGTAGATACACCAAGGCTGTGTATTCTGCAATATACAATTCTCAGAACAAGTTTTAGTATCAAGAAAAAAAAAATTTCCCACCCCCAGGGGGCTGACTTTTTTTTTAAAGATGTTGGTTCTGAAGACTTTTTTTCCCCGCTTGTTAAAATTGGTTGTAGTATTTACATTTCAGATTTTATCCTCTTAGCCTACTTCCTCCCACCACCCAGAAACCTCCTATCCCATCCCCCCATCCCCCTCCTCATGCTTCTATGAGGCAGTGACCGCACCTACCCCCCCCCCCACTATCCTCTCCCCACCCTCACATCATCCCCCCCCCCCCACTGTGTGTTCATTTTTTTTTTTTTATGGGACCAAGAAACTCCTTTCCCACCTATGTGCGACAAGGCCATCCTCCCCTACATATACCTCTGGAGTCTTGGGTCCCTCCCTATATGTTCCCAGGCTGGTGGTTTAGACCCTGGGGGGCTCTGGTTGTTTGGTATTGTTGCTTTCCACCTGGGGTCAATAACCCTTTCTGCTCCTTCAGTCCTCTCACTAAGTTCTCCATTGGGAAACCCCTGATCATATCAGTAGTTAATTGTGAACATTGTCCTCTGAGTGTGTTAGTCTTTGGCTGACCTCTAAGGAGACAGCTATATCATGTTCCTCACATTATGCACTTCCAGCCATCCACAACAGTGTTTAGATTAGGTGACTGTACATGGGGTGAATACCCAGGTGGAATGGTCTCCTGATGGCCCCTCCTTCAGTTTCTGTTCCATGTTTTGTTTCCCTATTTGCTCCCTTGAGCATTTTTGTTTCTCGTTCTAAGTAGAACTGAGGCATCCCCTCTTGGTCTTCCTTCTTCATGAGCTTCATGTGGTCTGTGGGTTGAGTCTTCGCTAATCCAAGCTTTTGGGCTAACATCTGTGGAGATATGTTTGTGTAACTATCTTCTTTTGGGTTTTTTGGGAGATTACTTTCTTGCTTTTTCTAGGTTATAGTTTCCCTCCTTGTGTTGGAGTTTTCCACCAATTATTCTTTGAAGTGCTGGATTTGTGTTGAGATACTGTGTAAATTTGGATTTGTCATGGAATATTTTGGTTTCTCCATCAATAATGATTGAGAGTTTTGATGGGTATAGTAGTCTGGGCTGGCATTTGTGTTCTCTTAGAGTCTGTATGATATCGGTCCAGGATCTTCTGGCTTTTATGGTCTCTGGTGAGAAGTCTGTTGTAATTCTTATAGGTCTGCCTTTATACGTTACTTTGCCTTTTTCCCTTACTGCTTTTAGTATTTTTTCTTTGTTTTGTACATTTGATGTTTTGACTATTATATGGCGGGAAGTATTTCTTTTCTGGTCTAAACTATTTGGAGTTCTGTAAGCTTCTTGTATATTTATGGACATCTCTTTCTTTAGGTTAGGGAAGTTTTCCTCTATAATTTTGTTGAGGATATTTACTGGTCCTTTTAGTTGGGAGTCTTCCCCCTCACCTATACCTATTATCCTTAGGTTTGGCCTTCTCATTGTGTCTTGGATTTCTTGTATATTTTGGGTTAGTAGCTTTTTGTATTTTGCATTTTCTTTGACAGTTGTGTCAATGTTTTCCATGGTATCTTCTGCACATGAGATTCTCTCTTCCATCTCTTGTATTCTGTTGGTGATACTTGTGTCTATGACTCCTGATCTTTTTTTTAGGTTTTCTATCTCCAGGGTATTGTCCCTTTGTGATTTCTTTATTGTTTCTACTTCCATTTTTAGATCCTGCATGGTTCTGTTTAATTCCTTTTCCCGTTTGGTTGCATTTTCTTGCAATTCCTTAAGGGATTTTTGTGTTTCCTCTTTAAGGGTTTCTATCTGTCTACCAGTGCTCTCCTTAAGTTCTTTGAGAGTGCTATTTATGTCTTTCTTAAAGCCCTCTATCATCATCATGAGAAGTGATTTTAATTCTGATTCCTGCTTTTCTGGTGTGATGGGGTGTTCAGGGCTTGCTCTGATGGGGGAGCTGGGTTCTGATGATGCCATGTAACTTTGGTTTCTGTTGCTTATGTTCTTGCTCTTGCCTTTTGCCATCTGGTTAACTCTAGTGCTGCCTGTACTTGCTGTCTTTGACTGAAGCCTGTCTTTCTAGTTATCTAGCTTGTGTCTGATCTCCTAGGGTCCAGATGTCTCTGTGATCTTTTCCAGCTGTACTGATTATAGTGGTACCAAGGTAGTAGTCCAGCTAGGTGTCTGCTGTTCTGGGTGCAGTGTCTCCTCTAGAATATCTCAGGATATGTTGTCTGAAGCTCTGAGTTCATTTGTTCCTCTGTGGCTCTGGATTGAGTGGACCTTCCAGTATGTCTCAGGTGGAATCCGGGGTCCACACAACAGCAGACCTGGCAGAGGTCTGATCCAGGCCTCAGATCTGGGAACTAGTTTCTAAGACACTGTCCAAGTTAGAGCGCCTGGGATCCCTGCTTCCTCTGGATTCTTGGAGGTTGGGGACAGAGCTGCCACCCCAGATCTGCTCAGTGCTCTGGCCCAGACTGGAAGGAACCAGTGTTCCAGGCCGGGAGTGACTTCCTGGGTCCTTTTGGTTCCCAGTCACTCCCTGTTTAGGGCGGGCCCTGCTGTCTGCTTACCTAAGATACTGCCTGAGTTCGAGCGCCTGGGACCCCTGCTTCCTCTGGATTCTTGGAGGTTGGGGACAGAGCTGCCACCCAAGATCTGCTCACTGCTCTGGCCCAGACAGGAAGGAATTTTTTTTTTTTTTCCCACGAGATGACGTGGGAAGACGGGAGAGATGGGACTTGAACCTGCGCACCAAGAGACGGGGCGCCCTCTGCGGGCGGGAGCCTTAAGGGCCGAGCCACCAGTTCGCTCCGTGATTCTTTTATAAGCAGTTGTGTATCTCTTGACCATGTAGTTTGTAGATGACAATGGAAAAAGTTTGTACATGCCTGGAAGGTCATATTTTAAGGTATTAACGGAGGTATACAAAGCACTTACTGAGAATAACTTAATTCATAATCTATAATATTAGTAGTTATGCATATACAAATGAAGAGGTACATTGGAGTATCAACTGGTGAAATCAGTGAGAAAAGGAGCAGCATGATAGTTCAAAACATTAAAATTATAACTGTCACATTGTCAGGCTATCTCACTCCTATAAATACATCTAACGGAATCTAAATCACCTTATTACAGAAATGTTTGCATATACATGTTTGTTGTGGCATCATTCGTGATATCCAAGTTATGGAATGATTTTACATGCCCACTAACTGGTGAATGTAATAAAAAAAATGTGGGAAACTACCCAATCGTGTCTACTTCCATGGTAAAGAATGAAATCACATCATTTGTACAGAAATGAGTGAAAACTGGAGACCACCATATTACAGTCAATAAGCTCACTCACATAGAGAAATTCCACATTTTCTCCTACATGTGGGATGCAAATTTTATATACAGACACACCAACCACATGAAAATGGAACACATGAATAGTTTGGAAAAGGAGAAGACCAGTAAGGGAGGACAGAGAGGAGTGGGGGGTGACTATGGTCAAACTACATGGTATTCTTGAATAAAAGTTTCATTATGAAGCTCAACACTGTGCATACCAAATGTGTGTATTCAATCAAAAAATCACTAATACAAATGTTTCTGAAGAATCATTTAAACCCACCATGTATCAGTGGGTTATGATGCCATATAGGACAGAAGTGTTGTTTGAAATAAAATGCCTTTAGGTTTAGAGATTTCCTCTTTCTCCAAATTTTATCTAGTTATGATCTTTATGGAATTTTATTGGTAATATTGTACTATTGACAACCATTTAATATTGTTCTGTCTCTTTCATGCTATACAACTTTGGTGGGGAGAGTACACTAAACATAGCATTCATATGTATCGTTCGTGTGTGTGTGTGTGTGTGTGTGTGTGTGTGTGTGTGCACACACACACACACACAAGAAAGACTCTCAACTCTCAGAGGCTCACACAGCTCAGGGGATGTATAATTAGCAGTACATTTGTGTTGGGGTCCACACTAGCCCCACGTTGGGGCAGCCAAAAATGTCGCAGCCCAGGCAAAATGTTGAGGCCCGGGCCGACCCACATTTGGGCGGCCACTGTATCCCAGCCCAAGCTGCCGCTCCGGTCCGCGGGTCGGGGTTCAGCAAGAGCGAGGGTGAGGGCAGACTCGAAGAATGGAGACCAGACAGAGTGTGATTCAATCCCGTTTATTCTTCAGTCTCTCTTCCTCTAAGTGTCTCCTTCTCTGTCTCCTCTGTCTGCTGTGTCTGATTCTGTCTGGAGCCAAGTGTCTTCTACCTAATGTCTGATGTGTCTGATTCTCTGATCTCAGTCTGATTCTGATCTGTTCTGTCTCTGCCTTTTATATGCCTCACTTCTAAGCCACGCCTTTTGGTCACACCTTTAATCATGCCCTTAGGTCTTGTCTCTAACTCTGATCTCTATACTTCTAAGTCATACTCTTAAGTTACACACCTTTAATCTCACACACCTTTAATCTCATGCATCTTTAATCTCAAGGTATCTAAACCAAGATTATCGGAGTGTGCTCAGCTGTTGTAGGCTATTGTAATCCAAGTCACATGTCAGGGTATATGGCTCAAGATGGCTGCAAAGCTGATAGCCGCTTTCTGCTAAAAGTCAGCCCCCAACACATTTGCACTTTCCCTGACATGAGACTATTAAGTTTATGGTCTAGAAGCAAGGCATGCATGACACAGAAGATCACTAGTCTCCTGTGGGGTCTGCACTAGGTTTTGGACATGATGGGGAATGCTGAATTTCTCTTTGAATGTACTTGCAGGAATTATTTAAAACTATGATAAATAATAGATTATGAGTTAATCAGTGGGAATAATGTCATTTTTTCTGTGATTATTTACTGCAGCTTGGCTCCAGGAGTGTTTAAACACATTGTATCATTAAAACTTGGACTCTTGCCATCTAAGTAGTTTGAATAAATCTTTTCTCATGGTGCTTTAATTGTGAAGAATATACTTTTAAAAAGTATGATATCACAAATCTTTTGATGAATTAAAGGACTAAGCTTGTAAAAACCATATATCTAGTATATACAGTGACTATTGAAGAATTTTTTCCAAGTAGAACAGAATAGTGTATAATGAAAACACACACACACACACACACACACACACACACACACACACTGAACCTGTGAATCTTTTACCTTAGAAATAAATAATATTTGATTGAGATACCTAGCAGTATGATTTTGTTAAAAATTGTCTCTCTACTGATTACGAAACCTTTGCCTATTTGAAAAAAAAAAAAAAAAAAAAAAACTTTATCTGTCATCATCTGTGAACCCTGTACAGGGAATTTATGTCCTAAGTACAAATAGAGGTTTTTGTTAATCACAGTTGATGTTAATCATAGCAAGATCACCCAGTTCATCGTGAGAAAACATTTAAGTTTGGCAAATCTCCTAAGCTACCCTTGATTCAAGGGAGAGTAAAATTAACAGTGTAGTTTTCATTACAGAACATAAGCATTGCAAATAGGCAGGAAGTGACACCCTACATGGAATCCACCAACACTGGTAATCAGAGGCCCCTGCCACTAAGTATTTATTCTACAACCAGCTAAATCACCTTAATAGATGTCTAAGCGTAATGACTCCTTTACTGGAGGATTTAATGAGTTGGTTCTGTGCTCAGTAGTGTAATGACCCATAACTGATACATTTTCAGCAAAAACTCTCAAGTTATAACTAGAGAGCTGTGTTTCTCTTTGAAATCAGAGGTTCTGCCAGACTGCAAATCCATATGCCATCACATGCTGTGTGAGTTTGTAGCACACGATGCTCACACAGGAATGTGCATACAAGCACACATGTGCACACACACACACACACACACACACACACACACATACACACACACATATATGGCAAACTAAATGTATGAAGAAGGTAGAGTAAATAACATTTGCCAAACTTCACATTGTAAATTCTTCACTTCAATATCTAGGCTTAAATATTTCTTAAGATCAAGCTCCTAGGGACAGCACCCTGTCCTTTTTTTTTTTTTTTTTTCATAGCCTTGTGTGAACAAATCCAAACACTGGACTTGGTGGGAGTACATTTATGTTGCTGGAGGGCTTATGTACTTAGCACCTTGCATTTCAGTTGTCATTTTCTTTCTTTTCCTTTTATATAGCAAACTCTCATATATAAAAAGGGCAAGGTAAACGGTGCTATAATGGAGTCCATAATTTCTATGGCTAGATGGGCAAGTATATAGCCAATATGTCTAAGTACAGAAGGTACAACATTTCTTACTGAAGAAGATGAATTGAGGGTTGCAAAAAAGATATCTAACTCAACATGATGATGAGGGAATTTGCCAAAAAGGGAATATATATATCACCATTAATGTGATCAATGTAGTTCCTCTGATAAGGCATGACATGTAGTTAGGCAGGGAAACTTGAATACAGGTAAAAACGGGAAGGGATCAATACAGTGACAGGGAAGGGGCAGCAGACATCTCTTTACAAAATTGTATCAATGGATTTTTGGTAGTTATACATAGTGTGTTGTATATAGAAAAAGAACCATACCATTGAGCATTATTTTGTGCTACTTTGCAGTTTTGGCTTACTGACTGACTGTTGGTGACAAGTGATAGTATATGCTGAAAAAAATGGATTGTGTAGTAAAATACACACATTTGTGCAAGAAATGGAGTAGTGAAACATTGTACAGCCGAACAGCATAGTGACAAATCCTTCCTGGCTATCTTAGGAGTTTATCTTTTCTCTTTTCAAGTAATGTGAATTATATTTATTTTCAGTTTGACTGTTTTAATACTATACCTATACATTAATGGGGGGATTCTATTTTTATGTTTTAATAACGTTTTAAATGTTATAACTAGATATTCATGGAATATATATGACAGATGATACTGTATACATGTGTTATGAAATAGAGTTCAAAAAAACATTCACTGAATGCTTCTACAGTGCAATGAGCAATACGTGGGATGTATTCTTCATTGACTTGACATGTTATATACATGTCGCAGTATATTAACAATGTCTTTGCGTGTATTTATCTGAATTCAAATATACACAGTTTTAACTCAATGCAGTAAATATTTCTTAAATATTTATTTACTCACTTTAGATATGAAAGTACTTGGTAGATATCAGCATGTACTAATTTTGTTACATGGTACGCATTGTGATAAACATTAGAAATAAAAACTAAGAAAAAAAGTTAGTGTACTCTTTCTTATAGCCAGGCAGCTCTCCCAGTGGAAAAATAAAGATAGCAACCCACCCACAAAGACTTTGACCTAAAATGTGTACTGCCTTCAAGATGTGCAGAGACAAAGACAAAGAGCAGAGTTTGAGGGAATGGCCAAATAATGACTTCCCCCAACTGAGACCCATCCCATGGGGAAGAACCAATCCCTAACATTATTAATGATACTTACTCTGTTAGGCTTGCAGACGGGAACTTGGTATAACTGAACTCTCAGAGGCTCCACATAACAGCCAAGGGAAATCGATACAGACTCAGACCCAAACAATAGATGTAGCTCAGGAGTCTTAAGCAAGAGTTGGGAGACAGATTGAGTGACCCAAAGAGGAAATGGACTCCAAAGAAAGACCAATGGAATCAAGAAACCTGTTACCTTGGAGGCTCCCAGTGGCTGAGTCACCAACAAAAGTGCAAGCTCATGGTGGACCTAGGACTCCTGCACACAAGCAGTGGATGAGTAGCTTGGTCTTCATGCAGGTCCCCTAAACAACTGCAGCAGTGGCTGTCCCTGAGCCTGTTGTCTGCCTGCCTGTCCATAGATCCTGCACCCCTAAATGGACAGCCCTGTCTGGCCACAATGGGAGAGGATCTAACTAGTCCAGCAGCAACTTGATGTGTGGGGTGGTGGAGTGGAGAAGTGGATGGATGGGTGGGGTTTATGGGGAATAGGGGGGTTCCCAGAGGAGGACTTCCTCTTTTGAGGGGTATCAGGAAAGGACTTACCTGAGTCCTTACTGGGAGTAGAGGAAGGGCTGATACTGGGTTGCAAAGTGAATAAATAAATAAATTTAATTTTTTTTAAAAAAGTGTGCTCAAAGAACTAACTTGCAATTGACTAAACATGTAACTGTGTTAAAGTTCTTTAGCACTGCCATTTTCTTGAAATAATTTATATTATATTTTCATAATTACAGCATAAGGAATCATTTCCAAGACTCCTGAAACTTGAATGCAAAACTATTAAATCCAGGAAGGAGAAAGATTGATGTTGTGACTGATGGATAAATGACAGAAAGCCAGAGGAATATTTATATCACTTTTTCCTACATTTAGATAAAAATTCAGTAAGAATTAAATTCTTTTCTCTCTGAATGTACTGTAGGGATTGTGAGATATAAGACTCAGCTATGCTGCTTGGCAGATGATTTATTGTTTTATAGATCTGTATTCAGAAAATAAATTGAATCACAGAACTTCTATCACTTCCCTTCTATTCTAACCTGTTTTTGAATGGGAGGAGTCCATGGCCTGGATACCTCTGAATACAAACTTTGTTGTGGCACAATGGAAGAAGGAAAACAACTTGTATTATGGTTTGCAATTTAATTCAGGACCAACAACAACAACAAAACAGAGATAAGACTGGTTAACTCTCCTGTCCTAGAGATACTGCCTTCACTGTAGACCTTGGGTTCCCAAAGGAAGTCATTTCTTTGTACAGATATTTACTATCTTTGAGAGGCATTTTTGGTCCTCAACAATGGGGTATTTTGTGGCATCTAGTGTATCCTCCAAAGTTTTTAGCTAAGGTAGGTAAGGAACAAGTCACTTATTTGTTCTAGTTAATATTAATTGGGAATTTCTACCCCACCTTTGATCAGCCAATTCTCAAATAAAAGACACAAAGCCTCTATATTAATAATTAGTCTGAAAACATGGAGCTGGGCAGACATCAACCTTCTATGTTATTTTGTCTGCTTTCCTATTACTAATCCCAAGATATTACTTGCCATGTTCTTCCTGGGGGTGACCTTACCCCAATTGGCATCTTCTCTTCTCTTCATCTACCTCTTCTATATATCTAGTAGTCTCTACCTCAGTCATTAAGTCTAGGAACTGAAACTCTCCCTACCTCTCTTATGCTCACCTAAGGCTATAGGCATCTTTATTTAAACAATAGTTTTAAATTAAGGAACAAGGTTACATAGCAGGACTTGGTGTAATTGAGAATCTCCTGAGGTAACCAGGGTCAGTATATAGCATTATAATACATAGCAACAAACCAAACCTCAACACCTCTTAAATTAGGTTTTTCTTAATAGAAACTTAACATAGAAAAAGATTTGAATCTTTCAGCTTGTGTTAATCTTTGCTTTCTAATTACAATATACTTAAATTATTACAGTGGTGGAAAAAAGATTCTTTTATTTAAAAATGTTTTCAATTGGCTGGAGAATTTAGCTCAATGGTTAAAAACACTTACTCTTGGAGAGGACCTGAGTTCAGTTCTAATGACTCACATCTAGTGACTTGCAAACCCTTTAACTCCACCTCTGCTGGCTCAAAATAGCTCTTTTGTATCCACAAGGAATCTGATTCATATCTCCATATCCACACATAGACACATACAAGTAAACATAAACTTAAAATAGAATTTTAAATATCTTTTTATAATCCTACAGCCTGGAAGCTGAAAGTCACGTATGTTTTTTCACAGGCTTTTACCCTGGTCCATGATGTCATGAGGCTAAGTCTTATTATCTTGATGATGTCAGTGGTTTGTGGTTAGGATTGATGTCCTTTTGGTTTTATAATTAGTGGGAATGGGAATACATGGAATTATTTGTGATAGTCCAGCACATACATAAACACTAAAAGTTGGATAAAAAGAATCTTTTGGAAGCTAGTTAGAAAGCTAATGAAGGAACCAAGGAATGGAGGGTCAGGTTTCCCAAGTAGAAGTAGTCACACAGGGAGCCACAAATTCCCAGGAGGCAGTCCATGGTTTAATTCGTGAATACAATGAATGAAGCAAGTAATCAGAAGAGTCCAAAGAGGTGCTTCTAATTATTGTAACTCTTAATATTAGAACTTCAAAAGCAAAGGCACTCTTTCCAAAAAAAATGTACATGAATACACATGTCTCCTATAGACTACATAAAGCATGGAGACCTGAAAAATAATGATTTTACAGATCAGTATTTCAGTGCCTCACGAAGATGAGGAGAGGATTGATGAATGGCTAATCGGTCAGAAGAACATCATCTATATTTCTCAATGATGGAACAGAATTATCACCAGCCTCTGGATAAACCAGAGGGCTAGACCTAGGATATAACCAAACATTATAAATAAATAAATAAATAAATAAATAAATAAACTGACAGTAAACTGAAATGAACAGTGGAATGGGGAAATAATGATTTGAGAACTATTTTAGAATAATGACACTAGACTAGAAATACTTAGAAAGTGGCCAACCACCTTGTTACACTAACTGAGAAATTCATATGGGAAAGATAAAAATGCACATCTAGAATATAGTCGTCACTAATGTGACTTAAATTGAATGTACACCTATTTCGATTGAGGTTAGTCTTTAAGATGAAACGATTCGATAAGCAATGAATAAAATACATAGTCATGCAAATTGAATGTCCTAGGACTAATGAAAACTAAAAAAAAAAAAACAAACAAAACAAAAAATATAAACCAGAATTCTAGCAAAGGAATATTTTTAACATAAAACATATTATTTGAGCTACTGCAAATCATATCATAGTAATAAATGTATACATGTTTTCTGATTTTGATGCTTGTGTTTTGGTCGTGTGAAGATGTGTATGTAGCTGTAGGAGCAGAAACTTGAGTGTTCAGTGATGTTGGAGTGTCAGGTTGGCACACATTGTTCTAATACACTTGAGAAATTGACTAATCTAAGCACTTTTGACACTTCACTGAAAGTTTGAAATTGTATCAGAAATAAACAGGGATAGGTAAAACAAAAATACAAGTACAATTTGAAGGACTTGTGTTCAAATGAACTAGGTGAAAGAAAATTCAAAACAAAAAGCAATAAATATGAGATGATTGATGTGACAGGATGGCAGAGGTCATCGTTAATCTTGTGGCAGTAGAAAATAGATTGAGTAAAATACAGTAGACAAAGCTTGAGGAAATAGAAACAATAAACTAAGCATGGTAATGTGAGGATGTGGTTTGTGATTGTCATTTATGTGGTAGCCATGGTCTTTGAACCAGGAAAAGAAAGGTAACTATCTAACTGGGAAGAACAGAGTTTGAACTGAGAGGGGAAAAGACAAAGATAGATATGTTTCATGATAATGAAAATATTAGTGAATGAAGTGATGCTGGAAAGACAGCTCAGAGAGTCAGAGCATCTTCTTTTGTAAGCATGAGGACCAGAGAGTACAGATCCTAACACTCACATAAAAATTATGAGTGTGACCATGTGTGCCTATAAACCCATTGGGAGGGAGGGGGCAGGTACAGGCCAACTGGTAAAGATTTCTGAGCATCAGGTGGTGGTATATGGACAGGTTCAGAGTCTTCAATCCAAGTTCTGTTTGGAAAAAAACTGGAGAGTGATGAAGCAAGATATACAAAGTTTTCCATATTTACATGTAGACATAATAATTCACCAACAGAGAAGTCAACTGATAATGTAACAATTTAAACTTTTGACCTTAACAATGTAACTGCAAAATATACCTGGTAAATATTAAAAGCAAAATGAGTTATAAAATAATCTACAGTCCATGTAGTAAGATGAACATATATCACTCACTAAAAACATAGCAATAATTAGTAAGCATAAAGATAATGTGGACAATTGAAACCTTTATTAAAATCCTTTTAAAAAGTAGCAAAAACTAAATAACAGTCCATTTCCTACATAGTCTGAAGACATGATATCTGGTATAGCTTCTGGGAACAGGTAAGCTTTCCTGCCAGAAACACTCAAGGCATGGGGGAAACATACATCTATGCACACATGCACACACACTATATTCACACATACTCACACACACATATTATAGAACATTGATTTTAGACATGAAATAAACTGAGATAAAGGAAAATCCATGAATACAGTTGCATACCTTAATCTGTTTTCTCCAAGTGACTGATAGATAGTAGGTTAAGACATTGTATACAAATGTATCAAGTGTTGTTGTAAAAAACGTATCAAGTGTTGGAGTCTAAACTACAAAGGCAGCTCTGTGTCAACAATTTCAGTGCACAAAGAGGTAAAGGCTAATTGGTACTTCACAGAATATTTATGAAGAAGAGTATGTAATTATTTGCAGATTTACAAGCCAATGAGCAAAACACCAAGGGAGATTCTTGCCAACTTTTGTTTCCTTTTTTAAAGTTTATTATGTGTACATGGATATATATTTAACATTATTCTATTTCATTATTATGAAATATTAAGTATTACTCTTATGTTCAGTGCGAGTTAATATGAATAGAGCCATCTAAGCTGCCTTACACTTAGTGTTGATATATTGTTGCCTTATATAACACCCTACATATAATCAGGATTGCAACTCCACACCCTTCTTCAGTAATACTTATAAAACACAAGACATATAACTCACATAACACATTAATATCAACTGAAATTAAAATTTTTAGAGATCAAGATATTTAAATTTTTTCATTGGGATTTTAATCATTCTAGACTGTAAGTTTTTCCTTCTTTTCTTTTTTCCCTCCCTTTCTTTCTCTTTCTCTCTTTCTTTCTTCATTTTCTTGGTCTTTGTATAGCTACGGGTCTCTATAGGAACCTAGGTGACACAGATAGATCTCCCTAGAAAATGGAAATCAAATATATACTTATTGATGAATGATGGGAATAAATGAGAGAATCAAGCAAGAACAGGAAGAAAAAAAGAGGCCTAGGGAGAGAAAACTGAGAAAAATAGACAAAACGTAGGGCCATTTGACAGGCAGTATGATAATCAAATACATAGAAGCTTTCTAAAACATACACAAATATGAAGGTGATATAAATGAAATCACCAAATATAGAAATATAGGGAGAGCCAGAGCACCAAATGGACATCTCTTGTAACCAAATGAATCTTCCAGTAGCCGAAATGAGTTACATCTAATGGAAGTGTTAGCCAAAGGAGTTCTATGAGAGCCTCCAAACTACCCAGGTTGTTGCCAAGGCTATAGGTTGCTTTCAACAGCTTGAGAACAAGGTTTTATTGCTGTAGACAGCACTTTTAAAACTCACTGAGCACAGAAAAGTAAAGCTGGTTTCTATCTGGAGCCTTACACCTACTGACTAGTACTCATGATACCTAAACATGCTCTGAATCCTAACAAAGGAGAAATGTAAACATCAACCCAGGAGATAGATTCCACACCCAAGATGCTTAAATAACCAAGAGCATAAGACTATATAGGCCAGCGACCTAGGAAAAATCCAAATATTTCTATTCTACTGGAGGAACATAGCAATAAAATGACACCTAATAACATTTTGCTGTACTTATAGGCCAATTGCTTGCTCAACCATCATCAGAGAAGCTTCCTTATGCAGCAGATGGTATGCAACAGATGCTTTTAAAATAACTTGTATACATTTTTGCCACAGAAGACAGATACCCTCAATCTAATGAATATGAAGCTGATCACGAGACACAGTAGAAAGGACAGCAGTGTGCCATTGCTGGGAGGGTAAGTTCTAAATCAACATTAGCTATTCTGTGGACAAACTCCAGGTAGGACACTATAGGGTTGTTGGCCCATATTCTATCAGTCTCTGGGCATGGCCACTTGGGGAGGTGAAAAAGTGGAGTTTCACTGCACTTATCCCACTCCCCCTGCCAGGGGCAGGTGGTGGGCTGTAGGGAAGCATCTAGATACCACCCAGGGGTGGGAAAGCACAGTCTGAGACATGGGAAAGCCAGAGCTGGTTCAAGGGTACCAGCTCTGTGGCACCTTTGTGATGTACCACAGACCTGTGATGAGGCGGGGCAGTGAGATTCTTAAACTCTTGAACATCCAGGTGCCACCGGGAGTTGCTGAAGAGTAGAGAATGAAGTCTTTTTTTTTTAAGATTTATTTATTTTACTTATATGAGTAAACTGTAGCTGTCTTCAGACACACCAGAAGAGTGCATCGGTTCTCATGACAGATGGTTGTGAGCCATCATGTGGTTGCCGGGAATTGAACTCAGGACCTCTGGAAGAGCAGTCAGTGCTCTTAACCACTGAGCCATCTCTTCAGCCCAACTGCCGGTATTCTTATGGGATCGCCCCACTTCTCTGCTTCTTCCAGTCTTTTCCTAATTCAACTACAGGGGTCGCTATCTTCAGTCCAATGGTTGGTTGTAAGTATCTGTACCTGACTCTTACAGCTGCTTGTTTGTCCTCTTGGAGGGCAGCCATGCTATGCTCCTGTCTGTAAGCACACTATAGTATCAGTAATAGGGTTAGCCCTTGGAGCCTCCCCTTGAGCTGGATCCCAAGTTGGATTAATCACCTAACATCTTTTCCCTCAGGTTCTTCTCCATTTTTGTCCCTGGAGATTTTTTTAGACAGGAACAATTCTGGGTCAGAGTTTTTGACTGTGGGATGGCAACTGCATCCCTCCGGTTGATGTCATATCTTTCTACTGGAGGTGGACTCTACAAGTTCCCTCTCCCCACTGTTGGACATCTCATCTTAGGTCCTTTCCTTTGAGTACTGAGGGTCTTTCACCTCTCAGGACTCTGGTGCATTCTAGAGGGTCCCCCACATCCTACCTCCAGAGGTTGCTTGTTTCCATTCTTTCTGCTGGCCCTAAGTGCTTCAGTCCTGTTCCCCCAATACCTGACCATGTTCCCCTTTACCACCTCTCTGTCTCTGCTCTCACTCACGTCTCTCCCTCACTATGCCTCTCATGATTGCTTTCTTCGCTTTTCCAAGTGGGATTGAGGCATCATCACTTGGAGCCTTCAGCTTGTTAACCTTCTTGAGTTAAGTGCATTGTATTTTAAGTATTCTGTATTTTTTGGCTAATAACAATTTACTAGTGAGTACATATCATGCATGCCATTTTGGATTTCCTCACTCAGGATTATATACACTCGTTCCATCCATTTGCCTGCAAGACTCATGACGTTCTTATTCCTAATAGCTGAACAGTACTCCATTGTATAAATGAACAACATTTTCTCTATCCATTCTTCATTTGTGGGACATCTGGGTTGTTTCCAGCTTCTGGCTACCACAGATAAAGCAGATATGAACATGGTGGAACAAGTATCCTTGTAGTATGGTGGGGCATATTTTGGGTAGACACAGAAGAGTGGTATAAGAATGGGTCTTCAGGCAGATCTATTTCCATTTCTCTGAGGAACCTCTAGATTGATTTCCAAAGTGGTTGTACCAGTTAGCAATCCCACCAGCAATAGAGGAGTGATCATCTTTCTCCACATTCTCACCAACATGTGCTGTCACCTGAGTTTTTGATCTTAGTCATTCTGATTTGTACAAGGTTGAATCTTAGGATTGTTTTAATTTGCATTCCCTGATGACTAAGGACTTTGAACACTTTTTTTTAAAGCCTCTGGCCCATTTGATATTCCTTTGTTATGAATTCTCTGTTTAGCTATATGCCCCATTTTTTGATTGTGCTGTTTGGTTTTTTGGAGGTTAGCTTCTTGAGTTTCTTAGATATATTGGATATTAGCCCTCTATCAGATGTAGGGTTAGTGAAGATTTTTTTTTCTGAATCTGTAGATTTCTGCTTTGTCTTATTGACTGTCTAATTTTAAAACTAAGTTCTATCTATCCAGTAAATAGGGAAATATACAGATCATCAAATACATTGGCCATTGTCACTGCTATTATATGTATTTTAGTTAACGATGATGTCAATCATATACAGAATCTATGGGTAGATAAATAAATAGATTTAAATAATTATAAATTGTAAGTTTTCATTTTAAATTTGCTAGTAAAGAAAAGGCTTTTGCAAAGTCACGGCATACAATTCCAGTCTTGTGGAATTTACTTCGGGGAGAGTAATTTTATAGCAATATTTATTGTCTGTTTTCATCATGAAATGAGTCATTGCCTGAGCTATACAATCAGAGTAGTTGACCTGATGAAATAAGATGCTTAGAACTTGTTATGATGAATCTATGCATCTGTGGTATTACTTTGGATTTTTCAAATGTAAAGTTTTATACAAGCTGAATGCTAATGCTGTGTATCTTTCACAAAGAAATATCAAAATTACATGACTTCTTCAATTTTTAACAAGAAAATGCTCAATAAAATTTGAATTGCTTAAAAAATTTAGAAGGTTCAAACAAAAAGTAGCCTTGATTTGAGAAAAATTATGTATTCCTTTGATTTGTCTATTTGAATAAGACACAGTTTCTGATGGTGTTTGAAAGTCTAATAGATTCGGCCAGGGTGGCATACATTTAATTTGATGGGAGATGCCTTACAACTAGTGCAATTTAATATGCTATCTCCCAGTAAGAAATATATCACATGCCTCAAGCTGAAATTCAAGGTTGGTATTTTTAAGCCTGATGACATTATAAAGTTTACTACTAGATTGTATCATTACATTATATGTTTGTTTATAAAATTATATAAAATTGAGAAAAATGCTTAAGAAGGTATTAATAAATAATATCCAGTTATTAATATCTCTGGTGGAATGATCACATTTCTGAAGTTCTGCTTAATTTTTTTGCCTAACTAAAATATCTTTCCATCTACACATTTTGTGAACCTCCTAATGTGAATTTAAAAATAGTGGTCAAACATAAAAAATACAAAATAAAAATAAGAAAATGCTTCTTGAATCAATTTTTAAAAAGAGCCCAAAAGAAAGTCCAAGAATCAGTAATCTAAAAGTCTAAAGCAAATACACAAACACACAAATAATACACGCACACACATATAAATATATATATAATTGATACCCACTTATTTGCATATTGAGAATTTAACAAAACACTAAACTTGAAGCCATACTATACAGGCAAAAGAAGAGTTTTGGAAAAGATTTCTTGCCACTATAAAATGTAATTATCAGTAACAGTATTCTAGTGGTTTTGAACCATTTGTTGAAAGAATGGAGATTATAAATAATATTTTAAGTATTGACTTTATATTATCATAGTCATACTTCAATGTTATTAACTCTTTTAATGAACAAACAATATCTTAGTATGTGGTGTACAATAATGAAGCATAATATATTTATACATTAGATCATATTTATTTAAGAGTATTAAGTAATATTACAAATTTAAATTCTTTATATATTAGCAATTATGGTTTTATGAAATTACCTAATATTAAAGCATTGTATCAGAGTGTATATAAATTTTAATCAGTTCATTCATTAAAGTCTCTAGGCAATTAATTACCAAACCAGCCATGAGAATATAATAGAGTTTTTACATATATACATGCATATGTGTACATATGTATATCTTTTTCTATAAATACTATGTGTAACACTTTAAAATAAGGCATATGATTGAAGAATGCTTTTTACAAATCATGTTACATTATACTATTTGCTTGTAGATTCCAGAATTATAACCTCTTGTTATTTTACATCTTGTATTGCATTTTACATTCTTTTCAACAAGTAAGTATATTTATAGATAGATAAGTAAATAGGTAGGAAGATATGTGTGTATGTATGCATATGCATATATTTACATACATATAGGATGCATATTTGAATACATATTTATTTATATGCATAGATATCTAGTTACATAGTTACCAAGATTTGTAGATAGACAATAGATAGATACATACATATTTAGATACACACACACATAGATAGATAGATAGATAGATAGATAGATAGATAGATAGATAGATAGTTGGTGGATGGATGGATTTATGAATGGATAGATAGATGGTACTCAGATGGATATAATCATATACACATACATACATGCATATGTACACCACCTGACATTTTGCTACTCAGGTCTATGAAAATGTTTCCTGAATGTTTTTATCCCTGAATGTAATTTTAGATAAGCTGTATACAACTGGTAAAATTGTTCTTCAGCTGGATACTAAGTATTTATTAATAAGTAAAGACAAGCTTATGACATCTATACACAAGTGTCTACAGCATTCCACAGGATATGAAATGTGAGGTGGCACGGAAGAATTTTCTATTTCAAGCTTCTTTAATCACATATGTAGTTTAAAATGTTGGTGTTATAGGTAAAACTTTCATTTATGTGGGAATGAGAGAGCAAGTGTAAAGGGTGAGCCAGAGTCCATCAACAAAGAGTTACAGTTCTTTAATTGACAGTGCATTATAACTTCAAAAAAGTGTTGGAGAAAAACACAAAGATTGTTCAATTGTCCTTGCTATTTGGAACTGCCAATATATCTGCTAGAAACCCACTGCCATATGAGACATGTGGGACATTCATTCAATAAATGCCTCAGATTCCAGAAAAAAAATGCATTATTTAAAGAGTGTTTTATACATGTAGTGTTTGATTCTACTCAAAATCTTCAAGTGGTGTCTAACTACCAGACTCAGTGTGCTGTCACTCAGTGTCAGCACCCACTGCTGGCTGCTAGATCTGGGGGAAATTTGTTCACTAAGTACACTGACTGGTTTGTGTGTGGTTATAACGCTGGATTGGTGTATCTACTGCTGTGCCGTGTTTAGATACAAAATTCCAATTCCTGTTAGAGATGTGTGAGGGTAAACTAAGTGATTAATTAAACAAACAAAAGTTAGTTCTTGATTATTTAACCTGTGCAGAGCTATGTTAACATTTATTCATAAGCAAAATGGCTAAAGTAAAAACTTGAAGTTTTACTTATATGTTCATTACAAAGATTGTATTTCACAGCTGGGCAGTGGTGGCGCATGCCTTTAATCCCAGCACTTGGGAAGCAGAGGCAGGCGGACTTCTGAGTTTGAGACCAGCCTGGGCTACAGAGTGAGTTCCAGGACAGCTAGGGCTATACAGAGAAACCCTGTCTGAAAACAAACAAATAAAGAAACAAACAAAAAAGATTGTATTTCACTAAAATTGTTCAATAATATCAATAATATATACATATATCTATATTTCTCTTAGAGGGGCTAATGCTTACTTATGTAATTACATACCACTCATAGATTTGGTGCAGTTTAAGACTTAGCATTTGCATTAACACAGTGCCTTTGCTTGCAGTAACAAGTAATTACATTCCTTTACCAAGTGGGATCATGAAGCATGAAGACAACTTACTGGTAATTAGGTATCTGTTTAGTTTATTAAAGATGGCAACCTATAACAGTGTTCAAAGCATGCACGTATATCTATACATACTTTTACCAGTAAATTATAAGTTAACAATAGTGAACATTGCAGAAATCCTGCAATCTACTTGTAGCATTAAATACTATATAAAGGCTACCTTCTACTAGAAGACATTCACACTATTTGGAATTAAAAACAAGAGTCATAAAGACATTCAGTAATAAATACCCATTTTTATCAAATTGCCACTAGATATGTAATCTTTTATTAACTTGCTAAATTTCTATTCAGAAACATATTGGGATCCTAATTGAATAATACCTGATTGTTACCAGTGAGATATATCCTCTTTATAAATAAAAAATCCATCATGCGGTCTAGAGCTGTGATTCGTGTTTAAGAGTGCTTGCTGCTCTTGCAGAAGAACCAGGCTTCATTCTCAGCTTTCAAAATCATATGAAATTCCATTTCAAGAAGTTCCAATACCTTCTGCTGATCTTTGTGGGTATTGTAAGCAGATTGTACATACATACACACATACACACACTAACTGTCAAACTATTCTTTTTCAGATTTTTTTTCTTAGACATCTGCTCTCAGGCTGTTGCTGAATTTAAGTTTTTTTGAAGCTGACTTCTGGATTTAGAACTTGCCCTTGATGAATTTGTCAGCATAATATTCTACTGCATGACCATCTAAAGGTGACTCCTGAATTCCTGCCTATGCCTGTATTCACTTTGAAACTTCAACTTATACCTTATAGAAAATGCAAAAAACCAAAATGCTAACCCCTGAATAAAGAGTCCCAGATGCTCTCTTATCTTGTCTGTCTGCTAGCTAAATGGCACTAAAAAATTTCCCTTGGTAATTGTGGTTTCAATCTTATCATATGGAACATACTTATAAGAAATTATGTGCTTTTCCGGCTCCTTTTTAACTGTAAATTCTATGCTGTTCTGAATGGGGTAGCTCTCAGAAGTGACAAAGATTGTAAACACAGAATCTGTGTTCACAATAAAGTTTGAGCCATTAATGGCCCTTATTATGCACCTCTGTTCAATGATAACAGTTATAATCCCAGAAAGTGGCAGCGTTTAATTTTCTCTTCTTATAATAGCTCCATGTCTTTGTACATAAGGTGACACATATGATTTAAGTAAGAACTTACAACTGAAAATTCCTGGAAAGAAGCTGTGTGTGAAAAAACAGATTGGCTGATTAGAAGAGTACCAATTAAGAGAGATGAGAATATCACAAATCTAGCACCTAATTATCTTATCTTGGGCTACCTTTAGTTGCTCAAATAGCCATCTCCTGACCACTTCTCTGTTGGAAGTAACATCCTGTCATTACATAATAAAAACTTTCTGGAAGCTAGTAACAGACTACCAACTTCCACCAACTTAATAAATAAAATATCACCAGCTACCATCCGAGGACAAGAGGACAGATCCCCCCATGTTATAACTGCCTTTCATTCCCACCAATCTATATTGAAACTGCCTAGATTTATGACTTCCTTTGTTCTGTTCCTGAAACCCCTCTCCCCTAAGACTGCTTCAATGTGGGAACATGAAAATCTTGGTTAAACTAGCTTCATGTCTCCCAGGTCATTGTTGCTAAACTTTGCCTCCAGAATGAGCTCTTATTCACTTTAAGGTGGGAGTTTTGTCCTCATTCTCCTTCACATAGCAACTTTTATTCTTAAAAATTAGAAAGCAACACCCTAAGCTATGTAACTGACAAAGTCCTGTATATGGAAACAAAACAAACCCTTTAGTCTTGAATGAATGTGATGTTAGAAACAAGTATTTAAGGCAAAGGCACCAAAAAAAATATAGGAACTGTGAGACTAAAAAAAAATCAAAAGAAAGAAGGAAAGAAAGAAAGAGAAGAAAGAAAGAAAGAAAGAAAGAAAGAAAGAAAGAAAGAAAGAAAATAGAAAGGAAGGAAGGAAAATAGAAAAAGAAAGAGTAGAATCTTGGCAGGTGAACATAGCACAGACAAGGTTATGTAGAATGATCAGCATATGAAATCTAGACACCAGAACTTCTTCATTGAAGGGCTATTAGTAGTGATCGCATCCTCATGCAATCCTTGGAAAAGCAGATGCCTCAAACAGAGGCAGTACCAAACCCTATAAATATTATCTGACATGCATTGTATAATGAAGTTTAATCTGTAAATTAGACAAATAAGAGATCGTAGTTAATAACAAAATGAAGTGATTATGACAGCAACTTTAATAAAAAAAATATGGTGGTCTCTTGGGTTGTCCGATTATACAGCACTTGCCCTTTTCCTTGTGATGATATAGGCTGGTACAAGGGCTGCATGATGAGGGAAAGTGAGTGATGTAAGGGTTATGAAGTAACCTGGGCAACTACTATAGTCAACAAGGCATGTGGATA
Source organism: Arvicanthis niloticus (assembly GCF_011762505.2). Taxonomy (NCBI): domain Eukaryota; kingdom Metazoa; phylum Chordata; class Mammalia; order Rodentia; family Muridae; genus Arvicanthis; species Arvicanthis niloticus. Next base: position 30,243,661 of record NC_047663.1, on the reverse strand, counting down.
ATTATAGTTCAGCAAAGCATGAGAACTTATCTTGTGACTAGTATGTAGAAGTGCCCAATTAAAAACTTGTCAATGATCTACTTCTATAATTCATCAACTAGAAATTGCAAAGCATAATTAATAATGGGTAACTGAAAATTCAGAAAGCAAACCTGTGAGAAAAAGAGGAATTTCTATATATTGCTTAGAGATTCCGTGGTCTTATTAGTATGGGGCAAGGCAGAATCAATGTAAATGAGAGGAAGTCATCACTGAGCATTCCCTTTTATTTTACGTTTATAACCATTGATCAACTTGGATTAGAAAGGGTCCATGTTGTAGCAGGCAGCAACCAATACAGAAGTTCGTATCTGGACAGAGTGCTAAGAAGAAATTACTACTGAGAACTCAGCCTTAAACTGCACGTTTCTCTCACTCCCACCAGGCTCAGGGAATAGTATGGAGCAGAAGAACTGAAAGAGCTAGAGACTAGTGAGAAATGCACTGAAATGAAGTCCTCTCGACATAACGCACATAATATAGACATTGTGCTCATGAACTTAGTGCAGCCAAATTTACTTTTACAGGAGCAATCCATGCAAACTCGAGTCAATAAATAATTCCAATAAAGATGAGGGAGGAATCCATGATGCTCTACCACTAATTAAGTCGTTACTGATAATTGATGGATGTGGGAGAAGGAAGTCATTATTCTTGGTGCGTGGCAGCTGGTAGATTACCCATGTGCATAAAGGCATCACTAACTATACTCAGTGAGGTATAAAGAAGACGATGAAGAAAAGAAAAGGACACAAAGGTGGTGGAGTTTCATACTATCAGGTGTAGGGAGTCAGGAAACTGATGTATATATTATCAAGATATATCGTATACATGTAAATAACTTTCAAAGAATAAATTAAAATATTACAAGAATAAGAAAAGAAAATATGGACCTAAGATACTTATTCTAACCATTACGGAAACAATAATATGCATACTAAGAAATGTCAAGTGAAAACATTTTCTTATAAAAAAGAAGTTGATGAAAATAATCCTTGGATGTTAATACAATAACGAGGAACCATATGCTTCTGTAAAGAAGGAGCCATGAGTTACTAAAATTTTTTTAAGGTAAAATTCGACAATTTTTTATATTTTCTTTTACAGTAATGATTCAAATGTACATTTATTGCTATAAAATTATGCATAATTATTTTAAAATGTAGAATTCTCTGAAAGTTATCACCCAGACTAAAGCTAGTATTCATATGGACTCTTGACATTTCACATGTTTACTCACCAGAACTAGTTAATAACAGACAAAACACTGTAGATACCACACTTCTTGGATGCAGTACCTAGAAAAATTAAGCTGACAATAGCTAGGAGAATACTGACCACTGGACGATTCTCACAATGCCAAATCACACAATACAGTCTTGGAAGTAAAGACACCCACAGTCTAGCACAGTTCTGAATTTTCTAGGCTATAATACCAACAATTCAAGCTGTACACATTGGTGTAATAGTGGCATAATTATTAGAGGAGTAACCAATCACTCCACAATTGTATTTGGAGATCACTCTGTAAGAGGGAATCTAGATCTAAGACTGGATATCTAGTCCAAAATCTATGGCTGAAGGATTCTCAGAACCCCCAGGGAACCTAAGATGGCTGCTTAGCTTAGTTTCCACAGCATGAAACTACCTCCTGAATATATGTGTTTATATCTACATACAAAAGCTTACTTTCAGCCTTACAGAATTCTCACATTTCTGTGAATGGACATAAACGCAAAAAAGACTGTGTTGGACCAAATGGTGAAAATAACAGATGATTGAGCCCTAGACAACACATTTATGTGACCCTCTGAAGGTTCCGAGAACATCATTAATTGGAGGCATAAAAAAAAAATGTAAGAGCCAAGCAATTGGGAGGTCTGTGAAATACCACATTCTACAGAGGACACTGACTCAGGGACCATAAACTCACAGGAACCTATAACTATCACTGAGTACAAAAAACCTGGGCCCCACCCACTGTCAGCTGTGAAAGAGGGAGGGTCTCATAGGCCCTACCACACTTTGTTGACCTAGGCCACTTTACATACTTTTAATCTGCTGGCAACAGACCAATTCTGAATGTCACGGAATATGATAGCCATTTGTAAACACACTATTCAGCTTATCAGTAAAATCCTTGGGATGCTATACAAAACTCAACCTAGTAAATATGTAAGAGATTCCAGAGGAGGATGAGACACTTGGAGGATTAGGAGGGAGCTAAATTGCATAGTGTACATGTGTGACATTGTGAGAGAATATATCTGAATAATTAATAATTTAAAGTTTAAAGTTCTCAACTTTTGTGTATTTGACAGCAAAGATATACTTAAGCAACTTCTTAACTTTCAATCAGGCTGGAAGAATAAAAGAAGCGTTTTTAGGTTTATGTTTATAGAGTAGAAGCTAACTGCAACTTTTCATTTTTGGCAATTAGTAAGCGGTCATTCATTACCATGTTGTGTTGATATCTGGATTCCTTAGAGATGCACCGTAATGATTTTTATATGGACACTGTCTACTTTTAGGTAGAAGAGTAGGACTCTAACCTCAGGTGTGCTGCTCCTGCATAAGGACGTAAAAGCATTATTAGTCAATAAACATTAAGGTTAAAGCCTAAAACAAAATGATTCTAGCAGCAGGATGCTCCTGAGAGTGGCTTAACAGAGTTCTTTCCAAATCTATCTTTTTAGTAAAGTCACTGTTCGTATCTGCTTTGGATGAATTACTTTGGATTGTTAAAATTGTATGTATAAACGTATTTTCTGGTAGCATCTTCAAGAAATATATAGATATATAATGCTCACAATGTTTAATGATGTATATACATAAATCTTATAGAAAACCAGATGCTCATATTCTCTATTAAAAGAAGCAAATGTTGATGTTTTGCTTTTTTCTGTTAACATTTTTTTATGTAACCGAATAGCATGTTTATTGGATGGTGGTTAATCCTGAAGCTCATGAAATGTCACAGAATAAATATGGGGCAGTTTTTTTCTTTTTTTATAAAATGATGTAGGCCTTGTCTTCCAGTAGGGGCTGGTGGCTGTACACTTGAATGCAGGGCAGCCTCGATTACCTGCAAAGATCTGCAAAAGTTTGGACTCTTCAACATTCCACACTGTATGAGGGAGGTGAAAAAATGTCACCCTCCTTTCAGGAGTTACAGGCATTTAATGCTTGATTGGCAAGGAAGAGTTACTTTCTTCACTGGGTTAGTCAACAACAAGTTGTACATGTTCCTGTAAATAAACCCTTACACCACAACTGTAAGTAAAGTTAATCAAACCCTTCTTTTCTTCTTCTTTAATTAATTTACTTGTTTACTTTACCTCTAGACTGCAGTTTCTCCTCCCTCCACCACTTCCTCTCCACACTCCTCACTTTCTCTTTAGGAAAGTGGAAGCCACCCATGGATATTAACCAGCCTTAGTATATCAAGTTACAGTAAGACTAGGTGCATTTTCTCCTATTGTAGAAGAGGCAGCCCTGTAAAGAGGAAAGTGTCCCAAAGACAGGCAGCAGAATCAGAGACAGCACCTGTTCCTCCTGTTAGGAGTCTCTCAGGAAGAAAGACCTGTAAAATGAATTATGTATTCTATCTAGCCTGATTAAAAGACACACAATCCTGTTTAGTTTGGTTTGGTTTGGTTTGGTTTGGTTTGGTTTGGTTTGGTTTGGTTTGGTTTGGTTTGGTTTGGTTTGGTTTGAACTAGGTGTAAGTCTAGATTGGGCAGGTTCTGAGCTATTCTAACTTACATCCCAGCCCCTTGTTACTTGCTGTTTCTCCTGGTCTTGTGCTCATGGTCCATTCCCTTTCATGGCTGACTCCTGCCCTCTTACTCTCCTCTTTCTCTCTCTCATCTCCCCTGAGGGTCTTTACTGGATCCTCAATTCCCTTCTTTCTCTCTCTATTGCTCAATCATAGGCTCTCGCCTTTTATCAACCAATTAACTTTGAATTAGGGAGCAAGGTTAACATAACAAAAGCCAATGTACATACATGGGAATTTGCTGGTCTTGGGGCAACTAGATCTTGGACTACAGAATTTAGCATGTGATTGTATAGCAGCACCAGACCAACACCCAACAGAGACCAAGCTACACAACTGTTACATATGTGCAGAGGGCCAAGGTCAGTTCCATGCATGCTCCCTTGTTGGCAATTCAGTCCCCATGGCCTCCTTAGTCTCTCTCTCTGTCTCTCTGTCTCTCTCCCTTTTCCTTTCTTTCTATCTTTCCCAGATTATAAAATTTTTAAGAACTTTCTGTCTTCACAACCCTTTTGGTTAATTAAATAGTCCATAAGCAAACACAGTTAAAGCTAGTAAACCGGCAAATGCAGCCATCAAAACTTTTTAAAATGAGGAAAATAAATAGAGTCAACTTTGTACAGATAAAATGTTTATATCTTCAAATTACTTTGCATTTTGGTTCCTTTGGGGCCTCAAAAACTGTTTCCTATAGAGTGAACACTTTTCAAAAGTTGGTGATTTTTAGACACATGTTGAATTTCTGTAACTTCTTAGTAATTATCAGAAGGTGTTTGTTTTGACAAATCTGGGTAAATTCGTCTTTATAGTTTTCACCAGCCAGCAGGGAATTCAATGAGGACCTAGGGAAGGGGTCAAAAGAATGAAGGAACAAGAGACACAAAAAAGGAGAGCAAGTCGAGGGGTCTGATCAAGCTCTCGAATTTTATTATCAGGGGGCAGGTGATAAAGGCATGGCAAAACATGAAGCTTAGGCAAGGATCAATGCTTAAGGCCGTCCTACTATCATATCTTCTTTGCCCAAGACCATCACATTATTGTAACTGGCTTCTGGGAAATACCAGATGTTCTTTCAATTCCTGGGACCTGAGACCGCAAACGTCCTTTCTTAATCTTGTACTTTGACTGACTAGTCATTCCAGAATAGAGGGTAATTGGTTCCTGGCAAAGAGTTGTTTGTTTCTCTGTACCTTAGGCCACTCACCGTTGCTCTCAGCCTTGTGTGTTGTAAATGATGCAGTGTTATTGGACATAATATACGACAAAATTTAATGCAATTACATCTTTTGCCATTTTTGAAGATGTTCCAGGGAGATGCGAAATGAAGACAAACTTGAGCAAACTGAAAGCGCGCCTTAATATTGTGCAGAACTGACAGTGTCATGGCCACTTTAACAGTAGACAGATAAATGTGATTAAATAGTATCCTAAATGTGATTGCACTGCTTTGGGGAATGTGGCCGTAAAGCTGATTATAATTATTACATAATGATTCAGTTATCTTTCTATGCATTACGTCTGTTTACACAGCAGTCAAGTCTTAGCTGTCTCTGTGTATATTGAAAATATAACTAGTAATTATTTTCTTTCATCAGATTTCAGCAAACCTTTCATTCAACATATAGAAAAAAAGATCTATTTATGTGGAGTTAACAATAGGAATCAACTAACTCTCTAAGCTAATTAGCACTATTGGAGCCTTTACTATGTGTTTTGAAATACACTGAAGTGCACCTATTAGTTTGTGGTTTTGTGCTGTGTGTTCTTTGGAAATACCATGAAGGCTCTTTTCTAAACCACAATATTAAAACATTGAAAGAAATTCCACATAGTCATTTTATAATACATTTTTGAATTGTCTATTTTGGCAGCACCGGGCTTTGAAAGAAAGCAGAATCTTATTGCCGCACTTCCTTCATAATGTCAAATGTCAATATAGACCCTCTTTCCTTCCGATCACTAATATCTGGAAAGCATTGCCCTGTACTAATTTCTAAATTTTTCTTGAAATGTGTATGAAATGTGTAATGCCGCCAATATAAAATTAAACACTCTGGTAGCTCTGACCTATTTTCTTTCATTCAATCAATGTTTCATATTTTCACTTAACAATGAAAATCTGTTTCTACTTCAGATTTCATCTAATTTATTTTGAATTTTTGTAAGCCTCAAAGTTACCCTGACTGCCCCCCTTATGACAATAGTATATTCACTGTTTATTTTCCTTTTTCTGTTAGCCTGCATTTTCATAAAACCAGAGCCTCTCCCACCCAGCCTTCCATTGTAAAAGCCCATTAGCTCAGTTTTGGCATGCTCTGGGCTTTCAGGGTATATATATATATATATTTTTGGAACAAACATGTAAAGCAAAACCATTAAAAGTCTAGAGCTATTACACTAAATCAAACATTTAACATACATGCACAAACACATGCACACATATACGTATTATTAAAAATATTCTTTTCAGTGCTGGAGGTCTATCATAAAAAGTGGTAAAGTCTATTCTTAAAAATTCTCATGACAGTTGAAAGAACCTAGTAGAGCTTGACTTGGGAGTATTAGAATAAATAATGAGCTGTACATCTGCAGCTTGGCTTCATCTTCTCATCCTTAGAATTTTGACCAATGGATATTTTTCCCATCCGGGTTGATCATATTCATTCAGGTCTGTAACATACTATCATTCTTTAAAAGAGCTGATTTTAGTTCATCCTACAGACAAGAAGAGAAGAGAACTAAGACTGTGCCAAGAGTAGCTGAACTGGCAGTCATTACTTAACTATAGCAATGAGAAATGCTCTTTGTTTAAATATGAGATACTCATAGCTGGATACAGATTTCTGTAGGTTTTCAGCCAGATGAGGGGCAGTAAAGCTCTGGCCATACACCCTGGAGAACTCACAGAGAGCACTGCAGGATGCAGGAGTGGGGCTACTCTCTACCCAAATCAGGCTTGAGCTTACTCACCTCCATAAAGACAAAAAAAAAAAAAAAAAAAAAAAAAAAAAAAAAAAAAAAAAAAAAAAAAAGACAGGCTTCTATTTCCAGGCCAAAGAATAGGGTTCTCGGAAACCATGTTACCAGCAATTTTCTAATCTAGCTAATATACTTGGAAGGCCTCTGTCCCCTGCTACACCTCCTCCTTTTTCCTTTTACCTCCCCTCCCTGTGACTGGAGCTATATAATCTAACCCTTCTATTTTGATACACAAGTTGCCACAGTCTCCATCTGCTGGTCATTTATAACCACAATACCCTGCTTCTCAGGTCCTCTGCATCCTGAGATCATCAGTGCACAAGGGCCTCTGAGTCAGGAAACTAAAGATTTCAAAGCAAACAGGACAGCATTACCATGTGGGGGAGGAGGAGTGCTTCAAGATTAGTGTTGCATGACATTTGAACTAACAGATAGGGGATATTTCTTACTGTAATTTATATCATTATATTGTTACTTGTTTATTTTCTACTGGCAGGAGACAACACTTAATCAAGCATGCCAAGATGGAAGTTAGAGTTCTACTTTGAAGAGGCACTTCTCTCCATCCACTATTTGGAGCCAGTTTATTGATGGCTTATCGTGTGTGTGTCTCTCTCTCTGTGTGTGTGTGTGTGTGTGTGTGTGTGTGTGTGTGTGTGTGTGTTTACTTATTCAGCTACCTCACTGGCTCCTGGCTTCTCAATTCTCATTAACTCCTGAATACAGCTTTTCTTTCTCCAAGTGTTCAAGGGTGTATTTCATCCATCATGGGTAGAAAGTAGATGATTGTAGAAGCTGGTACATTATGTCGATCGATAGTGAGGGAGAAAAGAGCAACGAATGTGCATGATAAATGCACAACTAGGTGTATCTATCTTCTATCTGTCTGTCTATTTGTCTATCTATCTATCTATCTATCTATCTATCTATCTATCTATCTATCTATCTAATCTATCTATCATCTGTTTATCTGCACTCTAAGACCCAGGTAACTGTAATACTCATACTTAGGGTATGTTTTCACAACTCAATTCACACAATCTAGATAATCTCTCACAGTCTTGCCTACTCTCTAAGTGATTTTAAATTCTGTTAACTTGTGATAATAAATATGGTCTGATCCACAAGCTTATTTAAAGATAGTTAATCAGCACCTTTCAGGTGAAAGAATTGTAGTTCTGTGAGGAGGGGTGAGACATTAGTATAATTATATGCTTGGAATTTTTCTCAACCTCCTATAGGGAAAAGATACCTACAGCAGGGATATACCAAGAAAGAGCAGTGTGTGGTGAACAAGAATTATCTAGACCCCCCAAACATCCTAAGTTCAATGGTCGAAGTCAAGGAGTCAGATGACTGAACATCTGGTTTAACTTCCTGCTGACAGATTCTCCTAGAACAAACTGAACATGTATCCAACATTGTGATGGGTCACCTATACAATTAAGCACTTTTATAGATAAACAATAATTCACAAAATTAACAGCATATGGTGGGGAAAAATCATTTGTATTGGAGTCAACTGAAAATTTTAGTGAGTCGGGAAGTTTATGCTTGTCACATTTCTATTTAAGATCCTATGACAGGTCATTGGAAAGATAAATGCACTTTGGAGACAAAGTCTAACATCTTAAACATCACCAAATCAGCATTGTGGTGCAGCTGCTGTTCCAAAAGTGGTATTATTATAGTACAGATCGATATAGAAGGCAAGTAGCTATTGACCTGACAACTATGTTTTCTCCATTTCAATAAGATGGACAAGAATGGGGGGATTTCTTTACCTTACATACCCAACTATAAAACATGATCATCTGTGTCAGAGTTATCTGCCCTCTGTACAGGAGTGCCACTAGTCTTTAAAACACGATCAGTTAAAAGTAGACCTAAAATATGCCACCCAAATAATATATATATAATACACACACACACACACACACACACACACACACACACACACACACACACAAATTAAGGAAAAAAGGACATTGTGACAACTAAAAATTTTGTCCCTGAGAACATACAGGCAATTTGGTAAAATATATTGTTTGCCCTTCCTCCTCCTCCCTGACCTCCTCTGATGATGCAGTTCAACTCCAAGGCCCAGAGCTGAATGAAGTTTGTAGTTTGAAGGTCAGTTTGCCCCTGCTTCTTTCAATCAGTGCCTACCTTCTTACAGTTCTAACTGCTCCTCTCATCAATTAGTTACCTGGGGGACTTTTGTCAAATCCACTCCTCATATAGGTTGAGTCCATTTAGTATTCCCCAAGTGTATATGTGCTGTGTGCATTTAGACCTGATCACTTGGGATTGGATAACTAATCAAGAGGCTCATCCCTAGATAAATCCGATTCTCCCTATATCAGCAGCCATTACTTAACTGTAGCTTCTCTCCTAAGGGTAAGGCTTGTATGATTTCCTCTATCCACCTTGACATTTTATTGCCATGAATACATATTTAGGCAACTGAATTTTCATTCGTGTGTGCAGCTCTTCATATATATATATATATATGAATATATATATGAATATATATATCATATATATATGAATATATATATATATATATATATATATATATATATATATATATATATATATCAAGACATCCTGTTCCTCTGCTCTTATAATCTTCCCATCTCCATTATCACAAAGTTCCCTGAGCTTTAGTTATTGGGGTTGAATTGCAGATGTATCTCTTGAAACTGGAACTACAGGGTCAGTTGTTATCTGCGTTTTGACCAGTTGAGGGTTTCTGTAATGACCTCCATCTGTTGCAGAATGAAGCTTCTTTGGTGAGAGGTGAGAGCTGCACTTCTCAGTGGGTGTGAGAATAAGTATTTAGAATACAGTTGGAAACTAAAGTGGTTTAGGAACATAGTAGGTTTTCCTCTTGGGTCCACTGCCTCACTGTGAGTAAATGACAGTAGTTGTGCAATACTAAATATTAATTTCTTCCCAATTGATAGGTCTTAAGTCCAATGTTCAGTAAGACCCCTATTAATTACCCTTAGCCACTATTGCATTCTTGGGACCATTCCAGTAAGTGTGCTTTGTAGACTTTACAGCTTGATAGGACTATTATTTGAGTTTTCTCCTTTGGTCACTTGCCTAGCACTTTTGGATGTTGTAAGTGCTAGTACTCAGGGAGGAGGTCTCCAGGAAAGCTCCTAATTCACTCAGATCCTGTGTCCTCAGTGTATATTGTCCTCAGTAATAGGGTCTTAATGTTATACCCTGTGAGAAAACAAAGAACAATGGCAACAGTCTACATTATTTTGGGAGTTTCTTTGAGACCCTTAACCAATATCTTGAGTGGAGTTTCCCATGCCTGGTATTGAACTGTTCTATGTACTCTACAGTGTTACCACAAGTGGCATGACGTACATATACGTATATACATTTTACATATAAATCATTTATTTTTATGTAAATATAAAATAATCTCTCTCCATTCTTTAAGTGCTGTCCATTAATGGGTTTTGTTCCTCTGTATTTGTCACCATTAAGGGTGTTGTTCCTCCACATTTGTTAACAGCAAGTGGCTGAAGCAGATATTCCAGGAGCAGGAGGAGGTGTTAGCCTCTATTATAATAAATCTTATGCAGGTCAAGAGTTTGAGACATGAAAGCCTTTTCCTTCTAAGTCAATAAAGTAATGTTCCATATCCCAGTAGCCTAACTAAAGATACAGCAGCCTTTGGGTTGATTTTAAGTGATTACCCATTACAGTTTAGAACACTATATTGGAGCACTTCTGGAGTTACCTTTAAGGCAGCCATCTCTTCATTGGTTTTTATTCTATAAGAGTCTCTTTGGCATGCGTAGGCCATTCGATTTTGTTTTGCTCTTACTGATTATTATTCTATGTGTTTTTCCTGAAAGTATATTTCAGTCCTGCCTCCTACACTAATCCAATGCTAAGCCCAGATGGGAAATCCCAAATAACTTCCCTAGGGCCCCAAAGCTATGCAGAGCACTCTTTGTAGAGGGAAGATACTAATCTTTCAAAAAGGAACTCAAGTTCCTATGGGCAGTTTTGGAAAGTGAGCATCTGTCCAGGTGCCTCAAGTGACTTTTCCCGAGCAATTTGTGCTTAAATACTTGGATACACGTCTACTCAAGAGATGTCAAGATGTTCACATGGGAAAATATTCACCATTTTAAGCACAGAAACCCAAGGCGATACCATAACTCACATATGAAAGATGATTCCAGTGACATATGAATCCCATCACTAGGGAAGTGAAGACTGAAAGGATGCCTGAGGCTCACTGGCCACACACCCTTTTGTATCCAAGATGTTAAGAGATAGATTTTTTATTTTTACAAGATGGTACTTGAGGTAAATACATAGGAACAAACACTCATATATATATATGCACACAAAAATTCCATCCAGCCATTAGACTCGATTCCTCTAATAACCCAGTATGAGTAGTGGAATTTAGTGTATTTGAAAAAACTAAACCCAGATAGCTCTTAAAACTATAGTCTCACCACAGAAGCAAGCTACTCACTTTTCCAGTGTGCCAATTACTACTCTGCTACTGGCTCCCTTCCTAGCCATAGTTAGAGCCTCACATGCATCTCTTTATAGATCTTAGCAACAGAAATAAAAATCCCATCCCTGCCTGTTTCATAAAACTCCATATGCTTGACTGTTGTAAAGTCTGCTGTTTGCTATTAGAGTGCGTACGTGGATACTCGTGATGAGGGCCGGGGAGGCTTCACTGTTGTTTCTGGTGTTATTTGTGGGCAGAAGGAGTAGAGTGGTTGTCTAATGTTTTTTTTGTGACATGATGCTTTTTCTATGTGGGTGCTTCCAAAGGTGGTAGCTTCAGATCAAACTTTTAATAGTTACATTTATATATTTCTGTAAATTCCTTATACATTTTCCATTGTGGTCTCAATACTATGTATTTTTTTTTTTTTTTTTTGTGAGTAATCCTATCACTAATTACAATACTTTATGGCTCTTGGAAAATAATAGTAACGCATTTTAAGAGAATGTATGCTATCTAGATGTGCAACAGCTAGGCTGCATTCTGAATGTTTTGTCACTTTTGCTACTCTACTTGGAAGATAATGAGTACAGTTTTTTTTGTTGTAGACTGTATAGTCCTCAACCGCGTGAGGGAAACCTCTCTTTGCAGCAACTAGAGACCCGTCACAGAAAGCCACAATCAATTAAAATTTATAGCCATGGAGCTCACAACTAGAATAAATATATCAGCAGAAAAACTCCTGTACCTAAGACTCAGAGAATATTGCACATGAGGAGATGGATCTGAGCTAGAGGAACAAGGAGTTTACTGTGAGGTTGTTTCTCGTAAAAACATTAGTACCAATAAAGTGTCACCAATATAACTACCTAGGCATAACCTGAACAAAGATGACACCAAAGACATGTCTAAATGGATGACGGCAAGACCATGAGACCTCAACCATACATAAGGAACTATAGGCAGCTATGGAATGCTTCTGTAAGGGTGCTTTCCCCGTCCACCCACCCACTCCGGCCTCCCCACCCTCGATTTTCCCTACACTGGGGCATCAAGCGTTCATATCAAGGTCCTCTCTTCCCATTGATGCCTGGCAAGGCCATCCTCTGCTACATATGTGGCTGGAGCCATGGGTCCCTCCATGTGTACTCTTTGGCTGGTGGATTTGTCCCTGGAAGCTCTAGGGGTCTGGTTGGCTGATACTGTTGTTCGTCCTATGGGGTTGCAAACCCCTCCAGCTCCTTCAGTCCTTTGTCTATCTCCTCCTTTGGAGACCTCATGCTTAGTCAATAGTGGCTGCGAGCATCTGCCTCTGTATTTGTTGTGCTCTGGCAGAACCTCTCAGGAGACAGCTATATCAGGTTCCTGTCAGTATGCACTTCTTGGCATCCACAATAGTGTCTGGGTTTGGTGACTGTATATGAGATCGATCCCAAGGTGGGGCAGTCTTTGCATGGCCTTTTCTTGAGTCTCTGCTTCACTCTTTGCCTCTGTATTTACTCCCATGAGTATTTTGTTCCCCTTTCTAAGAAGGACTGAAGAACCCACACTTAGGTCTTCCTTCTTCTTGAACTTCATGTGGTCTGAAAATTATATCTTTGGTATTCCAAGCATTTCAGTTAATATCCACTTATCAGTAAGTGCATACCATGTGTGTTCTTTTGTGATTCCCTTACTTCTGAGATAAATAAATAATTGTCAAGTGTAGAAAAGGAAAACCTTGAAAATTGGGAAGTGTTTGAACCTGGAGAAAAAAGTTCTTGACAATTTTACTGATTTCTGTTACCCTTTCTGTCTTCAATACAAGTCATCTACATTTCAGTGTGCATGGTTTGTGTGTGTGTATTCATCTACAAAAAAATTAAATGTATAATTCTCTTCTGGTGAATTTTATTTACTATGTGCTATAAACAAATATTCACTTGTCTTATTCAAAACGCTTGTTCAAAACTACTCTCATTTTTCTCAATTCCTTCTCATAATATGACTGTACTGCTTCACTGGTTAATTTACTATGTCTTATGCATCCACTTTAAGCTGAAATCCTTTGTTCAATACCCCCCCACACACAAACATGACTGTTGGTTACAGTGATGTTATATATTAATGTAAGGCTAAAATTCTGCCTCAGTCACCAAAGTATCAAATGTTGAGTGCCTGCATTTATTTCTTGTTATCAGAGTGTTATAATTATAAAATTTTGAAACTATTCTTTTAGTATGCCTCAGCCATGCACTTATAACTTTAGATATTAAAAAAAAAAAAAATCAGAAGGTCATTTGATACTAGTAATAGTACTGTAATTCCATAAATGTAAATGTGATCATTTAACATTTTTCCTTTTTTACAGTCACTAAAAGTCTTTATTCAAAGAAAAATATCTTAATTTACTTTTGATAGTTTACCATGCTGCCAGTGTAAAAATTTAATTTATAATCATATTAATTAATTTAGTTTCTTTATGTCCTCATTGTTAAATTATGTCTTTTAATAGGTATGCTAACTAATTTTTTAGTTTAACATTTTAATCACTAATATTTTAAAATATTGTGAACAGCTATATTGCACTTGAAATACATGGAATAATGACCATTTCAAACTAACCAGTCTATTCATCAGCTGCAGTACTTACTGCTTGCATGTGTGAGTGCATATAAATACTTCTCTCTTTGTAATTCAAGCATTTTTAATTTAAATAATAAACTCATCCATATCAGGTTCAAATTATAGCTCAACCAATTTGACATTTGTTTTGTAATGCTAATCAATCAATCAAAATATTACCAGCATTCCAGAAGATGCTTCTTTTCATATTACCATTATGTTCAATCTCTCATCCCTGAAGTTAAGCACTGTTATGGCTTGACAGAAGTAACATTGGTCTCTTCATATTTTTATTTGTTTTCTAATATTTTATTTGTAGCCATAGGCATTTGGCTTTCTTTATTAGAGCTTCTTATATTTCTTCTATATGTTAACATTTTTTACCAGTAAATGATTATCTCATTTATCTATAAACAGACATATGAGTTTCTCTATGTTATCCCTTCTTAGAAGCATTTCTTTCAATAATTTGCTTTGACTATATCATATTTTACATAACATTTAAATCCAATAATACACATTTATAAAACTGCCTTTCAGGTATATAGATAGGTGTTGTTCATTAATCTTCAAACACATAAGGTTTAGTCATTGGATCCTATAGTGTTTAATGCTTCAGTTTCAAAAAAAAAAGTAAAACAACAATATTTGTGTTCATCAAGAATGTACAAAACATGTATAAACTTCTCAATTTTTTAAAATATCAGTGAAGTGATTATTGTTAATTAGATTGTAAATGTAATTTGTCACTATTGTAATGTTGACCATTTCATGTATCAAATACTAACACAGAGGTGGGAACGTGGTCCTGAGTAACTGGAAACTTGCTTATATTTTCTTGTTAATTTTGACAATATTTGTTCAAATATTTTAGATAACATTTTGGATGAATTAAAAATTAAAGAATATATCAAGTACTTTATTCATATTTTTCTGTCCTAAATTTTTTTCTCTTAGATATATTTTATTATGTTACAATAGCCTCAGATTTTAAAATTTTTGCTGGAATATACTTTCTATTTTTTTATTTTCCTTTTTTTAATCATTGAGGTGAATGTAACAATTTTTGCCACATAGTATGCTAATAATATTAATTCATTCAGAAACTTTATTTTCCAATTGGAACTATGTCCATTTATATTTATTGTGGTTAATATGAATCCACTGTTATGACATATGCTTTGTAATCATGTCTTGCTATTTCTTATTTAATCATTGTATTGTTTTGTATTTCAATATTTTTCCTGAAGAATGGTTGCTTGATTATTTATGTAGTTATCTCAGTATTGGGATTTTCAACTGATTAGGAGTTTATCAATTCTTTTAGTCTGGCACGTCAGTGGGCATCATATCCCTTCTCTACCACCGTTCTAGGCCGCTAACTGAGTCATCTCCCTAGACAAAATTTTCATTTATTGAATGTTGCTTTCATCAATTCCAGTTAATCATTTAGTGAAACTATGAAACTAACTATAACTTAAATATATTTTAAAGACAAAATAAAGACACGTTTTACACATAAATAAAAATAACCTAAATTAAGATAACAGGAAGAATTGTCAAGCCGGGCAGTGGTGGCACACACCTTTAATCCCAGCACTTGGGAGGCAGAAGCAGGCGGATTTCTAAGTTTGAGGCCAGCCTGGTCTACAGAGAGAGTTCCAGGACAGCCAGGGCTACACAGAAAAACCCTGTCAAAAAAAAAAAAAAAAAAAAAAAAAAAAAAAAGAATTGTCAAAAGACTTACTTAGCATCTACTTAGCACCATTTTTTAAACCACCATATTTTGTACATACAGAGGGTCACTGAAGTTACAGGTTCTATCTTAGTGCCACTTTTAGCCCTGGTAGGAATTGAGCACAAATCATCAGGACTTAGGGGAAGTGCTATTACACACTGAGCCATCTTACTGTTCCAAATTTACTTACTTTTTAGTGAATTATCTGTCTGCACTTTCAGTTCCACAGCAAGTGAAGACAATGGCCATGTGTGTACCATGCATTATATGAATAAACTGCACTCATTCTTCATGTAGCATGGACTTATACTGTGGTGTAAGTGAACTTTCTATGGATAATTTGTAACTCCGATGAGTCCCTGTCAGAATACTGTCAAGATGCATTTTGAAAATCTTCCCAGATAATTGTTAGGCAGAAAATCTAATTACATTTGTGGTAATCACAATGTAGAACACATAGGAATCTAATCACAACATAGTCTTTCCATGGTCTCGCTCAAGTTCTGTTACTTGAAGGAGAACCTATCTGATGTTTTTCAGACGTCCCTGTGTTACATCTAAGGGTTAAACATTATGATAAAAGAAAGAGTTTACATATAATTTCAGCCATGCAGACTAGCTCTTGTTCAGATGCACTGTCTCTTTTGAAAGTCGGGGAGTTTGTGTGTCTGGAGATCTTGAAATTAACTGCTATACATCACTTTTGTCCTTGCTTGAGAAATGGTAACACTCTGGAAGTAGTAACTTGATGGGCTTGTTATTTCCCACTGTTCTTATGCATTCTTTGCTCCTTAATAAGGGTCACTGTGTGACAGTTTAAAAAGCCAGAGGTTGTAACCTCCCAACCAATCACAGATAACATTAAGCTGCCTCATCTAGAAACTAACACCGAGTTTCTCCACAGTTTAACTTTAAACAATACTGAGGGAAGCCAAGATGCACAAAGCACCAAAACCAGGGGCTTATAACACTCAAATGTGCCAGACAGATTTCAGAAAACCTTCAAACGTGCAAAAGCCAAAACAACAACAACAAAAAATACTCATAACATGAACTGCAAATTCAAAGTGTAACCCCAAATTACCAATTCCATAGCAACAGCCGCCAATGACTGTGACTTAGATGAAATCCAGAAAAATCAGTTCATGAGAATGGTCACAAATATGTCCAAAGAGATCTAAGACAGCACAAATAATTAAGTAGAGGGATTCAAAGGACGAATCCCTTGAATGAATTAACGCAAATATAAACAGCTTAGTTAAATAGGAAGTCAACTCAGGATCTAAAATTAAAATTCAATAAGAAAATGTAAATACTAAGGAAAAAACTAATTGAAACAATACTAAAAATGGGACTCAAATACGTATCTCATGGAAAAGCCTTTCCAGCAACATGAACTGTTTGGATATTAGATTACAGGACTGTAGATAAGTTAGAGCATGATACCTGTTTTCTCTTCCCAGCCACTTAAATCCCAGAAATAACTACTCTGAGACTAGTAACTGTTAGTAATTGTGTAGGCCATAAGCTTTGGCTTGTTCTCTGACTTACTCTCAACTTAGTATCCCTTTTATTCTAACTGAGCTTCAGCTATGTGCTGGTTTATGTCCTTCTTAGCATTTTCAAGGGAGTCTCCTCTTTCCTCTAACATGAGTTCAGCTATCTACTGGTATATGTCCAACTCCTCAACTTACTGGGATGAATCTCCCACATCCTGACAATTTCCCAGAATTCTCTCTATCCCTGCTGGATGAGCCACCTCCTATTTTCTGCCTCAGTGCATTTGCCACAGACTTTTTTCATTGACAGGTTGTGTGTATAAAAGATTCTCTCTACAGTAGAAAACTCTGGTTATTCATTCAATGACTCATTATTTTTAATTCACAAGATCTATAACAAAAAAATGTAAAAAATAAACATCTAATTTATGAATATGGTCTCAGAAGAATGAGAGGAACTCTACGCCAAGACATAGGCAAATTTTTCAATAAAATCATAGATAAAAGTGTTCCAAGTCTATGGGAACTGCTTGGTCAGTGAGGACATGAGTTCATTATTTGACTCCCACTCATGCCAGAGAGTTTCACAGTCACTTCAGATTTTTAGCACTCTCAATGCAAAGAGTAATAGTAATAAGAGGAGTTCTTTTGAGGGTTAATAAATGATGTTAAGGTAGAGGGTATAAAACATGAAAATGTTACCTAATTCTGAGAAAAGGAAATGCACTGAAAGCAGTAAGAGAGAAAAGTCGCATCACACGGTCAAGCACACAAGATTGATTTTCTGATGGAAACTTGAAAACCAAAAGGACATTAAAGGAAGTATTTCTTGAAATCGAATTTTCTCCTTACAGCCTAGCTAAACTGGATCAATGTAATATTTTATACAAAGTGTATATTCCCTCATTTAGTGAGTTACATTGATTTTATTTGCTATGCAAATTTACTGTTATTTTTATGGCATAACTTGCCTTAATTATTAGTTAAATTATAATGACCTAGGAATAATCTCCACATAGAATTACGTGTCATTTCTACAGATATCATACCAGTTATTTATTTTGTCCAGAAGGATGAGATACACAGGCAGTTTTATTTTCAGATTTTTATGTCAAGCTATATTTTAATTTCATTAAACTTGTTAAAACATTAAAAATAAGAGTCAAAATTTTTTGTAAGTTGAATGAGGTATTGCAATATTCAGATTGCTATATAGATCATATGTACTCTACCAACCCTCACACACACACACACACACACACACACACACACCAATAAATTTGGAAATTAAGGAATTCTGCATCATGTATTAACCCACAAAAGCACTCTGCATATTACTATTAGTCTTTGCATGTGAGTACTTAAAATCTAAAGTGACCAGACCACTATATGAACTCAGTGGGAGTCAAATAATGTACTCACAATCCCACTAACCAGGTAGGTTCATTTGGTTAAAATGTTTAGTATAAGTTCTCATTTGGGAATTTTGAACCTCCAAACAGCTTTAGGTAAACACACACATACATACACAGGCACACACACACATACACACACACACACACACACACACACACACACACACAAACAAACATACACACACATACCCTGGATTTTCTAGTAAGTAGTGTATTTGCATCTGACCATATTCCTGGAAGGGTAACTTAATGTTTTCAATGTAGTTTAAATTACTATTATCAATGCTGTATAAGAGATAAATACTGGTATAAAATGCCTCCTGTCCCTTAATATTTGAGGAAAAGTATGAGTAATAACTATATGTTCTTTTACAAGTTTTGTCATAAACGATATTTCCCACATATCTCCCATTTCTGATAGATGGGAATTTTTCTTAGGGTATTTGTTAAATTTTCAGTGGATCTTTAGGTAAATGAAGGAGCTCTTTGATATTGACTATTTCAATGGGAAACTAATTCTTCATGAATGCATTCTTTGTTTTATGGAAGAAGAAAAATAACAGTGTTGAAATGTGTGTGTGTGTGTTTGCATGTGCGTGTGTGTGTTTGTAGGTATCGGGTATGTGTTTTTGTCTATAAAATGTGCCTCCATGATCTGTGTGAGCACATGCTAGGAGCCGACCCAGATTAATAATTATTACACACAGAAAACTATTCTGCTTCAGGAAACTCGGTATCTTCTTTACCATTGCATTCATTGCCAATAAGCTGCTTTACTGCTTTCCATCTTCAGGTCATGTATTGTTTAAAATACACAGTGTGAAGTTATATATAAATCACATACATTTGAAGTAGATGCTATCTATACCTGTTTTTTGATGCTGAGATTTATATTCCTTCAATACATAGTATATAAATGGTTGAAATAAATATGCAATTCTTTTTATATTTGTTATGGTGCTAGGCCTGAAACATAAACCTCATGCACACGAGACAAGTGTGCTACCACAGAACTATAACTTCCATAAAAATTGGGTAGTATAGGTTTCCATGCACTATTTGTTTATACTAATTTCAGAGTATATACTAGATATTTGGGCAGTAGATCAAAATAAATTACTTTTAATATAAAATAAATGTTCTTGAAATATGTGCATTATTTCTACTTTTTACATGGACATTTTATTATATTTTGGTAACTTCCTTCCTAACTCAATATTTTGCATATAATATTCCTTTTTATGAAAACTTAGGCTTGAAGAAGTCAAATTTCAGTATGGTTTAGATATTATGCCGTGTAAAATTTTTTTACCTATCATAGCATGTAGTTTCTATACATATTCAGAGCATTGCGATATAACCCAGAATTCTGCCAGTTGATTCTATATGGCTGGAGAGAGAAGGCATTGATTGAAATGTCAAACCCAGAACAACAACAACAAAACACTGAATTGTCTCAACAATACAAAGATCTAAAAATGTTGGTTGCATGGAAATCAGGTGTGGAATAGTGATTGCAAGACTCTGTACACAATAAAGGGGTCCGGGGAGGGAGAGCTTTAGATACCTTCTGTTTTTCACAGGCATAAATTTTCCAGTGCTCTGTAGTACTGATAATGTAATTAGAAATACACATTACACATCTTCTATTGTTAAACTCAGGACTTGCAGTTTACTCGCTATAAAGAAAGGAACAAAACACACGTTTATATGTGTGTTGGTCAGAATTGGCCAATTTAAATTCTAAGCATCAATTATATAACATCGTGTTTCATACACAACTTTTGTGATTTAAAAAGAAGTAAAACTAACATTTATGTTTCTTATTAATATTTTTACCTTTTGAGAATTTCATGAGTATTTATATCATTTCCACATCTCTCCCATCCTTAGTTTTTCCAATGTACATTTCCCCCACTCCCTTTTAAAATAATGAACAGTTTATCATTATTATTATTACACATACACATGACACATATATACACACATACATATATAAACATACAAACATATCTATGTATATATACACATACATACATACCTATGTTTGTGTGTGTGTGTGTATGTGTGTGTATTTAGTGTTGCTTGTATGTACAGGTGTTTAGGTGTGGCCACTGTGATTAAAACCTATGGTCCTTGACACTGGAGAATATATATTCTCCTTCTCTCAGCAGTCATATTAGCCTATGGATCTTTATCTAGCATCAGAGACTTGTGAAATTCCCCCTCATCCACATTGGCATATACTGTCATTGTCGTTATGCAAGTCTTGTTTGAGTAAATGTATTTTTGAGATTTCATGGGTGCATCTTCCATGTCAGATGTAGAAGACACCATATAGCAACAGCCATCCTGTCCTCCAGCTCTTACAATCCTTCCTCCCCCAGCTTCATGATTCTTGACTTAGTTGTAGTGGTTGTGTTGTACATGTATCCTAACTCCAGGGACCCCATGACACTTCTTTGTTACAATTGTTGGACGCTACACTGAAAGTTACAGCTATTTACCTCACCTGAGTAGACACATATGCATGCTTTCACTTTAAACCTATTTTTTGTCCATATTCAAATTAAAATTTCTCTGGATTCCAGATGGATCTTCTTGAATATTCTGTGAGTATTTATAATTCAGTAAGTCAGTCTTCTCTCTGGCTTGACTTCCCTTCTACATTATTTTGTTTGAGTGAAAAACCAATATGTGTTTTGGAACAGCAAACATATGCACAGGGCTGTTTTTATTATTTGCACATTTTGCCATTTTATTTAGGGAACAGAACCTTCCTAAAATCTGAAGAGATGGTTCATGCATATCTCTAAAGGCTCAGCATTCAGTTTGCAAATTTTAATGACACTTGTGCTCAAACAGTTTTGGAGCACTTTGTCATAACATGCTAACTGCTTTCAAATTCAGCATAATGAAGCACGAGACATTCCCTGGTGGAAATAGTTTTGGAATGAATCTACAATGTGATGAATAAAAGCTTCCCAAAAGATTATAGTGAGGCTTATTGTACAAAAGCACACAGCACCCTTACGCTGTTTCAGGAGCTATGGGGAGTTGTATGTTAAAAACATAGAAAAGTAATAATTTACTCTTCCTGGTATGTCTCATTACATTCTAAAGTGAATAGTAGGATGTTATAATGTTTTCTTTTGGTCACAATGTATAGTAAACTTAAGTTATCTTTGCCCCCTTTTCTTAATTGTTGTATTTATTAAAGAACTATTTATAATAAATTTCTTTATACAAAAGTGTATTTGCAACTCATCAAACAAAAGTATATGGCAGTTTGGATAGCTTCAGTTAACTGCTATATGATTTTATCTTGTCTTTTCTCTTTAACCATACTTATTGCATGTAAAGAAATATAATTTACACATTAGTCACTAAAATAGAATTATGTGGTACAGTTGAGTTTTCTTTCTTTTTCTTTTTTATTACAGGACAAAAATATGGAACAGAATAAAAAGGTAGATGCCCTCATATGGAGGCTGGGCAAGGCAACTCAATAGGAAGAAAAGAGATAAAAGAGCTGGCAGAAGAGACAGACAAACAGGAAAAAAATAACCTCACACCAGCAAAACCAAAAGAGGGGAAGCATACAACATATATACACCACCATCACCTGCATCAGCACCACCACTACCACCACCACCACCACCAAGAACAACAACAACAGCAACAACAACACCAACAACAGCACCACCACCACCATCACTACCACTACCACCACCACCACCACCACCAACAACAACAACAACAAAATAACAGGAATTAAGACATATTTTTCATTGATATCTCTCAATATCAATGGCCTTAAATCCTCGCTGATATGGTTGGTATAATTGCTTTTTATTTATTTCTTTTAGGCTTTGGTTACATTATGTATCTGTGTAACCCTGGTTCTACTGGAACCAGATGGAACCAGGATGACCTTAAACTCAGATATTTCTTGTCTCTACACTACAATACCCTGCTTAATATTTGGCATACTTTATTTATTTATTTATTTATTTATTTATTTATTTTTATTCTTCTCTCATACAACACACCCCAACCCCAGCATCCCCTGCCTTCCCTCATCTCATCAACACCCTCCACTGCTCCTTTCCCCAAGAACATTCTCGACCAGTAAGTCTATCATCTTTGTATTGCACTCCCATTTAAAACCCAGATATTTGGTATAGCTTTAAAAAGAAGAAAAAATAAAGCAGAAAATTTTAGTCTTCAAAATCAATCTCTTCAGGGAATTTTTTGGTATGTTTATTTTTATTTAATATTTTATTAGATCTTTGAGAATTAGTCCTTTGAGAAATTATTTCTCTGAGAATCTATTTTGGCCTGTACACTCACCATTCCACAATTCTCTCAAGATCCACCCTGTAATTTCCTTATCAACCTTTAGTTCCCCATTAAGACTAATTTGTGCTGCCCAAGTATTCAAGAATGTGTGATCTCCCACTGAAGAAGGCTAAACACGTTGAAAAAACTGTATTTACTTTCCAATTGCACAACAAAAATGGGTCAGATTTCGTGTGCAAATCCCCTTATATGATGGGATTTGGTCTGGCTTGTGCTTGCATAGGTCTTATGCATGATGTCCCTATTATTGGGACATCACGTGTGTAGCTGGTCTGCTATATATACATGACAATGTTTTCTTATGGTCTTTTAAGTTTTAGTTCTATTTTTGAAGTGTGTGCATGTGTGTGTTATGTATATGTGAGTGCACTGGCCCTGGAATCCAGAAGAGTATCTCTGATCCTGAAAGGTCCAGGACTCCCCAGAAGGGAGGTCCACTAGAGTCACAGGATAGCACGCACCCAAAAGACACACGGGAGACCATCTTGCTGTAAAGCACATGACACACACGAGAGACCATCTTACTGTAAAGCACATGAGGTGGTTTATTAAATCAGAGCTCTGGGCCAGCCCATATCCCCATATCTCACATAGGGGATAGAGGGACTGACCCCGTGGCTCAGGGGTCTAGCGCTTATATATGGGTGGGGTGGGGAAAAAGCGAACTTTCGCGTGGGCGCACAGGATTGGTTGTTTTACTTTTTTGAACACTAACAGGCTGTACCATGGGGGCAGGGTGTAGTTCCTCCCTTGGCAAGGCAGTTTCTGGGATGTTCTTAACAGGCCTTTGTCTTGTAACTCCACCTCCTCTGTAACTAATTAAATGGGCCCCGAACCTGCTGGCAGGCACTTTTAACTATTTAGGTTAGGGAAAGGGCCCTGTTATTATTAGTTTCGCCCTATTTCAAAAATTCTCTTTTAATCCCCTGAAACTGAAATTACAGACTGTTGTGAACTGCCTGGTGTAAGTGTCAGCTACTGTGACCCAAACTCACACACTCTTGGATGAACAAATAGTGCTCTTAAGTGCTGAACCATCTCTCCAGACACTTTTTGTCTAATTTTATTTTTTTAATAGGTCAACAATCATCCAGTTTCTGAGAACCAGTTTTTCTCTTTTATTACATTTTTTAATTATTTAAAGCACTTTTTAAAATTTAAATGTTATATATTTAAATATTAAATTTCAATATATTACATTCTTCTCCAAGTCTCTGCAGGTCTTCTACCCATGCCTACTCACCCAATTTTAAATTCTTTCAAAAAAAAAAAAAAAAAGCAACAAAACCAAGAAAACGAAAACAAAAACAAGCCACCAAATTTTAACTAAATAAAATACACACAAAATGTGGAGTCTATTATGTGCTACTCAACTGCTCCTGCTCTGGAATGGTTTACATACCCAGAGTCACTCCACTGGAGAAAACTGACTTTTTTTTTTTTTTCCTAGCCAGTATAATAAATTTGTTAACCTTTACTGTAGTATCTAGGTTTTCATTCATTCATTGATTAATTAATTCATTTTCTTAAAAAATATAAAATAAAATATAGTAAGATAGAACAGAATTATCACATTAAATTTGGACAAGATATACCAAGGGAAAGAGCCTATGGTTGTTTGAGTATGTTTAGCCTATAGGCAGTGGCACTATTAAGAGGTGTGACCTTGGAAAAAGGGTGTCACTGTGGAGATAGCCTTTGAAGTCCTAAGCCCAGGCTTTGCCCAGTGTGAAAGGGAGCCTCATCCTGGTTGCCTTAATCAAGATATATAAGTCTCAGCTTCTCCAGCATCATGTCTGCCTACACAGTGTCATGTTTTCCACTATGATGATAATGGACTGAACTTTAAAGCCAGTCCCAATTAAATGCTTATTGTTATATCAGTTGCCTTGGTCATGGTGTCTCTTCATAACAGTAAAACAACAACTAAGACAGAGCCCCCAAAAAGGAACAAGAATCTGAGACCCACTAGTTCACACACTCAGAAATACCCTACAAACATTAAACGGGAAGACATAATAGATACAGAAGATGTGGTACAGACTTGCACAGGACCTCTGCATGTACTTCAGTCTCTGTGAGTTGTAGTGAGTGCTACTGTTGATTTAAAGGGCCTTGTTTTCTCGGTGTTGTCCATTTTTTCTGGCTCTGACAATCTTTTTTTCTTCTCCTTCATGGAGTTCCCTGAGGTTGAGAGGAGAGATATGATGGAGATACACGATTTAGGGTTGAATATTTCAAGGTTTCTCACTCCCTGCATAATGTCTGCCTGTCAGTCTCTATATTGGTTTGCATCTACAACAAGAGAATACTTCTTTGATGATGGCATAACAAGGTACTAATTTATGAGTATAACAGAATATCATTAGGAGCAATTTTATTACTATATATTCCTTTTCATTTCCAACTAAGTATTATTTTATTGTAGTTTGGTCTATTGACTAAAAGTCTCAAGTAATTGGCCACACAAGGGATGCCAAGTATGGGCTCCATCTCATGGAATGGGCCTTAAGTCAAATCAACTATTGACTGGTTACTTCCACAAGCTTTGTGTCACAATTAACATAGCATATCTTAAGCTTTACCACAACAACCTGTTTAAAATAAACTGAAAATTCTTGTATTAAAGGTGTATGCTAGGGCTGAGCTAAACCATAGCAAGAAATGCTATGGTTTTTCCAGTTCACAGTCTTGAGGTTCACAGTGTGATCAAATATGCTGCAACATTAAAGAAATTATTTTATTCACTATTGTGTCTGATAGTATTCTACAATTTATATGTACCATGTTTTCTTGTGTATTTGCCCAATCACTTTTAATCTTTATTTATTTTATTTTATTTATTTATATTCCATCCATTGCCCCCTTCCCAGTGCCCCTCCCACACATCCTTATCCCATTCCCTGGGGCCTCAAGACTCTCAGGGATTAGAAGCATCTTCTACCACTGAGGCCAGACCCAGCAGTCCTCTGCTATATATATCATGGGGGCCTTGGAATAGCTCTTATAGGCTGCCTGGGTGTTGGCTCAGACTCTGTGAGCTCCAAGGGGTCTTAGTTAGTTGAGACTCTGATCTTCCTATGGGGTCACCCTCCTATTCATCTCCTTTAATCCTTCCCCTAATTCCTCTATTGGGGTCCCTGACTTCAGTCCAATGGTTGGTTTTAAGTATCTGCATCTTTCTCAGTCAGCTGCTGGTAGGTCTTCTTTAAAAACAGCAATGTTAGGCATCTGTCTGTAAGTACATTATAGCATCAGTAATAGTTTCTTGCCTTGGTGCATCCTCATGAGATGGATGCCAAGTTGGGCCAGTCCCTGAACAGCCTTTCCTTTAGTCTCCTCTCCATTTTTGTTCCTGCAGTTCTTTTAGACAGGAAAATTTCTGGACAACACCCTTTGCAATAGCCAGAAATAATATAAAATATCTTGATATAACTCTTAAAAAGCAAGTGAAAGATATGTATGACAAGGAGTTCAAATCACTGAAGAAAGAAATCCAGAAGAACTTCAAAAGATGAAAAATTCTTCCATGCTCATGGATCGGTAGGATTAACATAGAGAAAATGGCCATCCTAGCAAAGGGCAATCTACAAATTCAATGCAATCCCCATCAAAACTCCAACACAATTCTTAACAGACATGGAAAGAGCAATTCTCAACTTCATATGGAAAACCAAAATATTCAGGATAAACAAAACAATTCTCAACAATAAAAGATCTTCTGAGGGAATCACCATCCCCAGTGTCAGGCTATATTACAAAGCAACAGTGATGAAGACCACATGGTATTGGTTCAGAGACAGATGGGTCCATCAATAGAATAGAGTCAAAGACACAGAAATAAACCCACACACATATGGACACTTGACCTTTGACAAAGAAGCCAAAGACATACAGTGGAAAAATAAATCATCTTCAATAAATGGGGCTGGTGTAACTGACATTCTACATGTAAAAGAATAAAAATAGATCCATATTTTTCACTTTGCACAAAGATCAAGTCCAAGTGTATTAAGGACCTCAACATAAAACCAGATACACTGAATCTAATAGAAGATAAAGTGGGAAAGAGCCTCGAACTCATTGGAACATGGGAAAACTTCCTGAACAGAACACTAATGGCTCAGGCTCTAAGATAAATCATTGATAAATGAAATCTCATGAAACTGAGAAGCTTCTATAATGCAAAGGACACAGTCAATAGAAAAATCGGCAACCTACACATTGGGAAAAATATCTTCACTACCCTACATTAGACAGAGGGCTAATATCCAAAATACATAAAGAACTCAAGAAGTTAAGTTCCAAAAAATCTTAACCCTTATTTTAAATTTGAAGGCACATTTTATAAGAGGAATTGGGAATTCATGGACCTGATGAAACAAAATTACTTATTTTATAAAAATAAGTGTGTGGGCTCAAAATACAGCTCATAAGCCCAGAGTGCTTGTTATTTTTTTCTAGGGACCTGGGTTTAGTTGCTAGCACCTCAATGGCTTACCCAGATCTGCCTGTAATTACAGCTTTAGGGATCTGATACACCCTCTGGCCCCCGAAGAAATGTGCATACACATGGTGCACATATATACACTCAGTCACAGATCAACTACATAAAAATAAATGAAAAATATTTTAAAATGTAATTCTGAAAAATTGTAAAATGTATTATTTTGAACCTAAAATTAATTCTCTTTAAGAATAGTTTTCTTGAAATCGGTACATATCACTAGAGTTAAAATAGGCTCCTTTTTATTTTATGTTTTTTAAATTATATCTTTTGTGTTTGAAGAGTGAAAAAGAAAACAATAACAGTTATTTCCTTGCATTTGTTTTGTGTTCCTTATTTTCATATTTTGAGTTTAATAGCAGAGTTTGTTGGAATATAGAAAATCTAACACTTTTATAAGAGAAAATTCTTCATTTCCAGAGCTCCAAGGAGAATTAACATCAGAAAGAAAAAAAGACAAATGAGTCGCCTGCCCTTTATGTGGATGCCTCAACCTGCCCACTCTGCATGAGTAATTGCTCACTGTGTCATAGAAACTTTCCACGAGAAACTTCCTAAATATACTTATTAAGTAGTCTTGCATGAGGTTATAGCATCAAAGCTTAAAACTTAAAAGCAATTGTACTGTTCTTTTTATCTAAATACAAACTTTTCTCTTTCTCTTTCTAAAATGCAAATTATTATAATTAGAATATCAATAAGTTTGTGGAAACCTATAATACACATATTATTAAGAACAAGATACAATCTGAGTCTCATGTCACTGAGATATTTTAAACCTAAAGGTGATGGTGGAGAGACAGCCTGATACAGGTTATAGAATGCCAGGCATGCTGATATGTTCTTATTAGAGAAAGAAAGAAGTTCAAACTCATCCTCAGTTGAATACCTTGAGGCTAGCCTGGGCTGCCTGAGATTGTGTCTCAATAAAACCCAAATACACACACACACACACACACACACACACACACACACACACACACACACACACGAACAGGTAATGCATGAGGTGTTTAAAATAAAAATTATCTGGGATACAATATCATTTTTTAAGTTAAAAGTGCATAGGGATTATTTTGGATTTGTGTTCAGCAAAGTCATTAGAAGGCCAATAATAATCTTTATTCATAATTTTTTAAATCTCAACAAAATACTGAAATAATTTTTTTACTGTTTAATGACACATTTTTTATTTTATTCAAAACAAAACATTTGAAAGTAGAGTATATGGATTGAATGTTTATTTAGTATGTATTAGATAATATTACACCTCATATAAGTAGCTGTAACTTTACTTTTTAAATGAAATTAGTCTAAGGCATGTCCAGGTGAGAGTGAATTCTCTAAAAGTGAAACTATTGTAAAAGTCTATAATATGTTCCTTATGAAATGATACTTTCAGACTATGTTGGAGAGTAGAAGTCAGAAGTAGATTCTTTGGTTGGATCAGTTTCACAAATTTATCATGACAGGATATAGCAAACTTGAATAAGCATTGATAAAATGCTAATTTCTAAAAATATGGTTTTTTTAGTATGACAGTTCTGCTTAGTGGTACAACTCTTATATTTCTCTCTCCATCTATCTATATCTAAATCTGTTATCATCTATATTATACATATACATATATATGTCTCCATCTCATCTATCATATATATTGATTTATATGTATGTCTATATATACATATGTGTTTATAGTATATAACATACATATATAATTTTCTTCTATTAGTAGACTTGCATACATTGTTTTAAATTTCATTTTTGTTTTTGAAGTTGATGAATGTAAACTGTACAAAAATTCTATAAAGAAACATTTATGTTACCAATAACTTCAAACAAAATCATTTTCTATATACCCTGTACATATAAGAAATATCTACATACAAGACATATTATAATAAACAAGAAATCTGCTTAAGGCACTTGCACTGTAGGTGGGACTAGTCTTTGAATAAACGATCAAGTAAAAATAGAATCATAGGATGCAAATAAGATTCAATTCAAAAATAAGGAAAAAGCAATATGTTTTAGTACATGTGTACAACCTTAAGACATATTTTTCATTAATTTGGGCTTCTTGTACTATATTATATTATATAATCAGAAAAATCAGTGCCTCTGTTATTTAATTGGGAAATTATTGAATATATAGCTATGGGTAGACTTAAATATTGATACATGCACATATACACTTTTATGCAATGAATTTAACTTATTAATCTAATTCACATCATTGGCTGAATATGTGTATTTCTATGACTTGGATTTTTTTTTTTTTTGGTTTTTCGAGACAGGGTTTCTCTGTGTAGTCCTGGCTGTCCTGGAACTCACTCTGTAGACCAGGCTGGCCTCGAACTCAGAAATCTGCCTGCCTCTGCCTCCCAAGTGCTGGGATTAAAGGCATGTGCCACCACTGCCTGGCTGACTTGGATATTTTTATCTGTGCACTCTCAGTGAATATTAAAGTCTAAAAATGTCGGGAACCATAATGGGACAAGCTAATAATGAGCAGATGATCATCCTGAAATGCTTGCCTCGGATTATTATATAATCTGCGACGAGTGTGCCCCATTAGCAAGGCTGTGGTGGACGTGATTTTAGGAAAGATTCCTGCTATTAATATGCTTTTCCCATTATTATTATTAAATATATACAACTATCACTAAGCAATAGCACACCCCTTTGTAGCAGATCTCTGCAGATCCACGAAGATGTACTGTCTTGTAGTGATACTATATAGACAAATAGATGACTTCTTAAGTCTTAATGATGATCCTATAAGAATTCCTAAAATTATATCAGTGATTATTAAGCTCTTTTATATCGGGACTGCTATTAAGTCCCTTAGGCATAGTCAAACTGCAATGAGAACTCTGCCAGTCTCCTGAGTGTTATCAGTTAATTGCCCCAAGAGAGATAGTAACTGGACCTTCTCCTGCCCAGAGCACATTCCAAGAGGTCATAAAACCATTAGCCTAGGTTACTAGAGGGAATCCACAATTTATTATAGGTACCAGGACAGAAGAGAAAATATTGCCTGGGTTTATCTATACAAAACTTCACTAATTTCTTAAGTTATAGTTTCAAACTTTCTGCGAACCTGTGGAGCTAGACAGGTGATGAATGTCTAGTTAGATAATTACTCCTAATGGATATTTATGTAAACATTCTGTGATGTAAACTTCTATTTCAATTTATGACTTGAATTTTGGTGTGAACTTGTGATGAACCTTGTAACATGTGACCATGTACTCTGAAAAATGTATAAGTTCTGAGGACAAAGAGATGAGAGGGCAGTTAGAATGGTGAGTTAGAATAGCGAGTTAGTTAGTCAGAGTGAGTGAATGAGTGAGTGAGTGAGTGTGTGAATGAGTCAGTTAGTTAGTTAGAAGCCTTTTGTCTTTTCCTTTTCTTTTCCCACTGCCTAGAATTTTTCTCCTTTAGAATTTTACTTTGTTAGAA
Organism: Arvicanthis niloticus; assembly: GCF_011762505.2. Taxonomy (NCBI): domain Eukaryota; kingdom Metazoa; phylum Chordata; class Mammalia; order Rodentia; family Muridae; genus Arvicanthis; species Arvicanthis niloticus. The sequence goes on along the minus strand of NC_047663.1, from coordinate 30,212,771 downwards.
TCTTTTATTCTTCCCCACTCAGGACCTTTCCACGTTTCCCCTCAGATAGCTTTCATAGGATACTTTTTACACTTAATAAACTCTATAGCAACTTTTCTAAAGTGTCTTTTCTAAAGTGTCTTTTCTCCCGCAAGTTAGAGCCCAGCAGTTCCTGCTGAGATAGAACAAAGGCCACGTTGCCTAATCCTCTGCTGTTAGGCTACAGGTGTTAATCACCCTAGCCTGCAGTCCCATTATCCTCAGAAGAAGTTTTTAGGATAGCACAAGGCTATTTACTTAACACCTTGCTGGTCTTAGGGCCAGGATGCTGACTGCAGGTCAGCTACAGTAGCATAGGGGCTGCCGGGAGAAGAACCTGATGGTGGGAGGAGGAGAAGAAAGAAGAAGCAGCTGCGTCTCTCTCTCTCCCCCTCTCACCACCAAGCCGGGGGCGAGGGGGTTGGCCCCTGGCATAAAAAAATGTGGTTGTGAACTTGTCTAGACTGAGAAGAATTCGCTTGTTTAGCAAAGCACATCAATGCATTTATCTGTGAGAGTGTTTCTAGAAAGTATTGAAAGGATTAACTAACAAAGTAACATCCAACCTGATTGTGGATTCACAGTCTTATTAGATGGGGACCTACTTTGAATAACATTGGCAGATGGACAAAGCTCACTAATGCAGATGCATTCTCTGCTGCTTCCTGATCACTGTGGTGTGGAAGACTCGGATTTGCTAAGAATTTCCTGATGTGGTGGCTGAAGACTGATACAGTGTGTTCCTTTAATCCCCCTTTCTTTTAACAAATTTTGATACTTTATAATAATTTAGTATTTGTTGATACTGTTGTTCTTCCTATGCAGTTACAATTTCCTGTGCTCCTTCAGTCCTTCCCCTAACTCTTCTATAGTGGTCCCTGGGCTCAGACCAGTGGTTGGCTGTATCTACATCAGTCTCAGTCAGGTACTGATAGAGCCTTTCAGAGGAGAGCCATGCCAGGCTCCCATCTGTAAGCACAAAATGACAACAGCGATAGCGTCAAGGTTTGGTGCCTAGCTGAATAGTACTGTATTGTGTAAATGTACATTTTCTTTGTTCATTCTTCCACTGAGGGACATCTGGGTTGTCTCCAGCTTCTGCTGACTATATATTAGGCTGCTATGAACATAGTGGAGCATGTGTCCTTGTTATATGTTGGAGGATCCTTTGGTTATATGCCCAGGAGTGGTACAGCTGGATCCTTGGGTAATACTATGTCCAATTCTCTGAGGAACTGCCAGACTGCAGCATTTCAGGTTATTTCCCACTTCTCTTCTATTAGATTCTGTGTATCTGGTTTTACTTTGAGGTCCTCAATCCAAATACTTGGACTTGAGCTTTGTATAGGGAGATAAATATGGATCTATTTGCATTCTTCTGCTTACAGACCGCCAGTTAGACCAGTGCCATTTGTTGGAGATGCTTTTTTCCCCACCATATGGTTTTGGTTTCCATATGTGTGCGTTTATTTCTGTGTCTTCAATTCTATTCCACTGATCAACCTATCTGTCTCTGTACCAATAGCATGTGGTTTTTATCACTATTGATCTGTAGTACAACTTCGGGTCAGAGATGGTGATTCCCCCAGAAGTGCTTTTATTGTTGAGAATTGTTTTAGCTATTCTGTTTCATTTGTTTATTTGGTTTTTTTTTTTTTGTTTTTGTTTTGTGTTTTGTTTTGGGGGGTATTATTCAGTATGAAGTTGAGAATTGCTCTTTCCATTTCTGTGAAAAATTGAGTTGTGATTTTATTGGGGATTCCATCGAATCTGTAGATTCCTTTTGGTAAGATGGCCACTTGTACTATTCTAATCCTACTGATCGATGAGCATGGGAGATCTCTTTTAATGAAATGTGTTGTTATGACAATGAAAAGTCTGAATATTTTTAATTGCATGTAAAACAATTTCATACATACAAGCCTAATTCTTAAGAGCCTAATCCACAAAAGTACCATTAATAGCACAACAGGTAAATCACAATAATAAGTTATAATAGGGTCGTACTGATAAATATTATGTGGCATCAAATATGAGTAGACTGCATCTGCATATATTATGATGGATTTATTTAGCATATTTATAAACATACATTACAGTTCATGAGACTCCAACACCTCTAGCCCAGGAGGAAACTTGCTCTTAAGTTCCCCCACAGAAGCACACCATATATAATTAAAAAAAAAAAAAGAAACAAAAATTTAGTTGACTTCATCTATATAGTGCACATAAGCCATGAGTGAACAAATGAATGAATCTTATTGAACAAATGAATCAGTATTAAGCTCTAAATTACTTAGTAAATTACAGAGTAGACAAGGGAATTATAAAAAAAATTAATTAATTAATTAATAAAAGGTGAAAAAACAATCTCAAAGTCTGTAGTGTCAGCAATAGTCTAATCTAAAGCCTTGCTTTATTTGTCAAATTATATGGTGAGTTAAGTGAAAAACTGTCTTCATCAGCAGGAGAAAAAAGTGATTTTAGTGACAGGCATTCAATATTTATAAGAATAGTAAAGTAAAAAATTAGGTATCCCTTAGATGTTACTGGGGATCTCATTGTAAACTGTCAGTCAAGGTAATTGACATAGAGAGAAAATACAGTATATTATAGTAAAATGCTGAGAGTCAATGTTAATAAATGCATGGCAGAGAAGTTCTGAGTCTCTGCAATGCTCTAAATACAAGGCCCACTTCTCCTGTTCATAGTTCAGGGGTTCACGTTTAACACGGTTTTCCTACAGGACTGTCACTGGGTATTAAATGTGATGAGTATTAAAAAGAACCAGAGTTCTAAGCACTGCTATGGTAAGAGCACAGTGATAGACTCTCCCATGAGCCTCAAGGCCCTTCTTCATCCTTGTGCTAAGTTAAGATTTTAATTAACACAGAGAGAGCAGCGAGCTGAGGACTCTGCAGGGTTCTCACAGAGTTCTATATTCATTCACCTGTGTCTCAATACTAATGATTGCCTGATAGTAAAGGTTTGTTTGTTCTTTTCAAAACAAATTTTATATTCACAGAAATCTGAGCTACTTAGGGATCTGTGATCATCTCTTTCTGTAAAAATCAGGCTTTCTGCTCCATGTCACTTCCACATTTTCAAATAAATCCTTTATGAAATTTGTTTTACACATTTTTTTTAAATATAAGGGTTATGTTTTTCTTTTCTTAACTATGCAGTAATATTTTCTTCTGCCCTAGGGTCTAACTCAGTACTGTACTTAGCCACAGTGTGGCAAGTGATCTTATAACCTTGAGTTTGTCCTTTGTTCTTATTCTCCAGTCCTTGTTCTTTTATTCTCCAGTGGCACCTGGTATTGAACACAAGGCCTTCTTTGTTCATGTTAGGCAAGGGATGCACAGCTTACTACAGGGGCCATTGGTCATCCATTTTTGAACAATGTTCTGGGGTTTGATTTGGGGATATTTTCTCAATTAAAAGGAGCTATGTGTTTTGAGTAGGAATAGCCAGAGGTAAAGCAATTAGTAGTCCATGGCCACATGCTGCAGTGTGGTAGATGTCAGTCAGTATGTTGACTGGGTGGTATTAAATGTGTTAAACTAGGCCACTCAGAGTGGTTTCTATTAGATTTCTCCATTTCAAAGTTTAGGAGGAGCCGTCCAGAGACTGCTCCATCTGGGGATCCATCCCATGTGCAGTCACCAAAGGCAGATGCTGTTGTGGATGCCAGGAAGTGCATGCTGATAGGAGCCTGATAGAGCTGTATCCTTAGATGCTCTGCCAGAGCCTGACATATACAGAGGTGGATGCTCAATGGCAGCTAACCATTGAACTGATCAAGGAGTTCCCAACGGAGGAGTTAGAGAGAAGACTGAAGGAGCTGAAAGGGTTTGTAGCTCCATGGGGAGAGCAACAATACCAACCAACCAGAGCTCCCAGGGTCTAAATCACCTGCCTGGGAGAACACATGGAGGGACCCATGGCTCCAGCTGTATATGTAAGGGAGGATGGCCTTGTCAGACACAGGTGGAAGAGAAGGTCCTTGGTCCTGTGAAGGCTGGATGCCCCAGTGTTGGGGAATTCTAGGGCTGGGAGGTCCGAGTGGGTGGGTAGGGGCACACCCTCATAGAAGCAGAAGGAGGGGAGATGGGATAGGGGGTGTCTGGGTGGGTGAAGTGGGGAAAGGGGATATCTGAAATGTAAATAAATAAAATATCCAATTAAGAAGTCTCTATGTTTCAATTTTTATCAAAATTCTTAGTATTTGATATCATCTTTTTCCCTTGTATGTGTATGTGTGGTATACGTGCATGCATTATATGTAGTGACATGTGTTTGTATTATGTATATCTATGTGGTTGCACATGCACATCTGTGCACATGTGGAGGCTAGATGTTGATGGATATAATACTTGATTTCTTTCTCCCATATATACTCAAGCAAGGTGTCTTACTTGAACCCATAACTCACCTATTTTGCTGATGTAGCTAGCCAGCTTGCTCCAAGGAAATACTGTCTCTCCTTTTCCCATGTGTTGGGAATAAAATCAGGCCCTCACACTCGCCTAGCATTTAGTTTAGACCACTGTGTGTTTTCTGTTGAGTCTTCTCCCTATTCCTTGTCATATCATCTTGATTTTATTCTTTAAAACTGCCATTTTCTCTTTTTCTTCATATTCTACTTAGCAGTGTTCCTCAGTATATTAAAACATCTTGTGTCATTGACATAGTATAGCTCGAATCATCTATGCATAGTCTATATGTTCAGCCATTCTGGGATGTAAACAACTACAGAAGAGTTATCTTCCATTACTATTTCTTTTGTTTTCTTTTCTTTTCTTTTTTTCATCAATATATACTCCATAGATTTTGGCACACAAAATTATATTCATTTAAATTATTACTGGAATTAATTCATTATTATTATTTATTTAGGTGTTATTCTAGGCCACGGTTCAATTGTGCCAAGTTGTTATATTTAAGATGCAAAATTTTTTAGATTACTAGATAAGTTAGTTGATATTTCTGCTGTGCTTCATAAATATGCTTGGCCTATTAATTCTGGGTCATTTTAGAAAATAGACATAACATTTGGGCTTTGCTACTGAACACTAAAATCAGCATAAACATCTTGCACATTCTGAAAACAGTTTAACTTTTACGTAGAAACTGTTAATCCTTGATGTCAAGCAATGCTAATTTTTCCCTTAAGTAATTTAAAATATAATTTCCCCGTGGATTATAAAAGCACTGAGGTAGGACATATTGAATAAAATCAACTATACTTGGGCAAATGAATGACATCCTTCATATAGCCTGAGAACAAATTGCCATGGACTAATGGAGTTTCCCTTATAATCTATTACAGTTCAACCTTTATGAGAAACATTTCTAAGCTTGAAGTTAATTAGAATGCACAATCTAGCAGATGTAAAAGCATTAGATGGTATTTATAAAGTGCTAAAAATTTTCTTCAAAATGAAAAATATAGTAAAAGAAATAATTAACTGTGATTATTTGTATTTTTCAAAGAAACTTTGTCATTTATTTGCCACTTTTATGGAATCATAATACCAGAAACCATCATAGGCTATCTGCTGAGTTCGATTGATGGGCACTACAGCAGTAGCTCTTACAGATAGGCACATGCCTTGCATTTACATAAAACAAAATGATGTCACATCGAGGACTCTAGTTCATTTTTACCTGTTTACATTTCAAATGCTCCTGTGTGTAGAACCTATTTGAAGCTTTATAATATCTTGCTGATAGTCATATTAATATAGAGCACCTTCCGGTGTTTACATTGTGAAATGAACAGTAGAGTCATGTAACTTCAGAGAAATATGCAACCACAAATGAGAGCACCAATGTTACAAGACATTTAAGATGAACTGAGAGTTTTATTTATACATATGTTCATGCACAGATATGCATATATATAAGTACACTCCTTTTTCATAAAAATACAAGGTTGAATATTAGCTAAGAATGTGAGATGCTTTCAAGTATTGGTCTTGGTGCTTAGTGGCTGTTTTAGTTAATCATTTTTCTGTGATATTTTCGCTTCTTTTTACGATAAAGGTATGCACAAGTGACTTACTACAACAAACAGTGTAATTGAATAAAACAAAGCAATTGTTTGCTCAAAAAATAATAGCTTCCATCATCACAACACCATCATCAATATGTCCCTTGCTGTTGAAGAACTCAATATTTTTTCTAACATATTACAAATATATAAAAATTGAGAAAAATCACGAAATGACTACTTTACAACCATAATACCATAATCTAGTCATAGAAATTGGTTGATAGAAGTATTCCAGTATTTTAGAAATTTCTTTGAAACTCCTTTCAAGCATTTCCTTCTTTCTCCCGTGGAAGGTAGGCATCATCCAAGCAATCAGAAGAATCTATTAAGTTTTGTGTATTTTTGATATTGAAATTATTCCTTAAAATATAGCATACTTTTAATTATTTAAAAATATGTGTGTATTTTGCCTGCATGTATGTTTGTATAACATGTGTGTGCAAATGAGGCCAGATGAAGGAGTTAGGTAAACTGAACCCTAAGCTCAGCCACCACATGAATGTTGAGAACCAAATTCAGATTGTCTGGCAAATGTAGCAGTTACCCCCTTAACCACTCAGCCTTCTCTCCAGACCCTTTATCATGTTTCTATTGGTAATTTTTTGCACAATTGGTCTTGATGGTATTTAAATGAAAAAGTTATAAAAAGACACAAAGTTAGGTAGGTAGGGAAAGAGGTGTATCTGAGAAGAGATTGAGGGGTAAATATGATAAAAAAAAGGTGTTGCATGCATTTTTAATGAACTAATATAATTTTCTTAAGTATAGATTCAGTAAATTCAAATGCTGTTGTATAAGTGTATGTCTCTATGCTTTTACTCGGCATAATGCCTGTGAGGTGATCTATGTTATTCTTAATGGTGTATGTTTGTGTACACAGTGTGCAGTTTATATGTATGCTTATGTATTTGTGTGTTTGTGTGTGTACTGTGCACACACGCACTGTAGAAGCATATAAATGTGTGTGATTATATAGTGCAGTGGTCAATATCAAGTGTCTTACACCATTTTACATCTTAGTTTCAGAGGCAGGGCCTCTCACTAAACATGAAGCTCACTGACTGGTATAGGCTGTCTGGCAAAAAGACCCCGTGATCCTTCTGAATCATTGAGTTATAGACATGAATTGTCATGCCCAGTTTTTACTGTGGGTGCTGGAGATCTTAGCAGTGTCTTCAAGCTTACATGGCAAGTATTTTACTCAAAATATGATGAGACACATCTTCATTCTTTTTATTGCCCAACATAGAACAGAACATTTATAGCAGCATTTATCTCTTGCTTTGTGATCATGACTATAATCCAAGCATCTTAACCAATACACTTTGATTTCTTATCATGCTGATATGGAGGAAGTAAAGAGACAGTTGTGATTGACATGGTTCCAAATGAACCCGCTTTTTCCAATGCCTATGTGGAAGCCTTTCTGTGTTTACATGTCTAGTCCTGAATGTTCCTAAGTCTTCTTCCTTCTCTTCCTCCTCTGTATCTTCTTCCTTCTTTAGTCTCATCATATAAGATCTGCAATTAGCTTATATAACCTACATTACTTCTCCACGATGCCACTTCCATAAAACATCACCTTGTGGTCAAGCTTTTTACACATAAATGTTGGAGGAATGCAAATTTTCATTCCATAACAATCCATATTTTATTTTAATATTGATGGACATATTTTAATTTCAATGCTCTATAAATGTGTGCGTTTCTGTTGCTGTCTGCTCCTTAATTGTGATTTAATTTATTTTTGTTAGATAATGTTACTTTTGCAAACAATTGTTCTGACATGGCTTTTTTATTCCTATTATCCCAGAATTGAGGAAATGAATCCGTAAGAATTAGAAGTTCAATAGCTTTCTCAGATACAGAGAAAGTTATGAGGCCAGCATAGGCTACAACAAATCCTGTTTCAGTAGAAAGAAAGATAGATGATAGATAGATAGATAGATAGATAGATAGATAGATAGATAGATAGAAATAGATGATAGATAGATAGATACATACATACATACATACATACATACATACATACATAAATAAATAATAAATCCATTCATATATTTGAACAAATTTTCTCCTAAATGGCAGACTATGGAAAACTTTTCACTTTACCTTCTAATTTATTTATAGCCAAGATAGTGTGTAACTAATAGCTTTTTTGTGGTTTGAATTTGTAAAGTTTTTAGAGGTCAAACAATTTTTCCTATTCCATTTGGGTTATCATTTGTGAACTGCTTTGAGTTGGCTTGGAATTTCATTGACTGACTTTGATTTCTTCAATACTGTAGCATTTGCCTTAATATCATAGACTTGTCTGTGCTGGTTTTATACATGCAAAATTCCTATATCCTCATGAGTTTGCTTTTTTTTCTTAAAAGATAGTATAGAGTGACCTACATTTCTAAATCTCTGTATTTATTCATCTGTCTCTGCCTCATCTCTGTCTCTCCGTCTGTCTTTGTCTATCTATCTATGTAATTTATATTATTTACATATTACATATTAAATTTATGTGTGTATTATATGAATTTCTATATTAAATTTATAATATATATGTTTCTTAAGGCAACTATATTATAATACTGTTTAAATTAAAAAATATAAATATATTGTGACTTCAAATAGAATGATAAACTAAGTTTCTTAAATTAAAAACATAGCATCAAAATTTTTTTTCAACAGAATATTCACTCATCATTTTGCAGTCTTCCACTGGAAAAATAATGTCAAATTTATTTTATATAGGAAGTGCTTTATTCTCTGGACAATACATAATGAGTCTCTCAGGCTATGAAATGGTTATTTTAGAGTGTCATATTAAAGAGAGATGTTCTAAAAATGCATTCACAGCATTTCATTATGACATAGAGTTAATTACTTAATGTACCACTAATTTGCCACTTATTGTTATGTTTTTGACAGACATAAATATTATCATGTTTTTCATTTCTTTTTCCTCTGATTCACTATTGTTTAAGCCTGTGTGCATTCCTGTGAGTCAAATTTTTGATTGGTTAAATACAGTCATTGTTGTATGACTCCTTAAATTTAGGTCAATTCTAGACCTGAGACATGAAGAAATGTCTACTAGAAAGTAGAAATAGAATTCAGTTATTTTCATTAACTGATTAAGGAGGAGGAAGAGGAAAGAGGAGAAGAAGAAGAAAGGAAGAGGAAGAGAAAGAAAGAGGACGAGGACAAAATGGAGGAGGATGAGGTAAAGGAAAGAGATTTAAATGAGATAGAATTACAGAAGTTTTATTTTATGATTTATTACTACCCAAACATGAAAAATTCACACTGATTTGAGGTTTAAAATTACAAAGAGTACAAAAGAGGGATAAGAGAAAGTTAAGATGATAGAAAAACTGACCACACTAATGTTAGAATTTCTTTGCAACTACATCAATGAAGACAATCTGACAGTTGTTAAAGAAGACAAACAGAGACAATTTTACCAGAACAGTGAGTTCAGAAAGCCCCTTACAAATGTGGTCAACTTGTGTTTATTAAAGGGACAAATAGAATGTAATGAGGCAGTGGAAACTGTTTTCATAAGCAGGCCAGGAAAAATACAGCAGGTAGGACAATTTAATCAATATTTAACAAAAATAACTTGTAAACTTATAAACCATCTTCAGGGTAATACAAAAGAAAATTGATGTTAAGTACTAGTTTGTAATAAGGTCCTAAAATACAATCCTCAAATGTGATTCATTGAGCTAGGATGTAGTTCAGAGGTATGTGTTCTCCTAGTATGTCTGAGGATCCTGGCATAATCCCTAGCACAAACAAACAAGAGTTTTACTTTGCAACATACATTGTTACGGAGGGACTGCCAAACTACAAACTATCAGCACTTAATCAGATGGGAGAATGGTGCCTGCTAAGAGACACTAAAATGGAAAGCAAAGTGCCATCTGTGGTAACTCCCAGAACTGAACTTGCTTCAAATGTCAGTTCAGTCTTCCCTTGTCTATTTTTCCATCTCCATCAAACTGCCATTTTTGTGATATCGCCGACATAGACTCTACTCTCCAAAAGTCAATCTTGTCTATATCCATCCCAAGTAAGGCCTACATGCCTCAGTAAGCCCTTTTACTCCTTTTGAAAATACCCTTTTTTTAATTTCATAATTATTTCTAAATTCCAGTGTCATCACCAGTTTATTTCTTCAATATAATATTCTTTAAACTTGTAGTCAGCCCCATCAGTTTCAATGACTTTCTCTTCTGGCAGTAATGTTTATAAAAGCATATCTATTTTGGCCACCACCACCGTGCCATTTGCATATCTATCTATCTATCTATCTATCTATCTATCTATCTATCTATCATCTATCATTTTTCTATCTATCATCTATCTACCTTATAGATATAGGTACATAAATATAGGTTGCATTCTCTCCATCTTAGGTTGTAAGATATAAAAGGATTACCATTTGAATGCTTCCCTTTTCATCCTTTCAGACTCTCTCTGTCAGAATCTTAACAGCAGCCAGAGATCATCAATAGTCTCATCTTTCAGGCAGAGCTGACAGCCCCTCTTTGATCCTGTACTGCGTGTTTCTTCCTTCTCACCCCAGGCTTTCTTATTGTCCTGACACTGCTCTCAAGTGGAAACCTACTTAGTACAAAAACATTTGCAACCCACAAGTGTTGGAGGAGTATCATTGCTGAGGCACTTTGATCACTGAGGGGTGAGAGTTAACTTTATAGATTGCTCTGTCCCTTTATTAAATAAACAAAGATATATTTCATAAGGAGCTACTATAAATCTTAGAAGATCAAATGCCAATAAACATACTGTATTGCTTAACCTAATCTCTAATTGACTTCTTTTGATTTTATTATAAATCTATCATTTTTGTCCCCTATAAATTTACTTTTTCTAGTTCTTTGTTCCTAGTTCTGATGTCTAAAAAATCCAAGCTAAATATATCATGATCACATATTATTTATTACCCTGTTCATAATTGTAAATATTATACTCAAAGTTTATTCAACTGAACTTACTAATTTTATCTTAAGTCTTTCAAACTTTAACCTTTTGTTTGTGTTTCATTGACAACATATAGCTGCATAACAGCCTTTTTAATTTAGTTGTGTCCTGTTTTAGCCTATTTGCAAATGACATAAATTTTGAAGACATTGGTAAACAAGGAACAGTATGATTCAGTATTTCATGAGAGTTAGAATTCTCTTATTAGTAACCACTTCCTTTTTATGTTGTTGTTGGAATTTTGTTGTTGTTTTTTTTTTCATTTTTTTATTTATTTACATTTCAAATGCCATCCACCTTCCCAATTCCCCCCCACCCCCCATTAATCCCCTATCCCATTTCTCTTCCTCCCTTTTTTGCCTTTATACTATTTTAATTACATGCAAGTATTAAGGTCAGTTCTAGGTTGAAAAACTAGCAATACAATAGATGCAAATACTCAAGGAACAAGCTAGATAATAAACACAGATAGTCAGAGAACACACACAGCAATAAACAGACTCCTGTGATCACTATTTCTAAGGGCTTATCAGGATGACCAAAATATCTGAGACCACTTCCCTGTCCTAGCCTAAAGTCATTTTTATGTCTGAAGCCTACTTCTTTGCTCTAGCTTAAGATTTAGATTTCTACCAATAATTACTTCTTTTTGGAAGTAAGCTGCAGATCTCTATGATGTTATGATAGCAAGAGATAAAGTTGGGACAGGATCTGGATTTCAAGCAAGGGTTAGTGCATTTTTTAAGGCTCTTTTAATTCTCAAGCTAAAATTGGTTTTGTCTCATATAGTATTTATTGTAAGTTGCATTGACTGTATAATTTCTAATTGTGTTAGTATGTTGAAACCTGGAATGTCTGTTATAGGGGTCTATCAACCATCTTTTTTCTTACTGCTGTGAGTATTAGAAAACATTGATTCTCTGGAAAAAGCTTGAAAGTGCTGGAAGAAGTGAGTTAGGCTTTAAGCAGAAGCAAGAGGCTTGATTATTGCTGGTATAACACCTTTAATTCCATTATTTGCTAGCACCACTGCTTTTGCAATAGCATTGACACAAGGAGTTAAGACAGATATTTTTGTTAACCATCTAGCAAAAAAAAAAAAAAATGTTACTAATGTATTAAGTATACAAAAGGATTTATATAAGTATCTGGAACAACAGATTGATGCGCTATAACCTATTCAAATTATCTGAAGGAGGTTCAGGGTTCAAGAGTTAGGAATCATCTCAAGTGTCATGACAAATATTATTGGAGTAATGTTACTTCTAAAATTTACAATGATTGTCATTATAATTAGAAAGAAGTTTAAAGACACCTGTAGGGTATTTGGCATAATCCTAACACCTCTCTGGATGTGTTAACTTTGCATAGTGAGATGAATTTAAAGAATGCTGCCCTGTTGAGCTTTGATGCTGTAGATAATGCCTATAAAATTATCCATGGCCTGAGGTCAGTATTTCCATTTTGGTCAAACCTCTAGAATGGCATATATAACTTGATCATGCTAGCCTTTCTTCTCCTGGGAATACTTTTATTCCTGCCCATCATGTTAAAGCTTGTCTCTAACTACATCAACAGGTTGACAGCCAAAGTACATGGCTTGAAACTGAAAATGGACCCCCAGACAGAGATATTAATTGAACAGGCTGGCAAGCCAAGGATGGGTAAGATTTTGCACAGAGCCTTACCAACCTAAGATAGAAGTGAATTGATTTGATAATGCATATCCCATGATGGGTAAGGAAGGCTTTCTTGTCAGAACAACCTAAGACAGGCTCAGTCTGGTTTATGCAACAAAAGAGGGGAGATGTGCAGAGCTTTTGGGGCTGCCTGACAGGAATTTGACATTGGCCAAAGACAAGGAAATGGGCTACTTAGAAGGAATCTGACATAGGCCAAAGACAAGAAAATGGACTGCAGGCAGGAATCTGACATTAGGCTGGAACAAAGAGGTAAGTTCAGGCAGAAATCTAAATCTTAGGCTAAAAAAGAAGAAATTTCAGGCAAGAATCTAAATCTTAGGCTAGAACAAAAAAAGTAATTATAGGCAGTAACCACTTTCTAAATTGCCTACTTCTGGATTTCCCTCCCCATTCCCAATGATGGTTTTGAAGCAAACACTTGATGAAATAAAATTCACACTGTGCTTATTTTGGAGGCTGAGTAAAGCATGATGTTTGGGAGGTTTAATGTTTGTTTATTACTGTCCTTACTTTTGTTATAATTCTCCAAATTAATATTCTTTAAAAGAATTTTCTTATCAGGTTCATTCTTTCTGCATGTTGGATATAATTTCAGTATACACTAGTCCCTGAGATGGACTCTTCTGCTGTGGTAGCTCTTGGACACAGAAATAATACTTCAAAACTCAGGGTTACACAACATGTATTCATAAATCATCTGGTCACAAATGAGCTTCTGTAATTCCCATACAATATATCTTCATTACTTTGAATTTTTCTCTATTTGCAACGAAAATAGTAATAAGTAATATTTATAGAGCATGCAGTCATTTCTAGGTCATGTTCTGAAGACTTCCTACCCAGTTGCATCACCATTTTTACAACCAACATTCTGTGATTTATCTTATAGTAGAGAAAAGCACTCAAACTCTCCATGATGTTGGACAGCCATGTAATAGCTTACAATGCATTTAAGATCAACTAAGCTCTTGGGAGAGTTTAGGATGATTTCACAAATAACATTTTCAGTTAGCATACTGAATTGAGGTACAAGTTGCATTCTATTTAATATAGTCTGGATCCTCAGAGTGCCTGATTCCAATTATAATAGTATTCACATTGAGTCAACTTTACTGAAGAATTGCAAGACTGGAGAATAGGCAGAAGGCTGTAGAGGGTAACAGGGTTTAGTAACAGGAACTGCCCACTCAACATGGAAAAGCATGTTGAGTGATGAACAGCTTTCTTTGCATCCTTACAAAGTAAAATAAATGAAAATGTCAAAAAAATACCCCTATCACTTCCCATATCATTAGTTTTGGTGATTTTCAATGCATTCCCCAGCCATCCTTTTGTCCTTTGTGATGATTTTCTATGGTTTCAGTTTTAAATGTCAATAAAAAGATCAATGTGAATGGGCATCACATGTGGTTCAGTTTAAATTCTAGACTCTACAAGCCAGTCCTCTTTGACATGTACAGCACTAAGGTTTGCATTTTGTGTTCTTAGTGTTCTCAATCACGAAAAGGAAAATGTATTATATGTGAAGAGTCGACTTAGAGTGGTAGAAGACGGTGCAAACTCAGTCTTTGTCTCAGAAGTCTGACATAATTTGAACAAGAGCAACCCCCCCCCCCAAAAAAAAAAAAAAACTAGAAGAAATCATAACCAGAGAAAATAAGTAAGTAGCTGCTTCAGAGGGTGAGACAGGTTAGGCTTGTTGGACCCTGATATCCAAACTGGGAAGATGTGCTCCCACAGAAACACTAAAGTACAGGGGGTTCGATGAACAAGCAAGAGGTTTATTGATCCAGAGCCCTGGGGTTCCCCTGCATGTCGGCTAGAGGAACCCTGAGCTACAGCTAAGAGCAGTTTTTATACAGTTTTCAGAGGGTTTAAGAGGGCAGTCTTATAATCACCTCTTAGACAATGCTAACCACAAAGGCTGACCTCAAAAGGCTGTTCCCACACCCAGTTTCTTGGCTGGGCCTTCAGTGCAATAAACCTGGGTAAACAGGAGCTTATGACAATGAGTGTTAACTAAGTCTATCTTACCATAGCTCCTGTTTACCCAGGTTTATTGCACTGAAGGCCCAGCTTTCTGATAACCTTTTGATTCTCTTATCTTGGGCCCTTCTCCTGGAAGTCTTTGGAATATGCTTCTCCCAGAACGTGTCTCTGGAGAACTTGATTTTTAAGTTTAGGCTGAGACCTGAGATTCCTTCAGGCTGACTCCATTACAGGTTTCGAATTGGCAGTTTAGGAAACTAGGCCTAAAATCTCTGTTTCCAAGAACTGTGCAAGTTCAGGCAAGTCCAGGCCTCAGAAGCTGCCCTGACACCTGGCCTGAGGGAAGGATAATGGGTCAACAACTGTTTCCAGACTTCCTCAGCAACAGTTTTCAGACTTCTCTAGCAATAGTTTCCAGCCCTCCAGGCACCAGCAATGGTTCTAGATTGTCCCTAGACATAGAGCCAAAAGACAAAAATAGAGATCACCTATTCCTACCCCTCCCCAGATTCCTTCATGTGCTTGAAATCAGACCTACAAGCTCACTGCTGGGTCTTTCCATTTTTGTAGATGTTAGACCTCAGAATGCTAGACTTCTACAGAAAAAAATTCTTTGTGTTTATGTACTACTTGAGTCTGAGGTGTCTTTCTTTGGTGAATCATAGACCCTTTCATTATGTACTACTTGAGTCTGGGGTATCATTTTTTGGTGAATCATAGACCCTTTCATTTGGGAATTTATCCCCCTGACCCAAATAGTGGAGTAGTTTTTTTTCTGATGGGTAAGTCTAGGCATCCGGTTGTCTTTTGTCTTGTCCATTTATATGTTTCTGTTTCCAGTTAATCTGGAGGCCTAGAAGGACAAAGCAGAAGCAAATTTTGTTACCTGGTCAGGGGCAATGTAGAATGCTCCTGACCCCGACAAGAAGCAGGATAGGTTATAAGTTCTCATTGGAATTCTGGACCAACTGTAGGTCTATGGGCCACCCATGTGCAGGGAGGAAGACCATTGTCTGAGTTAGCTCTTTCATTTTATTTTTGTTTTCCCAGGAATATCCTTCTGTGTCTGTCTGTGTACATTCTGATTTGTCCTTTCATACAATTTTTTCTTTGACTCCTAGATTGAGACAGACACAGAGCCCCCTGGGCTTGGTCTTAAACCATTTTTAGCATGGTCATTGAGTCACAGAAGACTCTGGTCTGGTTATTCATCCCAGAAAACTAAACATCTTTTACAGGAACAAAAGGCCCACCTCTAAAGTCAGATGGCCTGAGGAGAGGACTTTCCATCTCCCCATTATTTACAAGGTGAAGGTTTAGTTTGTGAGGCCTGGGGCCACCCAGACAAAGTGCTATATATCACCACATGGCAATACCTGGTCGAGAAGCCCCTGTTTGGATGAGACCTTTTTTGTTACTGGCCTCGCCACTCCCCACCCTTCTTTCTCAAAAGGAGGGTCAGCCTCAGCCCCCTGTCTTGCTTCTCCCTTCTGCTCCCAAGGAGAATCTCTGTCCCCCTCATGTTCCTGCTCTTGCTGCTGCTGCCCCTGCTAAGCCAGGCAGAAGAAGGAGCAGCCCCTGACTCCCCTGACTCCCCTCACTCCCCTCACTCCCCTAACTCCCCTGTCTCCCCTCACTCTTCTGACTTTACTTGGAGTTCACCTCAAACTCAGGCCCATACTGTCCAGAGGGCCAATTCTACTATGGCCTTATCCTCCTGGATTATATATAACTATGCCCTAGTACATAAATGACATCCTGATTGTGGGTTCTGACTTGGAGACATGTCAGGAGGCCACATGAGATCTGCTACAAGAACTGAACCAACTTGGCTACTGAGTATCTGGTAAAAAGGCCAGCTTTGTCAACTTGAAGTCACCTATCTATTGTACATATTCAAGGTGGCAGGCCAACACATTCTGTCCAATGCATCAGGTCTACAAGCTTTGGAGTCTCTCCATCTTTGTAGATGGTAGCCCCCAATATGCTAGACTTCTACAGAATAAAACACGGTTTGTGTTTACATACTATTTGAGTCTAGGGAATCATTTGTCAGCAAATCATAGACGCTTACATTGGTTCTACAGGAAATGGGCTAAGGCAAAAAGAAGGTAACATAAATTCAGGTAGACAAAGTTCTTGATAAAGTTGTTTGATATTTGAAAAAAAAATGCTTTATAACTTTGTTATAACCAAGAGGTGTCCCTGGTTAGGAATAGGGCTAAATTCAAACAGAGAAAGGTATTTCTATAATGCTAACACTAGCATTAGTGTTGGTTACATCTGATGTTTGTTTTTATCTTTGGAAGGCATGTATACTTAGCCAGTCGTTTGCAGCTATATTTGTAGAAGACACAGCAGACATACTCACCTAGGTTTTCTCACTGACTCATCTAGACAATTCAGAATATTTCCTCTTCTTACCCTTTATAGATTCTTTGTGAGTTTCACGTCATGCACCACAATCCCACTTATCTCCCAGTAATATTTTCCCTTTTCCCCTGCAACCTCCCCCCCAAAAGAAAACAAAACAAATAAAAATAGAAATAAAAACAAGACAAAGCTACATCATCATAGAATCTATAGTATATCACAGTGTGTCAGACAGTATACCTTCCTGGCCAAATAGTCTCACTTGAAAATGTTCATTGCAATGAGTCATGTCTCTTGGTTTCTCTTTTGAAAAGTTGAGGATGAGTTTTGCTGAAAACATAACAGCACAGGTGTAATAGCATCATTTGAGTCCTACCTAGTTCTACTAGCATCCATTCTTAGGAATTCTGTTGACATGTCTACATCTCAGTATTTCTAATGCTTTGGTAAATGACTTTCGTACTCACAAAAAAGTTGAGGCCACTTTTCTGGAATGTCTTGAGAATTTGACCCCAATCACATTCCAAGGCATATATGAGGAAAGGTGCATTGGATAAAGCTATCTTAGGCTGTGAAAAGTAACAAAGACCTAGTTCTCTTATTTCAAGTTAAAATAGACTCTTAGCATTAATTTTTGTTTAGAATAGGAAGTTAATTGATTCCATCATTCCTATGCAATTACTTCAAGTTTCCATATGTCCCTCTTATTGTCTTACCAAACAAGCTCCCAACTAAAATGTTGCACTGAATGAATGTGATGTAGGACAACATGTATACTGCCTGCCTGAGAGCATTGGCTGAGAAAAAAGATGTTTCAAAACCAGCTATAAACAGAACCAAGGACAGAAGCCAAATACCCTTGCTTCCTGACACAGTGCTACTTTTTAATTTCAATTTACAATGTAGTGCTTCTGAGTAGGAACTCAATTTTAAGGAGAAAGGTTTAAGGAAAAGGGGGAGTCTTTCCTTTTAAAACTGTATGTGAATTTTTTACAGAGGGGATACAAAAGCATCTCTCTTGAAGTGGCACTTCTAACTAATTTGTAAAGAATATACTTCTTAGTGTTTATTGTTGGAGTCTTAGATTTATCAACAATGGCAATGACAACAGTGGGCTTTTGAAGATATATCAGATTATAATCAAGCACCTGGAGAATTGTAATGCTTGTTCAGGCTTAATATTATAGGTTTCATTTGCATAAGAAGACCAGCTGTAATAATGTTAAATGCCACTATATTATGGTTTGAAGGAGAAATATTTAGTCATATATGTAATTTTGATATGCAGTTTCTTCTAAATACAACTGATAAGAAATGTAATAAAATGAGAAGTAGCCTCATTTAATGACAGACTAACAAATAGAGAGTCAAAGAATAGAATTAAAAATTTATTTTTATACTTATTTACTTGTATGGGAGTTACATAAGCAAATAATTTTAAAAATATCAGATATATATTTGTAATAGGTGCAAAATTAGTATCTCCATAAGTTTTTTTAAGTTATATTTACCTCCAAGAGTTGTGTGATAATTAAATAAAATATTATTAATTATAATATTGGGTAAGTTTGAAAGATTTAAAAGTTGTTAATTGCTATGCTAAAAATGCTATCATCTTGCCCTCCTTACATATTTATAGGATAGATGAATTTATAAGGCTAAATCATACATATGAAATAACTTCATTTTCTCAGTTAATTGTCATTTTGTTCTGTCATAAATATGAAGGCAGTTCTGAGTTTGTAGGAAATGAAGCATCAGTTGGAATTCAAGGAGCTAGTTAATTGGTTGACTTCTGTCCTAGATTAATTATTAAAACCAAACTAATTTTTTCTGGTTGGCTGTTATTTACTTGTACAAATTTACTCAAATTAATTTTACCACATTAAATATTCATTTAGGGCACAGTTGCTGAAATGTATATCTGTTTCATTACAGTGTATTATTAAAGAGACCTTAGATTGAAACTCCCAGTGGTACCAGGGATAAACTGTCTGTTCTCTCATTTTTTTCAGCCAAAATGATATAATGTTTATGTGTTAGTATATATAATTATATCCATATTACTACACAGACACTTGCTTAACTATGTTCATTGCTATTCTATTCATAATATTCAGAAATCAGAAACAACCCAGACATCAATCAAACGATGAAGAGATAAAGTAAATGTTATGCTTATCTTATATAATGGAATATCACTCAGCCATTTAAAAAGGTGAAATTCACAGCTAAAATTATAAAACTAAAAAACTCATCCAATGTGTTGTATCTCATACACAAAAAGACATATATGATGTATATTCACTTATATGTGGGTGGTAGATGTTTAGTCATTGATAATCAAGCTACAATTATATAACTGCAGAGGTTAGATAGAGAGTATGGAACCAAGGATGAAGTTAGATCTCCTTATGACAGGGAAATATAATATGTTAGATAGATAGGTAGATAGATAGATAGATAGATAGATGATATGAATGGAATCTGAAGAAGACTGGAATTGGAGAATAAAACTCGGAGGTGGAAAGGAGAAGGGTATAAAAGAGGGAATACAGGAAGGACAGCTAAAAGTTAAAATAAAGAGACATTTGAGGAATCATATGGAAACCTAATAAAATAGAAACTTCCTATAGAACATACATATATGGAGATAATCTAAATGAAATTGCAAAATTATGGGGGGTGGGGGGAAAACAGAACTCCATCTAAATACCTCTCACCACAAAGTACAACTTTCAGGACCAGAATTGGTTGCTTCTAATCAGGTTCTCGGCCAAAGGGGTCATATGAGAAACTCAGAATAACCCAGGCTATTTCCAATGCTATTGATAGCACCCTACAAACTGACAGTAAGGCCCTATGGCTGAAGTCAATACTTACATAGCTCACTGAACATGGAGAAGTCAAGCTAGTATCTAAATAAAGCCTTTACTCCTATGGACTAGTATTCATGATACTAAATGGTATTCTGCACACTGCCAAAGGAGACCAATCCAGCTACAAATCCTTCAAGCTATGAATGATCCTGCCTGCAAAATACATCGATACAATAGTGGCACAAAATTTGTGGAAATAACCAATCAACATCTGGTTTTATTTGAGGTCCATTCCATAATAAGGAACACGTACCCAGTATTTGTTGGGTGGCGAAGAAACTGAAACTAGATAGACCAGGGATAGACCAAGGAGAATACCAAGTACTGCTGTTCTACTAAAGAAATGTACCAAGAAAATGGCAACGAATACCATTCTGCTATAGTCATGCAAAGTTGAGAAACTAAGTCAAGAAATATTGAAAGCCACAGGTTAGGGGGATGTTATAAGCAGTCTCTCTTCTGTTGTCCTGATCAAAGGAACTAACTGTGCCAGCTCTGGCACATTTTGAATGTGTGTTGCTTGCTAAGATGCTCCATGAGTAGAGTCATGATTCTTTCTTTGTCAACACTTTAAGATCATCTGCTGGAAAATATACCAAGAAGAAAGAGAACAGTTGTGATGATAGAACTTTTCTTTGGAAAGATGGAAGTGAACAGCAGTTATTTTAAGCCAACATCGTTATAGTGAAAGTGCCAGTTGCTATCTCAAAGTGTACAAAGAAAACCACCAACTAAAGCATACATGTGCTGGTCTGAGGCAACTGGCACATGTGTAGCAAAGGACCACCCTGTCTGGCCTCAGTGGGAGAGGGTGCACTGATCCTGTAGAGACTAGATAGCCCATGGAAGGGGGATACTTGGGGACTTATAAGCATCCTGTGAGAGGTAAAGGGGACAGGGTACATGGTGAAGAACCCTGGGATGAGGAGTCCAGGAAGGGCAACATTTGGGCTGTTAATAAATAAAATATTTTTATGACAAAAAAATGAACAAAGAAAAGAAAGAAAAAGAAAGGAAGGAAGGAAGGAAGGAAGGAAGGAAGGAAGGAAGAAAGAAAAAAAGAAAGAAAGAAAGAACGAACGAACGAACTACACGGCCCCTCTCTCAGATGAAGAGCTACAGGATTTGATGGCTACTATGAGAATGAGACTCAATCTCCTCCAGAGACAAGCCCCTCATACGTTATCTAATTCTAAATAGTCAGCCCTAAACACTTATATGTATGGAAAACACTAAATGGACTAGTTGAATTATATTTATATAGAATGCACACATATAGATATATGCAATACATGTGTAACAGTAATAATTATAAAATAATAGGTAATAAAATGATAAAAGAGGAGCTGGAGAAGAAAGAGCATGGGGTGGATTAGGTAAATACAGACCTCATATATGAAAATCTCATAAATGTATATATATATATATGAGTATGTGTATGTGTATTATATGTGTGTGTTTAAAGCAGCAACAAAATCTATTTGCATTGGATAGTTCATCCAGTTTTTTGGAAAGATGAATGACCATTGATGGACCTTGAGCCAAAGCCTCCATCCATTTACCTGATGGCTGAAATTTATCAGAATGCAGGGAAACAACTTAGAAAGCCAGCCACCATTGGTATTCCAGTCTCAGACACAAGGTCAAATGTCTTTGTTGGTATAGTATTCACAGAAGAATAGACTGTGTTATGTTTCCAACTGAGCCACTGCAGAGTGCTTAAGGGTTTTGAAAACAAGACCAACATTTGTTTTATGTATGGACCTCTATCCCTTCGCTTGATAACAGTGTGCTCTCTTTGCTAGGTTTCACCATTGCACAGTGAGCACCTTCAGAATAGGGCTGGATTTTGTTGTGTATCTTTATCTTCTAACTTCTAACACAAAGGCTGTCCTGAAATGTGTATTTGCATTAATGTGAGGAAATTAAATCTGGGTGTGTAACACTGCATCCTCTGATGCTTTGGCTTGATTATGTTCCTCCCTTAACTGGTTATGGAGACTCTAGGAGTCCTGGGATATTTTCTTAGAGGCAAATAATTACTGGTTTCACATCTCCACTGTTTACCACATTGGAAATGCTATCAGGAGCATTTCATTTGTTTACTATTACAATATCAATGCATATATCATTGGTTATCTATATATCATTGTTGAAAAGTATAAACAGTTAGAAAGTGCAGAGTTCCCGATTTTGTTTGTGTGTTTGTTGTTTTGTTGTTGTTGTTTTTCCCAGACATAACTAAATCCAAGATGTGTTATTATCCCAGATAAAATATGCAATGGATAATCAATGTTGTATTTTTCTTCAATGCCTCATTCATTTTCTTCCTAAAGGAATAGGACACATTTACTACAGAATTAAAACACATAACCCAGAATACTAATGTAAATGCAGATTACTGTTTGAAGATTATTCCTTAGAAAATTGCTAAGTTTCAACTGATTAACCTCAGAGTAATATGCTATCCAATCTTTTATTCTGGGATTGGGGAAATGCCTCAGAAATTAAAAGCATCATGTGCCGCTCTTGCAGAGAAGTAGAATTCAGCTCCTGCATCAACTCTGAGCTGCTTACAATAGCCTGTACCTCTACTTCCAAGAGATTCAATGTACTAATTTGGTTTATGCCCTCCCCCCCACACACACGCACATGCACACGCACACACACATGCACACAAACACACACATACACACACATAAAAATAAAAAAAATACTTCAAAAATTCATTATTCTTTAATTAGTTTTCTTTAATAACTGAAATCAATAGAAAATGTTGAAATGAAAACATAATTATGATACGTATTGTTAGTACATGAGGAATGTATGCTTGTAATTTTGTATCTGTGGAAAATCTATTAGGAATTTGCTCTGGCTAGTTTTTTTTTTTAATTGGACAATAATCTGGGAAATTAGTATATAAAATTTGAAATACTGTTTTTTCAAATATTACAGTGATGTATGTGGAAATTCTTCTGTAACCATATTTCTCAATTTCTGATGACCAATATCTGAATCATATGGTGATTTTTTTTAACTTTTTACAACCTGCTCCATTTTGAAATGCCCCATCTGGATTTGTCTTCATTTTCACAATTATTTTTAAATTAGAAATCAAAATAAGCCCTACCAAGTTCGTCTAATTTCATAACAATTACTCAATTTGGAAGTTAAGATTAATAAAGCCTAGAGAGAAGAAACATGGATGAAAAGGTAGATATTTAAAAGAATATTGTATTTTGTTTGGTTTGGTGGTAGTACTGATGCTGGTGGTGGTGGTTCTGGTGGTACTGGTGGTCCTGGGAGGTGCTGGTGATGCTGCTGATGTTGGTGGTGTTGATGTGTGTGTGTGTGTGTGTGTGTAGTTTTGAGTGGTTTTTGTGGTTTTTGTGTTACTATACATGTGTTCAGACAAGAAAACACTAGATGGAATTTGTTAAGCACTACACACCTTTGTTTTTGTTGTTTATTTGTCAGGCCAGCAAGGTTCCTATGGATCACATACAGCCCAGCTCCAAGAGCACAAGGAGGGAAAGCAGGATTAAAGCAATGTTCTTGGTGAGTGTTTATGAGTTGTTAACAATAGCAGCCTCTCCTGAAATAACATAAGATTTTTAAACATGACCTCTTGGATGAATAAAGTGTAGGTGGACTGAGGGTGGCCAGTCTTTTCTGTGTTTGTTCCTCTCCTATGTTAATCTCTGGAATTTCCTCTTTGGGTGTTTCTTTACTTCAATCCATCCCCTAAGAGCTCTGGTCTTAAAAATTTTCTTGTAGTTCAGAAGGATAATAATCAATCATATTCTATAATTATTTCCATGACAATAATGAATGTAGACCCCGAGTGAGAAGGATCAAAGGGCTCTTCTTTTTTTATCTATTAGAGAAGAGGCATTAGATTTCCGATTGTAGAAGTTGGCTAGAATTCCTGTGTCATAGGGAGTTTGGCTGAAATTATTTATAATCTGGTAATATACAAATTTTACAGGAATAAAATGCAACGTTTAGCTAAGACTGGAATAATTATGTCAGTTACTGAAACCTGCGGCTATGTCTTTTGCAGGTGAATCATTCTTTCTAGCTTGTTCTGGAAAGTTTGATTCTTTGGAATGTTAAATATTCCATTCACTGGCACCCAAGCACTAGCATTGCAGTAATGATCTCCAACAACTTGATTTTTAAAATATGTATTTTTTGATAAAATTTAATACATAACCATTTTAGTCATCTACCCAGTCCAGATAGATGATAGATTGAAAAGTGATAGAGAGATAGGTAGATTGATAAGATAGATAGATAGATAGATAGATAGATAGATAGATAGATAGATAGACATACAGACAGACAGACAGACAGACAGACAGACAGATATGACACAGGAGTTTGTTTGAGGTAGTAAGTGCATGAACATATTAAAAAATAAACCATCCAAAGATTCCTTTATATCATTCATTAATATGTAACAATAGTTTCTTTATCAAATATAAAATATTTGATTAACACATCATTTCACACTTGGAAATATGCCCTCATTTGATAAACATAAAAGAAATCAAGAATATAAAACCAAGTAGAACCTAACTCTATCTTTCTAACTTAACAATATATCCATGCCCAGTTGTTTGGATTGGAGAATGATGCACAAAGTATATCACAAACTGTTTTGTACTCTCTTTTCTGTTTTCTAACATTATGTCAATTCCATGTTTAATGGAAAATGGACTTAGGCCATGGAGAAAATCAAGAGTCAATTTATAAATCAGATGTGTATTGAATTACTTAGTGACATTCTTTATATGAATGTAATTTAAAGATTGGCTTCTCTAATCTCAGCCAAGGATTAACATCTACAACAGTCTTATCTTGTCAATAGTTTGATCTCCAATTTATTTTCTTCTAATTTCTGTCATTAAAATAGTTGTACACACGGGCATGAGAGATGGTTCAGCCACAAAAAGGTAGGCTGACAATCAATAAACAAGAAAGTTGTACAAGCTATGAAGTAAGCTTCATAGATGGCAATGGTATTTCGAAGAAATCATCCAATCTCCCTTCATATCTTTGCCATTTCAAGCAGATTATATATTTTCTGACTATCAAATGCCTCTCTTTTATCTGTGTCCCAGTTAATGTCCAAACTCTGAGAACTTTAAAAGGAAATTCTGCCCCTGAACTCTGCACAGATGTGCACATTCTATCTGTGGACACTCTTAACCTTTAAATAAATGGTAGAACATTTTATAAAAATGCTGTTGACATTTTTCTTGCATATGGTGTGAAAAACAAATACAATGTGTATGCTTAGACCCACAGAATCATTGCTTTTAAATCAATAAGCTGTTCAATCATATAGTGAACAATGGTGGGTCTGTATATTATTGTGATCCATGAGAGGCCAAACAGATCAACTGTAAATAGCAGATGGTGATTATTCTAGAAGTTCTATAAAATATTAGAACATAGAGCAAATTAATACCAAATATGAAAGATATTTAAATCCTTACAAATAAATATACAGCACTAACAAAGGATTTATAGCTGAGGAAAAAGTCTGCAAAGAAAGATTGAAGGGCCAAGGCTATAGCTCAGTTGTAGAATGCTTACCAAGCATGAGAAATGTCTTAAATCTGATCTCAAGAAGCCTTACAAACAACACAGTGTAAAACACAAATATTCAGTTGTACACAGTGCTAATGTGTGGCCTTAATGGAAACACTACATGTTGCATTTGATGTCTTGTTAATATTATAAAAACTTAGACAAATAGGGATGGATTACTGAATCTACTCTTAAAACAAAGCATTTTATAGCCATAATCTTACATTGGTAGAGATCTTTATATTTTGATATAGAAGTGAGGCTATATTCTGTTACATTGGTACAGAATTTTCTTGTTGGTATGAGTTTACAGTTTTCATTGATATAAATTATTGTATATTGATACAAAATTTAAGATTAATTCTGTTACAACATATGTATGTTTTAACTCTTGTATAGGTATTATGTCTATGCAGTTCACTTTAGAATACAAGGTTTAGCCCCAGTCCTTTTAATGGCTGCTATTAAAAAATCTTGCATAGATTGGTGAGTGTACTGGCTGGTTTTGTGTCAATTTGATACAAGCTGGAATTATAACAGAGAAAAGAGCTTCAGTTGAGAAAATGCCTCCATGAGATCCAGCTATAAGGCATTTTCTCAACTAGTGATCAAGGGGTTGGGAGGCGGGGCTTTTGGGTGGCACCATCCCTGAGCTGGTAGTCTTGTATTCTGTAAGAAAGCAATCTGAGCAAGCCAGGGGAAGCAACCCAGTAAGTAAAATCCCTCTGTGGCTTCTGCATCAGATCTTGCTTCTTGATCTACATGCGTTCCAGTCCTGACATTCTTTGGTGATGAACAGCAACTTGGAAGTGTAAGCTGAATAAACCCTTTCCTCCCCAACTTGCTTCTTGGTCATGATGTTTGTGCAGGAATAGAAACCCTGACTAAGATAGGGAGCAAAGCAGTTATTCACAAGAGGTATTCCTCTGATTATATTATGTCAATTAGATTTCCCCCACATTCACCTCCCCATCCCCCTCCCTCCAAAGTCTCTCTTTCTATCTGCCTCTTATGACTATTTTATTCCCTGTTCTAAGTAAAATTCAAGCTTTCTTGCTTCAGTCTTGCCTCTTGTTTAGCTTATTTGTTATGTAGCATTATACCTGTGTTTTATAGCTAATATCAACGTATAAGTGAGTACATGCCATGTATGTCCTTTGGGGACTGGGTTACCTCCCTCAGGAGGCTATTCTCAAGTTCCATCCAACTGCCTGCTAATTCTTTTTTGATAGCTGAATATTATTCCATTGTGTATATGTACCACAATTTCTTTATCTATTTTTCAATTGTTTCCAATTTTGGCATTATGAATAAAGCTGCTATAAACACAGTTGAGTAAATGTCTTTGTAGGATGTTAGAGCATCTTTTATGTGTGTGCATAGAAGTGGTATAGCTGGGTAGGTCTTGAGGTCTTACTTCAAAAGCTTGTACTTCTCAAAATTGGAAAATCTTAAAAAATGAACTATTTTCTAGACAGTCACTACTTACATAAGTTAAATCAAGATCAGGTAAACTATTTAAACAGCCCCATAATCCCTACAGAAATAGAAGCAGTCATTAAAAGTCCATCCCCACAAAAAAGCTTATGGCCAGATGGTTTTAATGAAGAATTCTACCATACTTTCAAAGAACTAATTCCAATACTCCTAAAACTATTCCACAAAATAGAAACAGAAGAAACACTGCCAAACTCATTTGATGAGGCTATAGGCACCCTAGATTCTAAACCACACAAAGACTCAATAAAGATAGAGAATTTTGGACCAACTTCTCTTACGAACATTGATGCTAAAATACTCAATTAAATAATCACTAACTAAATCCAGGAACACATCAAAGACACCATCCAGCAAGATCAAGTAGGCTTCATACCAGAAATGCAGGGATAGTTCAATATATGAGAATCTATCACTGTAATCCACCGTATAAACAAATTGAAAGAAAAAAATTACATCATCTCATTAGGTGCTCAAAAATCTTTTGATAAAATCTAACACCCCTTCATGTTAAAGGTATTAGGGAAATTGTGAATAAAGGGCATATACCTAAACATAATCAAAGCAATATATGGCAAGCCAATAGTCAACATCGAATTAATTGGAGAGAAAGTTAAAACATTTCCAGTAAAATAAGGGACAAAAAAGAAAAGGCTGTCCATTCTCTGCCTATCTCTTCAATATATTAGTTAAAGTTCTAGCTTAGTTGAAGTCTAGCAAATAAGACAATTAATGGGGATTATGAGGATACAAATTGAAAAGGAAGAAGTCATAGGATCACTATTTGCAGATGATATGATAATATACATAGGTGACCCCACAAATTCTACCAGAGAACTCCTACAGCTAATAAACATCTTCAACATAGTGGCTGAATACAAAATTAACTCAAAGAAACCAGTAGCCCTTCTAGATACAAATGATAAACTCCCAAGAGAGAAATTAGGGGAACAACACTCTTTATAATAGCCACAAATAATATAAAAAAATCTTGGTGTAACTCTAATCAAGCAAGTGAAAAATCTGTATGAAAAGAGTTTCTTATCCCTGAAGAAAGAAATTGAAGAAGATATCAAAAGATGGAATGATCTCTCATGCTCATGGATATGTAGGGTTAACATAGCAAAAATGTCTATTTTATCCAAAGCAATCTACAGATTCAATACAATTCTCATCAAAATTTCCACATAATTTTTATAGACCTAGAAAGAGAAATTCTCAGATTCACAAGGAAAAATGAAAAACTCGGGATAGCAAAAAACAATCCTGAAAAATAAAAGAACATTAGGAGTAATTACCATTCCTGATCTCAAGCTGTACTACAGAACAATAGTGATAAAAATTGCATAGTATTGGTATAGAAACAGACATGTTGGTCAACAGAATTGAGTCAAAAACTTTAAAAAATAAACCAACATACCTACACACACTTGGTTTTTGATAAAGAAGCAAAAACCAAACAATGAAAAAATGAATGCATCTTCAACAATGGTGCTGGACTGACTGAATGCCAACATGTAGAAGAATGAAAATAGATCCAGATTTATCATGCAGCATAAAATTCAAGTCCAAGTAGATTTAGGTTCATTTCTGATGCAGCTCATTCCCACTAGCTCAGAACTCCAGTACTTACCAGTTATGCTTTATAAAGCTCTAAATTGTACTCAGCGACATGCAGCACAGTACATATCCCACAAAGCAAAGATGATGGTGTAGGCTTTTCCTTGCAATATGATTCTCAATAGTAGGACAGAATGCTGAATGTTTTATTCAGATAACTGAAGGTTTAAAAAGAAGTAGATAGATAGATAGATGATAGATAGATAGATAGATAGATAGATAGATAGATAGATAGATAGATAGATGAATACATTGCCAACTGGGTGAATATGTGGATGAATATATAGATTCATATATAAACAAATAAAAAACCCTTAGGCATTAATTACTGTCTATATCTTACTCTTAACTCCACTCTCTAGAAAAGAGAATTGCACAGTTCTGAAAGAAGTGAGTTCTGCCTCTTCTACAAAGATATAGTATAAAAAGGGATGGTCTTTCCTTTGGAAAAAATAACAGACTAGCCAAAAAATGAAGAAATTCTGAGGGATACATGTAATGTGATATGAAATTAATTCTAAAGCTTTTTATGAGAAACAAAATTCAGCAATACCCTGAAGACTTAAACAGATTTTGACTTCTATATTCCAAAATCCTATGTAGAAGTTGTATTATTATTGTGAGTTCAATAACTTAACAAGAGACAGTCCAATGAATTTTCATAGAAGCAGACTGTACCTGGAAAAGAGCAGATAATTTTCAGTGTCTTAGCATGGGAGCCATAATAGCCTCAGGCTGGGTGCTATAGCTTCATAAATTAAATAACTGGTCACCAGATTCTAAAAATACAATAACTAAAATGAATAGAAAGTTAAACACTTTCAAAACAGGCTGTCCAAATATGCATGTAAATTAAGAAAGAGAGAAATAAATACAAGTAAGAGATGTTTGCCATTAAAGTTACAACATCAGTTATGAAATGCAAAGGTAAAGTTTGGAGACAGTATGCCACAGCAAATAAATAAGCAATGCAGTGAAGAGCCACCTTTTGCTTGGACTGAAGTCCCACTCCATGAGATAGAACCCATCTCTGATACTATTAAGGAGGCCAAGAACCTTAGAATACATAGGACATTGGCTCTATGGAAACACCTACTGCTTTTATTATGCAAAATAAAGGTAGCGATACAATGACTCCTAATGACATATTGCTATACACAAAGGCTCATCCATCACTCAATCTTCATTATGTAAGCTTGCAGTAGATGATAATTAAAAACAGAGACTCACAATTGGACAACAGGAAGAGAATGAGAGATTTCAAAGTATTCAGCCTTGAAGGGAATGTCTTTATCAGACCTCTTCTACAAAGACTCACAATCTATGAAGAGGAGAAAGCAGAAAGGGTCAAAGGAAGTAGATGACTTCAGGGATAAAACATTTTCCAGGCGACAGTGATGTACATGTGGTCTACATGTGGTCTAGTAGAGACTCTGAACATGTACAAAAGTTATACACATTAAATCAGACAGAAATACTTGAATATGAAGTTGAGGTGGGCACAATGCCACACCCTTAGCCAAGAAGCTATTTTAAATTATAGCTTCTGGGAGAGGAAAAATAAGTCTTTGTCAATGAGTTGTCAGTAGGTTTTCCAACCAAACTCTTAGGTATAATCTTATTTTTGCAAAATTTAATCCAGCATACCAATTTTCTTCGATACAAATGATCAGTACCAGGTGATAGGCTGGTGGGGGCAAACATACTTTTTTGTTTATAAAATATCACTAGGATACTCAAGTCTTATTAGTGTAGCTAGTTTGACTTTACTGCCTTTACTCATGGCCATGTATAGCATTTAAATGTGTGTATTTAAGTGAGTGTGTATTTGTATGTGTGCAACTATAGGAAGATATGTAGTTTGACTTGAGGGTAACATTGAGGTAACATTGTTGAAATCTTAATAGCTTGATTTTAAACATAAACATTATCAGCTATCTTTAGAGAACAGATGTTTTTACATGTGCTTCAAGTTCAGGTGGCAAACCTAAAATCAAGAGAAGAGAGAGGACATGAACTGAGTTCAGAAGCATATTTGGTACTTAAGTTTAGATGACTTTATCTTAGCCTCTTCTTCCTTAAAAGAAATTAATGATACTTATGAGAGCTTCTAAATTATCATCATCAGGATAATAATGTGTGTCTGTGTCTGTCTTTTT
The DNA here is from genome assembly GCF_011762505.2 of Arvicanthis niloticus. Lineage (NCBI taxonomy): Eukaryota > Metazoa > Chordata > Mammalia > Rodentia > Muridae > Arvicanthis > Arvicanthis niloticus. The sequence continues at coordinate 30,181,873 of NC_047663.1, read as the reverse complement.
TTTTTGTATTTTCCAACAGATAAGTAAAATATTGTATCAAATTTTGGACATAGTTAAGCAAGATTGAGGTATTCAACTACAAAAATTTAAACTTATCTCCAAATTAATATGCTAATTGATAGATATATAAATGTATTTATATATGTGTGTATTTGTGGATCAGTGTAATACCTAGAGATGTTTGAGACCTATAATAATATTCTTAAAATTACAATTTATATGGATAACTTTAATTTAAATAAAAATTGCATTTGAAAAATGAATATATCATGTGACAAATATAAACAACTCAATATTAATTGCTGCTTCAAACAAACTAATTAAACTTTGGCTTCTAGGCCATTACCATTAGATATTCACACTAGCACTAACATAACATTAGAATATATATATGCAATTGTTGCAATTGATGAAAATGTCAACTTGAATATCTCTCTGAGTTGTTATAAAGTTTTTTGAGATTACATAAGACTGTTAGGTAAGCGCAACAATTTATAAACTAGATAAATTTATAAATTAATCGAGATGTTGACTAGGTTTATGGTACCTAGACTAAACTGAATCAGAAAACGTTAGTTACTCCAATACGTAGTCATGCCATTATTGTGCTGTTTATCATACATTGCTAGACATGGCTTAAATGAAGCTCTAGGGACTCACAGTTGTGTATAATTGTTGAAGAATTTATCTGCCTATTAACCTACATTGTCCCTTCTGGCACTCAGAGAGCTAGACAGTAGGGAAGAAACTTCCATGCCAGTCCTAGAGTGATAGATATCTCTATCCTGAAAACAAAGTATATTTTATTTTCTCTGGTTTATTTCCCATGAACACAGGGCATTGCATAACATTTCTCCAAAAGTGTGTTCACATATAATACCTACAAGATGAACATACCTTTAGAATTGTTATCTGCAACTGTTGATGAAAAAAATTAAAGGCTCATAATATCTGTAAATTGGTTTTGCACATACTTTAAGTTAAATTACCTTTATGCTATCTCATTTCACTAATATATTCATTTAGCTATTTTTCTATGAATATTTGAATGTATTGCAAGTATATAGAAAGATATTCAATAACAACACACACACAGACACACAACACTTTTCTTGCTTTGAGATTAGTTTTCCATAGGAAATAGCAATGTGCACTTCAGCAATAAAGAAAATACAAGTAAAAAGAGTATTTCAGTACAATGCTTCAAGGCAATTTGGCAAGTCACAGGTTCATCATATTAAATAATGGCTTCTGAGCCTTGATACTTAAGAGTTTCATAAAAATAAATTGCTTTTCAATACTTAGTGCTGAAGTATTCATTAAGAGAAAGAATTCTAGATTCAGGACTTGAACAAGATTATTTTTAGAGTACATGAAGTAAAGCCAAACATTTAACTACCTGACTTGATTTTGAACAATCTTTGAAACAGTCTCAGGGAAAAGCACTGTGCTTAAGACACTTAGTTAGAAGAATAAAATATGGTCATTGGATGATTTCAATTTCCCTTGATTCTACTGGCAGTACCTGTATAGTTTTGAGCTACTCGATTTCAAGGAGAAGTGCTTTACAACAGAATTAGACCCAAGGTGAGGACACTATTTATAAGGGACATAAATGCTAAAATGACCAATACTATAACTTAGTCACAAGCACAAAAAAAAAAAAAAGAAAGGAAGGAAGAAAGAAAGAAAAGTGTTGATAAAGGGTCATTTACAGTGCTTTTAAAGATGTATACTATTTACTGCAGTAAGTCAAAGCTGGTATAATTCATGTGTTATGTCTGTTTTAATGTGACTTTGAAGATCTGCAGAACTTGTGGGTTTTTTTTTTTTTTTTTTTTAACTTTAAAAGCCTAGGCAGTGGTGGCATTTGAAGGGACAATTTTTAAAATTGTCATTCAGTTACCAGTTAGATAGTTAGAAAGAGACCTTCATCCTTTCTTTGGATGCATTGAAAAATTTTTCATTTATCAGTACACTCTAGGGAAATGCAAAATCTCCACAATGGGCTATCAGTAACTCCATTGACCTCACTGGAGTATTACAAGAAATTCTTCATCACACTTTGAAGGATAGCAGAATGCTGTTGTCTTCAGAGCTTGGGCATTACAAAGAGCCCAGAGCACTTATATTACTCCATTTAAAGACTAGAAAATAGTGTTACTGTTTTTTGTTTTTTTTTTTTTTTTCACTAAGATCTATCTAGTTGTACACAAAGCCCTGGCTTCCATGTAGATGCCACTGTCAGCCTTCTGTGAATTGAGTGTGAAGCCCAGAATCTTGGTTTCAACACCTTCCCTGTAGCTAAAATATTTCCCTTTACCATTGCCCTCTCCAAGTCTGAAGTGCTTCTCTTCCTTTGTAGCAGGTTCTGTGCCTATTGCAATAAGTAGCAAATGACCAAGCAATATAGGAGGAAGACAGAAAACATCATCTTGTTCTGTAGACAAATAGCCAATCTATTCATCAGGACACCCAAGAGGTAGATATCCCCCTTCAAAGTATGGAATTAATTCTAGCTCAGATTTGAAGACATTGGGATAAAAGATGACATATGAAAATAAATTGAATCCAATTCATCATTATAGCTGTTTTTATTGCCACAGTAAGAAAATAAATGTTTCATACTCTCTGATCAGAATGTTTTCCATAGTGCCCTATGATTATTTCATTTTTCTTTACAGAACAGGGGAAAGAGGGGTTGAGTCATCTCCTTGGCGATGAGGGAGGAGGTAAGGGATGAGGAACAGTCAGAGGGTAGACCAGGGTGAAGATAAGAACTGGACTGCAAAAAAAAAAAAAAAAAAAAAAAAAAAAAAAAAAAAAAAAGATTAAAGAATAATAATGATAAATAAAATGGAAAAACAGGAAAAAGAGTATTCATATATATTCATTTTTGTTAATTTTTCTAGGGTATGTCCAGAGGCAGTTTATGTTCATTGTATTCAATTCATTGCAGAACATGGCATCATACTTTCTAGTATAGGTTATGTGATTAAAAGTTGACTTTTATTTTGACGTTAAATGAATGTGACTTTATTTTCTTTTTCTGAAAAAAAAAAATAACCACCACCACAACAAACCCATACAAACAAAGAACAACAAATATGAGACCGTAGACAACAAACAAAGAAAATGAAACCCAACCAACCAGGATAAAAAAATTTATCAAGATTGTTGCTGTACAAATATTTATTGCCATATTATATTTCATTAAAAAATAAGAAAACAACCAAATTCCAGAGGTAACCATAGCTATTCTTCAGAATATGGTGGGAGGGATGGTAAAAAGTTTCTGCATCATTCCATTATGGCTTTCTCTATCATTCTCAGCTCAGCAGACCTGTACCCATTTTCTATTTTCTAGTTTAACTGCAATGTGTTCACTCTCTGAGGGATGTTGTTTTCAGTGGAATTTCTTCCACAGATGGGGATCCTTATTAAAGGCTGGTCACTTTACTCATGACTCAGGAGCCTGTGGTATGTTATATGAAAGTCCTGTACCAGTGGTCCTGTAGTCACATTCAGCCTGAATCATTGTTTTATTTGGACTTTTGAAACAAATCTTTTTTTTCTTTTTAAAAAAACAATCAATGTTTGTATATTTAAATATGGATGTATGGTGCTGGACAAAAACCTGGTAATGATGACTGCACATTTATAAGTGGTGAGATTTCTGCTCTATTTAGCCATGAAGCTGATCACACTTATTACAGTTCTATCTTGTGCATTTCTATTTATTTAACTTGTTGCCACTCAAGGTATTGGGCATTTTAACGTTACAAGTCTTGGTTTCTCTTATCATTTGTTTCAAAAAAAAAAAAAAAAAACTATTGTTTTACTTCACTAAAATTGAAAATAGATTCTGCTGTTTGGTTCTTTAAATTATAGTATGTGTCCATTAAAGTAGGAGTTAATGTATCTCTCCTAGGAAAACCCTATATATTTTACATACATGCTTCAAAACTAGTAAGTCATAATGCTAGTTGATGGCTTACGCTTGAGTCCAAACTCTATTAATACAGATCTCTTGTGACTCTGGTAATCTTTGCAACTGGATCAGTATCAATTGCTTTATCTGTAATATAGGAACATATTATAGTGTAACACAAATGTCTGTATGCATTGAGTTTCTCTGTATTTCTGTGCTCTATACTTAAAGATTCAATTGATTACAGTTAAAAAATATTTACAGAAAATAGAATTATCTTTGTCTAGACAACATGTGCTTTCTAGCCTTTTCACTATTACCCGAGCAATAAGTATAGCAACTACTAAGTATTATAAGTAATATAGAGATAGATGAGTTAAGGTACATGAAGGACAGAGACAAGATGAATACTACTTTATATAAGAGACTTGAGCAGCAACTGTTTTTATTTGATGATAACCTGATGGCATAAGATCTGGTACTTCTTTACGGGGATATGGAGTTTAAAATCTTGTCTATATTTCAAACATTACTCTAAGAACTCTGATTGTCTACATCTTATTTACTCATTGAAATAACCATGTGAGTTTAGAATCATATTTGTCACCAACACTGAGATGAGGCTTTGAAGTCACCATTTTCTCTTATGGGTCCAAGAATGGTTAATTGTCATCATCAGTTCTACTAGAATTTAAATTACCTAAGAGACACAACACTGAGAGTATCTGCAGCATTGTTTTCAGGGAGAATTGATGAATGAGGGAATACCCATTCCAAAGGCATCTTGGACCGAATAACAGGGAAGTGGTGTTCCCTTGGCAATGGCATTATCATTTTTCTACCCCATCTCTGGCACAGATGTAAGGAAACCCAGTAGCATGTTCCTTCTGCCATGAGCACTGCCATGTCTTCCGCTCTATGGTAGACTGCATCTACTTAAATATAATACAACACTAACTCCTTCTTCAGAAATACTGCTATGTATTGCAATGTATAATCATTATGCATTTGAATGTATAATCATTCAATGAGGAAAATTACTAATACAAGTTCATATTAAGTTTACAAATGATTCTACAAGATACTGAATAGATCCTAAACATAGTTTCCTCCTGGGGAATAGAGATTGATTATATTTTTAAAAATACACTAAGCAACCTTTCAATGTCAAAATACTTAAACTAGTCAGTAAGGTGATAACTTTTATAGCAATGCCTGTACTTTCATCATTAAAGGAAAGGAAGCATACTGTGGGAGACATTGGGATTTGGAGGCCCCATTAAATAGAAGATCTAGTAAACTGTCCAGGCAATTAAACACTATTAACTATTCCGAAATTTATTTTGACAGCATTCTGAGACCAACACCCTATCTATATGACAAGTCTATTGTCAGTTACTATTTTTAATGCTAATTATAATTTATTTTATTATAATATTTTGAGATGATAATGTAATTATATCAATCACCCCTTCTTTCCTCCTTTCAATTCTCCAAAACACATTTCCACACTCTATTTCAAATTCAAGTGGCAGTTGTGGGTTCTCCTCAAAATCCTGGCTAGGTTTCCAGTGTGAGACATGCCTCCTCTCTTGTTTAATAAGAAAGCTGCTGGCTACTACTAAGGTATGTGTGCCACTATTACAGCCTTATGATTATTGTCCCATTCTGGTCATTGTTCTGGGTCATAGGTCAGTAAGACTAGTGTTTATTTCCCTGGTTTGAAAGTGTGCATGGTACACTTTGGCCATTGGAGCTAGTCCTTCAGATAAGACCTAGCTCAGGGCCTTCAGGTCTTGTTTCTGAAGTGTGTAATGGCCTCAGCAATAGGGAATTACCTTCCACCACTGGGGGCAACTTAGGGCAGCATCAGTAGTGTTTGGGAGTCACTCTGACAACACTGACTAACAACTCAAGAGTGAGTGTTTCATGTCTGGTATTCAGATTTTTGTTAGATAGTCTATGGCTCTTTGAGGCAACATAATCATCTAGTTAGAAAATTTAAATTATGGGTATGTGTCTATGCAGACTTAGGTATCTAGTTAATCGAGTAATTCTTGCAGGATGTTTTCAGACATCTGTACTCTCTCCATTTTCTGTACCTATCTTCCTCATCCTTCCTAATTCAAGCTCCCTCCTATTGTTCCCACTTTACTTTTCAGGTCACTTGTACCCTATTAACTGAAGAAAAAATTTATTCATGAGAAACAAAGAAAGATGAACCAGAATCAATCAAGCAGTGATCAGTAAAAGTGTTTAACTTTAAAACTAACAAATTCCAGACACTCCAATGTTGGTCATCCAAGAGTCAAACAGTCTACTTTATACGGTCCTCGTTTGATGGTCAAAGCTAGCCTGCAGCTTAGACAAAGTGAGAAGTACTTTGCAAAGACCATAATAATTTTGTGAAGATGGAGTATCACTAAAAGTTCCATTCTGCTAATATATATGGTCCATAAAGTAATTGAATTTGTAAATAAAATGGTATGCTTATAACTTCTTCATGTCTTCCCAATGCTTACTTGAACACTGAATAAATAAAGTCCTAGACAATCTTGGTTAAAATTGTCTTGTTTAGGAGCTCCATATGTGTGCAATATAAAAATTCTTTTATTTGTGCTTTTTACTAGGCTGATTACAGTAATAATGAAAACCCTTGAGGCAAAGAACTTATCTACGAAAAGCAACCCAGGGTATAATCCTTTTCCCCATGACAAAATCTAAGATTCTTTTTGTTTCCTATTTTAAATTTGTTTTTTTTTTTTGTCATGCTACTAAAACGTAGCAGAACCAATAGACACAGGAACCTCATACCCAGAAGACAATAAAACCATGAAAATAAATACAGCATCATAACTGCTTTTAAATAATAAATGCCATGATAAATGTGACCTGTACATTATTAAAGAGATCATCAAAGTTGTGGTTAAACATGAAGTCCTCTCTCATAGACCCATGTGTGTGGACATTTGGTCACCATTTGGTAATATTGTTGGGAATGTGATGGAGTCTATAGGAGGTGAGTTTCACTACAGGAAGTGGGTCGATACATGTGAACATTAAAAGTTTATGTCTGAGACTGACACTGTTCTTTCTCAAAATCCTGGATGCCAATACCAAGAGACCAGCAAGCCCCTTGTTCTTGTTACTATGCTTTTCCTGCTACTGCTATAACTTTCTCACCATCATGAAAAATAGTCTGATAGAACTGTAAGACAAAATAAACCCTTTCTCTCTTAAATTGTTTTTGTCAAAATATTTTATCATAATCAACTATGAAACTCATTTAAGCTTTCTTGTAGAAGCAAATATTGATACCTATAAAGAAATTACAACCATCCTTGTTTTTCTTATTGATTACTTTATTTACTTACATTTCAAATGTCATCCCGCTTCCCAGTTAAACCTCCTATCCCCTCCCCCATCCCACTGCTTCTATGAGAGTGCTCCCTCAACTACCCAGCCTCTCCTGCCTCAGTGCCCTAGCATTCCCCTATGCTGGGTCATCAAGATTCCACAAGACCAAGGGACTTTCCTCCCATTGATGCCAGATAAGGTAATTCTCTGCTACATATGCCAGCTGGAGCCACAGGTCCCTCCATATGTACTCTTTAGTTGGTGGTTTAGTCCCTGAAAGTTTTTGCTGGAGGGTCTAGTTGGTTGATATTGTTGTCCAATTGCTGTGGGGTTGCTAATAACCCCTTCAGCTTCTTCAGTCCTTCCCCTAACTCCATCACTGGGATTCTTGTGCTCAGTCTGATGGTTGCCTGTGTGCATCCTTATCTCTATTGGTCAGGATCTGGCACAGCCTCTCAGAGAAAAGCTACACCAGGCTCCTGTCAGCAAGCATTTCTTGGCATCAGCAATAGTGCCTGGGTTTGGTGCCTGTAGATAGGATGGATACCTAGATGTGGCAGTCTTTGCATGGCCTTTCCTTCAGTCTATGCTCCACTCTTTGTCCCCACATTTTTTTTGAAAGGAACAATTCTGGATTAATGTTTTTGAGATGGGTGGTGGTCCCATCCCTCAAACAAAGGGGCGTGCCTATCCACTGGATATGGTCTCTAATGGTTCTCTCTCCACTTTATTTGGTATTTCAGCTAGTGTCACCTCTGTTGGGTCCTGAGAACCTCTTGGGTTCCTGGCATCTTACATATTTTTAAAAACTTTTTCCAAATGTCTCCCAATATATTTAAAGTTTCTTGATGAGCTCAAAGAAATTAATGATCATGCCAGTTAGAAAAAGATGTTCCAACGCTCTGATTGCCTCTATACAGCTTAGTCTCTGTGTGACTCTTCATTTTTAGTTCATTTAAAAGCCTTTAAAGCTAATCTATGACATCATCCCACAACCATACAGGCAATGCATGTACTAACCCTACAATAAATAAAGGGAACCATGTATACTAAGTGAGAAGTCCCAGGGCAGAAGTTGGAATAAACATAAATTTCAAGACAATGGAAAGCTTTCCTCTTCAAAAGCAAGCATATTTGATATTCCTTGTAGTTGGTACAGCATTCATAAAAACATATATGTAGGAAAGAACAGGGGTCTGACAGTTAATGAGAATTAAAGGCTATGTCCTTATGCTTTTGGTTAATTAGTAACTGTACTTCACAACTTGACTAAGTAAGAAACATTGTAAAAAGCTTACATAAACTATTTTTACTGCTTGATATTTGCTTACCAGCTAATCATTGTCTAAAATTATCTTTCAGCTGAGGATCACACCTTAGCAGCAGCTTAAACAGCAACAGAGTCTAGGTTAGAGCTACCAATAAATACAGTATTCATAACCAAACATACTTGGGATCCTTAACCAATATGTTTGTTTCAATTTATGCTAACTTTATTGTTATTTAATACCACTGTCTTAAGAATACTGATAATAAAGTTGCTTAAGCAGACTTCTCTGATGACATAGTAACACATTGGGTTTGTCTCTCTAAAATGAAGCATTCTCCAAATGATTTTATTGAATTCTATCATTAATTATCCAGTGTCCAGAGCGATTTAAAAACCACAATTTACTCATAGATTTTTTTTTACTTACAATCTAAACATTACTGTTCTGCAGTAAAATCTTAGTTGAAATAATAAGTCTCTCTCTCTCTCTCTCTCTCTCTTTCTCTCTCTCTGTCTTCCATTCTGTCTGGTCTGTTTGTTATTAATATTTAAATCAGGGTTTGTAATTCTGTGGTTCTACAAATCATTATCATCTGATGCTTTTCATTTGCTTTTAAATAAAACCACACTGATGAATATGTATTGGTAATTAGTTATTTTCCAACTTTATGCAGCACTTGGTAAAATTCAATTGCTAACAATTAAGCCAGGGATACTGATGGGAAACATTTAATGATATATAGAGAATTTGAGAATATGGATATTCCTAGCAGTCAGCTGAGTATTAGATGTTTCAAATATTGTTGCAAAAAAATTATTAAGTCATTCCACTGACTCTCACATCCTATCGGAATGACTCCTCTGAGTCAAACCCCACTCTTAGGAATGGAATTATAAAGGGAATTTTATGTGCCTCCTTGGAAAGGATTGAGGCTTGGTCTTTTGAATTGCAATTGCTCCTGCTAGCAAAAATCTGCAAATTCACTCTCATTTTCCAGCTTCATCATTTGACAGGGAAAGAATACTTGGCACCTGATGCAGTTCTCCCTGACTCCCAACTGGAGTTTCTTCTAGCTTTCTAAATTACTTGGCGCTAAGCAAAGTACCTCTGCCAAAAAGTAAATGACTCAATATTGGAAATGAAGAACATCAGCAAAATCCAGGTTGAGGACTGAGATCACTCTGATTGAGACAAGGAGAGTGGAAGCCTATACCTGGGAAGAAATTACTGCAAAAGTATAGTGAAATTAAAAAACAAAGAGAATTCCAACTGATTTTTTTTATTTCTATTTTATTTTATTTTGCAAACAATGGTGGTGGTAGGATTTGGTGCCTTTCCAACCTTGAACTAAACACAGATATCACTGGCCTTGAACTTCTAACCCTTCTGGTTCCTCTTCCCAGGAATTTGGAAGACAGGTACAAACAATTACACCAGGATAATGTAGGGTCATGAATTAGCTAAGGGCTTCGTGCATGCTAAGCAAGCAGTCTATCAACATGACTATAACAAAAGCCCTCTACATACCTTTAAAGGTGTTAATTTTCATAGTAGATACTGTTTTATGTCTCAGAAGGAATATATAAGCCTAACAACCGTGCTGAAGCAAAAAACACATTATTAAGAACTTTGGGAGAATATGTGCATTTAGCAATATATTTAACACAATCCTTGTATTCTACAACATAGATTGATCATAGGCATTTTAAGTAGAAAATAAAAAATATTTTTAAAAACTTGTTGTTCTTATTTTATATTTCTTTGTTGCAGAAAAGTTTTTTATTATTAATTATTTTTATTTATTTACATTCCAGCCATTGTCCACCTTCCCAGTGCTCCCTGCCTGTTATTCAACCCATTCCCCTTCCCCTTGCCTCCGAGAGGGTTCTCCCAATCTCCTTCAAACACCCCCCCCACACCAGTATTTTCCCCTTCTCTGGAGCCTCAAGTCTCTCAAGGATCAGGGGCATCTTCTCCCATTGAGGTCAGACCAGGCAGTCCTCTAGATGGTTTGGAGGCCTCTGAACAGCTTGAGTTTTTTAACTAGTCAGTTATTTGATTACTGCATTGATTAATTCACCTATCATCATCTATTCATCCATGTAGCAAAATGTTTTGTCACTGAAAGCATACAATGTATCATTGATCTGTCATGACTAAAAATAAAGAAATAAATGAAAACAATACCTTTCACATGAGACTTGCAAACTGCAGCAAAAGAGTAACATACAAAAAATATTCACAATACAAATGTCTGGAATGTATATCCTTTATACAGTATGGCTCATGGAGGAGGGAAAATATGTCTTTACATTGTCTATTTTCATGAGAACATGAAGCATTGGCTGAATCAGCACCCAAAGGTTTGCATACACACTGCACACATATGCCTGCTCTAGGATATTGGCTTATACCATCAGGAAATCCCCACCCAGTTATAGCAAGAGAGTGCAGAACTGTTGCTTCTCATTTTCCTGGATTGCAGTATGATATATAATAAAATTTCAATCAAATTCAGTGCACATTGGAGAAATATACAAACTTGGTTGAGATTTCAAATTGCTTTTCATACAGTTCCAAAAAAAATTTCATTATAGTTATTGTATATGATTGTGTGGTTGCTTATGCAAAATTACATATTTTTTTCTGAAACTAATTTTCAAAGTTATTTTCTATATCTTGTTTACAAAATGAAATGCCATAAGTTAAACTACAGTTCTCAATATTTTAAATAGAATAGTCTAGGTAATTTCTATTCAGAACACAAGTGAAGAGTGTGGTCTCTCATAAGTCATGAATTTTAGAATTTATACAAAATGAAGCAAATAGTTACAAACTTGTACGCCATGAATAAGAGTTTTAGTTCTCCATATTTTGTCTAAAGTACTCTTTTCACATTAATTTTACATTTGCATAGAGTAAAACCTGAATAATCTCTCTAAAGTTGGATGAGTATCAATACCTTTATATTCATGTAGATATATATGTTTATGCAAATGTGATCTATGCCATTTCCTACAATTGCTGTTATCATTATAATCCTCTCCCCATTCTAGTGCGTTCAGGGAAATCTGCTTTAAGTTTGAACTTGCATTGGTAAACTTCATTTCCACTCTCACTAAAATATTTGATATGTAAAACATGCTGTTAAAAAAAAAAACGGAAGAACATCTCTGTACTGGAAGAAAGTGTTTAAGGTCACATATAAAACAATGTAAAAGGAATTATTATTTCTAGCTGGCCCATATAAAAAATACACAAGCTGTAAGCCTCGATTCGGCAGGTTTTAGAGATATTCTAACTTCTATATCAGCTGTATGTTCCGTGTTACTTGCTGTTTCTCCTGGCCATGTGCTCATGTTCCATTTTCTCTCATGGTGGCCTCCTCCTCCTCCCTTGGTCTCCTTTCTTCTTCCTTTTCTCTCTACATGTTAGGTAACTGAAAGCCCACCTACTATCTATTGCCCAATCATAGGCCTTTTATGGACCAATTAACTTGGGGAGCAAGGTTTACACAATGAAAGCTGTACCTGAGCATTCCCTCACAGGGAACAGCAACCAGGTCTTGGGGGGGAGGGGTGGTAAGTGGTCATTATTTAGCATTTGAATATATAGCATCACCAAACTAACCCCTTAAAAAAGTCTTTGTTTTATGTTCAGAATTTCAGTAGTTTAAGGAGCTTTCGAAATCCAGAAAATAACACAATACAGGCAATGAAGTTGTTTGAAAAGGCAGCTCACCAAAGAAATTATACAAATGACAAATTCAAGAAGATAGACTCAATTGCATTAGTCATTAGAGGTGTATAGTTCCCAGAATGTACGGGTCCCAGAAGGAAAACAGAAGGGCGATTTTCTACCAGGCTTTGAAAGGAGATCACACAGCAATCTTGTAAGTCTCAGGGAAGCTAGAAGCAGCACCCTAGAAGCAGCACCAGCGGCCTCCTCTACCAGTGGATAGCCAAAGAGGTCAGCAGAAGCTAACTGATACAGGCTAGCAGTTTCAGGCAAGTGATTCTGTGCCCAGCAATTGTGCTAGTAGGCACATTCTAAAGTTACAAAATCGTCTGAGTGTTTTTCTTTTCTTGGAATTGTGCTGGGAGGGGCCAGAGAGAGGACAGTAGCTCCAGGGCAGTGGTACCAGGGAAAGGTGGCTTGGTTAAGATAAGCCAGGGAGGAACAAAAGAGAAGCCTGGACTGGAGCTGGTGGTGGCAGCAGATCTAGGAGCAAAGCCAGGAGGGGCCAGGGAGTAGGCTGAGCTCATGGGAAAGGTTGGAGCAAGGATTTTTTGTTTTGTTTTTGTGGTTTTTAATTACACACAACAGCCATTTAGCCATCTCTCCAGTCCTTTCTCGTACCTGACCCTAAATATCCCTCCATTCACCTTCCCATTTCCCTTCCTCCATCTGCCTCTTATGACTATTTATCCCTCTTCTAAGTGAGATTCAAGCTTCCTTGCTTTGCCCTTCCTTCTTGTTTAGCTTCTTTGGGTCTGTGACTTGTAGCATGGTACCTGTATTTTATGGTTAATATCCACTTAAGAGTGAGTGCATACCATACATGTCCTTATGGGACTGGGTTACCTCACTCAGGATGATATTATCAAGTTCCAACCATTTGTCTGCAAAATTCATGATGTCTTTTTTTTTAATAGCCGGACAGTATTCCATTGAGTAGCTATACCGTATTGTCTTCATCAATTCTTCAGTTAAGGGATGTCTAGGTTGTTTTCAGTTTCTGGTTATTACAAAAAAAAAATAAATAAAAAACAAACAAACAAACAAACAAAAAACTTCTATGAATGGAGATGGAGCAGAGACTGAGGGAATGGCCAACCAAGAACCATCCCAACTTGAGAACCATCCCATGGGAAAGCACCAATCTCTGACACCATTAACAATAGTAGGTTATGTAGGCAGGAGCATGTTGACCTCTGAAGGGCTCCACCCAGCAGTTGACTCAGACAGATACAAACACCAGCAGCCAAACAGTGGGTGGAGCTTGAGGACTTTTATGAAAGAATAGGAGGAAGGATTGTAGGCCCTCCTGTGTTTGGGGTTGGGAGAGGATCCTTTTTCTTGGTGTATTCAGACATCCAAAAACTTAAGCGCTTTCCATGACCTTCTATGTGACCTCCAGCTTTTACCTAACTGTCTCTGTGAGGTACAGAAAGGAAAACAGCAAGGGCTCTCAAGGATTCGAATAGCTACATCTCTCCTTGAGGTACAAACATCGGTGATGTGCGGTTAGAGCCATTTCTGTGTCAGAGCCAAGATTAAACTCATCCAAGATGACCATTTTTCTGCCTTTTATACAATATTATTACAAAAATTGGATGAGGGTATATACACATCTATACATAAGCATGATACTTGTATCCTTATATTTTAAAATGCATTATTTCAGAAAGCAAGTTGAACTACATTCTCACTCCATGTCTTTCTCTTATGAAATTCTTTTCTTTCTGCTGTTGACTGTGGATGCCACGTGTCAAGGTGCTTTGAGTTTTGCCCTTACTTCTTTACAATGATAGACTGTAACATGAAGTTATAAGCCCAATGGACCCTTCCTCCCCTAAGTTGCTTTCTGTCATGGTATTTTATCAAATTAACAGAAATGAAACAGAACAATAGTGGACCTTCCTCTATGTCATTTGATTCTCAGAATATTTCTCTATTTTATCTCTATTGAAGTATCTAAGTCCAATATGGAATGTGTCCAAGAACTGGCCTCAAATATACACATCTCATGTGAATGATTTACCACTCTGATAAAGAAAAGCAATAAAGTTATCTTAGGATCAGGTTTTTTGCCATGTGACACCAATACTTGCACATAGGGGCACATTTCTTTCCTGTATTTTTATCTTGTGTCTCTCTATTTTTGGTCTTCTCTGTATTTATTCTATTTGCATGCCATCTATCTTCTATCTATCTATCTATCTATCATCTATCTATCTATCTATCTATCTATCATCTAGCTATCTGTGCAGCTCATCTAACTGTCATTTATTTATCACTTGTATATTGCTTATAGATAACTTACTATTTTTTTACTAGGTTGGTAATCTCTACTAGGGGAATAATATTACATCTTTTGTGTACTGCTCCCCTGGGGATTGTCCCAAATTGTTGTCACCTCTATGTTTGTGGTTTGTGGAATCTGAAGCAAGGCTGCTCTAATTACTTTGTATACAGTCTAGTTCTCGCCATTGTTCCTGTCCAACACTACCCTGTTACACTTTTCTGACAACTGAACCAAGCTGATTTTATTGTCATTTAGACTACTGAAGAAGTGACTCAGATCTTGGTCTTCTCACCCAGAATGTTCTCAGAATTTCTGGCCTGAGTACCTCAAAAACTCAGGCTAAATAAACTAATGAGTTCTGATCTTGTTAAAAAACAAACAAACAAACAAAAAAACTAAATGGCCAAGCTGTTGAATCATACTCTTCAGGCATCCATATATGCATTATTCTTTTTTTATTCTATAGGCCTATATTTTTGTATATTTTAAACCACTTCTTAAACAGTCTGGCTCTGTGCTATGGTTTATAAGAAGCATGCCACTCACATACTTAATCACACTACTGGGAGGTGATTGGATAATTAGAGTGGCAATTTCATTAATGAGATAATCTATTGATGAGTTAACAGGTGAATAAGCAGTTAGAAACTATGGCCTGGTTGGTGAACTTAGATCATTTGCGAACGAACTTTGAATTGAGTATCTTGTCCCAAAGCTCTTTCCTCCTCCTCTCCCCCTTCTTCTTCCCTTGCCTTTCTTTCTTCTCTCCCTTGCCTTCCATGTATTTCCCAAGCATCATAAAATTTTCAACATCCTCATACATGCTCCCATTGTCACAACCTTTGAACTTACAGTAGACTTTACTTACTGAAATCAGTCCACCATGGACTGAAACCTGGAGACCATGAGCCAACTAAATCTTTTTTTTCTGTTCAATTAGTTTGTTATAGTGGCTATTTTATTATGTAATTAAAGAATAGCATCCTGGCTTGTTCTTGTTACCTACTTCTTGTTGTTACCTATTTTTTCAAATACTGTAAGAGATTCAATTGTACATATCAGTGTGATCTATATTCTGTTCTTCTATTTAACAAATGTGTTTCATTGAACTGTCACAGACCAAATGACGTATAGAATTTTTAATGGGGCAAACAAACTCTTCACCAAGATCTTAATTGTCATCTCTTGATAAAAACTTTTCATTCACTGTGTCAACAGTGCACATTAACTTTTTTTTTGGTAAGTCATGAATTTCTACAGTCAATTTGCTGAAGCATGTGGTCTCTCCTTATTTATGATGCCTTTCTGTGTCTTTATCTGCTGAAAAGATTCTTTTACATCAATCACAATCTGTCTCAGATGTAATATTTTATACATAACACTCTAATTATCCTAATTTTTCATTGGAACAGAAACAACTTGTAACAGTTTTACATCCAGTCACCATTGTATATGTGTAGATGAGCCCAGTCTATGAACTTAATCCATATAACCTGTGTAAAATCATCAATTTCAAAGTGTAGTTACATTCCTCCCAAAACATAATTTGTATAAGTCATTGATTACTCTACTGAGGGGGTCAGGATGAAATTTCTTGAGTAATAGATATTACTTAGGATCATTAATTAAGAAGTCATGAAGGCACACATGTAGTTCAACTGGTACAGTACTTTCGTAACATGCAGGAAACCTTAGGTTCAATCCTCAGCACCATAGAAATGGAAAATAGGGGTTCATGCCTTTAATCCTGGAGCTTGAAAAGAATAAAAAGGAAGGTCATTCTCGGGTACCTAGTGAGTTAAAATAAGCCTGTGATAAATGAAGCCCTGTCTCAGAAAGATAAAAATAAACTATAAGCTAAGAAATTAAATATTGGTTAACATTTAATCTGCAGGCTATTTCTTTTTCTTTCTGTGAAAGAGTTATCTATCCCAAGCATGTACATGGAGACTTATGTTAAAAATAAAGAATCATTCAAACTGTCTCTTGATCAGTATCCAGGGAATGTTTTTGTGATTCCATTCAATAGAGGAGACATATAATGAACTGAATAGATACACTGAAGTGAGGGACTGCAGGAGACCGAATATATGAGCCAGCTTGTCTTGCCAGTGTAACGTAATTGGATGGAAGGTGTGCATTCCCCCTGTAAACTTGCCTCCTAGAAAAGATTGCTTAGAGCTGTGTCAACACGAATATGACTGAGAACAAATGATAGCAACAGAAAATGATGCAAGAACTGAGATGCCAAGGCAGGAAGCAAAGGTAGCACCAACAAAGTATGACCAACGAGGCTGCTAAACAACCCAATGGGTAACAGGGAAGTCACCGCTTTGGCAAACTACTTCTCTCTTTAAGTTTTAAATTCATTGTTATTTTGTTAATATTTTGTGGATATGTGTGTGTAAATTGTGTATGTGTGTGTGTGTATGTGTTTATATGTGTGTGTGACCATGGATACACCATAGTATATGAGTGGAGGCTAGAAGTAAGCCTTGGGTATTAGTCTTCACCTTCAACTTTATTTGGAATTATGTTTTCTGCTCATCACTCCAATCTCTAGGATACCTGGTCTAAGAGTTCTCAAGGTCTCTTGTATTTCAGAATCTCATCTTTCCACAGATGTGCTGTGGCTACGTATCTACTCTGTCCAAGGCTTTCACGGGTGTTGTGCTGATCCAAACTCATACCCTCATACTGTCACAGTAACTGCAGTTACAAGTAGGCCATCACTCCAGGCACATTTTTTTTAAAAAAAACCTTTAATTGACAAATAATTCATGTGAATGACTGCTTCAGTGACATGAAAGAGATGAAGATGTGAGTGACCAAGTTATTTATGGCTGTGCACTAGAACTTGATTTTTCTCTTTGAAATCGAATGTTACTATGAATTTCTGCATTCATGTAAGTCAAGATACAATGAGTAAATGACCAGCTTGAAGTTATGGTTTATATAACCAGATGAGACACCAATGCATTGAAAATGGCTTCCATTTTAACATGTGACTAAACACCAATGACTCTGACTTCACATAGGATAGCTCAGCTGTTCTTTATAAAGCAAGCACATAGCTGTTTGTCTCTACTCTACAATTCAAACATTTCATGTCTTTTGAAATGTCTCACTGCAGGACAAGAAACCACTGGGTCAAGTTTCAAGAAAATATGGTAGTCATGAGATAGTATATGCCAGGAAAGAAGCTGAGGCAGAAACCTGTAAGGAGTACAGAAGGCAGTTAAAATTTCTGACACTGTGAGTTCTTCATGTTGTATGAAAAATCTATGGTTGCAAAATGTCATTCTGTATCTACCTTTTAGTTTATAAATAATATGTGAGGCTATTTGGGGGTGCACTGTGATGTTATAATCCATCAAAACAGTAGAAAAAGATTCAATCAAGCTAATTGGCATTTATTTGGGTTACCAATAAAAAAATGCCTCACTAAAATCACTGTTTTACTTCATGTACATGAGTACACTGTTGTTGTCTTCAGCCACATCAGGGGCATATAATGGATGCCCATTAGAGATGGTTGTGAGCCACCATATGGTTGCTGGGAATTGAACTCAGGACATCTGGAAGAGCAGTCAGTGCTCTTAACCACTGAGTCATTTCTCCAGCCCCTAAATCATTGTTTTACAACTAGTTAAAAAAAATCTATTGTTTTCATTTTTAAAAGTGTAATATATAATGAATGTGATCTTTTGACCAGATCAATGGAACTACATTTTTCCCAGTGTCCTGTTTGTTTTCTACATTCCACAGTAGAAGAAAAATATCAGTTCCTAAAAATTGTCCTCTATCTATGGGTATGTTATAGTATGCACACACTATGTACACATACACACACACACACACACAGAGAGAGAGAGAGAGAGAGAGAGAGAGAGAGAGTCAGAAAGAGACAGAGACAGAGACTCAGAGAGTGACAGAGAGACAGAGTAACAGAAAAATGAGAAAGATACAGGACAGGACTGCGACAGGGACATGTACTGAGAAGGAGTCAGAGATGGAGACGAAGACAGAGACAGAGAAAGAGTCAGAGACAGAGAGGAAAGATATATACATGCCCAAACGTACATACCATAGGAATGAATTTAAAACAAAATATGTGTTTTAAAGACTCTAAAGAAATATCTAAGAAGCTTAGAGCATGTACTTTTGAAGTGACATTGCATTTGATCCCAGCAGCCATATCAACTACCGGAGACTAATTCCTTGTTTATCTGGCCACCTGTGACTACAGAGATACTTGTGTATACCCACACTGATGTAAGTATATATATATATAAACATAATTAAAAACAATAAAAGTAAGTCTTTTCAATGTATTTTTAATTCAAAAATGTGCTTATCTCTAAGTCTTCAAATGACTTTGCATTTATATGAACAGGTGTTTTGTTGTTTCATTTATAATTAACAATATCCATTAAAACTTGAGTCTTTTTCTTGACATAAAGGCTTCTTTAACTTTGTTACATTTACCAGTTTGTGTGTACACACTTTGTGTGTACTCATAATCACGGCTTACCAGAGCATGTTAGTGGGAGTGAGAGGAAAATGGGCAGAAATCAGTTCTTTCTTTTTCACTACATGGCTTTGGAAGATAACACTCGGGTTATCACGCATGCTTTTACTCACGACCCATTGTGCTTGCACATTTTAAATAAATATTTTTTGATCCAATAGTATGATGCATTTTAGAAAATTATACTCCTAAATCTGATAATATTTGGATCCAAATAAGCAGAAATCTGCAAAGTATTCATGAAGAAAATAGCAAGAAGATTAGCTGTGAAAACTTTCACTGAATTCCAATTACAGAGAACAAATTTATTCCTAAAACCATGAGGAAAGATTTGAATGAATTAAATAGCAAGAGATCAAGTGGAATAAAAGTTAAACACCATTTTTGCTCCTCTAAAAATTTGCTTTGAAATAGATTGATTTATGAAAATATGTGTGAATTATGTTGATTGTTTAATTCAGCTGCTATATTTATTTGGCTAAGATAATTTAAAATCTACACCAGTATGATACTGCAATAGTTTTTTATGAGTCTATATATCAGTGATATAGACATTTTGGTGAGTTAGTCATATAAACATATTGATGAAAACACACCCTTAAAGGTAACCCCTAATTAACACATGCAAGATTATTTATGCTTAAAGAAAGAATATTAAATGCAGTAAGAAAAAAAGACCAAGTAACATATAAAGGCATACCTCTCAGAATTACAACAGACTTCTCACCAGATACTATAAAAGCTAGAAGATCCTTGACAGATGTCATACAGACCCTAAGAGAACACAAATGCCAGCCCAGGCTACTATACCCAGCAAAACTCTCAATTACCATAGATGGAGAAACAAGATATTCCATGACAAAACCAAATTTACACACCAGCATTACAAAGGATAATATCGGGAAAGCTCTAATACAAGGAGGGAAATTATACCCTAGAAAGAACAAGAAAGTAATCCAGGTACCAAAGTTAAAGGAGGAGCAGATAAACCATCTAAACAGTCCCATAACGCCTAAAGACACAGTCATTAAAAATCTTCCCACCAAAAAATGTCCAGGGCCAGATGGTTTTAGCGCAGAATTCTTTCAGACCTTCAAGGAAGAACCTAAAACCAATCCTCTTCAAGCTATTCCATAGAATAGAAACAGAAGGAACACTACCCAATTCGTTCCATGAAGCTACCATTACACTCATACCTAAACCACAGAAAGACCCAACAAAGAAAGAGAACTACAGACCAATCTCACTTATGAATATTGATGCAAAAATACTCAATAAAATTCTCGCAAACCGAATCCAACAACACATCAAAACAATTATCCATCAAAATCAAGTAGGCTTTATCCCAGGAATGCAGGGATGGTTCAATATTTGGAAATCCATCAATGTAATCCACTACATAAATAAACTCAAAGAAAAAACCACGTGGTCATCTCACTAGACACTGAGAAAGCATTTGACAAAATTCAACATCCCTTCATGTTAAAAGTCTTGGAAAGATCAGTAATTCAAGGCCCATACCTAAACATAGTAAAAGCAATATACAGCAAGCCAGTAGCCAACATCAAACTAAATGGAGAGAAACTTGAAGCAATTCCACTAAGAACAGGGACTAGACAAGGCTGCCCACTCTCACCTTACCTATTCAATATAGTACTGGAAGTCTTAGCTAGAGCAATTAGACAACAAAAGGAAGTCAAAGGGATACAGATAGGAAAGGAAGAAGTAAACATTTCACTATTTGCAGATGATATGATAGTATACTTAAGTGACCCTAAAACTTCCACCAGAGAACTCCTAAACCTGATAAACAGCTTTAGCAATATGGCTAGATATAAAATCAACTCAAACAAATCAGTAGCCTTCCTCTATTCAAAGGATAAACAGACTGAGAAAGAAATTAGGGAAATGACACCCTTCAAATAGCCACAAATAAAATAAAATATCTTGGAGTGAATCTACCCAAGCAAGTGAAAGATCTGTATGACAAGAACTTCAAGTCTCTGAAGAAAGAAATTGAAGAAGATCTCAGAAGATGGAAAGATCTCCCATGCTCCTGGATTGGCAGGATTAATTTAGTAAAAATGGCTATCCTGCCAAAAGCAATCTATAGATTCAATGCAATACCCATCAAAATTCCAAATCAATTCTTCATAGAGATAGAAAGAGAAATTTACAAATTCATTTGGAATAACAAAAAACCTAGAATATCAAGAACTATTCACAACAATAAAAGAACTTCTGGGGACATCACCATCCCTGACCTCAAACTGTACTACAGAGCAGTAGTGATAAAAACTGCATGGTACTGGTACAGAGACAGACAGGAAGATCAATGGAATAGAATTGAAGACCCAGAAATGAACCCGCACACGTATGGTCAGTTGATCTTTGACAAGGGAGCTAAAACCATCCAGTGGAAAAAGGACAGCATTTTCAACAAGTGGTGCTGGCTCAACTGGAGGTCAACATGTAGAAGGATTCAAATTAATCCATTCTTATCCCCTTGTACAAAGCTCAACTCCAAGTGGATAAAGGACCTTCACATAAAGCCAGATACACTGAAACTATTAGAAGAGAAGTTGGGGAAGACCCTCGAATACCTAGGCACAGGGGAAAAGTTCCTGAACAGAACACCAATGGCTTATGCTCTAAGATCAAGAATCAACAAATGGGACCTGATCAAATTGCAAAGCTTCTGTAAGGCAAAGGACACTGTCAACAAGACAAAACGGCAACCAACAGATTTGGAAAATATCATTACCAATCCTACATCTGATAGAGGGCTAATATCGAATATATACAACGAACTCAAGAAATTAGATGCCAAACAACAAAATAACCCCATTAAAAAATGGGGTACAGAGCTAAACAAAGAATTCTCAACTGAGGAAACACGAATGGCTGAGAAGCACCTTAAGAAATGTTCAACATCCTTAGTCATCAGGGAAATGCAAATCAAAATAACACTGAGATACCACCTCACACCAGTCAGAATGGCTAATATCAAAAACTCAGGTGATAGTAGATGCTGGCGAGGATGTGAAGAAAGAGGAACACTCCTTCATTGTTGGTGGGGTTGCAAGCTGGTACAACCACTCTGGAAGTCAGTCTGGCGGTTCCTCAGAAAATTGGACATAGCACTACCTGAGGACCCAGCTATACCACTCCTGGGCATATACCCAGAAAATGCCCCAACATATAACAAAGACATATGCTCCACTATGTTCGTAGCAGCCTTATTTATAATAGCCAGAAGCTGGAAACATCCCAGATGCCCTTCAACAGAGGAATGGATACAAAAAATGTGGTACATTTACACAATGGAATATTACTCAGCTATTAAAAATGATGAATTTGAGAAATTCTTAGGTAAATGGATGGAACTAGAAAATATCATCCTGAGTGAGGTAACCCAATCAGAAAAGAACACAAATGGTATTTAGTCACTGATAAGCAGAGATTAGCCCAAAATTTGAAACAACAAAGATTCAACTACCAGACAACATGAAGCTCATGAAGAAGAAAGAACAAGTGAGGATGCCTAGGTCTTTCTTAGAAGGAGTAACTAAATACTCAAGGGAGCAAATATGGAGACAAAGTGTGGGACAGAATCTGAAGGAGAGGTTATATGAAGACCATTCCACCTGGGTATTCATTCCATGTGCAGTTACCAAAAATAGACGCTGATATGGATGTCAGGAAGGGAAAGCTGACAGCAGCCTGATAAGGCAGTCTCATTAGGGGTCCCCCAGAGTCTGACATACCCAGAGGCAGATACTCACAGCTAACCATTAATCTGATCAAAGGTTTCCAATGGAGAAGTTAGAGAGTAAACTGAAGGAGCCTAAAGGGTTGGTGGCCTCATGAGGAGAGCAACAATACCAACCAGCTAGAGCTCCCAGGGTCTAAACTACCAGCCTAGGAGCACATATGGAGAGACACATGACTCCAGCTGTACATGTAGGGGAGGATGGCCTTGTTGGGCATAGGTGGGAGATGAGGTCAATGGTACCTTGAAGGCTGAGCACTGAGTGTGTGTGTGTGTGGGGGGGGTTAATCTGAGGGTGGGGAAGGGGATTGGGAGGTAGGTGGGTAAACACCCTCATAGAAGCAGGAGGAGGGGGATGGGATAAGGGGTTCCTGGGAGGTGGGGGGGATGCGGTAAGGGGATAAAATTTGAAATGTAAATATAATATCCAATAAAAGAGGGAAAAAAAAAAGAAAAGCGGTTAGAACCAACATGCTTAATAAAATGTCAGCCCTCTTTAAAAAAAAAACTATCTTGATACTAAAATTTGTTTTGAGAATTGTATATTGCAGAATGATCAGCCTTGGTGTATCTACTCAACAAGCAAGCTGGGCAGACCTGCTCAAACCTCTGAGGTCCGGGAATTCCATCTGGAGGCATCGAAGACACAGCATCAGAGGCTTATCAATTTGCTCTTCCCCCCCACTTCTCTTCTAATATCTCAACGCCTATATTCAGCTTGAAGAAGCTAATGAAGAGTCAGCATCCCTATTCCCTGGGCTTGGGAACTAAGGTGGTAAGTGTTGGGCTGTCTTTCTAGGGAAAAGTAGTGGTTTTGTCGGAATAGAGAGGATTAGCTAGGGTTTATTGCATAGCCATAACCTATTAGTAGAAATCTGTATAATTAGTATCAAGATGAAGATATAAATTCTTAAATGGCACCAATTCACTTTGATTACAAATTTTAAGGTTTTCATTGGTACGAGCTTCTTATTGATATAAGAGTGTGATGAATATTGTTACCCTCATAGGCATTGTACCAGTATAACACACTTAGGAATACAAGGCTTAGACCCAGTCCTTCTTTAACTTTTTTAAACTGATTTTGAGATGGTCAGCCTGTGAGTTAAGGGACTACAGTAAATTCATGGGTTGGAGTTTATTGTTAGGGTGTTTTCTATGTTTTATTTAGAAATAGCTGAGTGGAGTTAACAGGCAACAGTCCAGATTACCTTACATGGATAGTTGGTTTTCAAAACATCAGAAATCCACAGAATTGACATGACACACTTTTCTGTATTAATGTTCATTTTGATTAGAGACCTGTCTGCTCCTGACAGCTTCATATATTGAATTCTAAGAAGAAATTGAGCATCTTTGGAGTTACTCCAGTTGTGGTGAGACAGCCACTAGACAAGAAGTGCCTCTGTCCTTCTACAGACAAATTACTGTCCAGAAAAGGACACACTCGCAGAATAGTCAACTGATTATATCTGCCTAGACAGAGTAATCAGCCCTTAATAATTCTGCAGCACTAAGGTCTGTCAGATGATCCTGGGCCAGAAGGCAGAAGAACAGATGCTCCAATGTTATGTAGTACAGGGAGTGTCCAGGTGTTCAGAGGTCTCTATAAATTGGCTAAGTTTTAGAAGCTATGCTTTGTGCTTCCCACAATTATAGTTAACTTAGTCATTCTGGATTTCTGACAGGGTTGAAAACTTATAGCCTCATAGCCAATTCTGGCTATTTACCTTGAGAGAAAAGATTTGAGTGGATGGTCGTCAGCTGACATTCATCCTAAAGCCAAGGAAAATGCCAGGTTCAGAACTAAATGTTTTAGTTAGGAGAGACGACAGAGGTTTTGGTTAGTCAACAAAATGTTGGACTGTGTATGAGGTCTATCTTGTACCTCATGGGTACAAATTGGCATAATTATGCTCTAATTGTATTGTGAAAGAAAAGTTTCATTTTAACAGGAAGGGTGATATGTAGGAGGAGCTAAGGTGGGAGGAGTACTGAGAGGAAGAGAAGGAGTAAGAAGAGGAGGAGAAGAAGGAGAGAAGAAGCTAGGTGATGAGAGAGAGAAAGAGGGGGGAGACAGGGAAGCAGATGTTCATGTATCTCCACCAGTCAAAGATAGTTGATATATCTAGGTTGGGTAGTGGGTTACACCTCTGATTGAGCAATACCAAACTTATAAAGCCTATGATTAACATTTTTTAAAAAATGTATATGTGCAAAAAGAAAAAGGGGGCATGGGATAGGGGTTTTCTAAGGGGGGGAATGGGGAAAGGGGATGGCATCTGAAGTGTAAATAAAATATATAATAAAAAAAAGAAAAAAAACAACCCCATGATTGCTGGAAATTAAAAGAAATGTTAAATAATTTAATATTGTGTTTCATTCATCCTCATTACCATTATTTTGGAACCAGAAAGAAGAAATGTTGTCCTGATAGGAGAATCAAATCATTTAAGACTGAACATTAACTAATTCATTGCCTTGAATATCAAGGAAATAATAACACTTTTTGCATTTGATAATGCTAAAAGTTGTGAAAACTTGATATTGATATTACATTTCGTGTATCAAAAACCTAGCATTTATCATTCCACACTAATGGCTCTCCAATGGTTTCTGAGTTATAATCACTGACAAAAGTAGTCCAGATATAGTTTCTAGAATCTACCATTAGAATGTAGTGCCCTCCGTTTCCAAAGTACAATCGCTATTATTTCCCTGGTATTGATAGATATCCTGGAATGTCAGAGCATCTGTGCCAAAATGAGGGTGAACTTGAACTTTGTTTTGGCTATAGAGTGCAGCAGGGAGATTGAGTATCAATTATTCAGATGTAGATGACATGCAAATCTAAGCTATAAAAATGGGAGACAACAACAGGGCAAACATGTTTGAGTATCTTTTATGTAATTTTCTCTGTTTAATAGCAGTGACAAGAGGAGTTGGTATAGCAACGAGGTATGCTGATAGTTTTCAAAACTATGGTAGCCCAAGTTAAGACTCTGAGGATTGCAGACTTGGTCAGTGTTCTGGTATATTTCTAAGGCAAAATATTTTGCTAGCATTTGAAACAAGATGAATGAAGAGAAAACAAACAGTCTTGCAGGTATTATGGTTTGGTGATAGGACTAAAATTTACATACTGCAGAAACTATTGGTGACAAGAAAGTAAACAGTTTTGTGAATGGTAGAAATAGTTTGTAATGTGCATAGTTTTAGAATCAATGTTATTTGTGAAATGACTACAGTTTTGGTTGACAGACTCTTGGTTTTTCTTGCTTGCTATCAAGGCCTGTCTTAGTCACTTATAAGAAAATCTTCAACATCTGTATTGAGATTAAAATGATTTCCAAGTTATGGTGTGCCCATGTTTGCTTTATTTATCAACATATTATGTATTCTAAACTATAATCGATAACAAATATAACTTGTAAAAAATATTTTAGTGTCATATATTATTCACTAAGCAATTGAATGTATGGTGTCCTTTAATCCTCCTCAAACAATATGGAGTTAACAGTGTGTGCATCTGCAGGATACACATTAAGAGACAAGTAGCAAGTGTTGGATCCCAGACTTACAGAAGTTTTAGTTCAGGAATATGATCTCAGGCCCTGCAACTCTAAGGTGTTTGATTTTATGTTCTCCACTTGATTTAAGCTCATCCTTGAGAAATATCTCCTTTTAGTACAGCCAGCATATTTATACATCACACTGAATCTCAAGCTTTAGAAACTGTAAGTGTCACCTGGGAATAAATCAGCCTCTAGTTGTAGTGGGAGAGCTGAAGAAAAAGACCCTATTTAGAACATCCTACACGCTTGATTAAAATCAAAAGATCTGCTGACAAAAACCAAAGAAGATTTAAATAAATTCTGTAGATTCTGTACGTCCATGGCTAGAAAAGCTTGATGATGTTAAGATACCAGTTTCCCTGAAGCTGATCTCTAAAGTCAACATAATTCCAAGCAAAACTGTACCAAGACATTTTTCTGGGCACTGACACCAAGAGTCCACACCATATAGAAATGCAGAGGACTCTGAGTAGCACACAAAGTTCAAAACGGAAAACAGAATTGGGTGATTGGCAGTCAGTGACCTAACACTAAAATAAGCAGGAAATTGTGGTATCAGTTTAAAGACAGAGGTAGAGGAATGTAATTGAGGTACTAGAAACAGAACCATGTATATCCTGACAGCTGGACGCTAACTAAGGAGCAGTAGCAACACATTTGCTAGAGTAGTATTTCTATACACAGTGCTGGAATAATTACACATTTGTGAGCAGGAAGGAAGTCTTCAAGGGAGGAGAGAGAAGAAAGAAGGAGAGAAAGAAAAGAAGTCACAAATGAAGGGATTGAGGGAAAAAAATCTCAGAGATAGCATATCTCTTAAAAATTGTCACAAGGGAATCAGAGATAAAGTATTTGACAAAAAAAATTTCTAAACTGCAACAGGATAAAAACTAATGCTGAAGAGACAACTGAGAATTTAAGAGAACATACTGATTTGCAGGAGAGCTGTTTTGATGACTCTCGGCATCTGTAGCAGGTAGCTAATAGTTGCCTGTAACATCAGGGCACCTGAACTTACGTGCACAAAGGCACACAAAGGCACAAATATGTATACATACATTTAAAAACAATAAAGAAATTCTAGGTTACTTTGTCTCTAGACCAGAGTCAAGGGACAACAATACAGTATTAGAAGTAAAGAAAAAAAAAAAAAAAAGCCAAGAAGATGAGCTTTGTTGAAATTAAAACTCCTATTTTGTGAAATATGCCGAGGAAAAAAAAATTGAAATGCACATATTGTTTTTAAAAACACATTTACAAAGTCTATGTCTGAAAAATGACTCGCAGCATATGTACAACCAATTAAAAATGTAGCACACGATCTGGGCACTCTGTAAACAAGGGTAAAACAGAAAACAAGCAAGCACATTGGGAGGTGTTTCATGTCACATACTGCTAAAAATCTTGCAAGTTTAAACTGCCATGAGAACTTACACATCTGTTGGAATAGCCGAGGAGCAACTGCTGCGTGGACAAAAGACTCAGAAACAGTTGCAGTACTGTTATAGACAGTTTGTCATTATCTTACAAATGTAATATGCTCTTGCCAGATGCTATCTTCTGAGTTTAAAAACATACCCACACTAAATTGTATTGCAGATATTTATAGCGGTTCTATTGAATACTGACGCAGTATGGAAGGGATGAAGTCATCATTCATTTAAGATAGTGAATTAGCTCCCTTTTTGTTAAAAAGGAATATTATTGAACAATAATAGTGACATATGCATTTAATGCATACTGCCAGGAGAAAGGCGACCAACAGTAAAGGCTACAGAACAGCATCAATCCATCTATGTACACCTAATTTAAAGTGAAACTGAGTTGAAAATAAGGTAAATAATCTTCAGGGAAAGGAGGGATTGAGTAATGACTGTGTGGTTCACAGTGTATTTTGAGGATAGAAAAACTGTTCTAAAACATTCTGTAATGTTGTGCACATTATCTGAATCCAGTTAGCAAAACATATCAAACACATAATTGTTTAGGGCCACAAAGTGAGTGGCCTTCATTAATCATCTTATATGAATACTTGCTTTTTAAAGATTTATTTACTTTTTAACTGTGTTTCCGTGTTTTTGCCTGCATGTGGGTATATGCACAGCATCTGTGCAATGTTTGTGGAAGTCAGAAGAGGGTGTTGGATACCCTGGAACTGGAATTATAGATGGTTGTGAGATACCCTGTGGTTTCTAGAAACCAAACCCACACCCTGTACAAGAGCAGCCAGTGTTCTTAACTGCTAACCTATCTCCTCAACCCTGTGATGGTTTGAGTGAGAAATGTTCTTTGTATGCTTAGTGATTTGAACACTTGGACTACAGTTGGTGGCATTGTTTCGGTAGGTTATGGAACCTTTAGTAAGAAAAGGCTTTCAGAGGAAGTACTTCACCATGATGAGCTTTGATTGTTGTAAAAGCTTGTTTCACTTCTATTTGGTGCTTTCTCTGACTTCTGCAAGTGGCTGAAGATGTGATCTCTCAGCATCCTGCTCGGCTGACCTGCTGCTTTCACGCCTTAGACAATGTGGTCATATGAACACTTACTCCGTAATTGTCACCAAAACATAAACACTTCCCTAAAAACTTTTGTGCATGGCATTTATTTTATCACTGCAACCAAAGTTCAATGCCAGCTTCTTAATTATTATTTATCTATCATAAAGCTGTAAAGTGTTACTATTAGTATTGTTATAAAGGGATTTTCTATACTTTCATAACTATACTTGTATAGGAATTTTTCTATATTTTCATAACATGTTTTTGTGTGCCTAAAATACCTCAAAGAATACAGGAAGGACCTTGTCATAAAAGAGGGTTTAGTTTGGAATGTTTTGAGGACAGGAGAGTTTGTAACCTTTTCAGAAAAATATGGGACTAAAACTTCACAGTTTTTCTTAGAACAATGTCCTCTGCAGGTTCTGGTGATGACCTGTATGCTAGTAACCAAGGAGTCCAACACAGGTTTATGTAAATTATTTCTGAATGTTATGCATAGTGTTACAACTACAAAAAAAAAAAAAAAACCATTTAAATGAAAAAAACACCTCCAGCAAGGAAAAGGAATATCATGCAGCAGGTATAAAGATTTATTTGTACTTGAGAGATGGCTCAGCAGTTAAGAGTACCGAGTGCTCTTCCAGGGGTCTTGAGTTCAATCCCCAGAAATGACATGATGGCTCATAACCATCTGTCATGGAATTTGATGCCCTCTTATGGTGTGTTCAAAGACAACTACAGTGTGTTCATATACAATACATACATACATACATACATACATACATACATACATACATACAATACAATACACCAAAACCTCAGAATCTCCTCCTAAGAAAAATCACATAGCCTATATCTAACCAACTTTTAAAATAATAAAAAAAAATTTGTGCATTCATCTGTGTGAGTCCCTTAGCAGGATGGCAGGGAGGCAGTGAATCCATAGTGTGGCTATGTGTATGGAGACCAGAGTATGTCAATATGTGTCTTATATTATTTTCCACTATATTATTACTTGCAACAGTGAATGCAAAAAACATTGAGTAACCAGTATAACCAGTTGGTGAGCTCTTAATTGCAAATGTGAGCCCATTTCTTTTCTCTTTTTTTTTTTTTTTTTGAGTTTTTTATGGGTGCTTCCTAAAGATCTGACCCAAAACTCATACTCTCATGTTTATATGGTAGACACTTTCCTGATTCTGCCAACTCCATAGGCCCTAGTATTTTTGTTTAACAATTTCAGGATCTGGATTTAAGGACATGTTCATTCTAGGAAAATACTCTACAATAGGATTATATCCCTAGTCCTTTTTTTCAACTTTGCATTTTGAAAAATGACTTCACGAAATTGGCTCCACTGAATTCTCTCTGTACTCCATGAACAGTTGAACATGTGACTTTATGTTCTTTCTGCTTCAGCCTCTAGGGACCCTGGGATTGCAAGCCTGCTCAGCCAAGCCTGACTCACATTGAGAAGTTGTATAGTGTACTTCTTTGTCCTTAGTCTGGACTGCTGTGTGAGAAGGAGAGGGGAGATCTGCAGGGAGCTGAAGGCACAGCAGGGCAAGGATATCCCTTGGGATGACAGATGTAGAGAAGATGACTGGTGTGAAGGGCAAGATGACCTTTTTCTATGCAGAATTCTTTATGCTGAGAAACCTTAGTTATTTAGGGAGAAAAGGTACCATACAAATGTAAATGGTTGAGTTACTAAATTAGCTTCTGCTACCATTGTCTTTCTTTCCCTTGTCTTCTGAGAGCCCGATTAATGCAGGTCACATTATTGGACTGTGAAATAAAGAAATAGAATACCACTTTCCCCTGGGTAAAAAGTACAGTATTCAGAATGAACAAAGCTGGAAGCCCCTCATCCTTCACTTCCAGTCTCAGATTCACATTCTTTATATAAAAAAAAAAAAAAGTCACCTTTGGAGAATTGATTATTTGATTCTCTCTAGTTACACTGATATGTGCGAAGCAAACAAAACTATTTCAAACAAGCAGAGAGTTGTGCTAAAAGTCAAGTGCCTCAGGATTTATCCTATTGTCCTGACCATCTTCAATATTGAAACTCCATGGTCAAGGTCTCTTTATTTTTAATCTTGAAAGCATTTAAAAACTCACGCAGGCTGAACAATATACACAATAGGCCCCATGACAACTGCCCTGTCATGTGTAGGTTTATTCCTTGATGTATTGCAAAGGGGATTGGATCTCCAAGCCTAAAAAGCCTCTATTACTAATGTTTTGTTGCACAGTTATGGAGTACTGATCCCTTTGGATCAAATTTACATAATAATGCAGTATTACCATCTGCCTTTGCTAATTGAGTCTCCAATGGACCATGAGAGGGCAGTGTTTTCCTAGCTTGTTTAGAGTCAAGCCACCTCTTTACAGGTTAGGGAACTTATTCTAATCCAGTTTTCTTAATACCTCTAAACTGAGAAATATAATATTTTCCTGTTTATGGTTTCCTTTACTTATTCCTTTATACATTCCAAAAATATTTATGAAGCACATACTATTCTCAGGAATGTAAGTCTGGGGATGATCATCAGTAAATGAAGTAAACAATTCTCTTGCCCTTGTTCATTTTACAAATAGAGCACTGATCGAAACTGCCTTTTAATTACAAACTGGAGCAGATTATGCAGTCAGTGAAATCAGAGAAAATGAGTAAAATTTAGATTTTATTTTAGTTTTGTCACTAGTGTCAAACGAAGGAAAGAACAGCTGAATATTTTTTTCTAAAAAGTTGCCTGTAGATGTGGATGAAACCAAGCAAAAAACATCTTTGAGAATAAGTGTTACAATTCAGTAGGAGACACTGAATTTTTACTAAAAACACAAACAATATCAATCTTGAATATTAAAAAGAAGTGGACAGGAATGAAATAGGACAGAGCGTATGGATTTGGCCAGGATTTTTTTTTTAATTGACTTATTTGGGAAGATTCTTTTTTCACAGAAATTTGGGTGAAGTGGAGACAGAACAGATTCCAGGGAAAGTACATTCTGGGTAAATGTAACAGCGAACAAATTAAGCAATGAGGTTAGATGGAACTCTTTGTTGTGTTAGCAAAATAATTTGAAGGTCAGTGTGGTTTAAAAGAAAGCTAAACTCACACAAAGCTGGGAAGAGATGAATTTAGCCTAGTCAGCAGATACTAAGAGGTCTTCAGTTTTATGCTCCATTTTATTCCAACTTATTGTGAAATGCTGATCCACATATCTCTCCTCCATATAAACAAAACCCTTCCCCATCTTCCCATATGATACAGCATTGAAACCCAACAAGTCAGCACCCAGGAATTGTACATCAATTAGATGGAGAGGCAGTGAAAGAAAAGAACAAATAATTTTTCGATTCAAAGAGTTGTCTACCAAAACCGAGCGCTGTCAGATTTGCTGGAAGTATTTGCATTGGGGTCTTGTGAGCTGCATGTTGAATGCAGATGACTGAAAGTAAGAGAAGAAGCAGACAACCTTATTCACAAGTCCCTCCTAACCACATGCTGCTTCCCTGAAGTGGTTTTTCCCTTTGGCCCAGCAGTCTTAGCCCTCCCCATCTCCCCATTATTTTCCAAATCATTCTTTCAAGTGTTTTTCCCCTCACAGGCTGGCACAGCCTTTTTTCTACTCCTCAACCTTATTGATAAACGTTCTCATCCATTTTAAGAAATTTAAAAATCAAGCAGTAAATATAATCTCATACTTTGTCTACAAGCAA
Organism: Arvicanthis niloticus; assembly: GCF_011762505.2. Classification (NCBI taxonomy): domain Eukaryota; kingdom Metazoa; phylum Chordata; class Mammalia; order Rodentia; family Muridae; genus Arvicanthis; species Arvicanthis niloticus. Next base: position 30,149,180 of record NC_047663.1, on the reverse strand, counting down.
AATTACCTACTCGCCTGGTCTCCTGTTGTATTTTTTGTGATTCGTGTTCAATATCAGCAGAAGAATTGATACTGAGACCATAACAGCATCCTCTACATGTTTTCTGGTGCATTTCTATATTGGCACCTTCAAATTTTTCTTAAATATTTACTTTATCATGCTGCAATTTCATCTTTGCCATATTGTAGAAATTATTAATGAGCATATGTGTGAACATTCTCTATTATTTTCTTCATGAAAAAGAAAACTATTCCTTGACCATATGTATTCTATTTGCTGCCACCCAATGTCTTTGAAGACACTTGTCACAAATCTTTCTGAAACAGTAATAGGATGTCACTGTTGACTTATCATCAACACTTATGGACAGTTCTGATATGAATTTTGTTATGACCACTTAGCCAAACACTTGCCAAACTTATCAGAAATTTCTAACCCTCTTTGCCTTACACGGATATAGTCTCTATATATTCTTTTAAAGATGTTCTTACTCAATTCTTTCCAGCAGTAATTTTCTTTCCATCTTTTGTCCAACCAGACTGTCTTATATATTTCTTTTCTCACTGGTGACTTATTTTAAATTACTCTTTTTGGGTGCTCTAGTGTCCTAATTTGTGACAGCTCTGAAATCTTTATACTTGTCCCTGGCCACTTCTTTCTCTGTATACCTGAGCACACACTAGGGAATCATTAATTGAGATGACCTTGCCGTCCTTCTTGAGTCTGAGCACAACAGCATCTTATTTTGTTCAAGTTCCAGAGTCATTTTCTTGGCCTCAACTAAAATATTTCCTTAAATCTACAATAGATAGAGCATAGTGAACTTATCTACAATGCTTGTACAAATTGTTTATAGTAAGAAGTGATTCGTGAGATGAATCATATCTATACAATTGGCAGAAACAAATAAGTTAACTTCTCCAAATACATGGAAGAAGGACTTTCAGAGACGTAGACAGCTACAATCATGATTGTCTCAAATCACCGGGTGAGCAAAACAGCAAATTCATAAAGGAAGAGCTTGAAAACAATGAAACAAGGGGGGTTAGAAATATGGAGGATTACAAACATGTGCACGTGTGCACACACACACACACACACGCACACGAACGCACACATGCACAAAGAAACTAACTGGAGCACTGTGGAAAACAAGTCCAGCTCTCATAAATAGCCATTTATTCACAATTCTGACTCCCACAAGTGTTCACAGAAGACATGATTGTCAGGCTAAGAAACTCCTTTTAAATTGTATCAAAACAAGAAAAACACAAAGCAAAACAAAAACAAACCACTATCACCACCACAACAGAAAGCCTTGTCTTTTATTTATTTATTTATTTATTTATTTATTAGTAATATTGAGCAAGGGCTATTTTCTGTCCCTCTTACATCCTACAGCTAGCCACTCTCTGTAGTTACCCTATATTGTTTTACTAATCGATGGAAAAATTAAACAAAATAATGCAGTTAGAAGACTTATAGATGTGATTTTTAAAAGGATTTTGAAATACTATGTCTAGTATCAGGAGACTATTGTTTCTGATGATTGTTTTGGGTTTTAGTGGAGGAATGAACATGCATTCGACAATAGTTTTCTTTTTATTTCCACTCTTGTTCTAAAATGTAGTGTTGACCTTCAAATGAAATTTTCAGTATATAATGATGAATTTTTATAGGACAGCAGAAGAAAATACATTAAAACAAAAGTCTCCTTTTATTGTACTATGCAGGACTTATGGGTATATTGAATGTACAGTTGCAGATAGAGTCACATGCAATTCATAAGAAACAGTCAATTATTATTTATAGCACTTTATATTACCAACAAGGAATTGTGTCGGTATTTTTCCATAAAGGATAATGTTCAAGAGATGTGTTAGTATTCAAACAATGAGAGTAGAATGATCAGCATCAAAGATAACAGCTTTGAGTTAATATACTCCCAAATCATATTCTTAACATTATAGGAATGTAATTGAACAACCAAATATTGTGTATGATGACTTCATCCTTTTAATAAAGCACTATTGAAAAGAATATACTTTTACTCATAATATAACTTTCATCAATTTTGGGAATTTTATAGGTTTTCCTTATCTGAAAGATAATGTTTATCTGAACACCCTGAAGGAGTGACAAACTAATAGTGTTTTGAAAACAACTTTGTATTATCTTTGAATCATAATTCCTATATTACATTGAAGGCTAAAAGTAAGTTGAATCTTCATTTATTCATCATCTAATATTAATTTAATTACTACTATATTTAGGGTATAATGACAATGTTTTGGCAATCACTAAACCAAATGAGCCTTATTTCTTGTTTGTGAACACATTTAAAGTATGATCAGGGAAACCAAGTGAAAAATTACAGATCTGAGAAAAAATGCATTTATATGGTATCTGTATATTATAACATATCATGGCAGATACAATTTTTTTGCTGATAAAGATGCATTCCTAAGGCTTCTCCATCTTCCTTTTGTCCCTGGGAGGCTGGACTTTGTAGAATCATCAACTCTGATGACTAGCTGGAAATAGGAGGGCAGGAGACAATAATGGTCTATGTATTTTCCCCTTAGGCTCCTTTTGTTTTGTTGTCTCTACATATTGGCAACAGTATGACTTATTCAGTAGCACTCTGCACAGCCTGCATTTCTCAGAGTATAATAATAGCACACTAAGTGTAGTGTGAAGGTGGTGCAGAACACCTCCTCCCCCTGCAACCTGTGTTACCTAAATGTGGATTAAATAGAGGCACATTAGAAGGTGACCTCAGTGGCAAAAGCCTCCTACTATGAGTGAGCAGGGATTTACAGAGGGCTTCAATGGAACAATCCTTCAGGACTAGTGTGACATTGAGTAGAACTATGTCTGAAAATTGTCTTCATTGAATTATGCAATCACAAGATACATTTGCATGGACAAAAATCATTACACAAAAAATTATCAGAGAAAAGAAGGGCTGGATTCAATACACAAGAGAGGATTATTCTCTAAGAGGTTGTGCTTCTTAAGGACTAAATCTTGGAATCTTGAGTAAGACATTAATTCAATCGTGTTCTTGGGTAGTGTGTATTGTATGGAGAGGAGGAAAGGTAGACAAAGTCTTACAAAAGAAAATTACTAAGGTCTAAGGAAGAAAGCAAGTCAAGCCCAGTGTCAGGTGTAATATTGAGAAGAGAAAGAATAGAATAAAAAAACAGTTCTATTTAAATGTCTATAGCTATACTAATCTTGGATATATACTCAAAATGTGCTCCATCGTATGACAAGCACACTTGTTCAAGTGTGTTCATAGCAGCTTCATTTGTAATAGTCAGAAACTGGAAACATCCCAGATATCCCTCAACTGAAGAATAAAGAAAGTGTGGTGCATTTACACCACTTGAATTAATACTCAGCTATTAAAATAAGGACATCTTGGAATTGAAGACAATGGGTGGAACTAGAAAAATCATCCTAAGTGTGGTAACTCAGACCCAGACAAGACACACATGGTATGTACTAAAGTGAATATATCCATAAAGTACAGGATAACATTAGTACAATCTACAGACTCAAATGAGATAAGTAATAAGGGGTGCCTAAGGAAAGATACTTGAGTCTCCCTTAGGAGGGGAAATATATAGCTGTCTCCTGAGAGGCTCTATCAAAGCCTGACAAATACAGAGAGGGATACTGGCAGCCAACCTTTGGACTGAGTTCAGAGACCCCAATGGAGGAGTTAGGGAAAGACTGAAAGAGCTTATGGGGTTTTTAACGCCATAGGAAGAACAATAATATCAACCAATCAGACCCCCCAGAGCTCCCAGGTACTAAAACACCAACCAAAGAGTACATATGGAGGAACATATGGCTCCAGGAGCATATGTAGCAGAGGATAGCCTTATCTGGCATCAATGGGGGAAGAGGTTCTTGGTCCTGTGAAGGCTTAATGCCCCAGTATAGGGGAATGCCAGGGCAATGAGTGGGAATTGGTAGGTGGGTAAGGGAGCACCCTCACTGAAGCAGGGGTCAGGATAGGGGGTTGCCAGAGGGGAAACCGGGAAAGGGGATAACATTTGAAATGTAAACAACTAAAATATCCCATAAAAATATTTAAATGAAAAACATCAAAAGCAGATGGAGAGAGGGAACTGGGTAGGAGATAAGATGGGGAGGGTAACCGAGGTGAGATCAGGTGTGAAGGAAGTGGTGGTAGGAAGTGAGAGGACTGGGAGAGAGAAATCAGTGAGGGGAAAGGACATTTCGGGGACAAGCTGAAAAACGATCAGGGGAGGATCCTGGGAGTCTATGGGGTGACCCTAGCTGAGAATCCTAGCAGTTTGGTATATGGAGCCTAAAGTGGCTATTTCGTGTAGCCAGCATGGACTTCTTGTGGAAGGAGGGGCACACCAACCTCCACACAAAACCTTAGACCTTCAATTTGCCCTGCCTACCAGATATGCTGAGATAAAAATGGAGCAGAGATTGAGGGACTGTCCAACCAATGAGGGGCTCAACTTGAGATCCAAGCCATCAGAGAAAACCAATCCTTGGCACTATTAATGATACTCTGCTGTGCTTGTAGATAAGAGCCTAGCATAACTGTCTTCTCAGAGTCCTCATCCAGAAACTGATAGAAACAGAAGCAGAGACCCACAGCCAAACACTGGCCAGAGTTCTGAGAGTCCTGTGGAAGGGTCAGAGGGAGGACTGAGGGAGCCAGAGAGGTCAAGGACACCAAATGAAGACCTACAGAGCCAACTAATCTTGGCCCATGGGGATTCACAGACACTGAACCACGAAGAGCATGCATGGTCGGGGCATATGTAGCAGATGTGCAGTTTTGTCTTCATATTCTTCCCCTAACAATTTGAGTGGGGCATGTTTCTGACTTGGACTCTGTTGTTTGCCTTTGGATACCTTTCCTCTGGATAGCCTCCTGTCAGACCTCAGTGGGAGACTATGCACTTGGCCCTAATGTGACTTAATGTGACAGCTTGGGTTGATACTCAGAGTAGGGTGGTCCCCTTATTTGGAAAAGGAGAAGGAAAATGAAATGGGGTAAGGTGTGGGAAGGGGAGACTAGGAGGGGAGGAGGGGAGACGATGCAATCTGGATTTAAAGTGGACAAATGAATAAATTAATTATAAAAGAAATATCCATAGTGTTCTTCAGCACTGTGTCCCCCATGAAGCAAGATTTTGATTTTAGCAAAAGAGTAAGTGGAAAACCAGTGTGTGTGTGGCTATAATAAAGGTAAGATTCACTCACATGTACCAAAGACTTAAGAGAAAAAAAAATGCTTCAAAAAGACCACTGAGACTCAAAACCTGAAATTAGCTTTTGTCTAGCTGATCAAATGTTTCAGACAAAAATTTTAAATGAGTACATTTTAATTTTGGCTCATAGTTTCAAAAAGAAAGAAAGAATGAATGAAAGAAAGGAGAGAGAGAATTCATCATATTCATTTGCCCCCAAGCAATATGTTCAGAACAACATCATGGTGGTGGAAGCATATGGCAGAGATCCTAAAAGGGAAAAAAGGGGGGGGGGAGAGGAAGATATCTCCAAAACTTACACTCAGAGACTCGCATCTGTGAGTTTGCTCTCACTTCCCTAAGTTCTATAACCTTTCCCAAATGTGTTACTCAATTCAGGACTACACAGTCAATTCAGTGAGCCTGTAGAGGATATTTCAAAAGAACTTCTAGCCACAAGTAAGATATGAAGAAAGAAAACTCAGTGTCCTTGACAATGAGGAAAACTTAGGTACCTGGATTTCACACACTGATAACCATGTGTTTGAAGAATGACTTTTTACTTATATGTTATTCTTTAGGCCAGGAACATAGAGACCTTTAGCATGGGTGAGTTAGCAAAGTCCCAACAAGTAAATCAATGAATATGACAAAGCACCCTTTTTGTAAGATGGACTCTAGCTCATGTTTTGTATGACACCTTTGCCCTTCAGGTTCATAGTCCAGCAGTGCAGTCACTAACATATTACTCCTAAAGGAGCCATGCGTCTATGTTTAAGACATGGAGAATATTCTAACAAAGAATTATGTGAAATGACTGAGTCTGTAATAAATTATGTAATATACAAATAGACAGCCTCACTTCTAAACAGAGACAAACATTCTCAAATTGAGAACTAATGACAGCCATTAACAAATTACATATGATATACATTATGAATTTAATCCTCCTTATGAAATGCTTTTTTTTGGCATTCATTGAGCTAAGGAAACTACCATATTTTAGATGTTTACCTTCTGTTTGGCATGCTCCTTTCTTTCCTTCTCCATTGTTAGTGACTACCACTGTCTGTGCCTGTATGATCCCTTCTTGTCTGAGAGTTCTTGAACTAATTGAAAAGGATTCACTTTTGTTTTGATACTATGCCTCTTGCTCTGAGCAGTTTTTAGCATTCTTCAGTATAGATTCCTTTAAAATGTTTTCATAGCTACAGATATTATGTAGTTGCATGTTTATGTAAATAAGTTTCAAGTACTAAGTTGATTGTATTTATTATTTATTCTATTATTTTTTCAGGTATTTCATGTGAACTATTCTGCTGTTTATGGTCTCTGGATGCGATTTTATGCTTCATAACACAAAGCATATTGTCTTATAATTGAAGTCTTGGAGTTTCAGATGTATATAGTGGAACAATAATTATGTTTAATTATATATTAATAGTCATATGACAACAGACTAAAACATAAAATTGTAGGACAATCCAAGGGAAAATAATCAAATTTATTTTCATACTGTCATAGATAAATATACTAGTATATATGTAGAACAATTAAGATATATTTCATTATTTGACATTCATTACACCTTCTATTTATTATGTAGAAAAAAACAATAAAATTATGTTATACAGTAAACTACATATAACCCATACATCGTAATAAAATGACATTTAAATTTTTGATTTGTAAAACAGCTTAGAATATCTTTACAGACAATGTACATTGTACTTCTATGCACTTGTGTGGTGCATATAATTGTAAATACTTTGCTTATGTTCTCTGCACAATAAGCTGTGTGACAGGAGGCATGATTTTTATACCACTTTTACAATTTGAGAAGTTGAAATACAAATCAATAAAGCCACTAGACCAAAGGAATGGAGCTGTGAGCTATTGTGAAATAATACTGTCTTTTCAATCATAGCATGTTGGCTTCCAAACACATGCTCTTAACAATGGAAGTAGAGGTAATCTTTGAAATAATATTTAAGTACACACCAGTTATTTCACAAGCTAAAAAGACTCTGCAGACTGTACTTTATTTTTCTGAGATACCCACACTGTATAGTACACTGCCTTACCTCATTTGTATATCCTTGCCTTTCCATGTATAATCTTGTTGGCATGACCAGAATTTAACTATTTCTTGTATTTGGATAAATCATTAACATGTACAAATTAACCAAACTTCTTCAGATGTACGTCACTGCAAAAATAACAAACCAGTGAGTTGTCCTTGAAATGTAAGTGCTGTGTTTATTAAACTAACTGTTTAGTTTAGAAACGACCGTGTTCAACTGTAGACACAGTTCATGGTTTCCGTGTCATCACCAGCAGCATCTTCATAAGTTGTTCAATCTCATCTGAAGGGGATAACACAGACATTTGGTAACTTGCCTCTTGATTAATGAACTGGTTTGTTTAACTCCAAAATAACCTTAACTGCTTAAAATTTAGGATAATAGAATTAATTCTCTAGAGTACCTGTATTCTTGGAGTTGGTTTGTTCTTTGTTTTTCATATTTATTGGCAATGATTAACTGTACAAACCGATCTGCTTCATAGTGAGATTTCATACCTGTGAATAACATTCTTTGATCATCTTTGATATCCTACTATCATCCTGCCACCCCTTTGCTGTTCCTCTTCACCTACCCCCAAGTCTCCTCCTACTTTTGTGTATTATCTCTATTGTCTTCTCCTTTTTCTTACTTTAGTTATTAGTTACATGTATACATACATATAAATATATAAATGCAACTGAGTTCTTTTAGTATATGGATGTGTGTGTGTGCGTGTGCGTGTGCGCGTGCGCGCGTGTGTGTGTGTGTGTGTGTGTGTGTGTGTGCGGGATGACCACTTTGTATTAGATTACTGAATAACCACTTAGGGAGCTCATCCTGAAGAAGAAAGATTCTCTCTCCCTCAGCAATCATTAACTACCTATAGTTTTTCATCTATGAGCAGGGCCTTGTGAGGCTTCCAAAACCCATAGTGACACAGCAGCTAACATTGCTATTGTTCAAGTCTCATTTAGACAACCATATTGCTGAAGATTTATGGTTGCAGTTTCTCTGTCATATATAGAAGACACAATCTTGCTACAGAGTCCTGGTTCTCTATTTCTTACCTTCTTTCTGTGTGTGTTTTTTTTTTTTTTTTTTTTTTGTAATATTGTGTAAATCACAGATTTAAGAGTTGTATTATAAATTTATCATTTGGGGCAGGAAACCCATGGTCATTTCTCTGCAGTCTGACTTCTTCTGGCCTGCTAGGATGATCTGTATCTGCTTGAAAGAGAAAGTATTTAATGAAGTGTGAGAGCTGTAATTTATCTGGGTATGATATCTATTTAGAATGCAGTTTGAAATACATATGGTTAATTGAGTAATATTAGTAGGTTCTTCTTTAGGTGCCATGGTCTCATTCTCATTTCATTTTCTATAACAAGGAATATTAAGCAGATCATCAGGTAGCCTCTAAGGACCTCCCTGCCTGATATTTCTGCACTTCTTTATTCCTCTCCATTCAGGTATGGGCTACACTTACTGATTAGCTTTAAATACAGAGTATAGAGCAGGAGTGGCAAGAAATCACTTTCAAAATAATCTCATAAGACGCCAGAAAGTTCCAATGATGATATCAAGCTTTCTTGTTTTTCCTGGACCATTCAGTTTGAGGAAAGCAAGCTTCTCTGTGAGGCACAGTTGTGACAGAGTCCACATAGCAGAACAATTTCCTGTCAACAAACATTGAGACAGTTCAAAAGTTGTTCTCTCACCAGTTGTACCACTATGGACAAGACCTCCTGAAAGACTTTGAAGCAGAGTCAATCAAACTAGTTGTCCCCAATGCCTGAGCCACAGACCTGTTAAGTCTACTCTAATCCAGGGTATTGTGTTCCATAGCAGTAATTGAGTCCTGTACAGATATTTGGAAGTACAATGAAGAGCAAGGTGACTCAATTGTGCTTTTGATAATGCTTTCATTACATCCTGTTTCTCACTCAAATTGATTCTCTTTATCTTTTTTGTGTATCACAAAGAAGCTATGTGGATGAAGCACCTTAATGTAATCGAAGGAATGAAGGACAAAGAAAAGAATGGAAGTTCACTTCTCTTCTTGAACTTCAATTTATTCATTCATGAAATAAGAATCCTTAGTTATGGCTTAATGATTCTCATTCTCTATTGTATGCCTATTTTTAACATATACTATGATCCTATTGCCTTATCTCCTAAGACACCAGTACAACAAAATACACAATTTTTACCCTTAAGATATTTAAAGAGTGGGGGACCAGAGTAACTTTTTGACATTTAACCAAAATCCCCAACAGTACATCACTACAGCTTGGACATTTTGATGAGATATGTTACTGAAGAAATGAAATATGCTAGACTTTAAAGTCTACTAAGAATTTCAGCTGGTGAAAAGAAAGAATACAAGTGGGTTAAAATGAATGTCACCTGTGCAGGCACATAAGGAGGAGTGACATTATATGCAACAGAATGAGGAGGGGTGTCATGATTGCTAATGAGAAAAGATGAGAAAATTCTGATGCAAATAAGTTATTCATCTTCCTAAGAACTTTAGTGGGTATGGCACTGCTTATTCATATTCATAAGTCTGAAGACAATTCATTAGCCATATGATGGGCTGGAGCAAAATGAAATGGAATATGAATCAACATTGTGAAAACACACAATGAAATGTATTAATTGGCAATGCCAAATTCTATCCATAGAAATGGCAGCTAAAATACATATATACTAGAGAAAAATGATAATTTAGAAATATATTATTTGTTTTCTTCGTTCTTTAAAAAACCTCCAAGGGTTTTTTTTTTTTTAATATCCATGCTATATTGGTTATATTTTTATAAGGAATACTGTCTGTTAGGTTTCATTCATGCAAGATATAATACATTTGCAAAACAAACCTGTCTTAGTCAACTATCATGTAATTTTGGATTTTTCACAAGTGGCGAATCCACTAACAATAATAGAACAGACCTCATGGAGTTATATTTTCAAGTATTATTATGTGCAGAAATGTAGAGTGTAACAATTGAGTGAATAAAATAATTAATTTATTCTCATTTAGTATTATGTGGAAAATACAAGTGATGTTGATAAAAGAAATAGTTTTCTGTTTGTCCATTTTAAATTCTACTTTTCCATATTTTAAAACTTCTGGTGTGTTTCCCATATCATTCATTTTTATATCCCCTTCATGCTAAGCAGGCACTTTAGTTCAGTGTTTGTCAAATAATTGTCCAACATAGGAATAGGCACTGGCTTTATTAATTAGATACATATGAAGATTTGCATGTCAGTTACCTATTATTTCATGATCATAGTCATGTTTCCACACAGCTGCATTGTGCATTGGTTTTTAAACTGAGCCCTTTACTTTAGTCTCTGTGGAAGAGAAGGACATCAGAAAGGAGACTCTTTTGTTACTTGAGTAAAAGTAAGACCTTCATAGAAAATTAAATGACTGTAACTCATTAATATGAGTCTCAGTAGGACATTACCATTCTCTTAAGTCAAATTTCCAGCATGCAGATACATACTCCTGAAGCAACAATGGAATGAGTGAATACGCGGAAGCAAAACTGGCCAGTATCTGTAAGGAAATAGTAATTCCCAGTAACCCTAATATGTTTGCACTGCATTTTCAACACTCATTATTAGTACAGTCCCTTTTCTCCAAATGGGTCCATGAAAGTGCTCAATGATGCTCAGACTGATGACTGAAAAAAAAGGTGTTCTCCATGTACAAACTGGCAGCATCTCTTTTCATTTCAACTTTTTCCTTCAGATGTCCATGCACACAGATCCCATAAGACTCCAGCACTCTCAAACTCCCTGTCTGCTACAGACTGTAGAGCAGCCCATTGCTTGTTCATTCCAAGAACCCAACTGTGTTTCTTACCTGGTATTTACATAATAAGATTTCATGAATTTCCTGCCTATATGTGTTTCTTTCCATTCCTTGTCTGTCATCATCATAAAGCACCAAAGGGGCTTTCCTCAGCATTTTATAAACATTGGAATCTGCACATTCTCAGGTGTCTCTTATCTATTACCCCCCCCCCCAAATGTCATCATTGGACAGACTTCTAAGTTGTGTGAGACCTTTTAGTCACTTTAGTCATGTTTCCTTTTTTTATGTCTTTGTCTCTGCTTCCTTTCTAAACCAGGCAGATTCGGTTCTTGTTGGTTGGTAAAGGTGTTTTCGGCTTATCAACATGTTATTGAGGCATTACATTTGATAATAATCTTTTGTATATCAGTTTATTATTAATTAAGCAATTTGTTTTCTTCAGTGGATATCTTCACCTGTAGTTATCAGCTCCAGGAGTCAGGTCTGAGCATGAGAACTCTTAGTTTATTTGATAAATATTAGCATTTCTTTTCTGTGAAGAAATATCAGCCTTTGTTTTCCCTTCAAGTAAAAGGATTTCATATAAGCAAGGAGTAATTTTTCTCCCAAATCCCAGTAGGGTAAAAGATCTAGAGGTACATAATGGATAAATAACTTATCATGTTAGTTTCTGGCTTGGTCTCCACTATCCTAGGCAATTTCCACAGCTTGCCAAATGGAAATGATTCAACATTGTGTTAATGAGATAAATGCTAGGCTAAGAAAACATTTTTGGAAGAAAATAAAATTTAGAATAATCATGCATTTCTTTTAAATAGGTTAGTAAATGCTTTGATTCCTTCACAGGACATCTGACACAAGCAGGGTTTGCGGCCAATTTGCCAGAAGTAAAAGGGGATGCCAAATATTCACATATATCAGATAAGCATTTGCAAAGCCCATATCTTATTTTTAGGGTTCCCAGTGAATGATTCTCTTCCTTTGGGGTCCTTCTTTGCCCCAAACCAGGTATTTCACAAACCTCTTTGGTACTGCCCCGACTACAACCAGATTAAGCTACTATGAAAATCATGTCTATTTTGAATGTCATTCTCTTAGCATCTGGAGCATAGTATTTTTAAGAGCAGGTGGCAGTAACTGCCCAATTAGAATGTTTTGAATATTCAGATCAACAGCCTTGGTTAAAAAGAATTTCTTCACCACCTCCTCACACTTCTTAGAAATGCTAAAGAATGAAAATCAAAAGGTTTATAGCAACCATGCTAGGGTGAGAAAAGGAAAAAAGCTAAAAAATTGAAGTAAAGCTTATATATCAAACTCATCTTCGTAGAGTGAGGGTATCTAAAAAGCACAATGGTGAAGACATAGAATAAATAGCCATGCTATAAAGCAATGGGCCAGACAGTGACTATTTCCTACAAAATTAAGGTTTAGTGCAAATATAAAGTGTTGGGGAACGAGAGAACATTTTTACCTACTACAAACACACAATTGTGACTTATGTCTTAATTTAAAAATTAAAGTACACTTTGCCATGTGATCCTTTAGAAATAGAGAAATGTAGACAGTGTGTGGAGAAATATTTTCTTTGCAATAGTAAAATCTTGTGCTGGGACTTTAATCTTCTTTGCTTTCTAGTTATTTTCCTTTTAAGTATTAAAAGCGAATCCCAACTGAGTACATGATTTTCTCTTTGTTACAAGAAAGGTTTAGTGGGGAGAAACATTCCCACATCCATCTACCCTACATCTAACTGCAATGATAAGACAGGATGCTGGGAAAGCTAGTGGATATACAAAATTCCTGAGATTTTGTCACAAATGCAGAAAATCTCAGCACAGTTGTAAAAGAGTGGAGAAGGGAAATGAGAATGGAATGGTTGCTTCTGTAGTGAAAAAAAAAAAAAGATAGAATTCTGCATGCCCATTGAAGTTCTTTAACATGGAGAAGCATGCCGAATTTGACTGTGTAAACTAGGAAGTTTCTGATTCTTGTGCCTTATTTTGTTTTGTTTTGTTTTCCCTTCACACATGCTACAATGCTGGCAATTGTTAAGTTTGATTCATTCTGGTAAAAATATGAATTTAAAAAAAAATACTATGATAATATTTAACTGCCTTTTACAGAAACTAACATTTGTTTTGTTTCTACTAAAACTCTAGAAAACTTTCTAGTCAAGACAAAAGAGAGAGATTATGATGATGATGATGATGGTTTTTATTCAGCAAAATAATCAATAGAATCTTAGAATTAAATCAAATAATTTAAAGTCACTACATAGTCAGACTGACCCTCAACTCATAGCAATCCTCCTGCCTCAGCATGACAAGTGATCACAGGCATGAGCCAGTACACACTGGGCTTGAGTCTAGCTTTCTTATAGATACTTATGTAATTAATTTACAAACTGAGCAGTTTGTAAATTTGATCCTAAAATCACCTTGAACTATGAAGCATCCTCAATATGTAATACTCTGCGATTGATCTATGTGGGACAATGGGAGGAGCCATACTTTGAAATAAAGTTATTTGACTTTGTGATATTTTTTGAAAGTTAATTTCCATGCGTATTTCATTTTCTCCAGCTTCCCATTACTAGAAAGACTCATGCTGCCTTAATATCACTTTTCCTTGGCCCTAGGTGACAGGGGTTGAGTAACCAGTAGCCCTAGATCACAAGGACAAGAGAAAGACTCCTTGGATAGATTCCCAACTGTGAATTTTTATTAACTTACATGAGATGCTGGGTTTGACTGTATCCACTTTAACAATCAGTGCTTCAATCTCAGTACTCATACCTTTTGTAAACCTTTGCCTGAGTGCATTTGATCTAGGAACAGATTTTATTAAAGCAAATGAGTCTGCAGGATGTCCTGATCATGACCAAACTTGTCAATTATAGTAGACACCTGGCTCCCCCTGGCAACTGAGGCCTGCTGTTTGCCAAGCATATTCTTTAAAATGGAGGAAAGGAAATGAGAATCGCTTTTCCTTGTTAAAAGAAATGCTTATTAACAGTAATATATTTGCATTTGTGTCTATTTGTGTGTAAGGGTTGGGAGAGCACACATGAATGCAAATGGGGAGCCTAGAGATTGATGCCTGCTGTGTTCTTTTATGCTTTCCATATTATTTTTTTAAGAGAATCTCTCACTGGACCTGGAGCTCACCAGTTAGTTTAGACTCGCTGGTCAGCAACCCTTGGGATTAGTCTGTGTTACTGAGCTCTGTGTTTGTAGGTACATGTCACGACAAAGAATTTTCATGGGCTAGGGATCTGACCTCCATCCCCATCCTTGCATTTTAATCACTGACCCATCATCTTCCTAGCTTCAAGAATGAAAATTTATAGATAATCACACAAAATTCTACCATCTTTTATTTTTCAATTTATTTATAGTAAGTTAATTTACCTTATATGTAATATTATAACACTGATCCAATACTTGCCATGGTTCATTTTTTAAATCTACTTTATTCTTATTTACATCTGAATGTTTGAGTGCAGGTATGTGGATGTTATCCCTTGGAAGCTGGAGTAACATTCAGTTGGGAGCTGTCTCGATTGGTTGCTAATAACTAAGCATAGGTTCTCTGGAAGAGCAGCAAGGTCTTTAAACCACTGAGCAAACCTTCCAGCCCCCACTTGATTCCTTTTATTTCAATAGATATCTTAATTTTATAAAACAATTTACTAGAACTATTTTCAATGAAAAAAGAGTTAGATTTTTTCCTCATTTATTATGAACAGCAAGTGACTTGCTGATGATAAATCTTTTTTGTTATTATTTTTATGTTGTTTAGATTGAATCTCACTGTTTCCCAGGATGGTCTAGAACTCAGCAAATAGTTTGTCTCAACATCCTGCTTCAACCTCCCAAATGCAAGGATCAGATATGTGAGACTTAACTACAACTCAACTATTATTATTGTTTTCTTACATAAAATTGACATTATGTCATGATAGTAGAAAACTTGGTCGAACCATAGAAATTTAGATAGTAGAAATTTTGTCGAACCATAGTGCAATTGCCACGGCTCTTATTTTAACTTAAAAGTCAAACAAACTCTTCCTAACACAGAGGTTAGCGTCTACATGAGTCAAATGTGAGGAGCAAGAGCCTGTGCTAAGTGAATAAAAAATGCTAACTGTGTTGTAGTATTTATTATTGTTCAAGACGAGGAATTGCAAAAGAGCTTATGTAGACTACATCATAGAAATGGCTACAAACAAGAGTGAAGAGAACAGTTTCTCTGGAGCCAGTGAGATGGCTTAGGAAGGGAGTTTCTAAGCCTAGCCAACTGATTTCCATCTCATATTGCAGAAGGAGAGAAAGGATTCTGGCAAGTTGTCTTCTGAGCTCCACACATGTGTCATGGAAGCTATATGCCCAACCTGTACATGGTAAACATAAATAAATAAATAAATAAATAAATGTAAATAGCAGTTTTTTATTTAAATTTTATGCTTACCCATTTTACATCCCACTCACTGTCCCCAGTGACCCCTTTCCACAATCCTTCCCCTATACCCCCTATTCTTCTCTTTTGAGTGGATGTAGGCCCTCCTGGGTATCTTCCCTACCTGGCACTTTGAATCTCTTTGAGACTAGGCCCTTACTCTCCTACTGAGGCCAGAAAAAGCAGCCCAGCTAGAGGAAAATATCCCACATACAGGCAACAGCTTTTCAAATAGCCCAAATGGATGTTTCTTAAAGAGAATAATAGGACTGCCTATGATCAACAGTAATAGCAGAAATTGAAGTTGGTAAAGTTATAGAAGCAACATTTTCCATTTACATGAACAAAACTGTTTACACACTTTTGACTCTGCCTCTCATCATGATCATCTACAGAATCAATTCCGGATACATATTAAAAAAACAATAACCTTATTACCCAGGTAATATTTATAACATGTAAAGAGAAAAGCAATTAGCAATTGTACAGGGGTAGCCATTTGGATTATCACTGTGTAAACAAAACCCTTGGTTTAATCCCTTCTCTACTCTCCATAATGTGTCTTTTGGCAACAGGCTATAGTGAGAAGGCTGGGTATGCTGCATGTGTTGCCACTTATATACAGGTGTGGTTTATCCCTTAGCTGTAACAGGTGCTGTGCCTGAATCAAAGTACAGAGGTCTCTTTCAGAGAAATAGAAAACACAGAAAGGTTCAATTGGAGAAATATTAAGTAATCTTTCTACCACTATTACTTTTATTATGTACATCTCAGTATAAATATATAGAATGCGTACATATTTAGATATGAAGATAAAATATTTGTGGCTTTACCTTGTGTTGTTTGACTTATTTTCTTAAGGTTCTCTGTTCTCTGGGCACAAAGGTAAAAGTGTTCTCCATTGAGCAAAAAGCTTGAGAAATACATTTCTATCACCTGAAGATGTTCAGAGACAACAGGCCACATTTCCATTTGGGCAGGTAATTACAACCAGCTTTAGCTGGGCTCTCCAAAACTGAAGGTTGCTGGTCTTGCAGTACAATAAAATATTTTCAGCTGTGGACAATTAACAAACTCAGTGGACCAGGCAAAAGTGCAGCCCTCTCTTGCACAATTCAGCTGCCAGCACTACTTTGACAGCTATATAATTACATGGACCATAAATTACGCTCCGTAATCACCTTGTTTATAATTTCATTCCCTGTAAATTAGTAGTGTAATGAAATGAGATTTCATAACCACCAGATGCAGAGAGAGCTGCTCACCAGAGACTCTAGCAATGGATAAGAGGCAACCCCTTCCCAAAGAAGAGAGATTTTGGTGTTAGCTGGACATATCACTGACAAGTCATCTGACGCTTCAAGCTTGGAGCTGTCAGTGACATTCAAGTAACTACAGCTTGGAAGCAGGATGATACACCAGCAGCTGTGGCCTGTAGGATACCCTGTTTGAGAGGAAACTTACTTTTAAAAACTTTTATGTATCATAGCTCCACGTATTGCCAGAGATACGTTAGCTAATGTGTGTACATAGTGATTACTTAAGAGTCTTCCATGAGATTAGTTTTAATTGGAGCACTTTTCACAATTGTATTTATCACACACTACACTGTGGGCCAGTGGGTAGCCTCTTTCTATATGGTGGTAATACAGTGATTGAGAAATGAGAGTGTCCTATAAAGTAAAGTTTCTTGAGATTATTGCTTCACAACATGGTAAGCTTTAAAAAGTATTTTGTATCATGCCCAGTAGTAGAGAAGAGAAAGAAATATGAATGGAAATAATAAAAATACTGGTCTTAGCTCGAGGGTTTAGCCAGTAACCTGACTACTGAGACATAGCTCCCTGCTATTTCATAATAAAACAGTTTTTAGAACCGATAGCATACAACTGGGAATTATACATTTTTAAGGAAAAGAGGAACAAATGAACAGTTTATAATTCCTGCTGTCTTCGAGCCAGAGCCAAGACAAGTTATTTGCAAGAGATTTATTAGAACTGGAGCCATTACTATAAGAATTGTGCTGCGAGGAAAAATACAAATTATGTGCCACTGTTTCTAACAGAGCTGGGAGGGGTAAATGCATGCTTTCAGAGCTTTAATTACCTACAGGAAAGTGAGTCGGTTATGCAGTGCCTATTTTAATTACCATCTGATTAAAATTAATCCTAGCTGGGAAAGCAGAAAGTGAAGGAAGGAAACTGAAGTCTGAAGGTTAATGTTTCAAATGTCACCAAGTGCAGACAGGTAAAGAAGAGGTGATCTGGCCAAAGGACACTGACAAGCCAGCTATCAGATCTTTAAAGTGTGTTTCTTATATTTCCTGTTTTCAAGCTTGTTTTAGTATACTTCAAAATTGCATGAAATTTATGTCAATAATCTTGTCATTACTGACATTTATCCCCATTTATTTATTCCTGGGTGTTGTGTGTGAGTGTGGGTATGACCATATGGTTTGGTGTCCTTGCAAAGTCAGAGAAGCATTAGATATGAATCTTCAGCTGCCATCTTTTTGGAGACAAAGCCTCTTCTTTTTCCTACTATGTAAACAATTCTAGTTGGCTGTTGAGCTTCTGGGATCAACAGATTCTCTTTCCTTCACTCCAATGTCTTCATAAGAACACTGGCATTACAGGTGCTCATAGCTTTGCTGTGTTTCAAGGGACTCCAAACTCAGGTCATCAAGCTCTGGCAATACTCACTTTGCCCATGGAGAAATTTCCCAGTTCTAAAGCCATTTAGATATGATATTATCCTCAGTTAGAGGCATTTGAGGTCAAATAAAATTATTACAGGAATCACAAAAAAAAAGTTGTTCCTGGGAATTTGATGGCAATTCTCGGTGATTCTTTCAAGAATAAACCTTCAATGTTTAGTATATAGTAGTCACATAGAAAGCTTTGTGCCAGGACGTTTGCAAAATGGAGAATATCTAAAACAGACTTTGTGTTCTAGGAAGGAAGGAAGAAAAGAAAAACAGCATAGTAACAAGACCTGATAAAGTGATTTAATATAAACTGTCATATGTGTGTGTGTGTATTCTTTCTCATCAATAATATAATATACATGTATTATCTATGTCATTCTGATAGAGCATTTTTAGAATTACAAAAGTAAATGAAATATACATGTGAAACCTACAGATATTATCACAAGTTGTTTCAAACACAATGTCTGGCATGGTGCACTGTCTACACACTATGCATGATGAATGATCAAACACAATATGCTAGGCTGACATTTCCATTTCCAGTTGCACTGACTTGGGAAGTAAGAGAAGAGAATATTGTCAGAGCCCAAATATTTTAAGCATAGATACCTAGGGAACCACCAACCCCAAAGTTCACCTACCCTCAGTTCTCACAATTTCATGCAGGTAACATGAATTTAAAAACTAATAATTATAAAATAAAAAGAATGATTTAAAATAACAACAAAAATTCTGGCTTTACAACAACTAACAGAACACCTCGTCTACCAGCAGCTGATAGATAATTAGAATGAACTACGTAAAACAAAATTAATAATATACAGTCTTCAGGCTGATGACAAGGGAAACTATGACATGAAATCAGTCCATTTGAACATGACACACTTACAAGGTGTTTGGCTACAATTATTACAAGTTAAAAATCCACAGGGATATGATGGAGCAAAACAAAACAAAACATAATCCCCAAAACCAGAAAACAAAAAACAAACAAACAAAAAGCCAACAACAACAACAAAAAAAACCACTGGAGTGAAAAATATCAAGGAAAGAACATGCAATGTTGAAATAAAAAGAAAAGAGAGAGGGAAAATCATTAGTTCTAGAAAACAATAACAGGAAGATAAATGTGCTTACAGACAGGAGCCTAGCATGGGTGTCCTCTGAGATGCTCTAACAGCAGCTGACTGAGACAGATTCAGATACCCACAGCCAACCATTGGACTCAGGTGGGGGATCCCCATGGAAGAGTTAAGGGATGCTTGAAGGAACTAAAGGAGATGGCAACCCCACAGGAAGACTAACAGTGTCAATTAACCTGGACCCAAGGGAGCTCCCAGAGACTAAACCATCAATCAAAGAGTATACACTGGCTGGTCCGAGGCCCCTGGCATATATGTAGCTGAAGACTGTCTGTTTTGTCTGGCTCCAGTGGGAGAGAATGCATCTAATCCTGTAGAGACTTGATGCTACAGAGACTGGGAATAGAGGGGGAAGGGAATCCTCTTACAGATGAGGGGGATAGGGGATGGAGTGAAGAACTGTGGGAGGGGGAGACAGGGAGAGGAAACAATCTTTGGGATGTAAATAAATAAAATAATTAAAATAATTAAAAAATAATATGATTACATTCCCTTAAAAAGTACAAAAGTAATTTACTAAGCAACTTAGAAAAGTAAATATATATGGAGTTAAATTTAAGAATGAAATGCTAAATAATAATAGTGATGACAGTAGCATGCTCAGAAAGAAGCCCTTGTTCATGTTAATTCCAGGGAGAGTTAATATGTAAGGAACAGAAAAAAAGCATTAGGAAGAGGTCACCAACACAATGTAGTATTAAGTATTACATGTAAGATAATATACCAAGGCCTGAGAGTCAAGTTATTTTAAGCAGGTCATTTAGAAGATCATATAACAAAGGGAACTTTATAATATTTTAGTCCCTAAAGAAAACGCAGGAAAAAAATGAAGGAACAATAAGGGAAAACGGTTTTAAAATATAGGTAAAACATTCCTATAATTAAGGGGACTTATTCTTTTGCTTCTAACACCTCCTTGTACACTGATAAATTTTAATATGTAGACTCTAAAGAAAGCTGAAGAAATAAAAGGTGTATAAAACTAAAGAGATTTTAATAAGAATATATGAACTCGAAAAAAACCTCACTCCTTATTACTTACTAGATGGCAAAAGAGACAGAAACCTTGTCAAGATGCACCTGGCAAAGGTTTCCTGCCTAGAATAAACAAAGGATAAAAAAATAACAACAAGAAGACAAATATCAAGAAAACAAACCAATTTAAAGGATGAAGCATGGAGCTTAACTGAGACTTCTCCAAAAAGGAAAGTAAATGGCACCAAACATTCAAGACATGACTACAGAAATACTTGCTCAGCCATGTTCATTACTGTGGTATTCACAACAGTTGGGAAATGGAAACAGATTCGATGTTCATCAACTGAGGACTAGATAATAAAAAAAGACAGCACATTTACACATGGGCTATGACTTACTCCACCGTTAGAAACATGAAATTGTGTGATGCACAATATGGAGCTGGAAATAAGTCGCTTTGTGCAAGATAACCTGGACCCAGGAAGACAAATGCTGCACACTTTCCCTCATCTGTGAGTATCAGCCTTGACTCCTTAGGTATGTATCCTAAATGAACATTCATATATGTCAGAAAATTACTAAAGGGCATTGGGAGGAAGCACTTTCAGAAGAGGAGAGATAGAAGGCAGTGAAAGACGGGGATAGGTGGAAATCATGGCTTTTTCCAAAGAAACTTTGAACAGACTTACACACTGAAGACATACCCCTGGATTTTTCTGAGCCAAAACTTTGAGTCCTACATTTAACACCAAGAATACACAAGAACACAAAGATACATAAATACAGCTGAAACCCACTCTTATGGGAAGTGAAAGCTTAAGGGTTCTTTGGAAAGTCAGTTGGGTTTGATAGTGAAAAGCTAAGAGGCAGACTCATGAAGGAATGTTTTCATGGAAGCAGACAGGTGAAAGGATGGTCTGCTAAAGCAAGCATGTGAATGGACACGTGATGAAGGATTCTTTGATAACTACACAGGTGTATCGGTCTGCCTTACACTGGGTAGTTGTGCTCCATTTGTCAGGATTCCACAGTGAGAAATTCACCAAAAAACTTGTGGCTATGTTGCTTTGAGGACTCAGGCTGATTGGTGGAGTAACATGAGCTGAGGCAAGACCCGTGGAGGTCATGTGATGATTGGAGGGTTTAACTAGAACTCAATGGCCAGTGAAGGAGGTTGAGCTTGCTTATTGAGCTAGCTGTTCATGTTTGTTGGTCTTGCATCTTAGCTGAGTTGAGCTGAGCTGAGCTGAGCTGAGCTGAGCTGAGCTGAGCTGAGCTGAGCTGAGCTGAGCTGAGTTGAGCTGAGCTGAGCTGAGCTGAGCTGAGCTGAGCAAGTCACAGCTGAACTTCTGGCTGTTCCTGCTAGTCCCTCCTGCCTCTGCTAGGTAGTGTCACCACTGTTTGCTATCTGACTCTACCAATCTGGATTGCTGGTATATCTGTGAAGTGTTTGTGAGTGGATGTAGCTGCTGCTGCTGCTGACCTGTGAACTGAACTGCCGATTTCCTAACAGCACAGACAGGAGTTGCTCCAAAGAACCATTTGTAAACAAGTCCACTTTTTCCATATCCTTTCTTTTCCACTACCTCTGGTGGATGGTGGCCTAAAATGGAAGTTAAAGCATTTAAGAACCATCATTAAAAGTAGCCTTTGAAAAAATTAAAAGTTACACATATGTAAAGATTCAGAATAAAATATTAGGCGTATAATTATTTAAATAGAAACAAACTATAGTATAGCAAAAGAATGAAGACATTAGCTTGTGAGTCTTGGCAGTGAGCAGAAAATCACTTTCGTTATTATTTACAAAAAGCAATCAAAATTTTATCACAAATGAGTAATAATTTTAATGCAATATTAGGGTTTCAATTGAAAGAGTTAAAAATTTTCAAAAACTCCTAGCAGGCTGAGCAGAACCAAGAGTGCAGGTCAGCTTGGTCATGAGCTCTGTGTTTCAGGAACTTGGCTGACCACAAGATAGATGGTTGATTACGAATAGGCTCTTTGAGAATAGCCTATACAAAATGTTCCCCATGACTGTTCCTTGGACCCTGTCATAAACTGAATAATGGGCTGGGACTTTCCACAGTTACTCTCCAATAACCCTCCTTTACTTCCCCTGAGTTGTGGTTTCTCCCCTGAGTTGTGGTTTTTGACTTTACTCCAAAGCCCCAGGGTCAGACCCCACTGCCCCTGCGTGGGCTACAGGTCTTGACCTCAACATGTTGATCGAAATATACCTCTTGCTGATCGCATCAAGTTCGGTGTCTTGTAAGTTATTGTGTGGCCTCGTATTCCTGAGGCTTGGGTGAGGTCCTCCCTTCGTGAGGGCCTTACACAATCAGAAAATGTTGTGTAAGTGGTAGATATTTTGGGAGGAGAATGAAAAGTTCCAGATTGTTACAGTGTTTCACAAAATTTATATTCTAAGCTTGAGGGGTGGAGAGGTGAAGCATTTATTTAATTGCACAATGTTACATAAATCCAGCCTAAAAAATCTTTTACAATAAGGAAACATAGTACAAATGATCCAATAAAATAAATAGTAGTGAAAGCAAAAGAAAAAAACAAATTTAAAGTGTATGTGTGTGTATCCTTATATATATATGGACATATATATATATATGTACTTAATATATAAATATATAATTATTTCATAGGTACAGAGAATTATCCTGAAAAAACAAATATATCCATGCAAATGAATATATTATATAGTTGATAAAAATATGATTTCAAACCAGTGAAAATATATGAAGCTCTGAGGTTAAGGGCTATGAAAACTGATTTTCATTTGAATTTCATGCCACATAAGCTACAACTAGAAGAGAACCCTAATGTTTGTTTATAAAACAGTAAAGTTTCTCTTAAAGTAAAAGAATAATTTTGAGAAAAGAAAATTTTTGGAATAATAGAGCCCAACCAGAAAGCTTTGTATGGCTATATAAAAACATTAAAAAATGGCGGTTACAAAAAGAATTTTACAATCTTAACATACTGTGCTGGATATTTTTATGTCAATTTGACACAAGCTAAAGTCATCTGAGAGGAGGGAATTTCAGGTAAGAAAACTGAAGACCTGCTCTTTTCTGCAGTGACATGGAGGACAGACTGGATTTGGGGGAGAGGTGAGCTAGGTGGAATGGAGGGAGGAGAAACTATGGTCAGATATATTGTATGATAGAAGACTCTATTTTTATTTAAAATGGAAGAAAGAAAAAGAGAAAGAAGAAAGGAAAGGAAGGCAGGGAGGGAGGGGGAATAGAGGGGGGTAAGAAAGCGAAAATCCCTGCATAAGATTATGCTGTAGGCAAGCCTATAAGGCATATTTATTTTTTAAATTAGTGATTGATGAGGGAGGGCCCAGCTCTTTCTTAGTGGTGCTCTCCCTGACCTTACGGTCCTGGATTCTATAAGAAAGCTGGCAGCTGAACTTAGTGGTTTAAGAGTCACCCAGGTGGTACTGTTTTAAAGGCATGAGGGTATTATGGAGATCAGTTGAGTCTTGGCACTGTGAGAGGACAGGAGAGACCATTCGTGAAGATGCAGACTCAGTGGCAGTTCAAGACCCAGGATGCGAGGGGTCACACGATTCTAATGTGCAACCTGCAGTTCAAAAATCAATGAGGTCAAAGCAACTGAACCTAAATACTTATATTACTTCATGATGGTCACTGGGTATAATTCACATGACAGTGAAAAACAGACACAACATGAGGCATATTTGAATTTTTATTTTATCTTTCTTTTTACTGTAAAAAGGCTTCTTCATTCTACTCTGAGGCTTTCACTGAACTTCTTAGTTCATGCTGAGACAAGATGATCTTTAAAACACAGTTTCCTATAAGCAAAAGGAGGTGGTTAAGTGAGATGATTCTTAAGTTCACTCTTAGCTTGTCATTACAGAAAATTGCTCAGTCACAGGATCAAGGGCGTGACACTGTTATATTATACATCACTGACGTATTATAGAGAGTAAATAAATGTCTCATCTTCTCCATATCCCATGCTGTCCTCTCTGTTTGTAATTCTGCATTATGCAGAGCAGTAGCCTTGTCTAACTGAAAGATTCTTCAAACTCCTTGACTTTCCTCAAAGAATAATGAGGAAATTTATGTGAACAACGTGAATTACCATAAATCTTCTTATATATCAGCAAAATAAGGAGATTTTACCAATGACATATTTAATACTAGGAATATGGAATTTATTCAACCCAAAGCCTTTGAAATTTATATTGTTTTTTAATAATGAGCAACTATTATTGATTACATCCCAGACTCTGGAAATGGGAATGAAAAGGGTATTTATAAAAGCTTATATGATGATGTGTGAAAATATTAGAGTGGTGCTAATAAAGTAATATAAAGCATGAAAATTCATTTCTGCTCTTTATTAAACTATACAACTATGTATCTAAGTGGAAAAATGAAAAAGAAACAGGATATTGGAAACATTTTATTCTTCATTTATATATACTTTAAATTATATTTTGAGTTTAAAATATTTTTGTTGAATTTCTGCTCAGTGTTTTGAGAATTTCTTCTATTTGCTCTGATTTGAGACCTGCCACTGAACTTCTTAACACTCCTTAGACGAGAGCTGAGGTATCCATTTCCATTTCATTGATGAGTAATTTCCTTGTCTTATTTGTTTCAAGCGTGTTCAGGGATTCTCTCCAGAGCATACTCAGCATGGATGCTTTAACGTCTTTGACAACATGAGCATCTTTTTCTTAGTGTTGACATTATCTGCTCCTTACATTTATTTATTTATTTATTTATTTATTTATTTATTTATTTATTTATTTATAACATGAGATTCTTCTGTTCCTTTACATGACAAAAATTTTCAAAGCTAGGTGTTTTTCTAATTGTAATAGGAGTGTGTTTTTATTTGTCATCTATTTCAGCTGGATTTTTTTAAATCACTCAAGTAAAAGGTGACAGTGTTACTTTGTTTCAAAGTAGCAGAGCATTCCCATGCTAACATGCCATTGGTGACATCTAAGAGAAGGAAACTTTTTTTTTTTCTTTTTTTGGTCACCTGAACATCATGATGGTTCTAACTCTTCTAGTGTGTCTTAGCCTTTATACTTACATGCCTGTGTGCATGCGTGCATGCACGCGCTCCCGCGAACACACACACACACACACACACACACACACACACACACACACACACACTGTGTGTGTGTAACATTTACTTTGTTCTTCCCATTAGGTAAAAGGAAAACTCCATGTGCTCATCTTTCTCTGAGCCAATGTCAGAACTCATTTTTGAAGAACTATAAATTTGCTTCGTGGTTGAAAAAGTAGAAATTCACTAAGTTGAAAAACCCTCTCTCACACACACACAAAATGCTTTCCTGTGGATTTTCAAATATCCATTGTGTTATCTCTCCAACACTTGCCTTTGCCTTTGTTCATTTTAATTTTCCCCATATTATTCTTCTGTCTTATTAAACTCCTCCCTTAAGCATTTTCCCACCACTGATGTTCCTGCACTACTTCCTTTCCTCTATTATGCACACTTTCTCCAAAAAGATACATTCTAATCCTTCCCAAGTAGTTCTGTCAACTGAGGACAAAATATTCAAATATTTGAGACTATAGGAGCCATTCTTATTGAAACCACTATCAATCCTGAATGTATGGAATCCCACTCAGAAATACTTTACCTAAACCTGTATGCTGTAGTGTGCTTCTTACCTTGTCTTCTTCTGCTTCTTCTTCTTTTTTTTTCCCCCGAGACAGGGTTTCTCTGTGTAGTCCTCACTCTGTAGACCAGGCTGGCCTCGAACTCAGAAATCTGCCTGCCTCTGCTTCCCAAGTGCTAGGATTAAAGGCATGCGCCACCACTGCCCGGTGTCTTACCTTGTCTTCTAGGAATGTCAGGTTGTTTTGTTTTGTTTTGTTTTGTTTTGTTTTGTATTGAGCTATTTCCTCCATTTGGAATTGATCCTTTGTAAAAGAGAAACAGGGTCTAATTTTACTCTTATACATTTGGACATTTATTCTTCTAAATGTAGATATCCAGTTTTGCCAACATCATTTGTTGAAGATATTATATTTTTCCCCTCTGTGAAAAATCAAACATCTGTAATTTTGTAGCATGGTATCTATTTTCTCTAGTCCATTCTTCCTATTTTATTTATATTTATTAGTTATCTCTTGCTTAACTTTTGTTGGAATGCTCTTTCTACAAAAAGAATCATGTCTATGTGATTATTTTTATGTGCATGTGTGTTTCATAAACATGCCTCTGCACAATGTTTATGCAGATGTTGCTGGACCTCTTTGAACTAGAGTTATAGATGGTTCTTAGCCTCCATTAGAGTTCTGGCAAAGGAACCCAAGTCCTCCGTAAAAGCCATAAGGCAAGTCCTCTGTTAACAGCAGAGCCTTCTCTTCAGCCCATATTGTTGTATTTCCTTATAAAATATAAATTCTATTAGATTTCATATTAATAAATTTTGATTTCTCTATCTCTGTATTTCTTTGTGTGTGTCTCTGGTTCTCTGTGACTCTGAGTCTGTCTCTGCCTCTATCTCTTTCTCTGTCTCTCTATCTGTCTCTCTCTCACTCACTGTGTGAGTGTGTGTGTGTTTATACACACATATCATGAATTTTAAATTTATTGTTAAGTCATAATTTCTGGTATGTTCTAAACTCGTTCTGGAAAAATTTTATTTCAACTGGAAAAATTTCACAGTTTGGATAGACTGGACACAAGAGTGATTTGTTAGTTTCCTCAGAAATCTTTTCACCTTACCAGTTCTTTTGTTGCTTAGATGTTCCTTATAAATACCTTGTCAGCTATGACTGCACAAAAGCACCTGTGCATTTCTTTTAACATTTTAGCAGGAAAAAAAATCCCACCAAAGTTTAAATTGTCATTAGAGATACTGTGACTTTGACAATATACATGTACCACACTTTACAATTAGCTGGTATAATCTAGAATTTTTTATGGCTTCTGTTATGATATTTTCACCTTCTAAACCCCACCTCCAATTGTGAAATAATTTAAGATTTCAATATAGGAAAGCCAAATTTAGTGTTAGCTGGGAATACATATATATATACATATATATACATATATATATATATGCATCTAAAAGGTTAGTTACTTAAAATAGAGACAATTTATGTGGGCTTATAATTTCTATTATTCTAGTTGAGTTTCTCTCTTCTATTTTTGGCTAGACAAGGAAAAGTACTGTTTCTATATGCCAAAGGTACAACAAAAGTTACATGACACCTTTAAAAATGTTTTTATTTTGGCAGAACTTACAAGCTTACTTTAAATTCTGAATAGGGTGTGACTAAACTCTAAGTGAAATAATTCTATAAAGGTTTACACTTCACTTCTCTGAATGAAGTATCTCATAAAAGACAGTACTGCATAGGAAATAAATGCGAAAAAATTAAAACAACCCTCTTTTTTATAATAATGGCTTCAAGCTAAAATTTTATATAAATACACAGAGACAGAGAACTCTTGAAATAAGATGAAGGCAATATTCATAATGCATTAGTTCTTTATTTTGGTGATAAAAAGTATAAAGTGTTTGTTCCATTTTATGTTTATGCATATATGAAATTACTTTTATACTATCTTAGTTTTATAATCAGAAGAAAAGAGGCTTTGTAAGTAATGTAATATTGATTTAAAAATATTATCAGTATTTGCACATATTGTGATATTAATGCACTTCCCTTTTTCAACCATATTTATATGTGATCAGAAAAATCATAAACATTTTCAACTGGAAAAGGTTGAGATGAGATACTTAACTTATATACCAATGAGGAAACTTAAGTTAGTAATTAGCAGTAATGATCAGGGAAGATTAATGGCTGTCTCAGAAAGTCCATTGCTGTGGGCCATTAACCCTAGCATAGCAATTAATTCCCAAGGAAATATTCGATGCTTCAAAGGTCATTCCCATGGCTAGAAATTATTGCAAAGTAAAACCATACCAGAGTGTTCATTGTCAGAAAGAAAACACTCATTATCACTCACTGACATTTATTTGGATCAATTTGACTGTGTTATGACTGAAAAGGTATTTAGGTAAACATTATCCGAAGGATGCCTGTGGGGTATTAATAAGTGTACTAATTTTAGAATTAGTAGAGGAGACTTTCTTTCCAGTGTGGTGTACTTGGCTTGTGAGTTCATGGTCAGAGTGGGACCAAATGCTGATTCTCATCTGAGTAAGGAGATATCCCCCTGACTGCCAGTCAATACTGAAGTTTTAGTCAATTTATTTCCAGGTTAAGGATAAAACAGAGACATTGACTAAAATTTTTGTGTTTGAGAATTCCAGCATTCAGGCAGGAGCTTAAATTTGGTTTTCCTGGTATTCTGCCCCAAGTGAATTTCCTTGATCTACAATTGTGTATTAGCTTTGTCTTCTGCCTGCCAGCCACAGACCTTGAACTTCTTAGCCTTCTTAGTCACAAAAGTGAGATGCTAGTGTTAAGCAATATCTTCTCCTTTTCTGTTTCTATTCTATATAGTCACATATATACTACATGCATATATAAACAATATTTGTATGCACACTAATAAATATGTAATAAAATAATATATACTAATTAATAAAATTTATTTCTATCTTTCCAGAAAACTCTGAGTAATATATACCTTCCTTCTACATTTATAAAGGCAAATATTTAAAATCTGAGTTACCTATACACTAGCAATACTTAATACTTTGTTTTAAAATCTCTTTTAAAGTGACACTTCAAATTATTTTAAAATTATAGAAAATAAAACAGCTTATTTGGCCAGCAACTGATAAATGGATAATAAAATGTAAATGTTTTTATAAGGAAATATTATTCTTCTGCTATGAAAAATAAAATTATGAAATTTGTAGGTACAGAGAAGCTAGAAAAAATATTATGAATGGTGAAAATCTGAACCCAGAAGGTTAAATGTATGGCTTTTTTTTTTTCACTTGTGTATGTTACCTTTCAATTTTAAGAGATTTGACTTCCATTTGGAATACCCATAGAGATCAGGAAACTAGTAAGGACCCATAAGAGGGAGTATTCTAGGGAGTAGAGACAGAAAGCAGAAGTAATAAGGTTTAACAGGGAATAATGAAAGAGGAAGGGTTAAATGGTTTGGGGAATGGAAGTGCAAAGCAGAGGAAGAGATGCCAACTCCTAATGACTTATCACTTATATCCATAGATTAGTACATTTTTCAATCTTTCCTTATTACAGTAGATAGATTATTTTTTTCAGTCTTACTAAAGAAGTTTTTATTGCAGTAGATAACAAAGATCTGCAATTGGACAGAGTGTAGAGAGAGCAAGAAATTGTGGGATGCATATCTGTAAATAGAGCATCTATATCAAAACCACTCCCCTTAAAGCTCAGGGAACATTTCAAAAAACGGACTAGAAATATTCTAAAAGCCAGGGGGTGTGTATGACTACGTAGAAGCAGTGCTTTCTGCATAAAACAGAGCAGTTGCACAAATAAACGAACAACTGTCATGACAATGTGCACAAACTCAGATAAAATCTCAGCATAGAGAAGGAAGATAAAAATGAATCATACTGGGAAGCTGTATTGGACATATGTTTCTGACCCACCTTTGCTTTCCTATATCCCAGATGGAACAAGCTACATTGTCTCAAGTTTTTAGACCTTGTGAGACAGAATGAAAAAGAGAAGTTATAATGACTCTTGTATTTTTCTTAAAAGTGACCAGCTATTCTGACTCAATCATGCACTGGTCTAGAAATCAATCCAATATTGGAAATAGCAGTCTTCATTTTGTTGGATCTGGACATTTTAAAGGAAAAAAAAAGAATCATACATCTGGAGGATTTATTGACAGTTAGTAGCTTTTTGAAATAGAGCCAGTTATTCTAGAATGTCTGTGGTCCCTCGTAGGACAACTACACTATAGTGGAAGGAGATGGATCTGAGCATAGTTGGGTTAGTGGAATGCATACTTTAAAATACATTACAGAAGGACTAATACAAATGAACATAACTGAGTAAAAATTATTTATTCATGTTGTTTACTCATAATTAATGACATTATAGGTGATTTATATTTATCACTGAAAATAGTTTTCAAGATAGTTATATATTTTTTGGTTTTTTTTGGTTTGTTTTTTGTTATGGTTTGTATTTTTATTTTTTTTCATTTTTTATTGGATATTTTATTTACACTTCAGATGCCATCCCCTTTCCCCATACCCCCCCTTAGAAAACCCCTATCCCATACCCCTTTTTCCTTTTTGCATTTATACACTTTTTTAAAAATGTTAATCAAATGTTTTATAAGTTTGGTAATGCTCAGTCAGAGGTGTAACCTACTACCCAACCTAGATATATCAACTATCTTTGACTGGTGGAGATATGTGAACATCTGCCTCCCTGTCTCCCCCCTCTTTCTCTCTCTTATCACCTAGCTTCTCCTCTCCTTCTTCTCCACCTCTCCTTAATCCTTCTTTTCCTCTCTGTACTCCCCCCACCTTAACTCCTCCTACATATCACCCTTCCTGTTAAAATAAAACTTTTCTCTCAAAATACAATTAGAGTTATATATTTTTAATAACATGTATGAAAAGAAATGTTTACAGAAACTTGAAGCAATATTTCTTCCTTAATGGTTTAAATTGACACATTTTAACATGAACCTATGGTTAATAACCAGAGCACATTTCATAATAAAATTCAACATTAAGTATTAATGTGTAGGAGATATTATTGTCACAGCTTCAAATGTTTCAAATGTTATGATATATATATATATATATCATATATATATAACATTGCATAGAATGTCAACCAGTTTCTTGAAGAAGTCTCTCTAGCCACATCAATAAGACATGAAAAACTAATGAGGATTCTTCTCTAGGTAATAAATTACTAATTAATTTTGCATATATGTGTTCCTTTATTTCTGGCTTGTAAAGGCATATAGCTATAATTTTTAAACATAAATATTTAATGGCTTAAGCTTGCATATGTGTAAATTTTATCTTAATCCAAGTCTGAAATCAAAAGCTCATAGATTGAAGATAATATGTTTTTGTAAATTCAACACATTACATGACATTTGCTTTAATTCAATACTTGCTGATTGGTAGAAATCAATACTTAGAGGCTTGTAAAATAAAACTCTAGGCCACAATTTTTTATGTACATCTTGAAAATAAAGAGATTGTTTAGTGACTGTTACTGGTTGTATACTGTTGATAAATACCCAACCTCTCTCTCTCATGTATGTTCGTTCTTTCTCTCTCTCTCTCTCTCTCTCTCTCTCTCTCTCTCTCTCTCTCTCTCTCTTTCTTTCTTCCTTTCTTTCTCTATTTATTTATGGTGTGTGCGGCTTACAATATCAACATGTAAGTCAGTTGTGTTATATTAACTTTTATAAAATGAAATAGAGTTTTCATTACTTTCTTTGTTTGCTCTGCTTCAGCAAGCTCCACTTCTTAAAACCCAATGTGAAAACATGTTTTATGGATGAAAAATGAAGTTGTTGGAGTGATATTGAAAGCAATTGAACCTGAGTAGAAATGGAACAAAGTTTTCATGGGAAACAAGTGCTTGTTAATTGATTCTTCTACTTTCCAGTCATCAGTGAATATAGTGTGGGGAAAATTAAAAATCCTTGGACAGGAATGTATACCACTTTATATCAGTCCCATCTTAATATTATTCTTGCTTTACTTAATTTTTATTCCTTCCAGTGTTGTGACCTGGATACCAAAAATCTACAGAATGGTTATTATCTACTAAAAACAACATGATTGGAAAGGCCATGAATTTTTAAATATATTCATTACACGTGGAAATTTGCATGATTGCCTTTGTCTGACAGTTTTAATCAGCGGATTTTTCTCTATCTCTTGGTATTCAGTCCTCAAGATGTTAATCCACAGCTATTATTACATTATTCATGTTCACTGGGTGATCACTTTTTTTGCTTTCGCAAAATATTCTTTTATATATGTCTGTTTCACAGACACAGTGTGACAGTTTTCGGATGGTACTTGCATCCATATACATGGAAACTCCTCAATTGACTATGAACTTAAGGAAAGAGTTAAATCTAATTAGCAACTCTTAGAAAACAACTGAATTCACACATAAGAATGCTATAAAACAATATGTCTTGTATTTTATATGGTAGGTCCTAAACAAAGTGGCCTAGATGAATAAAATACATTTTAGAGGGACTAAACACATAATACCTATTAAATTATACACATCAGCCTTAATAACCTGATTCTGAAAGTGCCCATCTTTAAGAAAATATTTTGTCAGGGCATGAGGCCTCTCATTGAGCTGGATTCTATGGTATGTTTACAAACAGGAGCCTAGGATGACTGCCCTTTGTGAGACCCAACAAGCAGCAGAGGCAGATGCAGATACTTATATCCAACCAATGGAGAGAGAAGCTGGAGGCCTCTGTGGTTGAATCGGAGAAAAGCTAGAAGAAGCTGAGGAAGAGAGCAACCCCGTAGGAAAACCAGCAGTCTGAACTAACCTGAACCCCCGAGATCTCTCAGACACTGAGTCACCAACCAGGCAGCATACACCAGCTGATATTAGGCCCCCAGACATATATACATTAGGGGACTGTTTGGTCTGGTCTCGGTGAGAGAAGATGCACCTAACCTTTGAGAGACTTTTGAAGCTCCAGTGAGTGGTGAAGTCTAGTGGGGTGGGGGTTGGGGTGGGGGTTTGGGTGGGGGTTTGGGTGGGGGTTTGGGTGGGGGTTGGGGTGGGGTAGGGACATCCTCTTGGAAATGGGGGGGGGGGGAAGGAGGTGATATAATACATCTACCTACATTCAAAGCCATGCCAGCAAACCATCCAAACATGATAAGTCAAGAAAAATTATAATCTATTGGATAGATCTGTGTAGAAAGGAAAGAAGTGTTTAGTTAGCCTCTTTTATTTTTGTGATACTTTGAGTCAAGTACTAATGCATTAAATATTAATCTACTCTTTCCTATTAGGATCCTAGCAGAGCTTCAAGAAGATGAAAATTAGAAGGAACACAAGGTCAATTATCTGGCTGCCAAATAATTTTATAAATAAATGTGATACTTAGGAGAAGAAATCCCAGAAAGGTCTAGTATAATATAGCAACATAGAAAGGTTTTTTACGTTGCTATATTATACTTCATACTGCTGAAAACAAGCATGAGAACTGATTGCTGCTTCAAGCTGCTGTGATTAAGAGTTTATTAAGCTTCTGGAGACTTCCCAGGAAGACTTAGAGTGACAGGTGTTCATCATATCACTACTCTCTTAACAAATATGGTAGCTGCTGTGTAGACAGCAACTACAAGATTCATTTATGTCTGAAATGTCTTTTTAATGAGGAATTTATTTCCATAATTGAGTGAAATAATATACACAAACTAAAGTGTCTACTTCAAAGTCAATGCTAGGAGACGTGAGACTCAATATCAGAATGTGGAAGAACTAACCCTGATATGTACTTCAAACAGGGAAGAGTAATGTTGCAGCAGGGTGACTTTCAAAGGTGGTCCTTAAGGTATTCTTCAGGATCAGTGTTATCCTAGTAAAAATGAATCATGTCAGACCAAGTCTAGACTAATAGGTACATAAAGCTGCAGGTGTAAATTTTGATAAAGACACTCCAAAATAATAAATTTTAGAGTCCCTAGGAATGGAGCAGTTTTATTACATGACTAGTAAACAACAGGTCAAAAAGCAACTTGCATGTTTATCACATGCTATTTATTCTCAGGAGTCTTTTAAAAATTCAAATATAAACATCACATAAGAGATTCTCTTTTCCTGGAATGCTACTCCATCTCTTACTCAGGGTTACTTTATTACTTTATTTTCTATGATCATTTCCAATATTTTCTTATAATATACAATGTATTTTTGTAGCTGTTGTTGGGTTGTAATTGCAAAAAAACTGAACATCTTTTATATATACTCCAAATATCATAAATAAAAATAATTTATGGAAAGTACTTTGATTTATTTTTTGTTCTTTATTTTTTAGATAAGTTAGAGTATCATTCTATAGCACATACTGGCTTGGAATGAAACATGTAGTTTAATGTGGCTTTAAAAAGGAAGCAATCCTTCTGCCTCAGCCTAGTGTAAACCACAATACCTGGTAAGAAAAGTCTTTCTTTTTTGAATAAAAAAAAGCACTTAAAAAAAAGCTTAGTTGGACAAAAAAATAAAAAGAATATAACAAAGAGTGTTCTGGTTATATCCCTCATGTTATAATGTTATACAAGTTGAATATAAAAATGAAAATATATTGTTATTTTATATAGCACTACTTTATAACACTACATTTGAGCATATTGAAGTCAGAGAAAATATCAAATATTTCTGTGATATATTAATAGGTTATAAGGATCTACAATCATGGTATATGTAGTATTTAAAGAATAAAAGAAGTTGGGAGGTAAACCAAATTGTCACTGTGATATTTGTGAGTTTAGAAGCCATAGTTATTATAGTTTGGATCTGAAAATTTAGATACTTAAATGTTTTTCATCAAATAGTAATACTCTTCATTTTGATTGTGGTGTGAGTAAAAAATAAAAATAGAATGTTTTGTGATAGTATACTAATGCTAACCTTTTTTTACTTTGTATAGAGCAGGCCTTCCCATGTAACCTATCCTGGCCTAGAACTCAAACTTGTGATAATCCTCCTGACCTAGTCATGTTCTAGGATTATAGACATGCACCATTATATCCACCAACTTTCTTGCTTTTATTTGTTCTATCATTAGGATTTTCCATTAACCAGGTCTTTGAGAACCATTATCAAAGAAGCTTTATTGTGCTTTCTTTCCATAAGATTCAAATATGTGGTGAAAGCACGGAGTCACTATTTTTTACTGTAAGGAAACAAATACTGTTCCCTTGAAAATTGATAAATATTTGGTGTTCAGGGTACACCATGGAGATAAAGCATGCATCCCATCCTCAAAATAAATTTTTTCTATTTAATGGATCATTACCATCATTTCCAGATCTGATATTAACACCCTATCTTGGAGATTTAATATTAACATCAAATCTTTGTTGTTTTCTTTTCTTTTTGTTTTGTTTTGTTTTTCAAGACAGGGTTTCTCTGTGTAGCCCTGGCTGTCCTGGATGGAACTCACTCTGTAGACCAGGCTGGCCTCGAACTCAGAAATCCACCTGCCTCTGCCTCCCAAGTGCTGGGATTAAAGGCATATGCCACCACTGCCCGGCACCTTTGTTGTTTTCTTATCATTACAAAAGATTTGTATCTTTTAAAAATATGAATTAATGTAAAAGTACAGAGATAAGCATGTTATAGAATGGTTTTGAGGGAAATGTGGGCTATTTAGAATTTCAGATAATTATGTGGAAAATTACAAGAGTATCCTTCATATTACTGGAGAAATCTAGAGACTGAGAAACAGTTACTGCCATTGTAATATGAAGAGAATACTCCAAGAGATTTAAGTGTGCAGACAGAGTTGCTATCCTCACAGAACAGGTTGTTGTCTCTGATCATATGCACAAGGTGAGAAGTGAAGAGATGCTGTACTGGATTCTCTAGCAGATCAGCTACAAGGAATTGAAATAATACATACATTTTATAGTTTAGGTTGTTGATCATTTTAGCTTGATTCTTGAACTATCAATAGATATACTGCCTCTATCACTCGTTAAACAAGAAGGTCCTTTCTGTTAAGAATTAAGAGACAGAGAGACAGAGAGACAGAGGGAGGGAAGGGGAGGGAGGGAGGGAGGGAGAGGGGAAG
Organism: Arvicanthis niloticus; assembly: GCF_011762505.2. NCBI lineage: Eukaryota > Metazoa > Chordata > Mammalia > Rodentia > Muridae > Arvicanthis > Arvicanthis niloticus. Next base: position 30,112,950 of record NC_047663.1, on the reverse strand, counting down.
AGGGAGAGAACATCTCTGCTCTCTTCTACACAAATCAACTTTAAGCACCTTATCTAATACTGCTCTTGAAGAACATACCCATTTCACAAATGGTCTCACTTTTTGAGAGACATTAGAAGAGAATACGTGAACTGTTAAGATAATCATCAAGTTCTTTGTACCTATCTATAATTTACCAAGGAAAGTCATAAATATGTGATATGCTAGAGGTTAAAAAATAAACCAGGTATTACATATTTTGTAGGTTCTCAATCAAATCATAATATGAGAACTACATTTACTGTTCCACCCTGGAATTTACCTTTAGAAACAGAGTCTTGCATTATTCTTCCAACCAATTTTGACCAATTATATCATTCTCACCTGAGACATGCAATAGTATTTGCTCCAGTTTGCTTTATATTGCTGTAATAAAACACTATGACCAAAAGCAACTTGAATAGGAAAGGGTTCATTTTCATGAAAGGAAGTCAAGACAAGTATGGGCTCAACTTTGGATCCTCTCATGGTGGAGGCACCAAGGCCTGACACTATTACTGATGCTGTGCTTTGCTTACAGACAGGAGCCTAGCATGACCGTCTTCTGAGAGGCCCTACCAGCAGCTGACTGAGACAGATGCAGAGACTGACACCCAACCATTGGACTGAAGTCAGGGATCCCTATGGTTAAATTAGGGGAAGGATCAAAGAAACTGAAGGGGAATATGACCCCACAGGAATACCAGCAGTCTCAACTAACTCAGACCCTAGGGAGCTCTGGGAGACTGAACCACCAATCAGTCAGCATATATGGGCTGCTAGGAGGCCCCTGGTACATACATAGCAGAGGACTGCCTGGTCTAGCCTCAGTGGGAGAAGATGCACCTAATGTTGAGAAACTTGAGGCCCCCGAGAAGGGGGAGGTCTGGCACAGGGGTAGGGGGTGGAAAGCACCCTATTGGAGGCAAGGGAGAGGAGGAATGGGATGAGGAACTATGGGAGGTGAGGCCAATGGCTGGAATATAAATAAAATTTTAAAAAAAGAATGAAAGTTGGAAAATAAAACGGAAATCATGAAGGCTTGCTTAGCCTTGCTTCCTTAGCTCATTTCTTTTAGGATCACTTGCCCAGGGATAGAACATCACTCAGTAGTATGAGCCTTCACAAACCAATCATCGATCTAGAGAATGCCCTGTAAAGTTGTTCAGTCTGATGGAGATAATTACTCAGTTGATATTCCATTAATCCATGTGACTCTAGTTTCTGTCATGTTGACAAGAAAACTATAAAGCACAACATTAAAATTAATTGTGGGTAGAAACAGGTTTGGTTGAGTCTGTCCTGCATGCCCCAATTAGTCTTGACTTTGAAATATGATGAGAATAAATATACCCATCTTGTTACAACTATGTTACCTGGCCTTTTTTTTTTTTTTCTTAATTTAGGTATATTCAGAGGGAAATATTTCCAGATAGGTGAGATTCCCAAGTTGTCACTGGATCTAATATGGTTGTTATGAGGTCCCATGTGGTGGCCATTCATCACAAGATTCAGGACAGTTAATTAGAGTTGGCAGTTGGTTTAAGAATGACTCCATTTTTCATTTGTGAAATATAGTAACATCATGCCATGCTTTCTGCAAAACATAATATCTTTATTCTGCATCCTACTCTACAAAGTGAGTGCTAGCAATCATATTCTTTGTTTTCAGATGTCAATGACTGCAAGACAGACTCTGAAATATAAATAATTACCGAGAAAACACCAGAAAACCACAGTGATCACATGATGATATATATCTGATTATGACAGCTCTGCTCAATTTCAACAGCTTTAGTTACACCTAGACAGAAACCCAGTTACTTTTAAAACTATCTCATGCCCCTTCTTATAACACTATTTCTTCTTTTGCACAATGATCATTATAATCATAATTCTTTAGTATCCTATATGTGTGTACACATATTTTTAATATATTTTGAAAAGGCAATACATAAACTGACAGCTGATCTTGAGAATATGTGATAATCAATATATTTGCATCCAAATATTATAAAATAAGCAATCTTACAAATTAAAAGATAAAAAGAACTAACCAAAATTTAAAAGGAGAAAATGACAGTACACAGATCTCAAAATACCATATACACTGTCAATAAACAAATGAAACTGAATTAAACATGCCTGATCCTGAGCAACACGTTCTCCACAAAATAAAACAGCAACAATAATACCAATTGTCCTAGTTTGCTTTCTATTGATTAATATCAACATGAGGTGGACAGACTGTTTCTGGTTATAATCTAGAGTCCAGAAAGCCAAGGCAGAAATTCAAGAAAGGCTATGAAGTAGAAACTAAGAAGGAACACATTTTGTTGGCTTACATCTGGGCTTCCATTTAGCTACCTTCCTTACGTAGCCCAATCCCACATGCCTAAAGAAAGAAATGTCAACAGTAGGTTAGATCAATGACAGTTAAGGAACAAAGATGTTCCCATGGACATAGCCAAAGGCAAATCTGGTAAAAGCAACTCCTCAATTAGGATTCGTCTTTCCCAGGTCTCAACTGAGATTAGCCATGACACAAATAAACTAATAACCGTCCCAAATATAAGAAAGTTTAATACCTGCCAGGTGACGTTAATGGTCCTAACAAGTTCAATATTATGGGAAAATGTTTATTGCATGGGAAACTGTCTTCAGTAATGGCTCTTATGAGATCAAGAGGAGTATGATTTGATTGAATTAACCTCCTGTCTAAGAGAACCCACACTATTAAGTTTATAATTTGCCCATTTCTCTGCACTGCTAAAGTGAAAATTTTAAATCCTACCTAATTATAAAATAATGAATGAAATGATATCTTTCTTTCTAGAATTCAGAATAGAAAACAGAGAAATACAATGACTCTCGTAGCATAATATGGACATTTGTAAAGTAAAAGTCTCCTCCAACTATTGTGATCTGCAGGAGAAAGAACTGACTCTATGTGGGACAGTCTCAAAACACTTTGTAAAACACAAAATGCCTGTGTTTGAATGAAAAGTAGGCATGGAACAATATGAACTATATGATGGATAGATGTTGCCTAGAGAAATAGAAAGAAAAATAGAAAGAAAGCATAGATACTGGACTGAATGTGAGAAGGTAGGAAAGGTCAAAGGTGGACATAGACATTTTGGATAATATTATAAACATTATAGTAAACAGACTTAATAAGATGGGCATAAAAGAGATAAGTATATTTGGTATTTTCAGTATCTGTACTAAGCACTATAATTGATGAAGGATTGAGTCTGATAATATGTGGAACTATTTAAACAAAGTGTATAACAGGTAGAATAATGCCCCTACTTCTCTGTACCTTAAATATACATACATAGGTTTTAATTAACAGAATATTATTACTATACTCAGCAAAAAAACATATATATGCATATGTATATATACATATATACACATGTATATACATGTATATATTTGTTGTGTTATATATTTGTTGTTATTTGAAATAGAGTTTTTCTATGTGTTCTGGCTATCCTGGAACTTGCTATATAGACCAGCATACTCTCAAATCCAAAGACCCTCCTACCTCTGCCTGTGAAGCACTAGGACATAAGGCATGTACCACCTTGAATATAGGAATCTTAAGATTATAGTATCATCTTGGATTATCTGAGAATGTCTAATATTGTCATAATGTCTCATCATAAAGATACAGAGAAAGATAAAGCAACAAAAGATTGACTGATGTTAGGAAGAGAGAGGTCATGGTTGTTTTGAAGCTGGAGGAATAGGTCTAAAAGATAAAAAATTTAATATGGCAAAAGCAAAATGTTATCGTACTTATGCTGATATATGAATCATAGACCAGTGACAGCAACTTTAGTCTTACATATACATCAGACTTACATTCTTTTAAAGTACTCAGATGTTTTTGTAGCATAACAAAACAATAAGGATGAGTTATATGCATGTCTACAAGGTAGAATAAACTGTTGTTTGTTGTCATAAACAACAACAATGACAAAACAAAATCACAAAAACTAACAAAAAATAACCATGACTTGAAATACTATGGCAGCCCCAGGACCCTCAACAGCTAGACACTCTGCTATCTCTAGGAATCTGGGCAACGTTACCAGAGGGAACAGCCCCCAAACTCTATGCCTCCAATTTTCTCTAATCCAATCTTTCAGACTGAGAATCTGGTTGCTAAATATACAGCAAGTCACATGGTATAAAATATTCTCTGAGAAGGGCTTTTCCCTCTCTTCAAAGCTGCTCTCGCCAAAACAAAAATGGCTATAGGACTTGATTATTCAAAGTGAATCTTCAGGGGCTGAGTAGGTTTCTGAGAGTTTCATATATGTTACAGCACTTAATCTTTACTACTTCATGATTTCATTGCTGAGGAAGCTAGGCTATTAAACATCCAACTTCTTGCCCAGATTATGCCTCAAAGCCTATTTTATTCCAGTCCAATAACATTAAAATTGATTTTAGAATAGGCCTACTGCTAGATGTTTTGAGAGATAAAAATAGAGATTGTTAAGTATAGGATAGAGGAAGGATCAAGTTAAACATTTAATCACAGTCAACTCAGAATTAAACTTATGTTATAAATTCAGTGGTAGGGATGGGGAGATAACAGCTGATAATCTGTTTGACCTGTAAGCATGGGGACCAGAGTTTGATCCTCGAAGATCTAAGGAAAAAAAGTGGTTTTTATGGTTGTCCCTGCTTAAAATCATAGCATTGGGGAGGTGCTGAGTGGGCTTCAGAACAGACATAATATTGTATGTCATGAGTTTCAGAAGCATAGTGAGAGACCTCAATTCAAGACATAGAAAATTAGTGAGGAACAGTCCCCTAGGTGGCCTTCTGTCCCACACAGACATACAAGTATACACTCACCCACGCAGACATACATGTACATGCATATACAAATACCTGCACATATATGCACCTTCACACATACATGTGCCTGCATACACATCCATATTCATATTCACACAAAAATACTCAGTTACATATCCATTAAAATATTCAATATATTGATTATCAAAACTAAGTGATTTATTTCTGGCTCTCATACTGCCTTTGTGTTGGTGAAATAAAAATAAAAACTAGATGATCGCATACCTGAGGGATGAGAAACTCTGTGTTAGAATTATACTTAATTGGCATATCCATTTTACCAATTCCAAACCAGTTTAAAATTTCACAATTTGGGCAAATGTGTTTTCTGTTTGCTTGTTTGTTTGTTTGTTTTTGTTTTGTGTGTTTGTTTGCTTGCTTGTTTTTGTTTGTTTGTTTGTTTTATTTTGTTGTTTTCTTTCTTCTGACCCAAGCTTGTCTCAAACTCATAACATTCCCCCTGCTTCAGCCTCCAAAGTGATGGGATTACTGCTATGAATCCTCACACCTAGCTCAGTCATTGTTTGTTTCCTGGTATTCTTTTTTTTTCATGTGTGTAAAAGAAAAGGAAAGGGAAGGAAAAGGGAAAGAATATAGACACGATGCTAAGGATACAAGTGCTGAATGAGAAAATAGAACAACAGAGAGATCGTTTCCTTCATTCTCCATGATGGGTTGTAAGATTGGCTTTTTTAGTTTGTTTTCAAATCGATTCTGGCTACCTTTTAAAAGACAAATTTGGTCTCTCCTAGTGGCTGACAGCATCCACTCCCATGATAGTAACCTGAATTTCATTTAATTTGGACTTCTTTCCCAAACAGGGATTCTGATATACTTGTCAGGCATCTCTGAGGCACAATAGGAATTCCATTTCTATGGAGATTAGATTGGAACCTGTAATCAGGGACAGTGAAGTAGAACACTAATGTATGCATTCTTTCAAGGGCTGAGCAGGATGCATTCCTCCACTTTCTAGGAAGTGTTATTTGGGGGAACTTTCATGGTTATTGTCTTTTGCTTGATAACACTTAGAGTCAAACCATTTTTTTTTTATTAAGTGTCTTCATTAGTGTTCCAGTAATTACAAACGGATGTTTATTTTCTTCCCTTGAGTTGTTCTCCCTGCACAGTTTTCATTTGTTATTTCATTGTTATTTTCATTTGTTATTGTTGTGTCCGTGTGTTGTTTTGGGATGTTATTAGTTATTTGTGCAAATCTAGAAAGAATAGCCATATGAGAGTTTCAGAAGTGGTCCAGAGCAATGACTGGTGAGGATTGTTTTTAACCACTGGCTCAAATAAAGAATTTCTAAAGCTGTGCACACATACTCATTCGTTGAGATGTGGTGTTAAGTCAAACCTAGAAAATAAGGAACTGTTTAAGATGGTGTCATTCTGTTGCTATAACTAGATTATGTGCCTTTTGTACAGGTTGATTGTGAATAAATATGTTTCTGAATATTGTGCTACATACATTCTTTAAAAATATTTGATGCTGTGGGGTAAGCAATTGATCTGAATTTCAATAATTCATGTGGTTCCATATCATATCTTTCTTGGTTCTATGTTTCTAGATCTTTAATAGATAAATTTGTAGACAAGTATTCTGCATTCAACTGAAGTTTCTTGCAGCACCAAGTAAAAGATTATCCAAGTAAAAGATTATCATTTATACTCTATGTACAATGAATGTAACACTTATAATCAGGAGTATAATCTGCCCAGTACTGTAGTTGGGCTTACAATATGTATTTACGGTGGAAATCCTAACTTCTTGGTACATTCTGTTTTCTACGTAACAATGAGGTAAGAGTAATGTTGGTTTCCCCATTTTTAGGGCACTTGTAAATAAGGTCTGTGAGTGAAACTCTTGTAATAATCTTTGAAATAGCGTTTTTTTTTTTTTTTTTTGAATCTTCAATTCACTCACGTATTGTATACATTACTTTTAGCAAATACTTGCTTCCTTATCTTTACCTTGATAATGGAATAAGTATAGGTAAAAGTGGAATTGTAACAGGACTTTTTAAAGATATGATTTGTGAACACTCCTGGGACAGCACCTGATAATACATAATTACAATTTAATGAATTTTCTTTGATGCCAACTCACAGAAGACTATTAATTCAATAACACAGGCATGGTGACCTTTTAACACCTTTGAGGATTATGTTAGATGGCAACTTCTTCCTTCTAATTACACAACAAATCCTAAATAGAAGTTGTATTAGAAGAGAATAGGGAAACGGTTGGTTAGTTAGGGTGCTTGCTGCACCCTGATGGCATTTGGTTCCTAGTTCCCATGTTGGGCAACTCATAACTGGCTGGAACTCTAGAACTTTAGCTCTGGTGGCTGAAGTATACTCTTCTGGCCTCGGTGGGCACATGTACACACACACACACACACACACACACACACACACGTAAATTTTAAAGGAAAAAGTAGTGTCCTCATAGTACCTCACTCAACTTTATTATGGTCAAGCATAAGATAGAGCTGAAAATTGGACATTTTTTTTTCCTTAGGACTAATTTTCAACAAAATCTACATTTCTCTAAGTTCTGTGTCAGAAGGAAATAGTAGACTATGATTATAGAAATGCTAACTGAACACTTAAATATCCAGTTACCATTAAATCCTAATGAGAGTAAAATCCACATTAACACCTAATTAAGTCATTATGATTAGTGCTGTACAATGCATACTTTAACTTTCTGGATTCCTTAGCATACTTTTATCTTTGAGACAACTGAGCTCATTAAAAATACTATTTGCTGAACAAACCATAAGAACTTTATGATGCAGAGTAACTGACATCATTAACCTCTTCATATAGTTTTTTGAACACCTAATGCTTTACTAGTGGAGGTTAGTCTAGACAAAGGCTGCGTTTGGAAACAATCTTGATTTGGATAAAGCACCATCGCTGACCTCAAGCTGTACTAAAGAGTGATAGTGATAAAAACAGCATAGGTAAAGAAATAGGCAGGTTTATCAATGGAACAGAATTTGAGACCCAGAAATAAACCCATACTCCTCTGGACACTTGAATTTTTTACAAAGAAGGGAAAACCATAGAATAAAACAGGAAAGCATCTTTAACCAATGGTGCTGGTCTAACTGGTTGTCTTCATGTAGAAGAACGCAAATACATCTATATTTATCACCCTTCAAAAAATTCAAGTTCAAGTGGATCAAGAACCTCTACACAAAATCAGATACATAGATGAGAAACTGAAATAGCCTTGAGTGCATTGGTACAGGAGACAATTTCCTGGACAGAACACCAGTAGCTTGGGCTCTAAGATCATCTATTGATAAATGGGACATCATAAAACTAGAAGGCTTCTGTAAGACAATGGACACTGTCAATAGGATAAACCACAGCATACAGATTGAAAAAAGATCTCTACTAACCCTATATCCAACAGAGGACTAGCATCCAAATGTGGGGTGGTGGCCCATGAGAGGAAGCCTGGTAAGGTCAAGCTAAAGGCTTGAAGCCATGGAGACCCTGAAGGGGCGGTAGGAGCTTTGCCTGCTCCCAGCACCAGGCCCGTGCCATGTACACAGCACCCTAGAGATTTGTGGCCATCAGTCCTGTAAGGGCAATACACCAAGCCCTTCCACATGTAGAGGAGACATCCCTAACATCTCATACCAAGACAATAGAAAGAAATGTGACCACAGTCAAGTAAGCTCAAAACAGACCTCTCCACGCTAATGAGGTACCTAGAGGCTGGGAGAACATTGCCAAAATGTTTCCCTTCCCAGACATTCCTCCCTGCAAAAGGTATTTAATATCAGGCCCATCCTGACAAGTGGGGTATGGTTTTACATAGCCATTTTCCTCCATGACAATAAACTATTTAGAACCATGGACTGTCTCTTTTCATAGAGATCCACAGTGGGAAGCCATGGCGAGGGCCTTTCCTACAGAGGCACATCCTAATCTCCTGTAGAAGGCCTCTTTGTGCTGTCAAATGTAACCACCACCTTCCCCCAAACACCCTGAAGGCTGTCCACAGCCCACAGGTCCCCGACTCTCTTCTTGGCTCTTCTGTGACTCCTGGTGGCACCTGGATGTTGAAGAGTCTGAGAACCCCATGGTCCCTGGCCTTCTCACAGGCCAAGGGACCCCAGAATAAGTTCCAGCTTTCCCACATCTCAGACTGTGTTTTCCCACCCCAGAACAGTGCCTCAGTACTTTCCTAAGGTGGCAGCATGGGGTAGGTAAAGTCAAACTCCATGCCTCTGCCTACGTAAGAAGCCATGCCCAGTGGCAGAACAGAAGTGGGCCAGCAACCCTACATCCAAATATATACAGAACTCAAGAAATTAGACTCCAACAAACCAAATAACCCAATTAAAATGGGGTTCAGAGCTAAACAGAGAATTCTCACCAGAGAGATCTTGAATAGCTGAGAAGCACTTAAAGAAACGTACAACATCCTTACTCATCAGGGAAATGCAAATCAAAATGACTTTGAGATTCCAGTACATACCAATCAAAACAGTGGAACTGCAAACTTGTAGAACCACTCTGGAGACCTATCTGGTGTTTTCTCAGAAAATTGGCTACAGATCTACCTGAAGACCCAAATACACTGCTCCTGGGCATACACCCAAATGACGCTCCACCATATCACAAGAACAAGTGCTCAACTATGTTTATAGCAGCTTTATTCATAATACCTATAAACTGGAAACAACCCTGATGTCCCTTAAACAATTAATTGATAGAGAAAATGTGGTTCATTTACACAATGGAATAGCTTTCAGCGATTAAAAATGAGGACTTCATGAATTTTGAAATCAAATGGATGGAACTAGAAAATATCATACTGAGTGAGGTAACCCAAACCCAAAAATACATGCATAGTATATGCTCACAGATAAGTGGATATTAGTCATAAAATACAAAATACCCATGATACATCGACAGAGTCAAATAGCTAAACAAGAAGGAATGCAGAAACGAAGATACTTGAATCCTACATAGATGGGGGACCAAACAGTCATGAGAGGCAAAGGGAGGGAGGGACCTGGGTAGGAGAGGGGAGGTGGCAAAAAAATAGGCAGGCAGGATCAGGTGTGGGAAGAGATAGAAGAGAGAAGCCCAGAGTGCCAGGAGATTGAAGGGAAATATGGAGTTCCCAGGGGTGAGGGAGCAGTGGGGCATAGGTACATAAAAAGCTCACGTGTATCCAAGGTAACACATATATAATAGTATCTAAATATGCAACAGAATATCAAAATTTAAAATGAATGCATTATAAAGGAGAAAACAATCACAGTTTGGACCTGAGAAATCCATCAAAAATTAATAATCATATAAAGGATAAAAGAAACAAAAATCAAAAGCAGAGAGGTAAGGTTTGAGCCTGCATTCTCTTGGATGTTCTAATTTCAGGCAAGAGTAAATGTCGAGATGTGGTTTAGGGCACTTCACACCTGTAATTGGTTACATAGGGATGATTTGCACAGAGATTGAACAAACACCACTTTTATTGGCATAACACTTTCATACAGTCAAACAACTCATGGGACTTCCTGTCTATACTGTGCAACTATCACCTGGATTAAAATATAAAATATTGCTAATTGCCTTCTGCCCTGTCTATAAAAAACTGTGCCTTTTACTTTTAAGGCTAAAAATTAATCTCTTGATTATCCTCCAGTTTCATGGAAATGGAGTAACAGAGCACATATTTTCTATATGTGGGGTTTAAACATCAATAGCTGTTTGAAATTCATCCATTCATGTCTTACTTGAGAAATTCATCTTAGCGCCCTGTGTATGATACCACAATGGGTTATCAATGAATGGGCATTTTCTATTACGGAGATGGCCCTGTTCCAGATAGAATTGAGGTTTCTGATTATTTTATGGAGATATATTTGGACTTCCTCTGGGTCAGCATCTAGAACTGAGTCTTCTTGCTCACATATAGGTATACTTAACAATATGATGGCTTAAGAAACAAACTATTTCTGCAAAGCTGTTTTACTATCTTATACTCCCTACAGAAGTAGCTCCACTTGCTCACTCCTCATCAACACTGGGCATTTCCAGCACCATAAAATTCTATTCTAGCATCTAGTATCTACCTGTCTGTCATCTGTCTATCTGTCTGCCTGTCTCTGTCTTGTCTCTGTCTCTGTCTCTCTCCCTCTCCCTACCCCCACCTCCCTTCCTTCCTGACTCTCTCCCTTTCTCTCTCTCTCTCTCTCTCTCTCTCTCTCTCTCTCTCTCTCTCTCTCTCTCTCTCTCTGTGTGTGTGTGTGTGTGTGAATTTTTGTGTGTGAATGTTTGTGTGTGTCTGTATGTAAGGGAGAGAAATCTCATTTTTAAAACTCCTGACAATTAATACAGGTACTGGCCAATTTATTTGACATTTTGTGTATTTTATTTGGTGAAGTGTCTATTCAAACCTTTGTTTTTCCTTTTAATTGTGTTATTTCTTATCATTGTAGAAACAAACACATTTATATTTTTGCATTAAGCTAGACTATATGATGCTTCACTTAGGTTTCACATAAATACTTTGATTACTTTTATAATGCCTGTGAAGTCACATTATATTTTATTAAATTAATTCTTAATATATACAGAAGTTTTAATTCTAATTACAGATTTTGAATTCCATCTATTCTTAAACTAAAGAGTGTATTGCCTTTTCCTTGTTTGCTTGTTTGCCTACATTCCTCCCTACCATCCATTCTCCTTCTCCCTCTCCCACTCTCCTGTCTCCCTGTCTTGCTTCCTCTCCCTCTCTCCTCTTTCCCACTCCTTCTTCCTCCCCCCTCCATCCCTCTGCCTCTCCTTGTTCCTTCTCCCTCTGCTCATCCTCTTTTTCCTTTCTACTAAAGATCAAGTAAAGTTGTTCTGCAGGTTATGTCAGCACTATATTGGATTCTAAATGTTTTTATTTTTACAAGCCAATCAGACTAAAGATCCCAAACTGGCTTCTAGTTCTTTTGTAACAAGGCATCTCTCAAATTTATGAATGTCCTGCTGCAGACTCCTAAGTACTGAATTTTTTTTTCTAGAAATTTTCTTGCTATGTGATGTTTATTTGTTTGTTTTGAAGCAGAATCTCACAGCCTTAGCTGTCCTGGAAATTGCTATATAGTCCAGGATGGTCTCAAACTCATAGATATCTACCTGCTTCAGCCACCAGAGTTCTGTGATTAAAGATGGATACCACCATCATGCCTGGTCTTCACATATAGATCCATCACCAAAGCTAACTTTGCATAGTAATATATAATACATTATCTTCTACTACAATAGGATTTTTACAAAAAAAACAAAAAAGATTAGCATTTATTAAAATTTATTTTCTATTGAGTTAAGTTACCTTGGTAGTTTACTTTCTAGTATCTATCTATCTATATACATATATATGTATGTATATATATGTATATATGTATACACACACACATATATATGACTTTTATAACAAATTTAATAATAATTTAAGAGGCTTTTGTAATACATACTATTCCATTAAAGGTAGAATCATACACATTGAACCTCTTTGTAATTTTTAAAAATTTTTTCTTCTACCTCAGTGTTTCCTAATCTTTTATAATTGTAATGTCTCTAAGGATAATTTGTGACATTTTATATCTTCCATGAAATATCAGTAGCATGAATATGTTTTGGATGTATATATTTCATAACATATACATAAAACTTTTGTAGATAAAAAGAATAAGCTTTGTGCTCCCACCAAAAAACTAATCTTTACTTTTAAAGAATCAATGGATTAGAGCCATATAAAGTGTAAAACAATTTATACTAATTAATGATATTTATATTGTTTCATAATTAATAGCATACCCTTGAAACCTCATATATTCCTTGTATGGTAGAATTTTTTATGGGATCCCATTTCTGATTTATCATAGTAGCTTTGCCTTTTCTGTGATATATATAAATAGAATCATGTCTTAGTCAGGGTTTGTATTCCTGTACAAAATACCATGACCAAGAAGTAATTTGGGGAGGAAAGGATTTATTTGGCTTACATTTCCACATTGCTGTTCATTGCCAAAGAACTCAAGACTGGAACTCAACCAGGTCAGGAAACAGGAGCTGATGCAGAGGCCATGGAGGGATGTTACTTATTGGCTTGCTTCTCCTGGCTTGCTCAGCTTGCTTTCTTAAAGAACCCAAGAAGAGCAGCCCCCCGGGATGGCACCAACAACAATGGGCCCTCCCTCCTTGATCACTAATTGAGAGAATGCCTTACAGCTGGATCTCATGAAGGCATTTTCTCAAAGGAGGCTCCTTCCTCTGTGATAATTCCAACTTGTGTCAAGTTGATACACAAAACCAGCCAGTACAAATCATTCACTTTCAATTATTATTTTGGGGCATAATTTTTATGACATTTTAATATACAGTTAATTCAATTTATGTATCAATAGTTTATTCCATCTTTATTGAATACGATTTTGTTAAAAAGAGAATGGTAGACACCACATCTTTTGCCAAACATGTTAGAATTGCTATGCAAGAAAATATACTTTAAATTCAAGTGTCTCTAATAGTTAAAAATTCTAAATGTCTTTTCTGTATGTAGCTGTCTCTCACATGAACTACTATGAAGAAATGACTTTTCTTTTATCTCTCCCAAACAATCATATTAATGTAGCAATCAGGAACATTCAGATACCTTTCATCTTGTTGAGATTTCAGTAACTGATTAATTAATTGCTAAATTGTCCCAGTGTTTAGAGAAATGATTTAAACTTTCAAAAGGTAATTAGTTTTGTTTCCATTTCTAATTATTTTAGCTATTGCTCTACAGATTAAAAAAATCTATTATTTAGAGCACAGTTAAGGATTAGGCTGTTTTGCTTAAATGACAATAGTAGATATTCCTCTAAAATCCATGACCTTATTAGTCCTATGTAGTTGGCCCATTTAACTTTTTAACTAAATATTATATTATATTATTATATAATATTATAATGTATCTAAATATTTATTCTTATATCCACAGATTTGTGTAGTTTTCACTGCTCATCAAAAAAAAACTTCTCTTTATAACAAAGATCTTAACAGAAAAGATCAGCAGATCAAAATGCAGAGAAAAGTTATGGCATACCCAAATCCAACTGATATACCTCTAAAACAATTCCTACACCCTAGGTTCAGGGAGCATCTTTGAAGATGGAGCAAAAAGATTCTAAGAGCCAGGGGAACAGGAAGTCTGCTGTGAGACTGTGTCTCCTAGCAATCACAGGGAAGCTATAATCATGAAGTCTCAACCAACATGGTTTTCTAATTAAGATCTCCCCAAGGACAACACTAAGAGACATGCTACCATGAAAGGGTAAGATTTCAGATGGCCTCACCCATAGACACAAAATTGCAAGAAAATATTAGAAATGCTGAAAGCAGAACTAGCCTTCCTCAGGGCAAGGTTCAGCCCTGAAATCACACATATACAAGCAACATTGCATAGACAAAAAAGGTCTTATTTCTATGTTTAGGTGTATGTGTGTGTACATATCTGAGTGCATATGTGTGGGTGTGTTTATGTGTGTGTATATGTATACAAAATATATATTAAGTATCACAGCAATTAAAGAAAAAGAGACACTGAATTTGATAAAGCCCAAAGGACTGGGGAGCTCATGGAACTCTCTGGGAGGCTTTGGAAGTAAGAAAGGGAAGAAGAAAATGTTATAATTACATTTTCATTTCAAATATGAAAAGATTTAATATATAACATATTATTTTTTAAAATAATATTATATAATATGTTACATAATATATTTTATACTATATAATATTATTTTACATATTTATATATTCATTATATAAATATTATTATATTCATATAATATAATATATTAATATATCAATATACCACACATTATATACTATATTATGCAATATATCAAATACATCTTATACATTTTATATTATATATTTTATATTATATATTCTGCATTGTGTGTTATATATTATGTTATATATTGTATATTATGTATTATATATTATATATTATATTAATTATAGTATTATATCTTATAAAATTTATTATAATATTATACACACATATACATACATATGTAATATATGCTTATTAAAAGCTCATTAATTGGGCCAGATAGGTGATATCTGAATCACTAGAGAGGCTAATATACAAACATAAGGACTTCAAGTCAGGTACCCAAGACGTGTGTAATATCCCACTCGCAGAATATGCTTTTAATCTTAGGTCTGGATAAGAGGAGAAAAGAGGCGCCCTGAAGTTTGGTTGCCTGCTAGACTAGACAGTTCTATAAGTTCTAGGTTAAGTGAGTGTGGCCTTGTTACAAAAAAGTTACAGGGAAGGTGACTGAAAAGGTGAATCAAGGCTAACTTCTGGCCTCAACACTCATGTATGCGTTGACATGTACTCATTCCCATGGACACACATGTATACACAGAGAGAGAGACAGAGAGAGAGAGAGAGAGAGAGAGAGAGAGAGAGAGAGAGAGAGAGAGAGAGAGAGAGAGAGAGAAAGAGATGTATACACAGAGAGAGAGAGAGAGACAGAGACAGAGACAGACAGAGAGAGAGAGAGACATGTATACACACACACACACACAGAGAGACAGAGACAGAGAGACAGAGAGACAGAGAGAGACAGAGAGAGAGAGATGTATACACAGAGAGAGAGACAGAGACTGAGACAGACAGAGAGAGAGAGAGACATGTATACACACACACAGAGAGAGAGAGAGAGAGAGACAGAGAGACAGAAAGACAGAGAGAGAGAGAGAGAGAGAGAGAGAGAGAGAGAGAGAGAGAGAGAGAGAGAGAGAACATGTCAGAACATGTCCTAAGAGATGACACATGGTGAACAACGCTTTAGGGAACTGTGGGAGAGACTCCAGGAAAAGACAGAGGACCTTTGACCTCAGGTGCATTTTGTTCCTTGGAATGTTCTTGGACATGATTTTGTGTCTCCTGTGACAAACATTTACACCCAATTTATAAGACATATTTATTCTTGGATGTTAGAATGTAGCAATTTGGTGAAAAGACCTGAATGTTGTCGTTGGAGTACCCTGAATCTACATTTGGCCTTTCTGCCTTGCTTTCACACTTTCCAAGACACAACTTAATAGTACATGGAAGGAAATTGTGTTTAAATTGGTCTGTCCTGACAAGTTTTAGGGGAAAGGCTGCTCTGTCAATATTTATTGTGTATGTAGAGGTGTTTATTTTCATGTCATGTTTTTCTGAACTCAAACAACCTTCCTTGGATGACTACCTGCTTTGTATCATTCATGGGTAAAAACACAATGGAACTAGAGAACCGATTTACAGCATTAGACTGTAGTACACCCTATTCTTTAAGGTCCTAAGATCTAAGCTCCTGCAGACAGATCTACCTAAGTGGGTGAATGTCAACGATGAATGCTTTATCATAGTTTCTTCTTGTGCATATTGAGCCATCATTTTGAGGCAGGACTCTGGTTCTAGTGTGATTCCTTGTCTAGGAGGCTAATATCTCTAAATATGAAAATAGAAATTTCAGTTTTTCTTAAGCTTCTTGAGTATTGTATAACTTTCCCTCAAATTTTATCACTGATAGATTTCTAGTTTTACACTTAAAGTTGGCCACTTGTAGGCAAAATATCTATTTAAAAAAAATCCAGTTGCCATTTTATTTAAATGTTTAGACTATTTAAATATAATTGGTTTTATGTATACATAAGTGTTATGTTCTCTGTTCTTTTATTTTAATTTCTGCCCTGAAAGTAAATTTTTAGGTGCTTGTGATATATATATATATATATATATATATATATATATATATTCTCTTAGCTATACTTTTTGAATAATGATTTAATTCTCAAAGGATTAAAATATGTTTCCAAAAGGGCACTTCAATATACTTACAATTAATTCTAAATACTTTCTGACACTCTGTAAAAAAATTGCTTCAGAATAATTACCCACTTCCATAACTCATAATATTTTGTCACATGTTATATCTGTTTAAAATAAAACCATAAATTACATGGCATAATTTTTTGCTTATAAAATGAATCTTCTTTTGGAGATCTTAAATACAAATAGTATGTCTATATAGTATTTATTGTGTGTGTGAGGGTGTATGTGTGTATGTATGTGTGTGTGAGAGAGAGACAGAGATAGACAGAGAGAGACTTCAGAAAGCAGAGGATATCAAGTATCTTTCTCTGTTAGTCTCTTCCTTATTCTCTTGAGACAAAGTACCTCACTGAGCCTGGAACCGACTCTTTCACCAACACTGGCTGCCCTTCAAATCTCAGGGATCCTCATGTGCCTTGTTCCACCCACGTGCTGGTGTTACACGTTGGTGAGCCAGACTCACCTTTTCTTCTTCTTGAGCACTGCATATTTAAATCAGGTCGTCATACTTTGTACCCACTGTTCTTACTTCCCAAGCTGTTGCCCAAGCTCTGTAGGGTATTTCTCAAATCCACATCTTTATCTTCCTAATGGTCTCCATTTTGTATTACTTGTTTGCATATTAATTGATTTTCTTTCACATAAAAGAACTTTCTGTAGCTTTCCATCAATTGTTCTCAGAACCTATCTAAAAATTTTCAATATAAAGCAGCCTCTATTAATTTTAGACATAGAACTCTTGGCTGCTTCTCTCTTTCTCTCTCTCTCTCTCTCTTTTTTTTTTTTTTTTTAATTTTGCAACACTTTCAAACTGTAGACATGCATTCATACTTCCAGAATTCTTAGTTAGAGGTTAGTCCTATTGTCTTTTTCTTAGCAGGTGACCTATTATTTTGGTTTCAAGCACTTTTTCAGTCTTGACTTTGGCAAGACTGTTATGATAAGCTTAAAAACAGATGCTTCTTTGATTCTTAGTATATATGTGCAACATGGTTCATATCTGTAAGTGAATATCTGGGCATTTCCAGCCATTACTTTTTGCATATGTTGTCTCCACAGTTTCCTGTATATTTATTTCTGAGGTTAAGATAGATATATAGCTACAAGTAATGGGGGGTGCTATTCTTTTATGTTTAGTGTTTGTCTTCTTGGTTGGGTTCACTAATTTCTCATATTATGTTTTTGTTAAGATTTACTCATTATTTATATGTATATATAAGCACTGTGTGTCAGCAGAGGCCAGAAAAAGGTGCTAGATCTCCTGAAATTCAAGTTAGAATTATTGGAAGCTGCCATGCAGGTGCTGGGAATCAAACTTTGTATTCTGCAAGATGAGCAAATGCCATTCCTCCGGCCATTTTCCTAAATTTGAAGTTACCATATCCCTTCCTCTAGTTTCTCCAATCTTATGTTGATTCTACTAGCATCATCATTTTGTTATTTTTATTTTAATTTGCATACCAAATGTTAGTTACAATTATTGCTGTATTTTAACATCTTAAATAAGCATATATTAGTAGAATTAAAATTCCTCATTTTAGATCCCCAGTCTATAATCTATTTCTACCACCTTTTCTTTTGTCTTGTAAACATGTTTATCACACACACACCATCACCTTTTACATTGATCACTTCAGTTGTTTCTATTTATTGTACTTTGGGTGAGAATGAGTCACCTTTATTTGCTTATATGCACACCATTCACATTTCTACACAGTGGCATTTGTCTCCTCTGTGTTCTGCAGAATGGAAGCCAGATAACTCACATGGATTCAATTTGCCAACTTCACTCTCCTCCATCTGCAGCTACTAATGCCTTTGTTCCAGTTCTATTCTTTCCAGGTGGTGCATTTCACCCTGGCTCTCTGTGGGGTTCCCTGAGCCAAGGATGTGGGAGAATTCTTCAATAATTTCCACCTCCTGTGCCAGAGCGTGGCTGAGCATTGCTGGAGAACACACTCACATCAGAGAGAATTAAATTTACAGTTCTGACTCCACATAGATTTGTCCATTATAAGATGTACTATATTCTTACTCTCTTGTCATGTAAAAGTACTACTCATGGAATCTCTCTGTACAGGCAGCATTCATATATATGCTATGTTGTTTAATATCTTATTCATTTTGAGAATTTCATGCATGCATAATAGTAATTTTTGTATTAACCTGCTACTTTTCTCCCGACTCCTCCCAGATTCCCTATCTTCCTCTACTACCTCCTAACTTCTTGACCCTCTCTCTCTTTTTTACAGCTGACTGATTACAATTCATGATGCAATATACTCACAAGTACATGCCAGTTCACTGAGCCTGATTGACCTACTAGGACTGGCTTTTGCAAGACAGAGAGGTAGTATTTTTTTAGCAATATGACCCCTGGTGTGTCAAATGTCTCTCTCCCCAAAGCCATCAGTTGTCAATAACTTCTCAGCTGGAGGTTGTGGCCCCTGAACCCCTCCTAGTTCTATGCTAGAATGCTGACTGGCTTGATCTTGTGCAGTTCTTGAAAAGGGTGATTATACATGCTGTGAGTTCACTAGGGCAATCAATGGTTCTTTCATATTCAAAAGATTGTGGTTTTGCTCTGTTCTTCCCCAACCTCTGGCTCTTGCAATCCATCCTCCCCAATTTGTATAATGATCCTTAAGCCATGTGCAGAGGGCTGGAAATCAAACCTTATTTGCAAGGAGTAAAGAATGTAAGAAGAAAGAAACTGCATTGAAAAATTGTAATTCTACCAAAATACAAAGGTTCTATAAATGTCCTACTTGTGGATAAACATTCTAAAGACATCTCCAATCTGCACTTGGATCAGTTGTGAGGTCCTGCATTAACTTCCATCCACTGCACAAAGAAACTTCAAATTTGTTATGGAGAGTTGTTTTCAGACTCAATATTTACTATAACATCGGTTTATTATTATTATATCAATTAAAATTAATGTCTTAATTATATTATTCTAATTTAATGTGCATATTTGATTAAAAAATTTATATGACTTAACCTGATCATACTTCTAATGTATCCATCTCTTTTGTGAGAGTGTGTGCATGTGTGTGTATGTGTGTCTGTTTACATATAAATTGAGCCATATTCTTATTTTAAACTATACATAATAAACATAGTTGTTATTACTAGTTTTATTTTTGTCCAGTTTTTTCTAAAATAACCTATGTACTTATTAATCAATCTGTTTCAAAACTCCCATCTTCAACTCCTTCTTATACAGGTCAGAAGGCTGTTATTAGTGTTAAACAAGGTATGTACTAGCCATGTAGAATTTTATACATACCCACAGAAAGGCTAGCGAAAGTTATTGATATGTTGCTCAGAAGGAAGTTAAACTCATGCTCTGTTGTTTATTTTATTTACATTTTGCTTATTTTACTGTGAGAACTAATTATTTAATAATTTCATAGTGCTTGTTTTTTTACATTTTAAATCACATTTTGCCTATGTGCTGGGAATACAATGGTGCTGTTATTTCTCTTCAAAAAACAAAAAATGGAGACATGGTTTCTCAGTGCCTTCATCTCTAGGTATCACTTACTAGTTTCCTGGTTTCCTGGATACTTTATCAGGAAAATGACACTACTTGCCTAAATGTGCATATTTCTAAATTCTAATTTCTCAACCCAAATCCAACCTTTGTGTCAATGTTTTTATTCACTCCATGATAAATGATTAATAATTCCTTCGCATTAAACTGAACTCTTTTGAGAACTATAATTTTTCACATCTAAATCCATGTGATATACTAACCTAGAGTCATGCAATTTGTACTATATTATCACAGGCTTCAACTTTGTTTTGTGATTTCATTCACATTAAATTCCTAACCGTTGCTAATGTGTTATATAGATTTTCACAAGAATAATACTAAACTCTATAATCATTTTTGAAAACTTAAATATCTTTTTAAATATATCCTTTCTTAATTTTTACTTTTCTTTAATTGAAAGAACTATCTTCTAAATATTTAATAAGTATTTATTGTTTATCAACAATAGTAGACTCACCTTAATTTTTCTTTGTGATATAAACTGTGCAATTGATGAACTCAGTTGCTTATTAGTGGGTTAAGTATATCTAATCATGCCATTTGAGACTTCATTTAAAAAATCTAGTATAACTTATTGACTACGAGAAGGATAAGAATAAGTCAGGCTGATAAAGTCTTCCATCTGTGTGTTTCTCTTTTTCATTATCTTATCTTTGTTTTGAGAATTTTTAATCTCTTAGTTACATGACCTAGATGTAGTCCCTATGTAATTAACTTAACCTTTTTCATTTCTAATCTATGTGTTACATGTGGTAGACTATTGAAGGCAAAGATAATGGGGTAATGATTGCTAAAATTTACAGCACTTCTGCCACATATAGAAAAAAATGTGGAAACTAATATTACCTTGCAATATAAAAAGAATGCCCTTACACTTAATTAATATTAGTGAAACCATATCCCTTTCACAACTAGTTTGAAATTTTCGATACGCTACTAAATCTTATTTTCAAAAGTCAAAGTTAAATGTTCAGAGTAGTGGCATCTAGAGAGTTATGATTTATTACTTCTGTGTATAGAGATGTTTCAAAGGAAAATACAAACCATATTTAATACAATAGCACACCTACTCTCCAATAGTTTATTTCAACTTAAGACCTATGAGTATGATTTCCCTTGTAAAAAGATAATTCGTAGGTAAAAAAAAAAATAGTAGATTATGGTGTGATCTAATGTGTTATGACCAATATATGTATAAAAAGAAATTGGAATACAGAGAGGCAAACAAATAGGACAAAAGGACATGTAAAGAGTGGTCTAACTAGAAGGGAAGAAATCTGAATATTGCAAGAAGTTAGCAAAAACTAGAGAAGTAAGGAAAGTGTTCCATCAGCCCACTCTGCCAACGAGTCAACTTCAAACATTTTAGCTGTGAAAAATAAATATCTTGGGATAAGCCAAACTGCTGTAGTCTGTCATGGAACATCTAGGAAATCAATGCACAGACATACCAGTCATAAAATACTATTGATACCTCTGGTTTGAATTGATTCATAGTTAAATAAATGATGTTAAAGTGTAGAATATTGTGCTAAACAATGCTCATATTGCAGGAATCAAGATGCATTTCTGATGGTGGTCCATGTACATGAACAAAATTTTAATAGCCAAATAATATCTATTTTTGTCATGATGGACTGTATATCAAATTTCTGAATTCCAATCTTTTTAGTCATCCCTCTTTCTACAATGAGATCAGCAAGCTTCTCCAATGAAGGAATCCTTTTTGAGCTAGCTAGCTGATCTGTCACATTTTCTTGGCTGATAAACTACTCTAATTAACTGGCAAAAACCAGCAACAGATTAGTGATTGAGATTTTCAATAGATATGCTTCAAAGTCTCATACATGACCTCCACAGACAGCAAGACCATCCCTCTGATAACTATGATAATTAAAACTTTACTAAATGTTACCCACCAAAAATCACATGATAACCCACCAAAAATCACGTGATAAAAAGAGGAAGTCCTGCTTATGGCATCAATTGAGAAGAGTAATGTTGCGGTAAATCTCTCGCCCATTGGTAGTCCATAGAAGAAAAGACACAAGTCAATAAGTATCAAATGAATGCTGCATGCCTAGATTGGGCAGATTTACCATTAAACTACACTATTCCCCAGCTATAAGAGCTCTTAACAACTTGCGGTTTCCTAGGTCAAGGCCTTCTTCGTCTTCTTTCTCTCTCCACCAACTGCCCTCTCCTCGACCAACTCCCAACTCCGCTGCTTCTCCCTCCAACGGCTCCCTCGTCTTCCTCTTTTCCTGCCTCTGGCTCCTCCCACTCCTCTTCTACTGCCCAATCACTGGCTGTAGCCTTTATTTAACAAATTTGATTGGACAGAAGGTTTACAAGATTCACTCCTCCTTCGCAGCCCCTCCCAGGAGTGGAGTTACCATGACAACAAGAGGCTAGGGCTATCCACCACAGAGTAACTTTTTAGGTACCATATTAGAAAGCGGAAATCTGAGGTATTTGTCTGATTTTGGAGATAAATTTATGGTTTCTCATCAACTGAATGCAGATTATGATACAGTATTTCAGAATTGGTGGACATAGCAATGAGAAGATTCTGTAAAGGCAAAATATCCAAAGAGTCTTGAGTATAAACATTTTCCATATCTTCAATGGTTCCTGTCTAGGAGTTGCTCAACTTTCCAGCATGGCTGAAATGAATGATAGTTGCTTTCAGTTTTTACATCCTGAGCAGGACTTTGCTGGGAACAGTAAGTTATGTGCTGGAGACAGTGAAATAATGAAGTCTTGTGAATGGGGAGAGTAAGCTGCACAGATTTAGGTGTTTTCATTTCTTGTCTTTAATAATCTTACTTGGCTTCATGGCTTTGACTATTTTGATGACAATAGGACCCATGCTCAAGCATTAATCATTGTATAGACTCCTGTTTCCCTTCTGCTGATATGCACTCCCATTCTTCCCTGTTGACACAAAAACTGCTCCTTTTCTTTTGACAGAGTATTCATTCACTAAGGCTGACATAGACTGGAGGGTAGGAGACTCTAATAGCATAAATATAGTTTTTCATAGATCTGGAAGACAGAAATATGAAACCGAGGCATAGGCATATTTAGTCCCTTCTGGGGCCTCTCTTCTTGAATTATAGATGGCTGTCTTTTCAGTGCATCTTCACATGCTCTTTCCTCTGTTGCTACCTGTGCCCTCACCTCTCCTCTTATTGAAATTCCATGTATCAAGTACGAATAATTATTTCCTTTTAATTTAACTACCTCATGTAGAAGCCCTATCTCCAAATGTAGCTGTCATGCTCTAGCTAAAATTTCAACATTCCTTTCGTAAGAATACTTCAGTTCATTACAGGAAACAATAATTCCCATACATCCCATTCATTTTCTTGCTCAAAGGTATAATAGACTAGTTAGTCTTCACTAGTCATGTCATTCTTTTTTACCAACAGATATAGATTGACTTATTCTCCTAAATTTTCATTACTATCTGAGTTTCAGATTTTCACTGGGTATTTTTTAACTGTTTGGGGGCATTTTGTTTCATATATTTGTACTTTATATTTGAAGATTCTGTTTTGAGCAACACTCAAAATTCATTACACTAACAACACCTGCCATGCATACCTGTTGATGACATCAGATTTATGTAGTTATAATGATCTTCTTTTTCTTACATCCACTTGCTTAAATTGACCTTTTAACCCTGAATTAAATCATGAGGACAGACTTTTAAAGGTTTCATTTTCTCATCATCTCCATTTTCTATTTACATTCTAATAACTCAAGAGATGGAGTGAGGAAAACTTTATTTTATCATCACAACTACTTTATCATTACCTACCAACTAGCTTATCACTACTGATGAGTTTGTTTTGTAAGTTTTCAGATACATACAAAGCAGAAGACTATTTATCAATAACTTTAAAAGATAAATATTACTCCACTAACAACAAAGCACTCATGGAACATGATGTAAACTCATTTCTAACTATGGTGACTAGGGAAGTGGGTGATTGAGTGAGCCAAATAGCAAAATTAGCAAAGTTAAATACAAATATCCAGTGTCATTCCTCGAGTTTAAAAAGTAATTATACTATAAAATAAATTCTCTTATTGTTTTCTTTAATTTTTTTATATTGGATATTTTATTTACTTATCTTTCAGGTGTTATCTTCTTTCCCCATTTTCTCCATCCCATCCCCCCTCCTCCTGCTTCTGTGAAGGTGTGCCCCCCACCCACTCACACACTACCACCTCCCCACCCCGAATTTCCCCACACTGGGGCATTCAGTCTTCACAGGACCAAGGACCTCCTCTCCCACCTGTGCCCAACAAGGCCATCCTCCCTTAAATATACTGGAGCCATGGGTCCCTCCCTGTGTGATCCCAGGCTGGTGGTTTAGACACTGGTAGCTCTGGTTGGTTGGTATTGTTGCTCTCCCATGGTGCCATAAACCCCTTCAGCTCCTTCAGTCTTCTCTCTACCTCCTCCATTGGCAACTCCATGATCAGGTCAATGGTTAACTGTGAGCATCCACTTCTGTATATGTCAGGCTTTTGCAGAGCCTCTAAGGAAACAGCTATACCAGGCTCCTGTCAGCATATACTTCCTGACATCCACAACAGTGTCTGCCTTTGGTGACTACGCATGGGATGGATACCTATGTGGGGTAGTTTCCAGACAGCCCGTCCTTCAGTTTCTGTTCCACACTTTGTCTCCATACTTGCTCCTGTGAGTATTTTGTTACTCTTTCTAAGAAGGACCAAAGCACCCACACTTTGGTCTTCCTTCTTAATGAGCTTCATGTGGTCTGTGAGTTGTATGTTGGGAATTGTGAGCTTTTGGGCTAATATCCACTTATGAGTAATACATACTATTTGTGCTCTTCTGTGATTGGGTTACTTCACTCAGGATGATATTTTCTAGTTTCATCCATTTGCCTAAGAATCTCATGAATTCATTGTTTTTAATATCTGAGTAGTACTCCATTGTTTAAATGTACCACATTTTCTGTATCTATTCCTCTGTTGAAGGACATCTGGGTTCTTTCCAGCTTCTGGCTGTTATAAATAAGGCTGCTGTGAACATAGTGGAGCATGTGTTCTTGTTATCTATTGTAGGACTGTGAAAGGATAACTTGGTTTCTGGTGGAGCAATGGCTAGAGATGGCCAGAGACCCAACAGGTATCCTTTCAGTCACATAGGGCAACACTCCTACCAGCACCTCCACAGGTAGAGGGCAAGACTACAGGCTGCAGAGCCTCAAAAGGTCTCCATATTAATGAGATATCTAAAAGCCATTGGGCATACACAATTAAACATTCCTTCCCAGACTATCCTACTTACAAATGGTTTTTAATTTCAGGCTCATCCTGAGGACACAGGGTATAGCTACATCTACTTTTTGCCATGACAATAAACCTTTTAAAATCATGGACTTCCTCCTGTCTTTGGGGACCACAATGGAGAACTGTGGAAAGGGGGGCCTTCAATTACGGAGCTGTTATCTAATCTCCCCTGGAGGACCTCTCTGCTTTCCAGCCACAAAGACCTGCCAACACAAGAAAGCTAGCTGAGCCAGCCTTGACCGCCAGGCAAGTCTCAATGACCAAGAGTCTCTACCCTCGGGGCACTGCCAGAGCTTGTCCCTCTCGTCTTTCTTGGCTGTGGGATGGTTCAACCTGTATACCCACACCACCTCTGTCCTTCTGTGGTCCCCAGCAGCATCTCAGAGCCCAAGGACAGAGACCACCGATCTCCCAATCAGTCGCTTCGGTCAGGAGACCCCCCAACCCAGGAGCTCTGTCCCCATGAAACTTCAGGCTGAGACCTCTCCACACCCAAGCGGAGTCCCAAGGCTTCTCATAGCCCAGCCATCCGCCTGGAACCATGTGGAGTGAAGTCAGTCAAATTCCCGAATTTCTGCTCCCTGAGCCACAGATTTACCCTCCTGGGATGGCAGACGCATAGGATCCACAACTCAGCCCAACAGGACCCATGACCACACATGAGCTACAGCCCTGCAATATATGTTGGAGCATCATTTGGGTATATGCCCAGGAGTGGTATATCTGATTCCACAGGTAATACTATGTCCAATATTCTAAGTAACTGCCAAACTGATTTTCAGACTGGTTGTATCAGCTAGCAATCCCACCAACAGTGGAGGAGTGTTCCTCTTTCTTCACATCCTCACCAGCATCTGCAATCACCTGAGTTTTTGATCTTAACCATTCTGACTGGTGTCAGGTGGAATCTCAGGGTTGTTTTGATTTGCATTTCCCTGATGACTAAGGATGTTGAGCATTTCTTAAGGTGCCTCTCGACCATTCAAGTTTCCTGAGTTGAGAATTCTTTGTTTAACTCTGTACCCCATTTTTGATAGGGTTATTTGGTTGTCTGGAGTCTAATTTTTTGAGTTCTTTGTATATATTGGATATTAGCCCTCTATCAGATGCAGGATTGGTAAAGATTTTTTCCCAATCTGTTGAGTGCCATTTTGTCCTATTGATAGTGCCCTTTGCTTTATAGAAGGTTTGAAATTTTATGAGGTCCCATTTGTCAATTCTTGATCTTAGAGCACAAATCATTGGTATTATGTTCAGGAACTTTTCCCCTGTGACCAAGTATTTGAATTCTCTACGACTTTTTCTTCTAATAGTTTCAGTGTATCTGGATTTATATGAAGGTCCTTTATCCACTTGGACTTCAGCTTTGTACAAGGAGATAAGAATGGATGGATTTGCATTCTTCTACATATTGACCTCCAGTTGAACCAGCACGATTTGTTAAAAATGACTGTCCTTTTCCACTGGATGGTTTTTGATCCTTTGTCAAAGATCAAGTGATCATAGGAGTGTGGGTTCATTTCTGGGTCTTCAATTCTATTCCATTGATCTTCCTGCCTGTCTCTGTACCAATACCATGCAGTTTTTATCACTATTGCTCTGTAGTAAAGTCAGAGATGGTGATTCTCCCAGAATTTCTTTTATTGTTGAGAATAGTCTTATGCTATCCTGGGTTTCTCGTTATTCCAAATGAATTTGAGAATTGCTCTTTTTATGTCTATGAAGAATTGATTTGGAATTTTGATGGGGATTGTACTGAATCTGTAGATTGCTTTTGGCAAGATGGACATTTTTACTAAATTAATCCTGCCAATCAATCCACTAGCATGGGAGATCTTTCCATCTTCTGAAATCTTCAATATTTTTCTTCAGAGATTTGAAGTTCTTGTTATACAGATCCTTCACTTGCTTGGTTAGATTCACTCCAAGATATTTTATATTATTTGTGACTATTGTGAATGATGTCATTTCCCTAATTTCTTTCTCAGCCTGTTTATCTTTTGAGTATAGGAAGGCTACTGATTTGTTTGAGTTGATTTTATATCCAGCCACTTTGCTGAAGTTATCAGGTTTAGGAGTTCACTGGCAGAAGTTTTGCACTCACTTAAGTATACTGTCATATCATCTGCAAATAGTGATATTTTGACTTTTTCCGTTCATATTTGTATCCCTTTGATTTTCTTTTGTTACCTAGTTGCTCTGGCTAGGACTTTCAGTAGTACATTGAATAGGTAGAGAGAGTGTGGGCAGCCTTGTTTAGTCCCTCTTTTCAGTGGGATTGCTTCAAGTTTCTCTCCATTTACTTTGATGTTGGCTACCAGCTTGCTGTATATTGATTTTACTATGTTTAGGTATGGGCCTTGAATTCCTGATCTTTCCAGGACTTTTGCCATGAAGACATGTTGAATTTTGTCAAATGCTTTCTCAGCATTTAGTGAGATGATCATGTGGATTTTTTCTTTGAGTTTGTTTATATAATGCATTATGTTGATGAATTTCTGTATATTGAACCACCCCTGCATTTCTGGGATAAAGCCTACTTGATCATGATGGATGATTGTTTTGATGTGTTCTTGGATTCGGTTCGAGAGAATTTTATTGAGTATTTTTGTGTCAATATTCATAAAGGAGGTTAGTCTGAAGTTCTCTTTCCTTGGTGTGTTTTTGTGTGGGTTAGGTATGAGTGTAACTGTGGCTTCATAGAACAAATTGGGTGGTGTTCCTTCTGTTTCTATTTTGTGGAATAGTTTATAGAGAATTGGTATTAGGTCTTCCTTGGAGGTCTGATAGAATACTGAACTATAACCATCTGGTCCTAGGCTTTTTTTTTTTTTTTTTGGTAGGGTAGGGAGACTTTTAATGACCACTACTATTTCTGTAGGAGTTATGGGATTCTTTAGATGGTTTATCTGCTCCTGATTTAACTTGGTACTTGGTGTCTGTCAAGAAAATAGTCCATTTTCACCAAATTTTCCAGTTTGGTTAAGTATAAGCTTTTGTAGTAGGATTTGATGATTTTTTTTTTGAATTTCTGTTTTGTCAGGAGCCATAATGGGACAAGCTAATAATTAGCAGATGATCATCCTAAAATGCTTGCCTTGGATTATAATATAATCTGTGACAATCGGCCCTCATCAGCAAGGCTGTGGAGGACTTATTTTAGGAAAGATTCCTGCTATTAATATGCTTTTCCAGTTATTATTATTATTAAAAAATATGTAACAATCACCAAGCAATAGAACACCGCTTTGGAGCAGATCTCTGCAGATCCATGAAGATGTACTCTCTTGTAGTGATGCTATATAAACAAATATATGACTTCTTAAATTTTAATGATGATCTTATAAGAATTCCTAAAATCATGTCAATGATTATTAAGCTCTTTTATAATGGGACTGCTATTAGGTCCCTCTCTAATAGTCAAAACTGCAATGAGAACTCTGCCAGTCTCCCAAGTGTCATCAATTAATTGCCCTTAGAAAGTAACCAGACTTTCTCCTGCTCAGAGTACATTCCAATGAGGCTGTAAAACAATTAACCAAAGGTCTCTAAAAGGGAACTCACAATTTATTATAGGTACTAGGACAGATGAGAAAATATTGCCTGGGTTTATCTATACAAAACTTCACTAATCTCTTAGTTTTAAACCTTCAGTGTACCTGTGGAGCTAAACAGGTGATGAATGTTTAGCCAGATAATTACTCCTAATTGATTTGCATGTAAACATTCTCTATTGTAAACTACTATTTCAATTTATGATTTGAATTTTGGTGTGAACTTGTGATGAACTTTGTAACATGTGACCATGTACTCTGTAAAATGTATAAGTACTGAGGACAAAGAGATACGAGTTAGTTAGATATAGAGTTAGAATAGTTAGATATAGAATAGAGTTAGAATAGAAAGTTAGAATAGTTAGATATAGAATAGAGTTAGAATAGAGAGTTAGAAGATAGAATAGAGATAGAATAGAGTTTTTCCCTTTTCCCAGATAGAATAGAAGTTTTCCTTTTTCCCCACTTAGGACCCTTCTGCTTTCCCCCTTAGATAGCTTTTATAGAAAACTTTTAACAACTTAGTAATAAATGCTATAACCACATCTCTAAATGTCTTTTTCTTCCTGCGACCTCAGACTAGCAGGTGAAAGTTAGAGCCCAGCAGATCCTGGTGATCGTACAAAGGCTTTTTGCCTGATCCTCTTCCATTTGGGACTGAGGTGATAAGTGGCCGGAAACTGCAGTTTCTGGTCTCAGAGGATCAAACAGATAACAGGTCAGCTACAGTAGCCTAGTAAGCAAACTTTTGTAAAGTAGATAAGTAAGATTTTATTACCCTGAATCTCTTGTGAGACCAAGTCTAACCCCCCTGCCCCCACCAATGCTCTTCCACTTCCATTCCCATCCTCCCAGTTGGCTGCCTCAAGAAGAACCGAGGAGGAAAAGAAAGAAGACTTCACACTTCTCCCATCAAGCTGGAGCTGGCTCCCAGCACTGTTTCTGTTGTTCTGTCTCTCTTTTCAGTTCTGATTTTATTAATTTGGATACTGTCTCTGTACCCTCTGGTTAGTCTGGCTAAAGGTTTATCTATCTTGTTGATTTTCTCAAAGAACCATCTCCTGGTTTTGTTGATACTTTGTATAGTTCTTTTTGTTTCTACTTCGTTGATTTCAGCCCTTGGGTTTGATTATTTCTTGCAGTCTACTACTCTTAGGTGTATTTACTTCTTTTTGTTCTAAAGCTTTCAGGTTTGCTGCCAAGCTGCTAGTGTATCCTCTCCAGTTTCTTTTTGTAGGCACTTAGAGCTATAACTTTTCCTCTTAGCACTGCTTTCATTGTGTCCTATCAGTTTTGGTATGATATGTCCTCATCTTTATTAAATTCTAAAACGTCTTTAATTTCTTTCTTTATTTCTTCCTTGACCAAGTTATCATTGAGTAGAGTGTTGTTCATTTTCCATGTTTATGTGGGCTTTCCATTGTTTTTTATATTATTGAAGACTAGCTTTAGTCTGTGGTGAACTGATATGATGCAAGGAATTATTTCAATCTTTTTGTATCTGTTGAGGCTTGTTTTGTGACCAATAATTGGTGACATATAATATGGTCTATTTTGGAGAAGGTAGCATGAAGTGCTGAGAAAAAGGTATATTCTTTCGTTTTAGGATGAAATGTTCTATAGATACTTGTTAAATTCATTTGGTTTATAACTTCTGTTAGTTTCACTGTGTCTCTGTTTAGTTTCTGTTTCCATGATCTGTCTATTTCTGAAAGTGGGGTGTTGAAGTCTCCCACTATTATTGTGTGAAGTACAATGTGTACTTTGAGCTTTAGTAAGATTTCTTTTTATGAATGTGGCTGCTCTTGCATTTGGAGCATAGATATTCAGAATTGAGAGTTCATCTTGGTAGATTTTTCCTTTGATGAGTATGAAGTGTCCTTCCTTATCTTTTTTGATAATTTTTGGTTGAAAGTTGATGTCATTCGATATTAGAATGGCTACTCCAGGTTGTTTCTTGAGACGATTTAATTGGAAAATTATTTTCTAGCCTTTTACTCTGAGTAGTATCTGTCTTTGTCACTGAGGTGCATTTCCTGTATGCAGCAAAATTCTGGGTCCTGTCTATGTATCCGGTCAGTTAGTCTTTGTCTTTTTATTGGAGATTTGAGACCATTGGTGTTAAGATATATTAAGGAAAAATGACTTGCTTCCTGTTATTTTTGTTATTAGAGGTGGAATTATGTTTGTGTGGCTAACTTCTTTTGGGTTTGTTGAAAGAAGATTAGTTTTTTGCTTTTTCTAGGTTGTTGTTTCCCTCCTTGTTTTGGAGTTTTCCATCTATTATCCTTTGTAAGGCTGGCTTTGTGGAAAGATATTGTGTAAATTTGGCTTTGTCAAGGAATATCTTGGTTTCTCCATTTATAGTAATTGAGAGTTTTGCTGGGTATATGAGTCTAGGCTGGCATTTGTGTTCTCTTGGGGTCTTTATAATATCAGTTCAGGATCTTCTGGCTTTTATAGTCTCTGGTTAAAAGTCTGATATGTCTGCTTTTATATGTTACTTGACCTTTTTTCCTTACTGCTTTTAATATTCTTTCTTTGTTTTGTGCATTTGATGCTTTGATTATTATGTGATGGGAAGAATTTCTTTTCTGGTCTAGTCTATTTGGAGTTCTGTAGGCTTCTTGTATGTTCATGGGCATCTCTTTCTTTAGGTTAGGGAAGTTTTCTTCTATAATTTTGTTGAAGATATTTACTGGCCCTTGAAGTTTGAATTCTTCACTCTCATCTATACCTATTATCCTTATGTTTGCTCTTCTCATTGTGTCCTGGATTTCCTGGATGTTTTGGGTTAGTAGCTTTTTGCATTTTGCATTTTCTTTGACAGTTGTGTCAATGTTTTCCATGGTATCTTCTGCACATGAAATTTCCTCTTCTATCTCTTGTATTCTGTTGCTGATTCTTGCATCTATGACTCCTGATTTCTTTCCTAGGTTTTCTATCTCCAGGGCAGTCTCCCTTTGTGATTTCTTTATTGTTTCTACTTTCATTTTTAGATCCTGGATGGTTTTGTTTAATTCCTTCACCTGTTTGTTTGTGTTTTCTTGTAATTCTTAAAGGGATTTTTGTGTTTCCTCTTTAAGGGCTTCTACCTGTTTACCTGTGTTCTCCTGTATTTCTTTAAGGGAGTTATTCATGTCCTCCCTAAAGCCCTCTATTATCATTATGATAAGTGATTTTAAATCTGAATCTTGCTTTTCTGGTGTGATGGGGTATCCAGGTCTTGCTATGGTGGGAGAACTGGGTTCTGATGATGCTAGGTAACTTTGGTTTCTGTTGCTTATGTTCTTGTGCTTGCCTGTTGCCATCTGGTTATCTCTAGTGCTACCTGCACTCACCGTCTCTGACTGAAGCCCATCTCTCCCATTATCTTGGTTGTGTCAGAACTCCTCAGAGTCCAACTGTCTCTGTGATCCTGTGATCCTGAGATCCTGAGATCCTGGTTTAAAGAGCTCCTGTGACTCAGGCCGCCTCTGGGATCCTGAAATCCTATGGTCCTGGGTGTGTTAGAACTCCTGGGAGCCCAGATTCCTCTGGATGTTGTGGGGTTGGGTGCAGAGCTATGATCTTCTGTGTGTTAAAGCTCCTGGGAGTACAGCTTCCTCAAGTGCTCTGAGTGGAGCAGACCCTTCGCTGCTCTGAGTACAGTGTTTTCTCTAGGAAGGGTCAGGATATGGTGTCTTCACTGGAGCAGACCAGCTAGGAGTCTGCCCCAGCAAAAAGGCCCTCTTATGGTTTTAAGTTAAGTGCAACCTGTCCTTTCTTAGTGGCTTTGTTAACAGCTTACTGGAAGATTGAGAGGAAGTTGGATCTCAGTTCGGTTTTTGTGTATTACTTCATGATTCGTGATATTGCTGTAAAATAAAATAATACCAACCATATAGAAAATTTGCTTCTAAATTATCTTTTAGGAAGTTTCGTTCATCCATCCTTGCATGCTTTCTGTGTAAGCCAATGGTTTTTTTTTTTTTTTTTTTTAAATAAAGGCAACAACAGAACCCTTAAGACTAACTTGGTTTTGTTGAAGATCTAGAGACTTACCTGAATCTCCCAAAACAGAATTCCTACATAGTGGATCATAATATCTGCAATATTGAACCATTCTATTTTATAATTTGAGAAAAAAACTGGTTAACAATTACACATGACATTAAATTTAATTTTAATTAGTTTTCATTTAATATGGTAAAAGTTGTAATGTAATCTTGCTTTTCGGGGAGACCTCCATTCTCCTGCGACTTCTCCTCTAACTCCATGAGACTTTTGAACCATACAGGTAAGCAGGTAAGCTTCACTTTCCCCACCCATTTCCCAGCTGGCTGAGCTCTCTGGTCCAAGCCAGGCTGACTGGGCCTCCCCATACCTAGAGGACCTCTATTCACCTTCACCACACCTGAGGCTCCTGAACCATACAAAAAGTTCAGGTCTGAAACCATACAGCCCAAGGATACTCATCAGAGGCCTGCCACACTAGGAATATCAAGGTTCAAACACATACCTACTAAAACAAGAACATTCAGGGACCAAAACCATCCAGATGGCTAAAGTCTCTGAAAAAACACAATCAACAAAGCCAGGGAATATGACTCCTCTAAAGTAAAGCTCCTCTATTACATCAAGCCCTAATACAACCAAAGCACAAGAAAATGACCTTAAATTCTACCTTAGAAAGACAATAGAATCTTTTAAAGAGAAAATGAATACATCTTTTAAAGAAATACAGGAAAAGACAATCAAACAAATAAATTTCTTTAAAGAAGAAACAAATCCTTTAAAGACATACAGGAAAATGCAATTAAACATTTGAAGAAAATAAGTAAAATTATATAAGCCATGAAAGTGGGAATAAAAGCAATAAAGAAAATGCAACCTGTGGAATTTCTGGAAATGGAAAACCCAGGAAAGAGAACAGGAATAACAGATGCAAGTATCACCAACAGTATAGAGGTGATAGAAGAAAGAATCTCAGACATAAAAGATACAATAGAAGAAACTGGACATCTACCAAAGAAAATGTTAAATCTAAAAGTAAAATCTTGAAGGAAATTCCTAAATTAAAAAAATTCTGGAAATCTGGAATACCATGATATACTTAACCTAAGAATAATAAGAATAAGAAAGGTGAAAAGTCCCAGCACCAAGGTCTAAAAATATTTTCAACAAAACCATAGAAGAAAATTTTCCCAACATTAAAAAAAGAAATACCTATAAAGATACGAGAAGCTTATAAAATACTTCTTAGACTGGTCCAAAAAAGGAAAATTTTCCCAGCACATAATAATCAAAACAGAAAATCAACAGTACAAATCAAAAGCAACAAGGGAAATATGCCAAGTAACATACAAAGGCAGAACTATTAGAATTATAACTGACTTTTCAACAGAGACTCTAAAAGCCAGAAGATCCTCGACATATATCTTGAAGCCACTAAAAAAACCACAGGTGCCAACCTAGATTACTATACCCACCAAAACTCTCAATCACCATGGATGGAGGGAACAAGATATTTTAAACACAAATCCATATTCAAACAATATATACTCACAAATCCAGCCCTTCAAAAAACACTAGTAGGAAAACTCCTACCCAAAAAGGATAACTACATCCAAGAAAATACAAGAAATAAGTAATTTCATACAAGCAAAACCAAAGAAAGTACATGCACATACATACTCACAGGCACACACACACACACACACACACACACACACACACACTATTCGATATAATAGAAACAGAAGAAATACTGCTAAACTCATTCTAATGGGCCACAGTCATCCTGATACTTGCACCACACAAAGTCTCAACAAAAAAAGAGAATCACAGATTAATTTCTCCTATAAACATTGAAGCAAAAATAAAATACTCACAATCAAAATGCAGGAACACATGAAAAGACATCATCTATCAAGATAAAGTAGACTTCATCCCAGGGATGCAGGAATAGTTCAATATATGAAAATTCATCAATGTAATCCACCATGTAAACAAACTGAATGAAAATAATCACAAGATTATCTCATTAGATCCTTAAAATCCACAGCACCTTCATGTTAAAGTATTAGAGAAATAAGGGATACAGGACACATACCTAAGCAATATACAACAAGCCAATACTCAAAATCAAATGAAACTTATAGCATTTTCAATAAAATCAGGGATAAGACATGGCTACTCATTCTCTCCTTATCTATTCAATACAGTACTTGAAGTTCTAGCAATAGCAATAAGCCAATAAGCCAAAAGATATCAAGGGGAAACAAAAGGAAAATTTTATATATATATACACACACACAAACACACACACACACACACACACACACATATGCTGACAAGTTCAGAATGCTTTCATGGGCATAGCTGAATTCATATCTACCAAGGAAGTAATTGGAAAGCCTTCACAAGTACAAACCAAGAATCAGACCTATAAACCCATAGAATTATACTTAATCTTTTAAATGATTATGTGTTCTGCTGTCAATCATCAGAGAGGTTCCCACCTAGATATCAGAGGCATCGGATGTTTTCATCTAGGATTGAATGCCTTAGCTCCAGACATCTGGCAAAGGCATATATATGATACTATTTTTGTTATATAATACACATTATATCTATCATAGATTATATATTTATGTATAAATATATAAAAATTGTACAATCTATTATGTAACATTTTATATATACTAAATATACTATACATATTATGTTTTGCTTATCAAGTAAGACAGGACTATATTTATTCATCTGTGACAACAACTAATAGCATTTGGAATCCCAGTTAAATAAAAATTCAGTTGCTTGTAGGTGTTTAAATATCTTCAACTTGTGACTCTCCCATGCAAATCCAGTATAAACTTATGGAGTGCATTTTATAAATTTGAAAATGATAAATTAAATTTAAAGTGAGAAAATTGAGTTTCAAGGAGATTTCACTACTTTCCTCAGATCCAACAATTAGAAGTTAAGATAAATGTTCAAAGTTCTAATGTCCTCTCTCTCTCTCTCTCTCTCTCTCTCTCTCTCTCTCTCTCTCTCTCTCTCTCTCTCTCTTTCTCTCTAAGGATTTATGTCTGCCTAGATTTATCTCTGTTCTGTTCTCATTTAGATCTTGCTTTTTTTTGTTGTTGTTGTGTTGTTGTTGTTTTTTGTGCTCATTGGTTCTATTCTAGATAATTTAACTGGCACTAAATTGTAGCTAACTGATGATGGTCCTGACTGAAAATGCTAGGCTATGCAGAAGGTGTGTTTGATCTTCTACATTGTGTTGGGGATAAGAAGGCAGAGTAGAACATGTAGTAGGTTTTTCTCTATCATATTTGTCATAGCACATGGATATGATTAAGGAAGAATTGAAGTTTGATAATTCTATTTAAAGACTTTCTTGTGAATTGTAGACCCTTCCCACTAAAACCCTAATATGACATTAGTAACTATTAGAAATTTAAATAGGAAATAATTAGAAGGACATGCATATGCAAAACAAACACATGTGAAAAGTCATAACCTCGAAGTAATGCTATGAGATCAAACTGTTTGCTGTGTTGTGTAGGTGGAGTTACCGCCAGAGCTCCTTTTATGCTGAATGTTTTTGAATTTGTTGAAGTATAAATAACGAATGTTGCAGATCGGCTGAATTTATTTTAACCTTTGTATCTGCAGCTTTGTAATAGAGGTCTTTGGAGGATTCAGTGTAATTAATACTACTTGCTTGCCTTGACCTATTTCTCCCTCAATGTTTCTCTTTCCTAAGCCTACCTGTGAATCAGAAGCCTAAAAGCCTTTAAATCTCAGCTAAAACCCTACATCGTTTTCAGCCCTGAGACTTAAGAATGCTCTCATTTCAAAAAGCCCAATTCTATTTTTTTCATGCAATAATTTAACCACCTCCTTTGCAATAAAGAATGCTTTAATCTATGTTAAGGTATGTAACAAATTGTCTCAAGAGAAATTTGTTGTAGTTTTTTTTTTTCTATTTCTCCTCTCTGATCACTGCAAATCAGATGAGAATCTTGCAGAGCCTTTCTGTACTTCATGAAGCACCTGCTCACTTCAGATTCTTGGTCTAATCCAGAGGTCTTTGTCAATTTCATTGCTGTAGAGGAAAGTAGAGATGGACCAAGACATAATAGACTAACTGAGCAATGTCTGAGAAATGAGTAAGTACTCAAATACCTTTATGGCTGTATTGTGATCAAAGTGAAGACAAATAAGGTGTTTAGTAGCTAAAACCTTAAGATATTCAACAAGATGAGAATTGATTTAGAGATTTCAATTCAAACTCTTATTATTATTGGTGTGTTTTAGGATGGGCTATTCGAACTATAGCATTATGTTTGATGATTTGATCAATGTTACTTTAAACAAAGACAAAACTAGCTGAACAAAATGTCAATTTGATACTCAAAAAGGTCAATTCAGAGGCTTCTAAACAAATTTTCCTAGAACCAAAGCCTTTCACTCTGACACTTGGAGAGAGATCAATGTGAAGATATATGCTATCTGTTATGTTGAAGGCTCTGCCAGAAGAAAAAATACCTACTATGGGAATTAATCTAAGATGAAATACAACAACCACATACACTGAGAAGCATTTCTTATTTGGAAAAATCATTGATCAAATCTCTTCTGTGAGAGGTGCCTTTCCAGCATAACAGAGGGATACAAAAGGTCTGGAAGTCAAACACCACCCTAGACAACTAAATGACAGAATGCCAAA
This sequence comes from Arvicanthis niloticus, assembly GCF_011762505.2. Taxonomy (NCBI): domain Eukaryota; kingdom Metazoa; phylum Chordata; class Mammalia; order Rodentia; family Muridae; genus Arvicanthis; species Arvicanthis niloticus. The sequence continues at coordinate 30,074,968 of NC_047663.1, read as the reverse complement.
GACAATGAAAATGTTGGCACTGGCATACTCAAAGGTTTATTCTAAGAGTTGAAACTGATCATGAAGGTAGAATACATTTTAGATGGTGCAGGAGATGGGAATTCAGATGACTGGAATGAGACCAGTGAGTAAAAACACTTGCTTTGTCCTACAAGCCTGAGATGTGATCTTACTACCCAAAACACAGGATAAAAGGAGAAAACTGGTTCCCAGCAATTGGCCTCTCACCTCCACATGCTTCCCTACACATTTAGGCCTATATGTTCCAAAACCTAGTTTAATAAAGTTACTTAAATGCTATAACCTCCCTTCTAGCAAATCATCCACTGGAGGTAGTAGAAAGGAAAGATTAATAGGGCAAAAAGGATATGGACCTGTTTAAAAATAGTTGTTTGGTGATCACAATCTTTTTTTGTCAGGATAGCAGCAGTTCAGTGGACAGGAATCAACAGCAATAACCTGATCCACTTACAAATACCATTCACTAATCAGCCATGGCTGTTTGATCAAAAAGAAACCTTAAGGCTATGACAATAGATCCAAATCTGTGGAAGCAGCAAAAAGCCTGAATACCACTAGTTCTTTGGTGGATTTCTCACTAGGAAGTGATGACAAATGATGGTCAGTAAAGAAGGCAAGGTAAATCAATGCCATAGTATCAACAGAGAAGACTGGTGTCAACAAAGCCTAGTTAGTGAAGACCAGAAGAAATGTGGTGAACCAATGCCACACATCATCATTCTCTGTCTGTTGGGCTGTATTTATGCCTTTGGCAAACATCTCGTGTTGTCTCAAGCGTCTACTTTAGCAAAATATCACTTGACATTCCAGGGAGCTTCCAGAAAAGTACCACAAGTCTGTTCTCAGCAAAACATTCTCCCATGTATCTGTCTCAGCAAAAAACATCCTCTCATAAAACAGTTTCCAGAAAATATCACATGACAAAACTTAGTCAAAAAAAAAAAAGAAAGAATAAAAAGAAAAACAACCTTTATAGACATTAACCCAAACTCATACACAGACTAAAATAAAATAGAAAAGAAGTTTCTATTTTTGTTTTTGTTTTAATTAAAATGATGCTGAGAGAGAGGTCCCTGGACAGTGGTGAGTGTGAATTTTCCTTTGAAGTACCTGTCAAAGATAGGCCAAAGTTTTGGAATGATTATAGAGAGTGAATTCAATATATCTACTTAGCATACTTTGATTTTAAAGGGTTGGGTTTCTACTATATATTGAAACTCTACCTCAACACTATGAACATAGAGACACTAATCAAGCATGGGTCAAAATGAAGAAGTTTACAGTCTTTTCTATCAGGAAATCATAGAGTAAGAAATGCAGACCGGTATCAAGAGCTCCATTGTTGTTTACTCCTTGCTGCACACTAGAGTTGGCAGGTGGTGATGCACAGATTTGCTGACTTCTGGCCTCACAATTCCACACTCGACTTTAAAATTTCCCAAATTATGCTGATACCTAGTTCCATCAATTTCTCTACCTTTTAGACGCTCTTTGGATTTTATAGTAAAAAACAAACAAACAATCAAAGAAACAAAATCCAACCTAAGGTCAATAGATTCCTTTGACCAGGATAACGAGAGGTAATGACATGGAATGTTTTCTGGGCTTTTATTTTCTATATTGGATGATATGGACTCAGTAACTAATGTAAGATCCTCAAGTGTCACATGGCTTTGGAAGAACAGTTTATGTTTTATACACACATTTATTTTTAAAATCAATGGACCTGTAGAGGAGATGTTCGAGCTCTCTAAAAACTGTCGAGGAAAAAAAAAACCACTGATTTCTTTCTTCTTTTCAAAGTCACTATTATTTTTCATTAATATGCTTAAAAATACAAGTTGCTGTGTGATTATGTCTTCTAGAAATATTAGAGGCAACACTAATTAAGTCTTACCAACATGGCTTCCTACATGACTTGGAAAAGAATGACTCCAATTGATACGGTAATGCGGAAGGGGAAAAGCACAAAAACTACAGTAAACTGAGAAACATTGAGAGCAGAAAAGTCATCTTCCCCAGGAAGAATATAACAATTACTCATCTAATACTAAGTGTTCAGCTCTGAAAATACATACCTAGCAGGCAGTGTTCTATGGACTATCAGGTTGTATTTAGGAGACAGACAGAGAGAGAGAGAGAGAGAGAGAGAGAGAGAGAGAGAGAGAGAGAGAGAGAGATGCATGCATGTAACAATAAAAAAAAAAGATGTCATGAACTTGAAAAGAACAGCAAGCAAAGCAAGGGGGCATTAAATGAGGTCTGAGGTAAAAAAGAGGAAGAGATGATTATATAATTATAATTTTAAAAATAAAGAAATAAATTTAAAAATATGTATGTACAGCTAGAAATATAGCTCAGTGGTACAGGCCCAGCATGCTTAAGGCCTTAAGTTCAGCTTGCAGCCCTACAACTATTACATATACATACACATTGTGTGTGTGTGTGTGTGTGTGTGTGTGTGTGTGTGTGTGAATAATAATGTAGAATGGAGAGAGAGGGAAGGAGAGAAACAGACACAAATACACACAGACACCCACAGGAAGGCAAAGAACAAATCTTGACTTGTTTGGTTCATGAAGCAACTTAACAGTGCTTTAACCCAAATCGAGTATGCTATTTTCTATATTTTATTACACTTTTGTTTGACCTACTGCATTTCTGAGTACATATCTAGACCTAAATATTATATATATATATATATATATATATATATATATATATATATATATGTGTGTGTGTGTGTGTGTGTGTGTGTGTATGATGTATATGTACCTAGATATTATATATATATTGCATATATCATATATAGACATCATATTGATTAGTTAGAAATACAGATATACATAATATATGTATACTTGTCTACTTCTCTGTTCTCAGACTCAACCCCCTTGCTCAAATTATCAAGTTTACCCCTAAGTTGTGATTCTGAAATATCCTCTTGTCCAGGTGTTACTATCCATTATTTCTGAAGCAGACTGGCTGCTTCTGACGTGTTTCTTCTAAGTTCCTTTATTTATTGCTAAATGTTAGGTCACTGCATGTTAACTCGGGAGAAAATAATACAGGTGTGCTATTTGCTTTGTGTCAGGAGTTTCTTACTTGTGTCTTCTGACCATATTTATACCAAAGTACATACAGAATGTGCCCATGGCCTGCAACCTGATCTCTCTCAAACTTGAATTTTAGCGTACTTCAGCTTCTTGCCTCAATAGATATGAGATTCTTTGGTTTTCTTCTGGGTGAGGGGTCAACTCTCTCAAAGGACAGGAGACACTTTTACATCTTCATTGACACTTTAACAAGATGTTGATTTATATTTTCCCAGTAAGTAGTGAAATCTCCATTGCAGAGAGTACCAAATACAGAGATCTAACCAAAGGTGCTACCATCCTATCGCAGAGGAGTCTGCACTGTGGAACCCTCCCGGAATTCTCCCTTCTCTTTCCCAGACACACCTGTTCTTTTTTGTCTGCAACTTCCACATCATACTCTTGTTTTCCTTGTTCTCAGAGGCAGAGATCAGCTCTGTAAATAAATCCACGAAGGGATTTAAAGTATAATTATCCTCTTTGTTACATTCTGCCAACAAATACTTATATTTTTAGCTAGTTAAACTCCATGGAAATCATTTTACATAAATTAAACTTCTCTTTGTATATCTTGCATTGTTCTTACTTTGATGGTGAAGAAAGTGAATAACATAGTAGGTTAATGAACTCTCTCTGCCTGTAGAATTATTAAATGGAGGATTGAAGTTTGAATTCAGATGCCTGACTTTTTAACCCCTACATTGCTTTTACATCCTCACTGCTTCCACATTTTTCTTTCAAGGATATTACTGGTTTGGTTTTCAGATGGTGGTATGCTATGCAAGTCAAACTGGCTTTGAATTCATGAGTCTTCATCCTTCAACCACCAGATAACCAGTATTGCAGATTATCATCAGCACATCTGGCAAGCTTTAGGATGAATCTGGAAGCTAGCTGATTATGCTAATTTCCAAACCTTTCTATCTACTATAGTCTTACTGTGCTCCTGACTACCAATCTTATCTAAATATTAATTGCCTAAGAACTTTATGTATTTGCTAGTTTTGTTTATTAGAAAATATTTAAAATATTGTACAAACAAGATTCTTGGAGAGCAACATTCTGAGGAATCTCTATAATAATTATACCCTTTCTCATGTATTCATACTTTAATCATAATAGCAGCATGCTTGGGATGAACAGAGCTTGTAACGTGCTTTCATCACAGATGTGTATAAGTTATGTAAACTGCCATCTTTTCTAATCCAACATTATTCTAGATTTGTCTCTAAGTGACAGCTCAGTTACATAACATACATACACACATACACAGAAACAGAGAGAGAGAGAGAGAGAGAGCAAATAAACACAAATAAATAGATGATCCTCAGTTATTCCTGTAGGCAAATCGTAGTATCCACTATGAGACTTGAAGACCTGCTTTAGAGTTACAATCCTTTCACCTGTTGTAGTCAGAAATTGCAAATCTAAAGACAGCAAGCTTTAAGAGGCATATGGTCATCCTGACATTACAAAGAAAATTTGTGGGAAATTAAAACATGATGGCTTAATGACAGACAGAGATTATTAAAAAATAGAAAACTGGCATATTTTAAAGTCAGGAATTGAGGATATTTGAAAAGCATTGCAAGAGTGACTGTATTTCTTAAGTCAGCTGTCACTGTCTGCAACTTTGCTTCTCTTGGATTTCACTCTAAATCTATTTTCTGAATTGCTACCTTGTTTGTGCCAGGTTCTTCTTACCTCCAATGTCCTTTCACTTTATTTGTGTGTGTGTGACATTATATTACTAGCCAACAAGAAATGATGATTTTCTTCTTCCATATTTTTTCCTCTAGTCAGAATTATATATTAAGTAAAGTAATTTCCTCAGATAGGTCTTCAGGCTTCTGTAACAGCCACTAAACACTGACTTCCATTAATTTAATATGTTGATATTGTTGAAAGACATGAAAGTACATCTACATTTTCACTAGAGAGAGATTGTACTGACTAATAACCATCTACATCACCAATACAGAAGATAAATCCCAGCAGTAATTCTTATGGGTTCTAAACATTTATTTTTCAAATATAGGGGTTTTAGAGGGCTTTTAGGTTAGAAAATTTGAGTACGTGATTTTCAACTTTTTATTTTCAACACTTGAGACTGTATATAAACCAGACTTCATAAATAATTCATAACCATTAAATTATACCAAGTACATAATCTTATAATATTCCCCTGAGAAGCAGTTACACACACCACCACCACCACCACCATCATTTCAAATTATTCCATCTTTATCTATAATACATTGTTTTTATTTGTTTATTTGTGAAGTTCCTTATCAAATGAAGAGTCCCTTAACCTCTGAACATTTATCCAAGATAAATAAAATGTTTCAGGAAAATTAATTGCAAAAGAAAAATATTTTTAGTAAAATAAGATTCATAGAGTATATAATAAAATAAAACGATATTATAAATATATTTCTTTGGGAGGTTAGAAATAGAACACCTACATGATTGCTAAATTAGTACCTCTGCTAAGTATCTAATAGCAACCTGTTAAATAGTAATTTTTATTAAATTATTTGTTTGAATGAATAAAAGCAGTATAGCTGGGCATGCTTTAGTTTAATTCACTGCTTCAAAATAAGACATAGTTTTCTACCTTCCTATATATTGATGTTCTTACTTTGAATTACTGGATATAGTGCCGCATCCTTGCATGGATTATTACATACAATTAAGCACGAAGGTAAGTTATTACATACAGACAAGCAGGCAGAATTTATGGCACACATCTGGATCAAAGGGGCAGGTTTAGCTAATCTCAGGAGGAATAGTCTCTGTAGAGGAGCAGTCTTCTTCAAATATCTTAGTGAAAAAGCTATGGTGGACATTTGCACAAACTGTGAACACTTACACTTGAACAACACCCAAAAAGGCTTTGGCATTTTCCTCTAGGTGTCATCCCAGGTTTAAGACTTTGTAATTTTACCATGGGTCTGAAGCTATGGTCCTTGACATAGCTATACATGTCAACCACAGGCATTCATACAGGACTTCACACACTCAGGGTTTCTTCCTGTCTTCACTTATAAAGGCTTTTATAGTTTTTATCATATACATAAAAGGTACATAAATTTTATGCATTACTTACTCTATTAGTCAGGATCCTCTAAAAGAACAGAAAGGATAAAATAAATAAAATAATACATGTTTATTAAGAGGGGATAATTTTAAAAAGACTCACTCACGTGAGGTTGTCTGGATAGCCCAACAATGGATGGTTGATGCTGGAAAGGCTGGCACCAGTATTCAATTAGGTCACAACAAGTTAGCTATCTCAGCAGTTCCTGTCTGGTGCTGGAGTCCTGAGATGCTTATAGAGAGCTGTTGTTCTTCTGTTTACATTGGAATGCTGAATAAGTTATATTATATACTGCCTTTAGGAATAGAATAGACAGAATTGTCAAAGGAGAATGAGGACAAGCAAACAAAAGAAGTTTCCTTCTTCAGTGTCCTTTTATCTATGCTGCTACCAGAAATTGTAGCACAAATTTAGGATGAGTCTTTCTGCCTCAGACATTCAAATAACCTGGTAAAGACAATCACACATGGGAGTGCCTCACAGCTTAGTCAGAGTTAATTCCAGATGTAGTCGGGCCTACAGCCAAGACTAAATCACAAATTTTAACATACTAAGTTTAAGGTAAAGACGTGAAGTAAAATGCTAGATACATTTGTTTGCTATAGATAGATAGATAGATAGATAGATAGATAGATAGATAGATAGATAGATAGATAGATAGATATCAAGTGTTTTAGGGCACAGATATTGCTTAATAATTGGGCTCTAGTTTTAATATACTGTTATGAATTTGTCAAAGGTTTAGAATGCTGTGCAGTATTGCATTTCATAGCTCCATAAATTTGAATCTGCAATGCTATGGAAATGTAATTCTATAGAATGATGCTATTAAAAGAAAAGCAATATTGAACTTTTCTGGTTCCTAGGAGACATTTACATATATAACTACCTTTTGCATATATCTTTGCAAAAACATTGTTGCTAACCCAATGTGGTAAATTATAGGGGAACTTTTTAGTTAATACACTTCAAGATAAAATAAATTATTTGAATGCAGATAGCAATGCTTCTTGGAAGAGAAAATAAAAGCAAGATCAGATTAGATCAGAAGGTTACCATTAGTAAAACAGTAGCATATCAATCAAGTCACACAGGGAAAATGAATAGAAAATGTAGGTGAATAATGGAGTCGTCAAAGGGACATCTGGGAATACTCCTGGAGTATTTGCCAAATGGTCTTTGCCTTGCCTGGGAAATATTTCTTCTGTGGATTCCACGAGTCCCCTGGTACTTAGCTACAGAAAGTTTAAAATGCTTTATGGCTAAAATAGCTTTCTAAATTTGTAGTTTTTCTGTGTGTGGGTGGATAGATGGAAAGATAGATAGATAGATAGATAGATAGATAGATAGATAGATAGACAGACAGACAAATAGATCGGGAGTACCTACATAATTTTATTATTTTATTTCTGGTTAAATATAATGCAATTGTATTCTTGTTTAAGCTGAAGTTAAACTATTCTGTAAATCAACAGGAATGTGAAATTACTGGTTTAAAGTATGTAATCTGGTTTATGGAATTGCCCTTAAACATGTTCTACATGTTGGACTTTGTAATTAGTTTAAGTGGTTTTTTAATTTCACTCTTTTTACTCAGAAGAGCTTAGGTATTCACATAGGGTACAGATAGTGAACAAAATTTGAGAGAACATCAGGTTGGATGCTGGATGCTGCCTCTTCATATGTGGTTACAGCAAAATAGAAGTGAATTATAAAGAAAACATTAAAAGTGCCTTCTCTGTCATCATTGCTGTGGACACTGATTTCTTTAACCAACCTTTTTATTATAAGAACAAATTGGTTTTGCTTACCTGCACTCCATTATGCAAATAATCTTTCAAACCTCGTTTATCAGACAGGCTACTTGGAATATAGCAGGAGAGCTGACGGTAGGTTTTAGTATGGTTGTTGATGGTTGGGGAATGATGCTAGCAGTCATGGTTGTATTAAGAATTGACTGCAATTGAACCAAAAGATATGAAATTCAGATTAATATCGGAATTGCCTGTATAAACACACACACACACACACACGAGCGTGAGACCATTATCTATACTGCAACATTTGGGATTCTTTTTTTTTTATTAGACATTTTTTAATTTACATTTTAAATGCTATCCCCTATCCTGGTTTCCCTCTAAAAACTCCCTATTCCATCCCTCCTGCCCCTGCTTCTAAGAGAGTGTTCCCCACCCATCCACCACTCACTCCCACTTCCCCATCCTGGCATTCCCCTACACTGGGGCATTGAGCCTTCACAGAACAAAGGGCCTCTCCTCTCACTGACGTCCCATAACGCCATCCTCTGGTACATGTGCCTTTGGAGCCATGAGTCACTCCATATGTACTCTTTGGTTGGTGGTTTAATTCCTGGGAGCTCTGGAGGGGAGGAGTCTGATTGGTTCATATTACTGTTCCTCTATGGGGCTTTAAAGCCCCTCAACTCCTTCAGTTCTTTCTTTACCTCCTCCACTGGGGACCCTGTCCAATGGTTAGCTGCGAGCATCCACCTCTGTATTTGTCAAGCTCTGGCAGAGCCTATCAGGAGACAACTATATCAGGCTCCTGTCAGCAAGCACTTCTTGGCATCCGCAATAGTGTCTGGGTTTTATAACTGTATATGGGATGGATCCCTAGGTGGGACAGTCTATAGATGGCCTTTTCTTCAGTCTCTGCTCCACACTTTGTCTCTGTAACTCCTCCCGTGGGTATTTTGTTCCTCCTTCTAAGAAGGACTGAAGTATCCACACTTTAGTCATCCTTCTTCGACAGTTATGGTGGTGCATGCCAGTAGGATTTGCTGAAGGAGGCAGAGGCAGGAGGACCAAGAGTTCGAGTCCAGCCTGGACTACCTTGGGGATTCTTATTTAATTGGTTTAAGGTTCAGGTTGGTTTAAGGTTCATGTTTTAAATGCCCAGTAATTGTAATAGATAACCGAAATTGGAAAACTCTGCTAAAACTAATACCTTACCACAACAAAAAAACACATAAATATACACAGTGATAGTATTGATCACAAGAGTTCTGTCGTTTTCACTATTTTTTAGGTACTGCAAATGTTTTTGTTTGTTTTGTTTTCTTTGGAATTAACCCATTGTTACTAAGTTCAACTAAGGTTATTGTTGTGTTTATCCATGTATTTGACTTTGACTAAGTGAAATGAAGTCGACCAAGGAAGCCCTTCCCTTTTTGTTTTGCTTTTCTGAGACAGAGTTTTATGTAGGTAAGGCTTACATTGAACTTCTGGTCCTTTGGTCTCTACATGAACAAGTACTGGAATTGTGGTTGTACACTTCTAGAACCGGCTTCTATACCCTTTTAGGACTTGAAGTCAAAGAGCAGTCCTGACAAAGGACTTCAGCCTGATCTGTTGATTCTTCATCATAATCAAATATGTATCAATTTAAGGAGATTAGTGCATAATATAAAATAAAATGATACATTTATATAAAAATCTCTTGCTTCTTTCAAAGACTTGGGCTTTCTAAAATGTGATGATAGGTGGATATGCATCTTTGGATGCTTTTAGAAGATGGGCAAAAGTAATTTGGGAGCAATATCATAATTGATTTTGAAGAGTTGTCATTTTTAACTTAAAATTTTCATTTGAGAATTGGATGAAAAGTCATTGAAAACCAATACAACACCAGAATCCATTCTAGCAGCTCTTGTTTAGTCATCCTCCACACGAGGTCTCAAATACTTTTAGATTCTAATCTAAATGCTATGCTCTGGCTTTTGGGTTCCTAAAGATTTATAGATGATTTTTGTCATCTAAATACCATACCAAATAGTCCCAAAATGTTACATTCAATGTAAGTCATTCAACTCAAGAATCTTGTTTTTTGTTTGTTTGTTTGCTTGCTTGCTTGTAGAAGAACCGTTATTTCACAGAGAGGGACGTATAAAAGCAGGAATGGTAACATTTTATGGCTTTCAAAATATAATTTCTAATTTTCTTAACATAATTATAAAGGACTAGTGAAAATAGCATACAAAAGTACTTCAAATTTACAAAAACTATTAAATCTCTTCTACCTCAGATGCTTCAACTACTGTAAAAAGAAAGTCAAAATTTCTTAGTGAGAATTGTTGAGTAGGTAGTGAATGATACTCTGTGGCTTATTATTGATACCATTTTAATATCTGTTCTGTATTTGTTTCTAGGCCAGGAGAAAAGAATCATGGGTATGGTAGTTAGTAGATAGTTTGATACATATTGGTTGCAGAGAACTGAATACAATAAAATACATATAATTCCCACAATTGTATATTACAGGACACATTGGATTAGAATCTAAAAGTAACCACTCTACTTTCACATTCAGTAAATTGGAAAGGATGCATTCATTTTTACCCCTTAGGAAGACCAATGTTTCATCAGTATATTGAACTGCATCTCAATACCCAGTTTTTTCAGAGTCAAAATACTGTGGAAGGTGGCAAGTTCCGGGGTCGAGCTCCTCCCGTCAATCAACTTCACTGAATTTAGGAAAGGTCTGCCCACTCTGACCTCAGCCAGATGGTGACTTGTTTTAATGTGAATTTTTAAGAAATAAATACTGTTTTTACAACAATGATTTATTGCTGATCTGAGGGGAAAATGTAAGTCTGAGTCTAAATAATGTATCTATCTTTAAAAGCTGCAAAATTTATCAACACCTATGAATTAAATATTCAGTATTAAACATGTTTCAGACAGCACAGGCTTCTCCCTAACAGTGGTAATACCGACAGAAACACGCAGACACAAATCTAATACTATTTATCAAATGCTGTACTTGAAGTATAATCAGGTTTGCTAGTAACACACAAGAGAGAGGAAATGGTACTGAGAAAGGAGAATTTAGAGACTGATGAGAGGCCCTCTTGAGATTTTGATTACTTCTTTAAAACAGCTGGCAAATCTTTGAGATCACAGCTCCTCCAAAACCATGGGCCTTGATTGGTTCTGATGAACTTAAGTACCTGTGTTGGCCATGTAACACAAGCAAGAAGAGAAAGCATTTGAAAGTACTATAAAACTAGTCTAGAGCTGCCCAAACGTGTGTAATGAGTCATCTGAGAACCGTGTGGAAACATGGATGTTGATTTCCTTCATTGGAGCACAAAGGCTGTAATTGTCAAAACTTCCAGGCAATATAGTCCTACTGACTCAGGCACTCTTATTTGTAGAATTAAGCTCTGGCTTTGCTGACAATGGAATTACAATCCAGAGTTTCTCCTCTACATTTTGTCTAATCTCCCAGATGTCTCCAAGATATTGCAGGGATGCTTGAGTGATGGGTAGTAATCTTCAAGTGGGTAATAAAAATCAATATAGGAAAAATGAAATTGTAACCTGAAGTTAAGAGAGAAGTGGGGAGAAAAAAAAAGAGGAATAAGACAGCATTAAGCAGAATAGAAGGCTACCAGGTAACATATGGGCAGTAAGAATAAATATTGATTTTTGGAGCTTCAAAACTTTTAGATTGCTTGGGGAAATATGTGACAACTCAAAACATAAAAATATTATCAGGCTTGGAGGAGTAGTGCTGTCATCTCAGCATTTGAGATGCTAAATGGAGAATTCTGAAATCAAGGTCATCCTGGGCTGGATAACAACATTGAGGAAAGCCTGTAATACATAAGATTATCCTCAGTGAAACAAAACAAAATAAAACAGCAAGGAAGAAAAGAACATTTTAAATACAACAATTAGTTGATTGGCATTAAAACTGGCCCTGTAGATGTGGCCCAGTGCTAGAATCCTATACTCAAATGGATAAATCCCTGTATTTGATTGTAAAGCTAGAACCCATGGCCAGAAGTAATAGCCAACATAAAACAAACTCAGTGTCTCTGGCCTTCTATCAATTTCATATTATATGTATTGTGTTTTACTAATGTTCCAGTTCCCTTTGCGTTTTCTGTTTTTCCTCTCTCCACATCTATTTGTCCTTGTCCCTCCCTTGAAGTGGTCCTCTACTTCCAAATCATCTTCTTTGCTTTTTTCTACATAAAGAAGAAAACTGCATGCTACTTATCTTTTTGTAACAGGCTAATATCACTACAAAATGTTGTCTGCTGCTGCCCATTTTGTTTCAGGACAAGGCAATTTCATTCTCCTTTAAGAAAACATAACATTCCAAGAATACATAGTATCCTATTTTCTGTATCAGTTCAGCTGTGAAGTACCAAGATTTATCCCTTATCATAACTACTGTAAATAGTGACTCAGTAAAGAATGATGTGACACTATCTCTTCAACTAAAGACCAAAGAATGGTATAATTGGATCATTGGTAGGTCTCCTTTTAGTTTTTGAGAAACGTCCGTGTGTTTACTTCCATGTTTATAAAAAATTTTCATTCCCCACTAATACTCTCTAAGAATTTTGTTTTGTGCAAGGAATCATTATCTTTTATTATTCATTGTCTTTTGTTAATATCCATTCTAACTTGGATGGCATAGAATTCAAGTGAAGTTTCATATTTATTTTTCTGATACTTAAGTATATTAAATATTATTCTCATACATTCTGGGCATTTGTATTTCTTCTTTTGAAAAATACCTCCAAATATTTTTGACACTTTAATTATTACTCTTTTGTTGTCAGCATTTTTTATTTTTTTATTATTTATTTATTTATTTATTTATTTATTTATTTATTTGGTTTTTCGAGACAAGGTTTCTCTGTGTAGCCCTGGCTGTCCTGGAACTCACTTTGTAGACCAGGCTGGCCTCGAACTCAGAAATCCGCTTGCCTCTGCCTCCCAAGTGCTGGGATTAAAGGCCTGCACCACCACCGCCAGGCTATTTCTTTATATAGTGACTCAATATTGATATTTATTATCTATCAGATAAATAGCTGGTGAAGATTTTTTTTTTTTGCTTTTTAAATTGAATGTATTCTTCTTTCATATAATGCATTCCAACCAGTTTCCCCTTCCCCTGCTCCTCCCAGCTCCCCTTGTCACCTCCCCCCTTCCTCAGATCCACTCCCCCTAAGTTCCCTTTTAGAAAGGAGCAGGTTTCCAAGAGATAAAAAGGATAACACACACACACACACACACACACACACAAAGTAAGACAAAGCAAAAGCCCTCCTATGGAGACTGAATAAGTCAACCCAATAGGAAAAGAGAGTCTCAAGAACAGGCAAGAAGAGTTAAACATATCTACTCCTACTCTTCAGAGTTCCACAAAAACACCACGCTAACAGCCATAACACATACATAGAAAACCTGGTGTGGACCATGCAAGCCCTCTGCCTGCCCTTTAGTCTCTATGAACCCATAAAAGCCCTGCTTAATTCATTTAGTGGGCAATGTTCTCCTGGTGTACTCCACCTACTCTTACAAACTTTTCTCTTCCTGTTCTGGGGTTCCCAGATCCCCAAGTTATTGAGCCCAATGGAGACCTCCATTTTAGACTCTGCACATAATGTCTAGCTGTGGACTTCTGCACTGGCTCCCATGGCTATCAGAGGAAGCCTCTCTGATAACAACTGAGCACACAATCCTAGGTCTCTGGGCTATCCATTATCTGATTCCAGGCCATCAAGTCAGTGTTGGACATGGATTCCCTCTCATGGAGTGGGCTTCAAGTTAAACCAGATATTGTGGTCCTCTACTTCCAAATCATCTTTTTTGCTTTTTTCTACATAAAGAAGAAAACTTTTTTCTTTATGTACAATTTTCCAGCAAATTTTGTGCCACAATTGACCCAGTACATCTTGCAGGAAACATTGTAGGTCAGAGGTTTGGTGTCTGTGTTAGTGTCTAGTTTTCTCTTTCCATAGTTTAAAGAGTATCTTGTCAGGCCAGGGAGTCTAGACATAGGGTTGAAAGCTCCATGCAGGCACCATCTCAAATTCCCTATGTTCAATGGAAGATTTTTCTCGTATTCTATGACTTGGTTATTCTCTCTCCTGATCATTGGGTTTTCTAGACAAAAGCTTTTATTTATTTATCTATTTATTTATGTGTATGGGAGTTTTACCTGCATCCATATCTGTTTAGTACATGCATGTGGTACTCAAGGAGACCAGAAGAAGACATAAGACCCTCTGGAATTAAAGTTACAGAGAGTTGTAAGCCATTTGACTGCCGAGAATGAAAACTAGATCTTTTCTGAAAAAAAAAAAAAACAAAAAAAAAACAAAACAAAACAAAAAAAAAAAAAAAAAAAAAAAAAAAAGGTTAGTGCTCTCATCCACTAAAAATCTCTCTTCTCCAAGCTTAGCGTTTTCTCTTTATTAATTTATATCAACTACAAATGGAGGTAATTGAAATTCTTCCTTAACTGTTGTCTTTTTTATTTTTTTGGAAAAAAAATGCTATGGATGAAACTTCTAGTTCTAATTTTAATATTATTTCAGAAAATAGACTCACTTTGTTGTTTCTAATTTTAGAGGATATGACTGACTATGTATGGCCTTTTTTCCTGAGACAAAATCTTTCTGTATCCGACTGACAATCATAAAAGATTTCAAGTATTATTAAGAGTGTTCTAAATCTTTTGAGATGTTAGAATTATTTTTATCCCTGATTCTGATTTTTTTGTTTACCTTATTATTATTGATATGAATATGTTGCACACCACTATATGTCTTGATTGAAGCTACTTTGATCATACTATGTCCTCCTTTCTGTGTCAAAGAGGTTCACTTTTAACTACTTTCTCAGACATTTTTTAAAACCAATGTTCATCAAGGATAATTATCTGATGGATTATTTTGTGTCACAAAACATTGTTATCAGAATATTTTCCATTTAGACCTGTGCATAAAATATGATGATAAATAATTCATCCTGAGAAAACTATGGAAGCTCCCTGCAGCCCTTTTCAGACAGG
The DNA here is from genome assembly GCF_011762505.2 of Arvicanthis niloticus. Classification (NCBI taxonomy): domain Eukaryota; kingdom Metazoa; phylum Chordata; class Mammalia; order Rodentia; family Muridae; genus Arvicanthis; species Arvicanthis niloticus. The sequence goes on along the minus strand of NC_047663.1, from coordinate 30,059,914 downwards.
TAGCATTGCTTTATATCCAAGAGTAACCTCAAACTTGCTATCTCCCTGCCTTATCCCACAGAACACACTTCCTCTAGCCCTTCTTATGAGTAGGCTTAAATGGATTGGCGCAGACTGGTGAAATTCCACTGCCCTTATTTACCTGGGAAAATCTTTCTATCTTCCGAATTTTTGACAGTTAGCTTTTATGGAAGAATACTCTTAGTTTATGTTGTTGTTTTTATTTGTTTGCTTGCTTGCTGCTTGTTTGTTTTTGCTATTTTTGGTTTGATTTTTTTGTATTATTTTTTTCCTGGGATTGTTTTCCAACACTTGGAATACCTCAACTCATGATTTCCTGAGCAAAGTTTCCTTTGATAATCTCTTCAAGATTGTATATAACAGATATTCTTGCTTGTTTCAGCATGGATGACTAAATTATAATCTGCTTCAATAATGTTATCTTTGGACTGAAAGTTTGGGGGTTATTTTTTAGTATTCTTTATTTAAGTACACTTCTGTCATTTTCTCTCTTTTTCTTCTTTCTGAGATTTGAAAAATCCACACATTATCTTTCCTGATGACACCCCACAGGTGTTCATGATATCATTTTCTTTTTCATTTAGTACATTCCTCAGTTATAGAATGTGTATGTATGTGTTCCTTTTATTCTCTCTCTATGTACATCTCTCTTTGTGTATCTGCCTGTCTCTCTTTTTTTGTCTCTCTCTGCCTCCCTGTCTGTTTGTTTTTCTCAGTCTCTGTCTCTCTTTATCTATCTCTGTCTCTAGCTGCTGTCCTTTCTCTTCTCTTCTTCCTCCTTGTCTTAAACATTTAAATTTTATGTATTTTGTTTTCTTTGTTTTACTAAGATACCTGTAAGTGTTTTAGAGTGCTCTTCCAGACTACAGAATTTCCACAAAGTAATTACTTCTAATTTTGTTAAACAATTCATAAAACTTTATTTCCTTGGAGTTATTCACTGAAAAGTAATTGAGTGTCTTTTATACTGTCAGGTTTTCTTGAAGTTTCATGATGTTTGATGTATGAACTGAGGTCACAGGTGAAATAAGACTCTGAACTATTTAGGAACTTTATCTCTTCAATTCATAAATTCATCTATTCTCATTGTTTTCATTATCAGAAATATGGTATAAACTTCCTTTTTCTTTTTCTTTTTTCTTTTGATTCAGAAAGTATTCTTTTCAACCATTGTTAGACGCCAACTCATGCAGTATTAGAATGGAATGGTGGAAGATTCCTATCATTCCATACAACAGAGTTCATTTAGATACAAATCAGCCAGGAGTTGATTATAACAGCCATTCTCAAAATTTACACTTCAATGCCTTTTGAAACCTGCTTTTTATCTTAAAGCTACTCTTAAATAGAAGTAGTGGAGATATAGTGTTATTACTTTGCTATTAATATCTTACAGTAGTGTGTGTGTGTGTGTGTGTGTGAACATGTGTGTTAGATGGGGCTCTGTTTATTATGGTAATTGCATAATAGTACTGTTTCCCTCGTGTTCCAATGATATGGTTAGTTGACTTATCTGAAGTTATTTTCTTCCAGTTAGCCAAAATTGACATACCTTCTTCATATGAGACAATGAATTTCTTACATATTGTGAAAAACAAGACAAAAAAACACACAATAACATAAAGTTTGTTGTTACTTATGTCTTCATCACAGAGGGAATTCTATATACGACTCTAGAAATCTGATTCTTCTTAAATCTTTCTGAACAGCACCTCTTGATTTAAATCCTTTTACTATTTTTGCTTTTCTTTGCCAAGATATAATCATGGAAGGGATGTGTTTGTTTACTTTTTTGAAAGAAATGACCTTCAATACATCTGTGAATCTTTCTACATGGTGTAGTTAAGCTACCCACCAGCCTTAATGAAACCCTCGAGTAAATCAGTTTAAGAGGAGCCGAAACTTTTTACATCACCTTTGCAAACATACAAAAGCAAGAACAGGTTTGTTTTCCCAGAGTTATAAGTCAAAGACTAGGCAGTTTCATGGTTCAGTTTGGCACCTTGAACATCTGGCTTTAGTACATTCCAATATATCTGCTGAAGTAAACTAGTCAAACATTCTGGGCTCACTAATTCATCTAGTTACCACGAATGTTAACTTGTTCCCGTTAAAATAATGCATTACTGTGTCTGCGGGAACTTACAGAGGGAGAGATGTAGAGAGATGGTTTGTTAACATCGCAGAGGCAGTGGGTCTACTTGAGTCGAAGATGTTCCAATCTATACTTACATTGCACGCATGAAAATAAGTATGTTTTTAAATAATATCCAACAACAAGGGCTTTATTATTTTTATTTAGAAAGAGCAGGGCATTATTTGTTTCCATGATATAGAACAAACCACAAAGCAATTATAATGAAACTGTTACACAACTCTGCCCTAATGTAAGTTTTAGTAGCCAGAGTCAATAACGTATTATGGTGATCATTTCTGCCATTCAGAACCATATTATCACTGAGTCAGTAAGAGTGGTGATGAACAGTCCAGCTTTCTGCTTAGCTTCTTCTTATTGCCTGAATCTAATTTCAGAAATGTCTTCAGTTTATAGATTAGAAAAGTAAAAATCTACATTCACTCTTCTATCCATTCATTCTTCAAATACTTATTTAGTGTTTAATAATTTCTCAGAAGCTGCTACAAGGCTTTAATAATGGGAACAACACATCCATTTGCTTTTATATGGAGCTTTTATTCCAAGAAGTAGGTGATAAAACTGCAGACAACGGTTATACAGGAACATATCCTCAACAGTTTTATAAACATCACTGTTGTGGAAAACACAGATAGAATAGCAATGCTACAGAAGGGCAAGGAATATTAAAAGGGAAAAGCATGGGAAGACCTCGGTAAAGGCGGCTAATTTAAGCATAGAGCTGAAGGGAGAACAGAAACAACTTTTGTTTGTTTGTTTGTTTTGTAGTTGCTTCAATAAAAGACACATGTGTGCAGACTATCTTTAAAAACAAGCCTTCTCTTAATTTTTCCTTTGTTCATTTGACAATGTTTCCATGAAGGCAGAGTTTTCAACATATTAGATCATTTCTTTCAGTTGCTCTGGAATGTACCTTTCAGCTAAAGTGCACATTAGCTTTAGAAAACAAAGTCTGGATTTGAACATCTCAGCCTAAATGGGATGCCTTAATAATTAAATAATATTCAATGTTCTGCAGAAATTATTAAATATTCTTTGTCAGCACTCCAGTCGCTTCAATATGATAAAGATGTTGGTATTTCTGAAGATGTATTTTCACATTCTTCTAGAAATGTTTTCTTAACACTAATGGGGAAGAAATTCTACATATGTAAAATTTATTCTTGGGTATATATTCTCAGGTTTGTATTACTTTATGTATCTCATCCTTCATTTTGTAATAGTATCTTTCATCTATTCTTTAAACTTTTCATGCATATATAAAATTCATCTTGTTCACCTGTAAACTCCCCAAATCCCCTGTAAAACATCTCTGTTCCAACTTCATGGTCTCTGTCTTAATATTTATTATTATCTCTATTATCATCATTATTATTATTAAACCCACTGAATCAAATTGGTGCTGACCCTGTGCACATGAGTGTAGGGCTATCCCGTGGGGATAGGCACCATGCCTGTAGCCACTCCTCTAAGGAAAAGTGACTCTCCCACCCATGTAGACATAGCTATGAACATAGCTGCCTTACCCACAACTTCCACTTTGAACAATCATAGGTAAGAGTCCCAATTATTAACATCGTTCTTTGGCTATTTTCAATCATACAAGTTCATGTGAGTGTCAACTGAAAAGTAATACATAGTAAATCATTTATTTGTTTTATTAGTATTTCTTTGTGACTAATACAATTATGCCCAGCATTTCCCCCCTGATAATTATTTACGTTTTTCTCCTACATTCTTTCTTCTATAAGTAGCCTGTACTTATTTTTCCTTTGCTAATTTGAAAGTTAAGTTTTCATTGAAAACTTAAAACGCTGAATGCCTTTATATAGTCTATTTTTATAAAGAAATATTCATCTTACATGAATAGCATAAAAACATAACATATTTTATTGATTTCGCTGCTGACAAATATACTCAAGGCCTTCATCTTTATTCCTTTTTGAAAATCATGGCTTAAAAAATGTATTTCAAGTAATTTTTGCAGAAAAGTATCTGTGGCATAATTTTTTCTGTCTTTTACGTGTGGATATGTCAGTTTGCTTTCCCATTTGAATGCTAGCATTGCATTATATGAAACAATGTTTAAAGCATTTTCCCCTTGGTTTAGCAAATATGTTTATATTATTTTGAAGTATTTGAATTTATTTGCTCAGTATTCCTTTGCTTATTACTAAAGTTTTGGGGTTTTTTTTCTTCTCTTTCAGGGTATATTTACTGGTGTTGTTATTGTTGGCAAATTGAAGTCTCGTTATACATAGATACCATTTTATAGTAGATTTTGATTCAACTCTATGATCATTGTACTGGCAACTTTATATGTCAACTTGACCAAGGCTAGTGTCATTTCGGAATAAGAAACTTCAATTGAAAACACTCTCCCACCAGGCTTGCCTGTTTACTAGCCTGTAGTACATCTTCTCTAATGAAGATGGATACGAGAGAGTGCCCAGCTCAGTATGGAGAGCACCACTGCTGAGCTGGTGGTCCTGAGTATACTAAGAAAGCATAGGTTGAAACTCATGAGAAGAGAGCCAGTAAGCAGCACTCCCCCATGGGCTCTGCTTCTGTTCTCACATCCAGGTTCCTGTCTTGAGTTCTTCCCATGAGTTCCTTGGGTAATTGAACTACAAGTTATAGACCAAAATAAATGCTTTCCTTCCCAGATTGCTTCTGGCTATGATGTTTTATCACACCAAAACAGCCCTGCCTTAGACAATCATCATATAATGAGCACTCCGGGTGCATATTCACGAGCTTCCTGGGGTATCATCAGTGTTTTCTCAAGTATTTGATCATTTCTTGCCCCTCTTCATGGTTCCACCTTTATAAATTCTATCAGTTATGTGAAGGTATACAGAGTGCTATTTGTTAACAAACTCCACATATTATATTGTTTAGATTTATGGTGAAGAATTCTTTGTTTTGTTGCATTATTTTTTAACTGAGCATTATAGGCTTGTCAATACCTTTCTTGTGTTATTAAATCTTGATCTTGCATCTTTCCTATTGTCACAATTGTACTTACTTTAAAAATTTGTCTTTTAAGTTGTTTAATAACATTTTCTGGTATTATCTATGTATTCTCTAATGTCTTATATTTGCATTCTTTTCTTTGTTTTTTTTTGTTTTTTGTTTTTTTGTTTTTTGTTTTTTTGTTTGTTTGTTTGTTTTGTTGTTGTTTTTTTCGAGACAGGGTTTCTCTGTGTAGTCCTGGCTGTCCTGGAACTCACTCTGTAGACCAGGCTGGCCTCAAACTCAGAAATCTGCCTGCCTCTGCCTCCCAAGTGCTGGGATTAAAGTATTTGCATTCTTAAATTCATTTACTTTAAGGGTATTAATACTTTTCTTTATATAAATCTATGCCCACTTGTTCTTGCCTGTTGTTCCCAAATGTTTTTTAATTACACTATTTTATTTTTTTATACATTTTGATTTGTTTTGATTTGTAGAAGCCTTCCCATTAGGTTTATCTTAAAGGGGACATTGAATAGTGCACTGATAGCTTCTTATCTTGATTTGAAAAGTTTCAGTATAATCTGAGTGTCAGTTCATGCACTTCCTGTTTACCTTACTCATCAGGTTCCTCCACTCAGTGACACAATCCTCCTCAACATGCCTGACAGGGATGTGGAGAAGGAGGCAAGGAAACCTAATAAACAGAGAGTCTATAGCGTTGCGGAAATATAATAGATAGCTATATACATGAGGGAGTATTAATATGAGTGTTGTACAAAACTGCATTAAAATGAATCAAGAAACAAGATGTCCAAAAATACGGCCAGTAAATGGGCTGGTGAGCTGAGCTGATGCTTTGTTAAAATATAAAATAGAGATGACATATAAGCATAAGAAAACTTCTCAGTATCACTAGCCTTTAGGGATAAGACTACATCTCAGTGTAGTCTTAATTTATATTTCCCTAAAATAAGAGTGTTTTAGAAACCGAGTAACAAATGCTGATGAGTTAAACACTCTTTGTAGGAATAGGAATTAGTCCAGCCACTTGAACATAATTATGAACGATCTTTATAAAACTAAAAATGGAGAAACCCTGTGATCAAGCAATGGGACTCACAACAGGTTTAAATGAAGACTATGTAGAGACATTACAAATCAGTATTTACTAGTTTCCCTTTATTAATATCTCTTGGGCACCCAACCTAAATGTTCACCAACAGAGGAATAGATAAAGAAAATGTGGTTTAGATGCACTGTATTTTTTTCAGCCATAAACAAGAATGAAAGTCATATAATTTTCAGGCAAATGAGTTTAACTGGAGATGATAATATTAAGCAAATTAAGCTAATATAAGAAAGAGTAAGTGAAAATTTTTCTCTCATGCACAGGGCCCAGAGCTTATATAGATATACAAAAGCCTGTGTGTTACAGGCAGATGACATGAAACTAGAAGCAAATCTAATTAATGGAACAAGGAAAAGTAATGTGAGGGATAAACTCTTGAAAAGCCACATAGCATAGCAGGGTATGGGGAAATCACTACAAAGTATATGATATGCTTACATTAAAATGAAGTTATAAAACCAATGTTGATAAATTCAATTTTGAATAGTCTTCATTGTATCAATTTAAATATACTAAATTGATAACTTTATTCAGTCTACACCTTAAGTTCCTATGGTGCAACCACCCATTCATTCCAAAATGTTATAGCCTTTAGTTATATTCCTCCGATGTCTGATCTAGTTTGGATTTTATAGGTCAAGAACTCCTTAACTTTTATGATCTAGTGTCATTATTCCTACTTCTCCCAGGTGTAAATGGGCTTAGACATAAACATTAACTTTTATATTAACCTCCACTCAAGAACATTTTATTGACTAGAGATAAATTCAGAAAGGTACATAAATCATATGTGAACATCACAATAAACACTCATGAAGTGAAAATTGCATGTGTGAATAATGCTTGGGCTAAAAGGAGAGCCTTATCTATAAGTGAGGCAACTCCCCATTCCTTTTCTACTTATCCTCCTTAAAAATGCCAAATTGGAATTAACATAACAGGCTAGTTTTTATATTATTTAACTTTTTGCAAAATATGGAACTGATTGATAAAAATTCTTTTTTTACATTTGAATATCATGTAATTTGAGATTTATTGGTAGTGCTCACTGTTCAATAATTACTTCTACAAGTTTCATATTTGAAAATATATACTTAATTAATAAGTAGTTATTTAAATACTCCATTGTTAGCAACTATTTGAATTATATATGTCTTAGGCTAACATAAACATGACAATCTTTTGGACTATATGTGTCCTAATAAGAATATACATTCACGCCTTGGATATGCATTTGAAAATGAGCTTTCTTCTGTATGAAAACAATGTCCAACTTTACTAAATGCTAGAAAATTGTCTTCTAAAATATTTGCAACAAATGCCCACACTCCATCAGTATGAGTAGTATACAGTCTGTATCCATACCATTGCTTTATTTACTAGCTTTTATTTTTATTTTAGCCATGTTTGTGTATAGGTAGTGGAATTGGTTTGTTTTTCTCTCTTCATATTAAATGCAATGTTTTTAAAGTATTCTTTTAAATGTTTAAGTTTTCATATTGTGATATGAATAACAATAATGATCATCTTTCCACTACTGTTGAAAGTAATAATCCTATCATTGCTTTCTAAATTTGTCTTTTCTAGATAATGGTTATATTAGAACATTTTACATTTAAAAAAAAATTTGGGTAGTCTCCTTTGTAAATCACTAGATAAAAGTCTTTTACTTTCTTTATAACTAAGTAGTACATTTCTTTAATATTACTAAGGAAATTATTTGTATATTCTGAAGCTTTTTTTTTTCTTACATATGTAATCTATCCATGCTGTGGTCTCTTAAATTCTTCTAATATAAAAATTTATAAAGAGACCTTAAATTTACAAATTTGTTATTTATGTGTTTGTATTGAAAATTGCCTTTTGTGCTTCTGATGTTTACTAATATTTTATTTTATTTTAATTTTATTTATTTTACTTTATTTTATTTATATTTTATTCTAGATATATGCATGCTTGTATGTTTTATGTGAGTGGATGTATTTAACCTGTTACCCTTAGCTGTATTGGTTATCCACCATTGAGTTTTGTTTATGGAGTGAGGCAGAGATCAAGAGTCTTTGGTTTTGCATTGGACCATCTGACTGAACAAGTAACATTCTGAAGAGAAGTCTGTGGTAGTTTGAAAATGTTCACCAAAGCCTCAAAGATAGTGGTACTATTGGGAGGTGTGACTGACACTATTGGGAGGCGTGGCCTTGTTGGGGTAGGGGCAGGAAATGCACAAGCTTCACTCTCACTTTCTGCAGTCTGTGGACCCAGATGTAGAACTCTTAGCTACCTCTCAAGATGAGAGCTACATCTCAAGATGCACAGTGCCTTGCTTCTCACCATGGCAGTAATGGACTAAACATGTGATGTGTAAACCAGCACCTATTATATTCTTTCTTTGATAAGAGTCGCCATGGTCAAGGTGTCTTTTCATAACAATGGGAAGCCTCACTAAGACAAGATGTCACCTGCACCACACCGTAGATACATTTCTTTTCATCAACCAAAGCAGCCATTTTTTATTAAAATTTGAGCCTACACTGAAAAGAGAAGTGACAAGAACTTTGCATTTTACTGTCAATGAATAGATGATGAAGTCTGAGTAAAATGTGTTTTTTTCTTAACACCTTTGAAGTAAAAGTAGTTCACTTTATTGAACTCAAGTGGCTATGTGAAATAAACCATATTTAACAGTTACCAGCTTATAACATCAGTCACTTAAAGGGAAAAAGAGGAGCTTCAGAATACTATTCACCAAAACCGCTTTAAGGGCTGTTAAAAAAATTATATGGTGCTGCAGTGCTGTAAGCAGGGTAGACTTTAAAAATGGAGTTCATACTACAAACTGTCTTTGATAAAGGAAAATAATAATTAAACATAATTATAGCTATTTTTTAATAATGAAAAGAGTCCCTTTATAGAAAGTATATTTTACAATTATACGTGATTTTTTTCTTCTGGAGTTGAATTTGTACAACTATATTCTTACACCTGTGACCCAGTACAAATAATTTATATGAAAGGGTTTCATTTGTTTATATAAAATATATGCCACCATATGTTAAATATAATAATTTATAATAATCAAATATTAACCTATGCATAACTTGAATAATTGTAATCACATTCATATGATTTCTATGCCAATATATACTCACACATTAAATTATGTTTTTTTACAGTTATTAATTAAGACTGAGTTTCAAGTTATTCTTCCTTCCTGCTAGAATTAACGATTCCCTTCTACTGTGTAGAGATCTGTTTACCTAACCATTCAATCTCCCAGCATGTGTTTCCTGGTATTCTGTCCCTTGTTAATCTAACATGAGATGCTGCTGACCCCACAGGACACAATCCTTCTGAATCTCTGCAAATAATTCCTGTTTCTACATGTTTCTGGTAGCTTATTCTCTATTATACACCTAAAATCTCACAGATTTCTGATGTTATCACATACAGTAATTGCTCTGATTTGTTTCTGACCTAAGGCATGCTGGTTGGAGTCATCTATGCATATACACGCATAGCCACCCCCAGTGATGATGACAACTACATTGAACAAAGAATCTCCCCCTTTTTAGCTTGAATGATTTTATTTTTTATTAATTATTTTATTTATTTATATTTCAAATGTTGTGCTCCTTCCTGGTCTCCCCTCCACAACTACCCCCTCTCTATCCTCCCTGTTATTTACCTCTAAGAGGGTACTCCCCCAACCCCCCCCCCCACTCTGCCTCACACCTCTAACATCCCCCTTTGCTGGGGCAACTGGCTTCCACAGGACTAATGGCCTCCCCTCTCATTGATGCTAGATAAGGCAGTCCTCTGCTACATATTTAGCAGGAGCTATGGGCCCAGCCATGTATACTTTTTGGTTAGTGGTCTCGTCACTGGGAGTTCTGTGGGGTCCAGTTAGTTGATATTATTGTTCTTCCTATGGGATTGCAAACCCCTTCAACTCCTTCCTTTCTTCCCCTAGCTCTTCCCTTGCAGTTACAGGGCTAGGTCCAATGGTTGGCTGAGTATCTGCATCTGCCTTAGTCAGATACTTGCAGAGCCTCTCAGAGGATATACCAGGCTCCTGTCTGTAAGCACTTCTTGGCATCAGGGATAGTATCATGATTGGGTGACTGTGGATGGTTTGGATCCCAAGCTAGGGCAGTCTCTGGAGGGCCTTTCCTTCATCCTCTACTCTATTTTTTGCCCTTTGTCTGTAAGACAGGAAAAGTTCTGGGATAAAGATTTTGAGATGGGTGGATGGCCCCATCCTTCAAATCGGGCTCATCTATCTACTGGAGATAGTCTCTTCAAGTTCTATCTCTCCTCTGTTGGATATTTGGGATAATGTCATCACCACTGGGATGTGGGAGCTTCTCCATCCCTGGCATCTGGGACTCTCTAGTCGTTTTTCCCCCTATTCCTTACCACCTGCTGCTACATATTATTATTCAGTCACCTGGGCCTCTGGTGACTGCCCCCCCCCTTTCCCTTCCTCTCCTTTCTCCCACCCAGGAACCTCCCTCTCTCTGCTTTCTGTGATTATTTTGTTAAACCCTTCTAAATGGGATTGAAGCATCCACATTTTGGCTTACTACTAGCAATGGAGGAGTGTTCCTCTTTCTCCACATCCTGGCCACCATGTGCTGTCACCTGAGTTTTTGATCTTAACCATTCTGACTGCTGTAAGGTGGAATCTCAGAGACGTTTTGATTCACATTTCCTTGATGACTAAGCATGTTAAACATTTCATGCTTCTTGGCCATTTAAGATACATCAGTTGAGAATTATTTATTTAGCACTTTACCCCATTTTTAACTGAGTTATTTCGTTTTCTGGAGTCTAATTTATTGAGTTCTTTGTGTACTTTGGACATTAGGGCTCTATCAGATGTAGGGTTGGTAAAGATCTTTTCCCAATCTGTAGTCTGCCGTTTTGTCCTATTGACAGTGTCCTTTGTTTTACAGATTTTCAATTTTATGAAGTCCCATTTGACAATTGTTGATCTTAGAGCCTGAGTCATTGGTGTTCTCTATTAAGGAAAATGTTCCCCATGCCAATGTGTTCAAGGCTCTTTCACACTTTCTATTAGATTCAGCATACCAAGTTTTATGTGGAGGTCCTTGATCCACTTGAACTTGAGCTTTGTTCACATGGATAAAAATGGATCAATTTTCATTCTTCCACATGCAGACCTCCAGTTAGACCCCCATTTGCTGAAATGCCTTCTTTTTCCCACTGTATGGTTTTGTTCTTTGTCAAAGATTAAGTGACAGAAGGTGTGTGGGTTTATTTCTGGGTCTTCAATTATATTCCTTTGATGTACCTGTCTTGTCTCAGTAACAATACTATGTATTTTTTTTTTTAATTACTATTACTCTGTAGTACAATTTGAGGTCAGGGATTGTGACTTCTCCAGAAGTTCTTTTATGGTTGAGAATTTTTTTCTGCTATTGTGTTTTGGTTTTTTTTTTTTTTTTTTTTAATATCAGATAAAGTTGAGAATTGCTCTTTCTATGTCTGTGAAGAATATAGTTAGAATTTTGATGAGAATTGCATGGAATCTGTGGATTGCTTTTGATAAGATGGCTATTTTTATTATGTTAATCCTTTCAATCTAAGAGCATGGGAGGTCGTCCCATCTTCTGAGGTCTTCTTCGACTACTTTCTTCAGAAACTTAAAGTTCCTGTTATACAGATCTTTCACTTGCTTGGTTAGAGCTATACCAAGATATTTTATATTACTTGTGACTGTTGTGAAGGATATTGTTTCCCTAATTTTTCTCAGCCTATTTATCCTTTGTGTAGAAGAAAGCTACTGATCTGTTTGAGTTAATTTTATATCCAACCATTTTGCTGAAGTTGTTTTTCAGGTATAGGAGTTCTTCAGTAGAATTTTTGCAGTCTCTTATGTACACTAACATATCATCCAAAATTACTGATAACTTGACTTTTTCTCTTCCAAATTTCATGCTTTGACCTCCTTTTATTGTCTAATTGCTCAAGCTAGATAAGGATTTATCTATCTTGTTGATTTCTCAAAGAATCCGCTCTTAGTTTTGTTGTGTATTTGTATAGTTCTCGGTTTCTAATTGGTTGATTTCAGTCCTGAGTTTGATTATTTCATGTAGTCTACTCCTCCTGGTTGTGTTTGTCTCTTTTTCTTCTAGACCTTTCAGAACTGCTGTTAAGATGTTGCTAATGAAGGATCTCTCCAATTTCTTTGTAAAGGCATGCAGTGCAGTGAATTTTCCTCTTAGCACTGCTTTCATTGTGCCTCATAAGTTTGAGTATGCTATGCTTACATTTTCATTAAATTTTAGAAAATCTTTATTTTTTCTTTATTTATTCCCTCACCAATTTACCATTGAGTAGTTATTCAGTTTTCATGAGTATGTGGGCTTTCCTTTATTTTTGAAGACCCATCTTAATCTGTGATGATCTGATAGAATGCATGGGATATTTCAATCTTGTATGTGTTGAGACTTGTTTTGTGTGTGATTATATGGTCAGTTCCAAAACTTGGATAAGGTATCATGAAGTGCGGAGAAATCGGTATATTTTTTTGTTTTAAGGTGAAATGTTCAGTAGATATCTGTTAAATCCATTTGGTTCATAACTTCTGTTAATTTCACTGTGTCTCTGTTTAGTTTCTGTTTCCATGATCTGTCCATTGTCGAGAGTAAGGTGTTGAAATCCCCCAGTATTATTGTGCGAGGTTCAATGTGTGTTTTGAGCTTTAGTAACTTTCTTTTACAAATGTTGGGTGCTCTTGAATTTGGGGTGTAGGTGTTCAGAATTGAGAGATCATCTTGTTGGATTTTTCCGTTGATGAGAATGAAGTGTTCTTCTCCATCTCTTTTGATAACATTTGGTTGAACATCTATTTTAATTGGCTATTTGAATGGCTAATGCAGCTTGTTTATTGGCACCATTTGCTTAGAAAAATTTTTCAAGCCTTTTACTCTGAGGTAGTGTTTAGCTGTGTCAATGAGGTGTTTCCTGTATGAGGCAAAAATGCTGGGTCCTGTTTATATATTCAGTCTGTTAGCCTATGTCTTTTTATTTGGAGAATTGAGTCCATTGATGTTGAGTGATATTAAAAACCAATGTTTGTTGGTTCCTGTTATTTTTATTGTTAGAGGGTATTATGTTTGTGTAGTTATCTTTTTGGGGGTTTGTTATGAGATGATTAATTTCTTGATTTTTCTTGGGTTGATTTTTATGTTGGATTTTTCCTTCTATTATCTTCTGCAGGGATAGATTAATGGAAAGATATTGTTTAAATTTGGTTTTGACATGTAATGTCTTGTTTTCTCCATCTATCGTTATTGAGAATTTTGCTGGGTATAGTCGTCTGGGCTTGCATTTGGGTTCTCTTGGGTCTGCATGACATCTATCCAAGATGTTCTGGATTTTAGAGTCTCTTTTGAGAAGTCTGGTATAATTCTGATAGATCTCACTTTATATATTAATTGACTGTTTTACCTTACCTCTTTTGATATTTTTCTTTATTCTGTGTATATAATGTTTCAATTATTATGTGATGGAAAGAATTTGTTATCTGATCTAATCTATGTGGTGTTCTACAGGCTTCTTGTATGTTTATGGCTACATCTTTAGGTTAGGGAAGTGGTTTTCTATGGTTTTGTTGAAGATATTTTCCTGTCCTTTGAGTTAGGAATCTTCACTCTCTTCTATTCTTATTATTCCTAGGTTTGGTCTTTTCATTGTTTCCTCAACTTCCTGGATATATTGGGTTAGGAGCTTAATACACTTGGTATTTTCTTTGACTTTTGTGTCAATATCTTCTATGGTATCTTCTACACCTAAGATTTTCTCTTCGATCTCTTGTATTCTGTTGGTGATGGTTGCACCTGTAGCTCCTGATCTCATTCCTAGGTTTTCCATTGCCAGGGTTGCCTCCATTTGTGATTTCTTAACTGTTTATGCTTCCATTTTAGATCCTGGATGATTTTGTTCCATTGCTTCACTTGTTTGGTTGTTTTCCTGTATTTCTATAAGGAATTTATATGTTTTCTCTTTAAGAACTTCTACCTGTTTACATGGTATTATCTTCTATTTCTTTAATGAAGTTATTTATGTCCTTCTCAAGGTCCTCTATCATCTGTATAAATGAGATTTTAGGTCAGAATCTTGCTTTTCCAGTGTGTTATGGTATCCAGGGCTTGTTGTGGTGGGAGAACTGGGTTCTGATGTACTGAAGTAGTATTGTTTTCTTTTGCTTATGTTCATATTATTGCATATTATAATTTTATATTAAACAAGTACATAAGTTCAATTTTAAATGTATTTGTTCTTATAATAAAAACATTGTATTTCATATTTTATCAAACAGACTATTCTCTTTATATATTAACAAAGCTAATAATTTATTTAGTTTGTTATATGGTATTGAGGAGAAGAGATAATATGACAGATACTTTTATTCCATAAGCCTTCAAAAAATAAGAATGAATATTGACATCTGGCTTGGGCCAATCTACATATTTTATACCATTTCTGCTTTAATATATATGCAACCTTGTGATAATGAAGGTTTATGCAAAAATCACCTTATAGAAGACATTTAATATGTTTTATTATCTGAACACCTTTAATTACATATCTTAGGGGTCAGCAAATTCTTAGCAAAGTAGTCTTACGATGTCTGACCTTGACAGACACTAAGACACAATTTCCTACAGGACAACGGTATTATAATACCTGAATATGACAAAGACATATGTATTTATGAGGAATGGATTTTTGTTTGTGTGTTTACTGATGTTAATGTATTTTATTGGAAATCATCATAAACTGATATTTTCTGTCATTTCATGTCATATAATTTCATGACAAATTTTTGGCATATTTCAAAACCTATAGAAACTCATTCCATGTGTGTATCTTCCTAGATTTTTATAGCTCTGAAATAATATACCTGGCATCACTATTATATACTTTTCACCATTGTAATCATTTCTAAGTCATCTTCTGTGTCTTTATTAGAGAACATAAAGTTTTTTATCAAAATATGACAAATCTGTAGGAAAGACTCAGATAACAAATAAACATGTATCTCTTCTGCATAACTACTACAACTCTGATGACACTTTTCTCATTACTACCCCTAACACACACACACACACACACACACACACACACACACACACACACACACACACTGGCCAGAAAATAAATACAAGCAAACAAATAAAAATGATGTATCAAAGATATCTGGTCATTCAAAGTATTGTGCCTTAAAAACCATGTTAAATCTTGGTGCATTGATGAACAATAGAAAATTATGAAGTTTTCTATTAAGCTTTTCTTTAAACAAATATACTTTAATATCTTTCCTATGTTCTCAATGCCTGTCAATATATAAATCTGACCTAACAAAACGTGTGTTATTCTTACTTTGGGGCCAACTTTCTTAAACTTTACAGGGCAAGTGTTCAAATTAGCAACTATTTTTATTTCTGGGCCAATTTTCCTTAACTTTACAGGACAAGTGTTCATATATAAAACCTGAATCCTTTCTATTAGCTCATGTAGATTTACTGACTTTTACAACTTGGCTTGTAGCCACTGGACTTATGCTTCTGAGCCATGGGGTCTCTTGCAGCCTGTTTTAATGTAATTTAGTCTAATTGAAGACAAGACAGAAGACTGCAAGGGAAAGGGGAATTGGGCTCCCATTTGGATAATCTTTCTCTACCAGGCATCATGATAGACAGTGTTCTGCTTCTGCTAAGGCCCAGTTCCAAACAAGTAATCTCTTCCAATAAGTCACAGCTCATCTTCAAGTCTGGGAGTAACAGTGTCTTCCACTTACTGTCAGTGGTTTAACACTTTTCCCATTTTGACCTCTGTTCTTCCATAGAACTCACTTTGTACTTTGCATTTTGAAAATTCTGAGCATCCAGCTGGTGTCCTCAATATAAGAAGACATACTGCTAAAAATATTTTTCCTAGAGGCAGCTGTGTTAGGTCTTTAGGCACACTTTATATAATTTAATTATGTTTATTAACATTTTCAGCAATGCATTTCCATATCCAGTACAGAGGTAAAGCACAAGAGCCCATAGCTAAGAAACACAAAAGCTTAGATTCAATATATTATTCCTCTATACAAATTTATATTAGACTAACCTACTTATTAAGTAAAACAAAAAGAAAGAGAAAGGGGGATGGTTAAGAACAAGATAGAAACTTCTGGCAATCACATATTTCAAGATATATATTCTCTGGCATTTTAGTGTATTTTATCCCTTACCCAAGGCTAGTATTTATTTTGATCCTCCTACCCCACTTGAATGGCTTTCCCTGTACATGAGATTTTCATGTAACAATCTTTCGACTCTTTTTATAACTTTGTTTTCACAGGCTGCTTCTTTTGTCTTATTCTATTATTCCAAAAAAAGTTGTGTGACTTTCAATTCCTTGGCTAATTTCAACTTTTCTAGTGGTCACTTGGTTCTGATTTGGTACACAGTGTTATAAAGTTAATCTAAACTGGGCAGGAGTGAAGAAGATTATTTGGACGGGAGATCACTCACTTATGACTGATGATAGTATGTCAAGAAAATTATTCAGGTGATGGGTTCTGACCTTCTTTTGATTATCCAGAGCTGCTTCTGCAATAATTCCACCAAGATGTGTCAGAAGACACTGCAGATACATCCTGTGTAATCTTCTGTACAGTGCCCTGGTCCTATATTGAACAGAACTTCTCCATTTTAGTTAATTGACCATAAAGGCAATAGAAGCATTCAATCAGAGTGCCTGTAGTCACTGTCATAGAGTAACATTGCAGACATTTGACTCTTCCCTTCAAATACTTTTAATACTGTAAAAAGGATAAAATTGAACTGAATAGAATAAATGATATACTGAATATATTTCCAAGAATGCTGATGTAAGAATACATCATTTTCTTTATATTTATTTTGTGCAGAGGTGGTGTTATGTCTTCATGTATGTGCAGCAGCAAGGCAATGTGTATGCACATTTATGTGTAGGCCAGACATTATTATCTAGTTTGTTCCCTCAGTGTCTCAGTGCAACTGAAACCCACTTCATCAGCTAAAATGGCTTCTTAGCATCCCCAGAGTGCATCTCTCCCTGCCTATCCAAGGCAAGAAGCAGCCATGTTCTTCACCAAAACCACACAAAACAATCTTTTGGCCACATATTAAAGTTCTTCTCCACTGAAACCTCTTGGGCCAGGTCTGCACTCACTGCAGCAAAGATTTCCATAGTTCCTCTAGGATGGCTGATTAAGCCCCACTTAAAACATTCAATTGCTTTCCAAAGTCCCCAAATCCACATTATTCCAAACAAAAGCATGGTCAGGCTTATCACAGCAATACACCACTCCTGGTACCAACTTCTGTCTTAGTTAGGGTTTTACTGCTGTGGACAGACACCATGACCAAGGCAAGTCTTACAAAAGGCAGCATTTAATTGGGGCTGGTCGGGTTGGGGATTTAGCTCAGTGGTAGAGTGCTTGCCTAGCAAGCGCAAGGCCCTGGGTTCGATCCTCAGCTCTGAAAACAAAACAAAACAAAAAAAAAAAGAAGACAAAATTGGGGCTGGTCTACAGGTTTAAAGGTTCAGTCCAGTATTTTAACAGCCAACAGGAGAGCTTGTTTTGTTTTCTATCAATGAATTTCACTTGTCAGAAACCAATTTCAGTCATTCTTAAATTATTGTGGATGTATCACTGATGAAATATTAGTGAAAATAAGATTGAGAGAACATATAAAATTAAATCATAATTCAATAATGAGGATAAGTTCACTACATAAGGAGAGCTTTACATAGAATATGAAAAGGGTTAAAGCATGTGGTTTAAATGTGTTCAGAAACTAGCTTAGTTCCTTCACAATGTTTTCAGCTTCCTTCTCCAGTAACAAGAAGGAACATGTGGAAATTAAACAGGATAGATGCAGAATAAGGCTTCATGAAAAGCCCCAATCAGTGCATTCAGACTCAATTCAAAGTGTTTTACCCTTTTTCAACAACTTGCAAGCAAAATGCTATTATATGGTGTGAAGTAAAAATATTTGTACTATTAAATTTCAAAGAATACACTTTAGCCCTAAGATAGAACCAAACATGACTTTAAAAAAGAAAGACAATGAAATTACTCCAGTAATATTCTGATATACTCACAGATTGGCATTTAGCCCAACTGTCATTAGAGGCTTCATACAACAATGATGGAAACAGATGCAGTGACCCACAGCCACACATTAGGTGCAACTTTGGGAACCCTGCAGAAGATAAGAAGGAAGGAATGTAGGAGTCACAGGAATCAAAGACACCACAAGAACACCTACAGAATCAACTAATCTGGGTTGATAATGAATCATAGAGCCTGCACGTACAATCAGGGAGCTTTCACTACACTGAAATAGGCCTACTACATATATGTTATAGCTTGGACTGGGATGTCTCTTACACTTTTGGGAACCTTTTCATCCTACTGGATTGCCTCTTCTAGTCTTAATATGACAAAAAATAAGTAGTTTTATTGCGACCTTATATGCCATTTTTGGTTAACATCCCTGGGAGGTCTACCCATTCCTAAAGGAAAATACAGGAGGAATAGATTGGGGAACATGGGGAGGTAGATGAGAGGGACTAGAGGTGAAGATGGAGGGGAAACTGCAGCCAAGATGGAATATATGAGAAAATAAATAAATAAATAAATAAATAAATAAAAATTCTATCACATTTCTCGCACACCTAGGCATGGTAGGTCACATCTGTGTTAATAATTTCAAGACTCCAGAAAATAAGAGGAGGAAAGTTACCCTGATTCTGAGGACAGCTTGAGCTATATAATGAGTTCCATACAATCCTAGAATACTGAGTGAGGAACTGAGAATTTCTGAAAGAATTATATAATGCAAATTGTTGAAAGTGTATCCAAAAATGTCCATCTCAGCATTGCAAATTAAAGCAATAAGATTCTCTTTCAACTACTATATAAGCAAAGTTTGGCCAAATTATATTATGGAAATATGTTTTGTATAAAATGAGAATTCACAATGCTGTTGAGGTTGGTACTTTTCCCCTAGTCTTTCCAGAAAGCTATATAAAATATTCATCTCATTTTATATAATGTTCCCCTTTTTGTAATATACCCTAAGGGCATACTCAAATGAGTACAAAAATATTTATATTCAGTGTTTGCTTCATGGTTTGTGCAGGTAGAAAGGGGATTATAAAGATGTGACAATTCAAAAATAAAACTATTCTATAAACCATGTCAAATAAAGATGATGGCATTTCATTCAGAAAGCAGAAACATGGAAATGTCCATTTTAAATACAAAATTTAAACATGTGAAAAGAAAAATGTGGACAAACAGATTGAGAGCAGATATGATATACTTTGTAATGAAATGAGATTGTTTGTGGTGTGAAACATTGGTTACAGGTTTAACAGCAGAGTAAAAGACTATAATCACACCACCTGTAGCAGAATCACTCTTCCTTGACATACCTTAGTATTGTTATAAGGATCAAGGGTAGAAATGTGCTACAAATTGTAGAAACATGTAGAAGAGTTTGTAAAGTACTTGGTGAGCATAAATTATTTACAACATGCATAGGGTATGATTGATACACTTAGGTTGCCATCCCACTACCAGTCTGCCTGTAGGACTAAAATTTGTGACTATTAATCTCTTTGGGTAACAAAGTGTTGAAGGATTTTGGAAAATAGCAAGTTTATGTTGGAAAGAAAATCCTATTTTTATAGATAGATTCTAACAGGCTGGATAATGGTGTGTAAATAAGAATAAAATTTCTAAAAGCCATAAATTAACACTTTGGAAGACATTAAGGAAATGCTGAAGATGAACATACTAAGGCATCAATAATTTAACATAAAACAAATATTTAGTGGTCTTCTCCTGCTAACCATATGTCTGTACCGAAAGTTCTGTCTGTTTCATTCATTAATGATTCCCATGTTGTTGGAAATTGATTGATATACGCTTGTTGAATGAATGAATGAATGAATGAATGAGTATTAAGTGGTATAAATGTCACTTTTATTTCCTCAGATGAGGAGATGAGATGAAAGCTGCTTCTAAGCTGTGCAAATGCAAGGCTTGGGCTGAGCTCAGAGCACTTTCTTCTCTGTCCTAACTATGCCTGGTCCTAGGTCTGGAAGCTTTTAGCCTCCATATAATCTAATCTTCTATCCGTATTGATGCAATTATGCTCTTCTTGGCTTCTGACTGAATTGCTCTTCCTTGTATCATGAGAACTTTGGCAATTATGTTCTAATCCTCTGACTCCTCAATCTCTGATTAATTCTGTCTTCACCTGTGTCTAACTTGTACTCTTTACATCATGTCCCTGCAAAACTCTCCCTGTAAAACTACCATTCACACACACACACACACACACACACACACACACACCATCATCATCATCCAATACATATCACCTTTTTTTTCCTTTCATGCTTTCTTAAGTAGCCTCTCTTTCCTCTGCTATTATCATGAAAGTTGGGTGTATTTTATCTCCGACTCATTCTTCCAAATCTTTCTCTGACTTGTCACTTTTTTTTTGTCCCTCAATTAAACATCACTCTCAAACATAGATGCTTCCTTCTACAAAGTATTATTACCTTCATTATTAGGGATTAAACATGTGTACTAAGGCACAGCTTGTATTTCAGCCAGATCATACTGTAATCAAGGGCATGTCTGCTTTCTGGTTGGTTCTGATCCCTTGCCAGAGAAGCTACGTTGCAGGATTAAAATTTTCTCTAAAATGTGGCAAACCACGCTTTAAAATGTGATCATTCAAAGGTAAAATAATACGCTAATGAATGTATATATATGTAAACCGTACAGCACCTGGCAAGAGTGAATGTGGTCTGTTAGGGTAGACTACATGGAGTAAGAGGAAGGTAGAGGATGTCTGTAGAATTTGCTGCACAATTGATAGAAATACCTTAAATCAAAGTTGAGAACAGTGTTTTACATGATGACTAAAAATTCGTCAGAGAAGCCAAGAAAGATAATAAGAGACTGGGATATTCTCTCCGAAATTTCCAACTTTCTCTCTTTGGATCATGTAAATATATATCCATCTCTCAATGCCATAGAATGTTTCTTCCTAAATACTGTAAATGTTCTTTTCAAAGTTCACATACACACAAGTCTTTGTTATTGCCATCTATGGGGTTAATTAGGAGCCATGAGTTACGCCTGGATTGATAAAGCCAAACAAAAATCTAAGAAAGAATGCAGGCCTCTGCAGACTCCTATTGCCCTTTAACAGAACAAAGAAGGACATAGCTCTCTCCACAGAAGTGAAAACTATGTATCTATGGCTCAGGAACTTGAGGTTTTATAGGGTAGAAAAGGAGACTTTTAAGAGGGGAGATTCTATCTGCAGGTTATTTCCCTTGTAATCTCAATGTAGTAGTTAGCAGCAGTCATAGTTAGCTGATGCATTATCAGACACTTTCCCTGTATTATCAAACAACTTTCCTGTCTGGTACACTTGACACTTTCAGACCACTAACCCTTTAGTATGTATATTGTACCATGTACAATTTATACTATGTGTGCTGATTAAACATAATGCATATTTTCTAAAAACATTTAAGACTTAAAAGACACTCCCTCGAGAGAAAGGAATCTCTCAATATAATTGTCACACATCAGACTAAAAAACAAAGTACTCATTCATTGTCTAGTTAAATAGTGATAGTATTGCTACAGAGGCAAAAGGCAAACAGACTTACTGAAAATTTCAGAAGATACAGTGCCTTGAGATTCCGGTTTGTCTTCTTTAATATACTCTTATTGTACATGCAACCAGCACCTCAGAAAATTTGGATTTTAAGAATGAAGTGCCAAAATGATTATTCTTCACCAAATGGCATTTATTAAAGTAATAAATGCGCCTAACATAGGAAATCCTGTCCTCCTAAAGGATCCCCAAGACAGAAGCAAACTATGTTGAAAGTAGGGTAAAAAAAAAAATCTCAGATCATTAAAATTCTAAACAAGAAGGTTATGTGGGAGTCCCTGTGTTATCTGAGGTTTGTCCCTACAATGCCTATCATTTTCCTTCTTCAAATTGAGGGAGAAAGGAAGAGAAAAGGAAGGAAAAGTTTATTATTTATTGAGTTCATATGACTCTTAAGGAGATTAAATATAAAGTAGTGTTCTTGGTGCTTGCTAAGGCTATGCAGCTACAATGCAGCAGAGAGGAAAATGCAAAGATTACAATTACTCGATTGATTGCTTCATAGATGTAGGACTAATACTATCAAACATATTCCTATTAAAGACTCCAATATGCTTTTTGATACATTTTTCATACAAGATTTACTATGCACAAGAACTTACAACACGAGTTATGTTAATCCTGAACACTAATGTTTATAGAAAACAACAATGCATTTTTCTCAAGAATGTTGTATAGTATTAAATAATTAAATCCTGACCCAAGATTTCTACCCCAAATTTGGTTATTGAGTTCCCAGATTAAACACACACACACACACACACACACACACACACACACACAGTCTTTATGTTTACAATAAGCCTTAAGTAGCACAGTAGCTGAGCAGATGTCTACTCTCCATACTGCTAGATCTACTTTCTTATAGCTAACCCCAAGTTATTAATTACTATTTACTATGTTCTATCTGGGCTGCTCATCACTCCAATTGGTCAGCCCACATAGCTATGTTTTTATGGCTCAGCTAAACCATGGTGACTTCTCCATCCTATCCTGCACATTCTTCTTCCTTCTTCTCTGACCCCAAGCCCAGGAAACCTAACCCTCACCTATGTCACTTCTGCCCAGCTACTAGCTGTTAGCATCTTTATTTACCAATTACAATTAACTGGGGGCCAGGTCACAGATATATGCAGACTCCAGGTCTTGGAGGCCTGCACTTAGCATTACAATAGACAGTAAAAGAGAAAACATCAACGATGTTGTTAATGTAATCCACCTATTTCAGTAAAAGTTAAAAGAAACTCATTAAAATTATTGTTCATAGTAGTCTATTCTGATGTTGCTATAAGAACAGCTCAGAAAACTATATTAAAGCTTTCTGGTTTTACCTAGCCCTTGTTTAAGAAATCAGTTTGACCGAGTTTTTAAGTGAAGGAGTAAGGATTAACTTTAGGGATTTTATGAACTTTAAGTACAGGACGGAATTATATAAAAACAACAACAACAAAACAAACAAACAAAGGCTTACTTCATACAGGATCCAGATTTTAGAAAACTTAATCCAACCAAGCTTATTATCAGGGAAATATTTTTATTTTAAGATTCTTATTCAGGACTTTGCTAGCTCTAATACTTGTATTTTATACATAAAATAAAGAATAGTCATTCATTCTGTTTCATTCTGTTACATTTAGAATCCATACATAATTCATTATTTTATATGCCATACATAGAGACACACATGCACACATACATACACACACACATATATACACACACACATTTAAAAGAGCTTAATTGAGATTAAGCTATACAGAATATAATGTTCCTGAAAAACCACAGACTGATAGATAAAAAGCCCAGTGACAGCTATAGAATACCTCTTCTACGGTTATCTGAGATTGAGTATCCCTTGAGAGAGGGGTGACTTTTTCAAATGTTCGATCTTAATTTGAGATTAAGTCCTTCAATTTTAAATGTGCAATTTATTCTCTTTATAAAAGGTATTTTCCCCATGGTTGTAAATCAAAAGCAAATCAGAAGTGAAATAATTGTATTCCCATATTTAACACCATGCTATCTGTACAGATCACCCCAATTAAATCATTTTTTTTTTTGTTTTGCTTTTTAATACAACCTTTATGAATAAAAACCCACCGGTTTTGTTATGATTTAGGCAAGTCATTTGGAGCTTTGAACAGTCCAATTTAGCTGTATTTATTAAATATATAGTTACTTTTTCTTTCTTTTTTTTTGCATTTTTGAAGAGACAAAAGTAATCAAAACATTTTTTGAAATAGCATTTAAACAATTGTTTAAAAATTGCCAATTTGTAGCATAGATACATAATATAAGCTAAAGTCACTTTCTCTTGACTCATTCCAAGTTTGTCCTTCCCTCAATGGTAACCAAGGTGACACTGTAAATGTAGCTTTTATTTCCTCAGATGAAGATATGAGATCAGAGTCATATCCAATGTGTGTGAACACTAACTTGGGATGAGCCCAGAACAATTGCTTCTCTGTTCTATCTGTAGGCCCAGCAGTGGAAGCTTCTAGCCTCAATACAAACTAATCTTTCAAGTTCATTGATTCAACCTGACTTCTGTTGTTTCTACCCGAATTGCTCTGAGTGACCTCACACTAACTTTGGCAATATGTTCTAATCTTCCAGCTTTTTCTTATTCTCTGGATTGTTCTGTCTTCATCTGTGTCTAGCTTTGTCTTTCAACAACCACTCTCTGTAAAATTATCCCAATAATAAAACTTCCATACGTACACACACACACAACTGCACCAGATCCCCCCCTCTCTTTCTCTCTCTCCTTTTCTCTCCCTCCCTCTCTCTCTCTTCTTTTCTCTCCCTCCCTCCCTCCCTCCCTCCCCCCTCCCTCCCTCCCTCCCTCCCTCCCTCCCTCCCTCCCTCTCTCTCTCTTCTTTTCTCTCCCTCCCTCCCTCCCTCCCTCCCCCCCTCCCTCCCTCCCTCCCTCCCTCCCTCCCTCCCTCCCTCCCTCCATGTGTGTGTGTGTGTGTTGGAAGAGGGACGTGTTCAACATGAGCTATGAATGATGTTTTGCATTCAAACCATAACAGTTGCATTGTTAAGTTTGAGCAATACCTGGAATTATATATAGATTTTAGGCATTTTGGAACTCCTTTAAAATCTGATAGATTCATTTACATTTTATGTTTTATTTACCTTACTTACATGTTTATATGTATGAACCAGTTAGTATATTTTCACCTTATCTGTAGTTACATAGGTGAGGCCTTGAAAATGAAGATTATTTAGTTACAAGATAGTTATTTTTGTAAAGGTCTATATTTTAAGACTTGATACCTAATTTTAAGCCCTGTTATCTCATATACCTAATACAAACAGATGCATTCTGTTTGGCTGTCACAGTCACAGTATTTAGCATGATTTGACGCAGACAAGTAGTTATTATCAGTCATGCCCTAATTCTCTGGCATGTTCATGTTCTCCAAAATAGGAGTAGAAATAGACATGATTTATTTTGTATTACATAAACAAAACAACAATGATTATAATTTACATTATATACAAGTAGATAAAAATTTCTTACGACATGAATAAAGTTGAGTTTCTTTTTAAAAATAATTATTTACTGCACTAAAATAAAAATGTATGTATATTCACATAATTTTCTGGCAATAAAATATTTCCCTGTCTATTTTTTAACTGAAAAAAATTTTCATACAATATATACTAATTACAGTTTCCCCTTCCTCAACTCCTCCCACATCCTCCCCATCTCTTCAGCTATCTAAAGCCACACATTTCTTTCTAGCTTGTGGAAAGGTTTAGTTTATTTTTAAGTACTTATATGAACATGAGTATATGCACAAGAGTGGAGATGTCTGCATATGCCAGAAGAGAGTATCGGATCTCTCCACTGGTTATTTACTGTTACAATTGCCTTTGGGTTTGGGTGCTGAAAATTGGTTCTCCACAGGGCAGAGTATTCTCTAATCATTTAATTATTCTCTCTCTCTCTCTCTCTCTCTCTCTCTCTCTCTCTCTCTCTCTCTCTCTCTGAATTTATGCTTTTAAATGACATGACAGTCAACAAAATTGATGGAGGCACATAGTACCTATGGATACACAGGAAGACGTGTTCACAGGTGGGCAATTGCTTGCATACGCAGGAGGGCAAGCCTTTAGAAAAGACAAATACCCCAAAGAAGCTCTCTTTCATATTCATGACCTCTATATTCATTTATTGTTGATATATATATCATATTTGATATATGTATATATCAAAGTATAACCTTTCCAGCTGTATAATGTTACTTGTTTGTATGTTTTGAAGGCTGGCCATTTGCTATTGGATAACCATTTAGAGTGTTCTTTCCTGGAGAAGACTATTTCTCCCGCACTCAGGATTTCTTAGTTGCCTATAGTTCTTTGTGTAGTGTTCAGGCCTCATGATGATGGTTATATCAATTTTTGGAAAGACATAGATTCTTCTAAACAAGGTCTTACTCTCTGGCCTTAACTGTGATACAGTATACAGGAAAATATACAAAGAAGTTTCCTTCCACAGCCACAATTTTTCTTGGCATGTATGTCATAGGCATGTCATATGGTTATTAGAAACTTTTTTTGTCCAGACCAAATACAAACCTAAGATTTAAAGTCAAATGCTATTCTTGTAAACAGATAGAAGTAGCTGGTTCTCCTGCCACTTCCCTTCTGCCTGATATCCTAATCATTTCTCTCTGGAACTTTCCACACAAGGTACAAGAAAAGACTGCTAGAAAAAAAATGTATTCGAGTGACAAAAACATTGTATTCCTGATGCTGCTCTCAGAGCTGTCCATTCTAGAATGCCCCAGGACGGAATCCTCTTCAATGTGGCAAAGAATCTCAGTTTCATTTTCCACACCAGAAAGAACCAAAGGGAGAAAATTCCCAAAATAGCAATGCCTTGTAACTGGGCTGTGCTTCTACAGCGACATCCATTGCACTGTAAGCCTGGTTCCATAGAAAGGTAACTTAGGCCCTATTAAATGCAGTTTGTTTGATTTGATACAGTGCTGGAATGAAAAGAGAAATCGAGGAGTGAAAGGAAACTTTCATCTTTACAGTCCTTTTTGGCCTGAAGGCATTAGTGTATCTAGCAGTGTAAGACGTGGTGAGAGCCACTGCCACAGGCAACTGGTTGAAATTCAGCATGCACCTCATGGTCTAGTAGGTTCTCAGTCTCTTCTTCAAATGAGCAGATGATTAACGGTAAGCTAAAGACCATTGCAATAGATATATGAGCGAGAAAGAAAATCGAAGAATGCAATAGAAGTTCAAGTTTGCTGGATCTTGTCTATGCTCTAATATGCACACTGAATACTACAGATAAACTACATGCTGTTAACTCTACACTGTGGGGAGTGTCTGTGGGGTTTTCCCTCTCACCTTTTCAACATGCAGTGGTTTCTTCTCACCGCTGCTGAAAATCCTTGAAATGTGGGCTGACCTAGAAGACAAAGGCTTAATGCCACCATCATAATAGAGTTTTGAACAGTTTTAAGTACATTTCATGGGTATCAACAAAAAAATCCTGTGTTTTAATTGGATATTTCATTTATCTACATTTCAAATATTATCCCCTTTCCCAGTTTACCCTCTGCAAACCTCATATTCCATCCTCCCCTTACCCTGCTTCTATGAGGGTACTTCCCTACCCACCCAGCCACTCCCATCTCACCATACTAGCATTCATCCACACTGGGGCATCAAGCCTTCACAGGACCAAGGACCTCTCCTCCCACTGATGCCAGATAAGGCTCCTTCAGCTCTTTTACTCCTTCCCCTAACTCCTCCACTGAGGTCCCTGTTCTCAGTCCGACGGTTATTTGTTGTTTTGCAGACTAACTTTTTGAGTTCTTTATGTATTTTGGATATTAGCCCTCTGTGAAACATAGGGTTAGTGTAGACCTTTTCTCAATCTGTAGCCTGCAATTTGTCCTATTGACAGTGTCCTTTGCCTTACAGAATCTTTTCAGTTTCAAGAGGTTCCATTTGTCAGTTGTTGACCTTAGAGCCTAAACTCTATTCTGTTCAGGAATTTTTTTCCTGTGCCAAGGAATTCAAGACTATTTCTCACTTTCTCTATTGAGTCAGTGTATCCCGTTTTATGGTGAGGTCCTTGATTCACTCGTACTTGAGCATTTCACAGGGTGGTAAATATGGATCAATTTGCATTCTTTTACGTGCAGACTGCCAGTTAAACTAGCACCATTTTGAAGCTGCTTTCTTTTTTTTCCATGTATGTTTTCGGTTTCTTTTTCAAAAACCAAGTGTCTATAGTGGTGTGGGTTTATTTCTGAGTCCGTGATTCTGTTCTGTTGATCAATCTTTCTATCTGTGTACCAATACCATGCTGTTTTTTTTTTTTTTTTTTAAATCACTGTTACGCTTTAGTACAGCTTGAGGTCAGTGATGATGATTCATCCAAATGTTCTTTTATTGGTTAGAATTGATTTGGCTATCCTTGGTAGTTTGTTTTTCCATATGAAGTTAAGAATTTCTCTTTCATGTCTATAAATAATTGTGTTGAAATTTTGATGAGGATTATATTGAATCTGTAGATTGCTTTTGGTAAGATGCTCATTTATTTGTTTATGTAGTGTTATTTATTCATAAATGAGTGGTCTATCTGCATATAGAAGAGGACATCAGATCACATTATAGATGGTTGTGAGCCACCACATGGTTGTGGGGAATTGAACTCAGAACTTCTGGAGGGGCAACCAGTGCACTTAACTGCTGAGCCATCTATCCAGCCTCTATAAAGTTGGATTCTTCATATTTCTTTTAAAAATATTATTTTACAAGATTTTAAAAAAATGTTTTATTATTTTAATAAATAATAGAAAAAATAAATGAAAAATAATGCTTTTATATTGGCATCTTATAAAACAGGAAATATAGCATTTTGTTTTATTTTGATGGTATGGCTCCAATGTCCAAATCTCAGTGTGTCAACCCATGGTGGCTCAGCAGTTATGAGCACTGGCTGTTATTCCAGAAGATCTAGATTCAGTTTCTACCACCCAGTTGACACCTCACAACCATCTGTAACTCCAGTCCCAGGGATCTCATCCCTTCTTCCTGCTTTGCTGAACACCAGACATGGACATAGTGCACGTTCATAGAGGCAGGCAAAAAACTTATTTACATAAAATAAAGACATCTTTTTAAAAAGTAGCAAATACAGAGACTATCTGTAAAACAAAATCTGATATAAAATTCTTACTGAAGATTCTTCTATAATATATGCAATATCTTCAGGCCAATAGAATCAACCTCCATCCACTGTGTACTGTCAAAGATATTTAGGATTAAGGCACACACAGATACTCATTTTTACTATAACATTGCTACCTCATTTAATGCCCACACAATGTGCCTGAACTACA
Organism: Arvicanthis niloticus; assembly: GCF_011762505.2. Taxonomy (NCBI): domain Eukaryota; kingdom Metazoa; phylum Chordata; class Mammalia; order Rodentia; family Muridae; genus Arvicanthis; species Arvicanthis niloticus. Next base: position 30,030,487 of record NC_047663.1, on the reverse strand, counting down.
TGGGTAATTTATTCCCAATTTACTGTGAGGCATTGCATTCCGGGCTGAATCTTTGCTTGAATATTTCACTGTGTGTAAAATACCGAAGTGAATGTGATTTAAATGGAGTGTGGGTTTCGAGATGGGAGGTACTGCTCTTCAAAATCATGTGGAAGTAATAAACAAGGTTACAAAGTGAACAAATTTAAGCAACCCTGAGGCAAAATGTCAGGGCTGGAAAATAATAGGTTTTATTATTGTGTCTGCGTGCCCCACAGCATGTGTGCAAACACATGCACAGACAGGTGGACAGAAATGTAATGACCAGGAAATTTCAATGCAAATGTACATATGTCTTTAAGTTGGTCCAAATATTAATGGTTTTTCACTTCTATAATCTCATAAAACTTTACATAGCTTTCTATTGTCTGTCTCTCCAATTCTATAATTATGTTTGTGATTGCTTTATTGACTTACTCTGTCTAAGAGGAAGAAAATATGTCCCAACTCTGTGCACTTGCACACCAGGGATGTTGCTGGCATATGGTCAAATAGCTCATAACTTGGCTGGAGAAATTAGAGTATTTATTAATAAGTAAAGAGAGTGCTGTATTGTATATCAGAAGTTATACAGTTGTTGCCTTCCTCTTATATCTCTGCCTGTCAGCCCATCACGTGAAATTATACATATACCTTCAATCGCTTTAAAGTGTTTTCTGAAAATGTAACCCAGCCTCCAAAGAGAAAACTTAAATCCATTATTCTGTTTCTTGAGCATAGCTTTGCTTAGCATTGGAAATTTAACCATTTATAACAAGCCAGTCCGGGGCAAACACTGAGTATTTACAACTATGCTAAGTCGTTATCACTGTGTTGTTTTTCCAACTCTTACTATAAAAATCTTTACTAAGAAGAACTGGGCAACCTTTTATTTCTTTTTGTACTGGATTTTAACTAAACATACAGACCTACCAAGAGTTGACACTCAATGAACTTTTCTTAAGCAATTAAAAGAAAGAACAACAAAAATATTAATAATGGAATTTAAGAGAAGTACCAGGTAACATTGTTGAAAGTTTATTACATACAGTGTATTGCTTTACTTTTTTTCCCCATGAATCTACACACTGAATCCCCACAACAAACTTCTGAGTTAAGTTTTAAGATTATCCTTGTTTTAGCAGTGTGGTTCTGGCGGCACAAAAAGCTATGGAAGTTCTTTTAGTATCATGGAGTGAAAATAAGAGGTGGAAACAGGATGATTAAGGGTGTGTCACGGACATCATTTTCTTGCCTTTCCCTCTGGCCCTCAAGAAAGTGTGATAATAACATGTCTTTCCTGCGCTGTAATAAGGGAAGAGTTATGAATTACAGCAATGTAATTTGGGAGACTAAGTCAATTCTATTTGTAGCACTCATTCACATTCTATCATTGATCTTAAATATCAACTTGTATAAAGGGCTAGATATGTGTTACAAGTGCTCTTTCCTTTCCTAAAACTGCTTGAAATAATTAAAATCATATTTGTACTGAAACCAAAACAAGAACCATTGGTATTTAATAATCTCTACAAGGCAGGCACTGTATAACATTGTTTTTCTCCCCCATTGGTTTGCCTAATTCATTTTTTCTAATATCAATCTAAATATCAATCACATTTTATATAAAATTTTATTTTATTGGTATATGTGACCTAAACAAAATAGTGGGGCTCATTATGAGAGCTGGTGCTATAATGACCAGAGAATTTCTAATGACTGGGATAAATTCAAAATGTTGAATGAGGTAAACATGTTAATAGTGGTACACACGAGGCTGAAGCAGAAGGATCTCAAGTTCCAAATTATCCGGGGCTACAACATAAGTCCGTCTAAATGAAAACGAAGAGGAAGAGGAAGGGCAGGAGAGAAGCATGTATATCTTTCAGCTAATTCTGAGGAGTCATTTTGTATGCAAATTGCTTACTTCGTTTTATGTTTTCTTAATAAATATTTGTCAAATAGTTATCTGCTTTATACAAGAAAGTCTGTCTTACTTAAAACATTTTTCATTGAGAAGATTATATACTGCTATTTAAATGAAATATAAGCTGTATTTTTCCTGAGTCAGATAATGTCCAGAGAATTAAGCTATGTAAGTATATAGGTAACTAATAATAACTCAAATATAAGGATTAAAATTTACTCTTTTTCCTTTTACTTTTTTCTCAAATTTTCTATTGTCATTGTGATACTAAGTCAGGATAAAAGGAACCTAGGCCTAATGTTTTCCCCAATATACCTCAATTGATAAGAGAATATAATCCTATATCATTTATGTGTGACATTGTAATTAATAATATATATGTATACATATATATAATGATGCATTTAACTTTTAAAAAAATAAATGCAAAAGTAAATAAATGTAGGATGATGTGAATCTTCATTTTCACATTATATGATCAATAATAGAATAAGCAACTGTCAAGAAATTATGTAATCAAATATTAAGCCTGATTTTCTCTTCTGAATTTAATAGTTGATGTCTGATTGGCCCTTTGTTCTTTCTCTTGTCTTCTCACAGTTTCTGTTCAGAACACACTGTTCTCATCCTGGTGGCACAATCATGCCTGTTATATTTCTTTGAAATAATTTATCTTTGCTTTAATTATTGTCTAACAAAGTATACCTATGAGTCTGTGAACTGCTTAGTTGGACGTTAGTACTTGGTTTGAAAATAGTTTAAAATGATATTTTTATTTATTTGCCAGTTTATAATAAAGTTTATTTTAAAAAGAAACCCATAAAACATAAGATGATTTTTGTCATTCGTGTTGATATTGTTTTGTTGTTGTTGTTGTTGTTGTTGTTGTTGTTGTTGTTGTAAATGGGGAAGCCAATCAAATTTGCTCAATGGTAATTTGTTTTGGCCATTTTAGGAATTGATCCTCTGCCTTATAAAAGATTCTCTTAGTGATGATGGTGTGTGCTCTTAATCCCAACACTCTGGAGACAGAGGCAGATGAATCTCTGTGTTCAAGGCAAGCCTGGTCTACAGAGCAAATTTTAGGAGGACAACCAGGGCTACACAGAGAAACCCTGTTTGTGGGGAAACAACTATCTGATATAGTGGTGGAACACAATGTAATAGTGGCCTTTCAAGGTCCCCTTATCATTTCTGAAGCTGCATTAGCTAAGTATTCTATTCCCTTAGTATTGTGGCCAAGAACAGTCTCTTATAGGTTGCACCTCATTAAACAAACCAAAAAAAAAAATTCATCTTTTTATAGTTAAAAATAACACACAGTTTCTTGACTCCCATACCATACTTTGGCAAAGAGAGAATTGGATTATCTGATATAAAAAGAGCATTTGGGTGTGGAAACAATTTGGGAGTTAGAAGACTGAGAAATAGGGAACCACAAGGGTCAATATTAAGGCTAATGTTTTCCCACTTTATATGTTAATGGCCTGGAAGAAGGAACACCACCTCCCAAAGTGCCAAGAATAGCTGAGAGAGCAAAGTAGAGGTGAGAGGTATAGATGACAGAGCAACTAGCATACACAGGGAGAGCAGGCAATTTGGAAGTGGGTAGGCATAAAGCGTCGGCTTTGCCATTTAATATAAAGGACTGCGAAGTAATGAGTCCAGAGACAGAAACAAGGGAAGTTAATAAACGCGGTAATAGAGGCATGCTACAGCACTCCAGTGGGTGTCAACCTGGAGCGGGCAGACCTGGAAGAGCTGTGATGGGTTTGCATTAAACCTTAGGGTTTGAATCAAATCAAATTAACAGACAGCCGCAATGGTATCTAGAGAGAACGCTGGTCGTAAAGCTCTAAGTGGCATGGCTAATTCATCAAAGTGTAAATTCCTGTCTTCAAAGTTTGGCCAGGGCGAGGGAATCCCACACCTCACAGTAACTTCTCTGTTCAGTCTTTTCTTGAATCCACAGAAAAGAAGAAAAATCGCCTGCCACCCAGGATGCAGGATTGAAGTTGTGTTTGTATTTTTCATTCTTATTGTATTATTGAAGACCAGGAAGTGACAGTTAAGTGAGAAGACTTTGTGATATCCTGCACAAAAGGACAGTGACTTATTGCCAGACTCTCAATCTTTCAACATGATTAGGAAACTCCTCAGATTCTGTTGAAGTTAAGGGGTCGATCTGAAGACACCGCGTTTCTAATACTGTCCAGGTTACAATGTCTCAATTGAAATAGTCAAATACTAGTTCCATAGTAAATTTCTTTCCTACTGCTCAGGGACAATAGACAACTTAGATACTTTGTTCCAAAAAAACAAAACAAAACAAAAAACAAACAAAAACCAAAACAAAACAAAACAAAAAACAAAACCAGATTTTCTCTCTTCTTGCATATTTTTAAATTTAAGGCTGTAGGATTATAATATGTGCATGTTGATACTAGACAAACAAGTATAGATTATGTGGGGTTTTTTTTCCTACAAATATTCTAAATAATATCAACTTTATACTGTTTGAAAACTATACTGGAAGATGACTGACTCTGTACACAAAAACCTACTTTATTCTGGTGCACTGTTTTTTTGGTTTTTGGGGTTTTTTGTTTTGTTTTGTTTTTGTTTTTGATTTTTTTATAGAGTCCACTCTTCCCATTTTTACAGGAAATTCATTTAAATAAATTCGAAGAAGTATTTTAATGCATGAAAAATAATGGGTTTTTTTTCCAAAATTTAATTAAAAGAAAAGTTTTGAGCCCTTCTTGCCTTTGAAATGAATCTATGTTTATAGAGAATGAGATGCAAAATGAAAAGCTGATTTGGGGACTGAGAGTTGGAAGCTCCTTCATCAGGAACAAGGTTAAAAGGCAATCCTTCTCCTCACTGTTGTTTGTAAGTTTGGTTTTATCTGATTGTCCGTTTGTTCATTTGTCTTCCTCCCAGATTTAAAAAGGTAGAATTGTGCTATTATACATATTTAGTTCTCTCAAGAGCCACAAAGGGGTTTTACTGAAGTCAGATTTTGTGCAAATGACTTCTTAAGGTTAAGAACCTAATTAATGTTAAATATACATTGTTAAGACATTTTGAAACATTATATTATAATGAAAGTAAAACTGATGTTCAAAAAATAAAACTTTGTCTGCCCTTTGTGAAAATAGGTAGTACAATAGGCCTAATTAACCCTGGATCTAAATAGTTCTGTTAAATGTAGTAAAACAGTCTGGGAAAGAAGGTGCTGCATACTCCTCTTCAGTGAGATGTATTAGAATAGGAGGGCATCAAGGCCATGGTTGGGCTTCAGGGTCAGAGGGAGAACATTGGGCAGAATCTACACAGAATACCAAGAGAAAAGAATGGAGAGAGTTCCATTTTAAATCTGGAAAGGAAACTTATTAAATGTGAAGATAAAGAGATAGTGAGGAGAAAGATAACAAGATACCATGAAGATAAAGAAGAAGGCAGAGGGAGACCAGAGGAGCCTCTGCAGACAGCACTCTTCCTGAGAACGTTCTCTTCTGAGGATCCTCCAGATCAGATCCCAGAAGAAAGAGAGAGAGAGAGAGAGAGAGAGAGAGAGAGAGAGAGAGAGAGAGCCTTTTATAACTTTTTATGGATCTTAGGAAGTTTAACATCACACAGTTTAGTTCAACATGGAATACGTAACAAAGACCATGGAGAAGCCAGATCTTAAAATGAGAGCTATCCCCCTCTCTGGGGAGGCAGATATTCATGTATCTCCAACAGTCAAAGATAGTTGTTATATCTAGGTTGGTCAGTGGGTTACACCTCTGATTGAACAATACCAAACTTATAAAGCCTATGATTAACATTATTTTTTTTAAAATGTAAAAATGCAAAAAGGGAAAGGGGGCATGGGATAGGGGTTTCCTAAGGGGGGTGGGGATGGGGGGAATGGGGATAGGGGATGCCATCTGAAGTGTAAATAAAATACCTAATTAAAAAAAAATGAGAGCTATCAATTCGCAACACAAACTATTCTTAACTCTCTGTCCCTGAGAGACATACAGGAAGGTATAGCCCAATTCAGGGTTTAAATAAAGTTTGTCCTAAAGGTACAGGCACATGTTTTAATAATTTCCAGATTTAATTATCTACAAAGAAGTTCCTTTGTAAGTATAAGAGAAATCATGCACTAGAAAGTAGATTCCTTTTCTCCAGTCAGGATTGTTTTGGTAGATTACTTACAACTTCATGAATGTAAGACATTTTGTATCTTATAAGTGGATAAGTATCTCTGTTCCTACCAGTCTCTCATACCAGAAATCAAAATTCTCTATTAGCAAGAAGACCAAGAATCCAAATTGAAAACTAAACACTTAATTTAACATGATTCACATTTCTTGTATAACCCAGGAATTACCCCTGTTATCCAGCATAAAATTACAAATAGAAATGTTTTTAAATGGTTAATCAATTCAGTTTGCCCATGGAAATCAGAGTATATAACCACCTTTAACAGGTTTATCTTATTTCTTTGTAAATGGGAGTGTTAAAAGATGATAAAAAGTTTAGATATATGACTATTGACTAAATCTGAATTCTTTTGAGCACTGATATTCTGTGCCACAAATTGTTGAACTTAGTAAATAATTGTGCAACCATTCAACTGTGGCTCATTGGAGTCACATACATGATTAAATCCTAACCCAGTGGTTATTAGAAGTAATGGAAGCTTTCCTTAGGCTGAGTTATTTGAATCATTCTGTGGTATTATCTAGCCCCCTTTCCTAAAGCATGTATACTGTATACAATAACCTACAAATAACTGGAATTTTGAAATGGAAGAGCACTACACACCATGATCACAGCTTATATGATTAGCAATAAACCTGTATTATGGCCAGTCTAGAATACCCTGGGATATATATTGCATTACGGTGTAGATTAAGAGTAATTCATCTCTTCATGTAGCCTGTCTTGTCTTTACTATAGTATCTCTGGCTAGAGATGCAGCTCAGTGATTAACAAGGCTTGCAGCTCTTCTGAAGGACCAGAGTTCAATTGTTAGCCCCTGTGTTAAGCAACTCACAAGTGAAGCTGAAGTTTTACTCTAGCCCCTGTAGGTACTGCCACAGATGAAACATGCATGTGCTTACATATACACAAATAAATATAATTTATTTGTAAATAATATATAAATAAATAAATATAATATACTTACATAGACACAAATACAAATAAAAACAAATCCTTAAAAATTTTAATGTTCCATGCAAAGGAAATTCTTTAGGAGACATGCTTTTAGAAAGTAGAAAGGTAATAAATTACTGAGGTAAAAAGAAAGTTTTTAGAAGAATCAAGCCATTTATTTTCAAGTTAATTTAGTAGATAATTGCCAAATATCTACAAGTTAAAATGACTCTGAATGATACTTAATAACATTTAATAAAAGCTCATATTAATTAAAAAAATTATGCAAATCAGGTACAGCTAGGACCATGCGATATGCAGTGATTCAATGCAACCTTGAATAATGTAAGCATTTGTGTTATGCTGCTTTAATGTGTAAATTTTGTAATCTTTTGCCTAAAAAGTAACATTTCAGAGTCAGACTGATGTGGGCTTAGTTTTTGGTTCAGCTATTTGCTACTGTTGTGTGAGACTTTTCCCAGATAGATGTGATGAGCATCTGTTTACTCCAGAGAGAATAAAGTGATTCTATCTAAAGTCTAACTTGGCTAATGAGGTTATTGGGCTTATGTATAGGGACATGAATTACTCGAAACACTCATGCCTATCTGGGTGATGATGCATGAAGCCTACTTCCCTGGATCCTTTAGATAGCTCTACAGGTGAATGACTCTCTTCTACTGCAACAGTCTTTGGTACTTATGTAATAATGCTGGGAACAGAAGAGGTCTGAGTCGGGGTTTGGGGGGCTTCTTGAGACATTAGTTGTTTTCCTCCTAAGTCTTAAGGATACTCCCTTTGATAGCATGTTGTAACTCAATGTAATTCCTTCTAATAAATCTTAGCTCTATTGTTGTGTTCTTAGGGTCTCTTTCTTTCTTCTTAAATTAAAAAAAGATTTATTTTCCTATATAATACTTGATAGTTACAGCTTCCCATCCTTCTATGCCTCCCAATTCCTCCTGACCTCCCTCCCATCGAGATCCACTCCTTATCCTTTTCTCCTTAGAAGATAAATTGAATTTTAAGAGATTATAATATAATAAATATAATATAATTAATATAGCATATAATATAAGATAAAACAAAAACAAATACATTATTATAGGACAAAATGAACAAAAATAAGGAAAAGAGCCAAAAAAGGCATAAGAAACAGTTATGGGTCCAGAGCTCCCTGTCTCCCTCTACCTAGGCCATGTGACTTTCTTTCTTTGACTAATTAGACATAAGGTTATTTTATATAGACCACTTTTCAAAAGTCCAAATTTATTAGATTTACTATATCTTCTGCTGATTTGAAAAGTTCACTTTTTACTGAGTGTATATGTGTATAACCACATTCCCATCACTTAAGAGCCAAGGCAGGAGTTTGCTTGTCTGTAGCCAGCATGTGCTACACAATAAAATGCTTTCTCAAAAGCAAGAACATCTCAGCTATCTTGTGATAATGCTAACATAGTACTTGGGGGAGGCATAGTTTTGTCAAGGTCTGTCACCAAAAAATATGCATCATAATGAGACCATCTCTGACCATTTAACTCAACTAGATGGTAGTCAAATGTCTGAGAACGAGATAGGCCAGGTAAATAATTAAAACTTGTATAGTTGCTCATTTAATCATTAAGAAGGATATGGTTCTTAAGTATATAACTGAGAGTTGTATAACTGGGCCTTGAGGTAGATCAATTCTCAACTTTTTGAGGAAATGCCATATTGATTTCCACAATGACTGTACAAGTTTGCACTCCCATCATCAGTAGAGGACTGTTCCCATTGTTCCATACCCTTGACTTTTCTAAAGAGAAAATAGAGGGGGAGTGGATCTGTGGGACAAGGGAGGTGGTGGATAGCAGGGAAGAGTGGAGAAAGAGGTAACTGTAGTCAGAATATATTGTATGAGAAAAGAATCTATTTTCAATTTAAGCAGGAGAGAAAATAAACTGTTACTTTAAACCACCAGCTTTTATGATGACTACTATGACCAAAGGAGCACATTCTTCGATTAACAGTTAAGGTTTTTCTACAGGAAACTGTTCAAGTCACTGGATCCCACTTATCCTCTTTTCCTACCATTTTCTGCCCCAGGTTTTCTCATGTCACACTTTGCATCAGTCCTTTAAGCTTGCCTGAGAACTCCTATAGTACCTGTACTATCTTATCCCTAACCCTCTGCCCTGCTCCTAACTCTTGCTTATTCTTCACTTGATTTCTCTTTCCCTTTAATTCGATTCACGATTCTTTATGGTTATGTACCCTCATTGAACATGACTGTACCAGCTCATTCAATCCTCTTGTCTGTTCATCTCACTGTCTTTGTCATTTACGTGTATTTTACCATATTATTTTTCTGTTGTTGGGTTACAATTCACAGTTTTGCAGGCTTTGCCTGTTCAGCAATATTGGACACAGTAAACCTATGGTTTTAAATGTCTAATTTTTTTTTTAAAAATGATTTTTTTAGTTCCTTTATTTACATTGGTTTGTTTTATCATAACTTGTTTAATTGATTTTTAGTATTTTACATTGAAATGTTACAATTGCATATACTTGCAGGGTTTAAGGTGATGTTTCAATGCATGTATATAAAATGAAGGGAAAAAAAATCTGCTTTTCTATGTTAGGTTAGTCCAGTTTTCTTGACTACAGGTTATCTATTTTTATAATGAAAACAATAAAGTCTATATCAAGGACGTCTTTCAAGGATAATCTTCAGCAATATATGTAAATGTGTCAATCACAGAACCAGGTCCATTAAAAAAAATCACTAAAATTGACTTATATTTTATCCTTCCCGTGGCCACCTTCAAGAGAAAAGCTTGTCTTTGACCATATTTTTGAAAAAGTGAACAGAAAGGTAATTTCTATGCAAATGTTGATGAAATTTGCCTAGTACAACATAATTCTCCACTGGCTTGCATGGGAGAAGCTGCAGAATAGGAATGTAGATGTAATTACCCTGGTCATCCAGGGGATTGTTTGCTCCAGGATTTACAGCTCTGCAGAGCATGGCATTTCTAGAACTCTAAAGAAGTGAACTGAAGCAAATTAAAAAGGCTCGGGGTTGTTTAAGGAGTTGTAGCCCAGGTAGCCATGGAAGAAACTAAAGGAGTTAATTAGAAAGCCATTATCACTGAGAACTTAAATAGTGCATAAGTACACGGATTAACCACCAAGACCTTTCTTGTACTGACACCATAGGAGAAATTTGAGGATGTGAGTACTTCCCAACTCGTTGTCCTCCTTCATTCCCATTTTCCTGGCATCCCTTGGGCTCTAACAAAGGATAGTTGTCTTGAATTTTCAGTAGGTAACTCAACATATTCTGTGATCACCATTTACAGTTATGCCTGTTTCTTAAACTTGACTGATAATTGCAAAATCCAAAATAAAATAAATGGGCACCACCTCTTTACTCTTTCAGCAAATATTTGGTAGACATATACCATGGAAGACACTGTCTTTCTGTATTAAAATTTGAATGCAGAACAAAACATATGTCTTATGCCTGATGTGGTGGTTTAAATAGGTTATGTCCCCAGAGATTCTTATGTTTGAATGTTTGGCCATAGGGAATGGCACTATTAGGAGGTGTGGCCTCATTGGAGGAGATGGGTCTTATTGAAGAAAGTATGTCAGCTGTAGGCAAGCTTTGAGGTTTCAGATGATCAAGTTCTACCCAGTGTGGTATAAGCACCTCCTCCTGTCTTTGGAATAAAGCTTTCTTCTGGCTGCCTTCAGATCAAGATGTAGGAGTCTTCTCTCTTCCAGCACCAAATCTGTCTGTTCAATGACATTCTTTTCACCATGATGATAATTGATTAAACCTCTGAAACTATACACAAGCTCCAATTCAATATTTGCCTTTGAATGACTTGCCTTGGTCATGTTGTCCCTTCACAGCAATGGAACTCTATGATAATCTTTTTCAATCAGTTGTTATGCCCATAAGAATAAATAATGACGTTTTCGATGATAAGATTGAAATTTTCACATAATATAATGAGAATATACAGAAAGGATATTATTACACAGGTAACTAAGAGAAACTCCTAAGGAATACAAGTTAAAGAAAATCTTACAGTGTATTTAATGAGAATAGAAAAAGTCCTGTGCCAGGCAGAAAGTAGTATGTGAATCCACAAGTAGCATGGAGTGGGTAGAGAAGGAGACAGTGGTTGTTACTAAAGTCCGAAGTAAAAGTAGTCCACCTTAGAAAATTGCCAACCAGATATATCTCATAAGGAAATGAAGTGGCCAGTTCCAGGATTGGTTACATTTAATTGAGTTATTGATCAAAGGGGCCCTTTAGGAACTCCCAAACAACCCAGACTATTGATTGATCTCCACAAACTGATGGTAAAGCCCTATCACTGAAGACAACACTTACACAACTCATTAAACACAGAGAAGTCTAGCTAGAGCCTACAAAATAAACAAAAAACAAAAAACAAAAACCTTCAACCCTGCTGATTATTGTCATGCTGCTGAAGGTACTGTGAACACCACCAATAGACAAAGGTAAACACTAACACAGTTTTCAACTTTTAGATCTACAATGGTAACCTGCCTATAAGACATAGTCATGCTCTCCGGCACAAAGCTTATAGACGCAACCAACCAATAACTGATTGGATTTAAGGCCCAGTCCATAATTTGTAATTCATCCCTGACACTGCTCAGGTAGCCAAGAACCCGAGGCTAGATAGGCCAAGGACCTAGAGAAAAAAAACAAATACTACAATTCTAATAAAGGAATACACCTATAAAATGACTCCTAATGACATGATGCTATGTCCATAGACCAATGCTTCACTCGGCCTTCATTAATGAAGTTTCCTTCTACAGTATATGAAAAGTATTACAAAGACCCACAACTAGACAATAAGCAGAAAGCAAGAGACCTTGGAACATCCAAACTGAATTGGATGTGCCTATCAAATGCTTCCCCTCAAGGGTAAAAACACTCTACAGAAGAGGAGATAGAAAGATTGTAAGAACCAGAGCATATGGAGAACACCAAGGAAATAAGGCTTTCTAAACACAGCAGAACTGATGCACATATGAACTCACAGAGCCTGTGTCAGCATGCACAGGGCCTCCATAGGCCAAGCTAGATGCACTCTCAGGGCTGAGAAGAGAAGTGGGCACAAACTCACAGGCCTAACCCAGAAGCTACCTATAATTGGTAGCTTCTTGCAAATGAAAGGGTAGTTTTCGTCAATGAATACTCACTGGGTATGCAAACCAAAGACCCAGCAGCAAATAGCCAACACAAAACTAGGTTGATGACATTTTTAGAAGTTCTTTGTCTCATAATCAGTTATACAGATTTTAGTATTTTTTACTTAGAGTTGCTTTGTGCATATAGTATAATTTCCTGGTTGGAGTTTTTATGGTGTTTTTCTGTACGAAATCATGTGTCCTTGCATTTGTATGTGACTTTTGAGATTTTTGTTTGGTTCTTTTCCTCTTTGTTTTGTTTTATTCTGGTTTGTTTTTATTTTATCTATTATTATTAATTGTACATTAGAAAAAAGACAAAAAGGGTGTGGATTTGGTAGATGGGGAAGTGGATATCTGGGAAGGGAAAGCAATAAATCAATCAGAATATATTGCAATTTTAAAACTTCTGTTTTCAATACCGAAAAAAAGTAGACCCTGCGGAATGAAAAATCTGCCTAACATAAGGATCAATTACTATTTATAATGGTATTCAATGTTTTTTTTTATTTTTTTATTTTTCAGTTTACAACAGTACACTAAACTCTTGGATAAACTTTTCTTTGTAGAAATATGTAATGTAGTACATTCCCTTTTGGGGACTCTGACTGATGGAGTAGGTGACTCAGTCTAATGAAGCCATAAGATCTTCCAAATCTGAAATTCTAAAGAAGAATTATGTAGCTGAAGAATGGCCAAGATGACTCTATAGTGAAAAGTACTCGTTGAGCCTGAGGCCCAACTGGTAAAAGGAACACAGTAACTCTTACAAGTTGCCAGAATCCTCTGACTTCCACATGTACATGTGCACAATGTGCTGAACAGTTTTGTGTTAACTTGATGCAAGCAGTAGTCATCTGAGACAATGGCTCCTCAGTTGACAAAATGCCTCCATACAACTAGGCTCTAAGAAGACAAGGCTGATAAGCTGTTTTGTTAATTAATGTTTATGTTGGAGGGCCCAGAGCATGGTGGATGGTGTCATCCCTGAACTTGTGGTCTGGAGAAAAGCAGGCAGAAAGCAGGACACTTCCATGGCCTCTGTATCTGCTTCTGCCTCCAGGTCTCTGCCCTGTTTGAGTTCCTGTTCAGACTTCCCCAAAGAGAAAAAAATGACATGGAACAGTAATCTAGAACACCTTCCTTTCTTCTCAAGCTGCTCTTCATCATAGTGTTTCATCACAGTAATAGAAACCTTAACCAAGACATACACCCACACAATTAACTGTAATAATAAAATAATAACTAAAACTAAAACCCCATAATTTCATTGGGAATCTCTAAAGTTTAAGTAGTGATTTTCATAAAAACGTGCTAACTCTTGATCAGGTCATCTATATTTTACAACATACAGCTATTGTGCTATTGGTCTATGTAGTGAATTCTTTTAATTTATTAATGCTAGTCCATCAGTGTATTTACTTTTTTTCATTTTAGAGAAGAGAATAGCTTAGCACTGTAACCCAATTAGTAGATTGTTTTTAGCATGTATGAAGTGTTGTTTTTGATACCAACACTGCATAAATTGGTTGTCTTAGTGAATCCTTGTAATCTCAGCACACAGAGGAGGAGACAGGAAGATCAGACATTTAAGACCACACTCAGCTCCAAAACCAAAAGCAACAAAATGAGAGGGAGGAGAGAGCAGAGGAAACTGAGACAGAAATAAGCTAACACATCATGGGTGCTCATCAGAGCAGGGCTTTGTATTCATCTAGCCTATTAAACCCACCCACCATGAGACCTGGCAAGCACTCTCTCTCAAAGGGCTATATCATAAATGTACCCAATTTTGTCAGCCATATGGTCTCTGCAGCAACTACTTGGCTCAGTTTTATAGCACAAAAGCAACCACTGACAAAATGTAAATGAATGGGTCATAATAAAACTTTACCAAAACAGGTAGCAGGCTGGATTTATCCGGTAGATCATATTTTGGTGACACTAAATTATATTACAATACTTCAGCAACCATTAACATATTTCAAGAGTTCAAATTATCTTGTATATTTGTTATACTATCAACTTAATCTATTAAAATTATATATACACATTTTGACAAGTTTTCCCACAAATTTATCTTATGCCTTCCACAAATCATTTCTTCCTGAGTATTTATGAGTGTACGGATGTTCTAGATACTTTTGCCAGTGCTTACATTTTAAAATTTATATCTCATTATCTCATTGAGCACATATAGGCTGAATATGTCTACAAATTATGTATTTACAATATGTTATTGTAATGATTGAGGATATCAAATGGTATCCATGAATTTAAGATAGTGTGTATATTGTTTGCGATATTTTAATTTTGAAATACATGAAATTGTTTTAATTTAAAGGCACTGGGATTACACACCCGTTCATCCCTGTTAGAAATTCTGGAGCATTTTTTTTCCACACTACAAAGAAGAAGACACTAATATTGTCTTTAAAAAAAAAAAAAAGTGGTGTTTTTCTGTTTTGTGTATTTTTATTGAATTTTTGAAAACAATTTTTATATGATTTAAACAAAAGTCATACCCTAAAACAGAATCTTGTTTGCCCTTATTCCAGAAAGGAGCTGCTTTTTTTTTTTTTTCTCTTCAAATGTGTGCATCTATAATTCCAGATGTGGTAGCTTTTTTTTTTTTTGCCTGTAGTTTTGGTTATGTGACTAAAGGGAAGTTTCAAGTGTTGCAATTTCAGACAATCTGTTTTGATTCATTATCGCGTAATGGATGGCAGTTGGAGGTTTCACATTGCCAACTCTGCTTCTGCATCCTAATTGTGCTCGATGTTTAGTCTGTAACGGGGCAAAATAAAACCCATCACCAGGACTTTCCCTTCTGGATTACAGAAGGATATAGACATCTTTGGTAATAAATTTACTCTGACAGCTGTAGAAAGATTTACCAAGCTTGACAATATAAGCAAAATAAAAATAAGTAAGTAAATAAATAAATAAATAAAACTAAGTTTCATTGTTTATTCAAAACATTTATCTTTGGGGGAAGCACAAAATATAGAATAGTATATTTAAGTACACGTACATATAAGAAGTCATTAAGACACCATTGCGACTGTCACTTTGGGCGTCTGTCTTGTAAGGTGCATTGTTAGTGCGCTTCCCATTTTTCATGAGAAGGATAAATGACTTGAAAATGCATTAGCTGCGTGCGGAATACAGAGCCCATCTCTGCCAGTTCTCTGTAGGGAGAAATGAAAGTTTTCCCATGGAGAAGAACAAAGCAGAAGCAAGCCCTCTGGCAATGATGTTTAGAGTCAATCTGGTGAGGGTGATGCCATCAGCAAAAGAGAAATGCTAAGCAGCTCTCTGGTGTTCTAAACAGATTAGCTCTCACAGTTACCCAGGCAGATGTGAATCTGTCCTGCTTGCAGTCTTAATGCTTCCCTGGTGTTAATGATGTTCCGAAGGGATCTGGAAATGGAAATAAATGGCTGGCCTGGTAGCTGCCTGGAGCTTCCTTAAGTGCTGGGCCTGCAGGGTATCAATTGTTTATTTGGTGGCTTTAGAGTTAGAGAGCCACATTGATTGGTCTAAACACTGCAGTGGATTACTGTTTCTTATCTCCACCCAAGACTACTTGCCTCGTCTCATTGT